>NC_135821.1:48535954-49188274 GCF_964213995.1 Mustelus asterias
CATTTGACAAGGTGCCACACCAAAGACTGCTACATAAGACAAAGGTGCACGGTGTTACGGGTAATGTATTAGCATGGATAGAGGATTGGTTAACTAACAGAAAGCAAAGAGTGGGGGTAAATGGGTGTTTTTCTGGTTGGCGATCAGTGACTAATGGTATGCCTCAGGGATCAGTGTTGGGACCGCAATTGTTTACGATTCACATAGATGATTTAGAGTTGGGGACCAAGTGTAGTGTGTCAAAATTAGCAGATGACACTAAGATGAGTGGCAGAGCAAAGTGTGCAGAGGACGCTGAAAGGCTGCAAAAGGAAATAGATAGTCTAAGTGAGTGGGCGAGGGTCTGGCAGATGGAGTACAATGTTGGTAAATGTGAGGTCATCCATTCTGGTAGGAATAACAGCAAAATGAACTATTATTTAAATGGTAAAAAATTGCAGCATGCTGCTGTGCAGAGGGATCTCGGTGTCCTTGTGCAGGGATCTCAAGGAGTTGGTTTGCAGATGCAGCAGGCAATTAAGAAGGCAAATGGAATTTTGTCCTTTATTGCTAGAGGGATGGAGTTTAAAAACAGCGAGATTATGTTGCAGCTGTATAAGAACATAAGAAATAGGAGCAGGAGTAGGCCATCTAGCCCCTTGAGCCAGCCCCGCCATTCAATAAGATCATGGCTGATCTGAAGTGAATCAGTTCCACTTACCCGCCTGTTCCCCATAACCCTTAATTCCCCTTCCGATCAGAAATCCATCTATCCGTGACTTAAACATATTCAACAAGGTAACCTCCACCACTTCAGTGGGCAGAGAATTCCAGAGATTCACCACCCTCTGAGAGAAGAAGTTCCTCCTCAACTCTGTCCTAAACTGACCCCCCTTTATTTTGAGGCTGTGCCCTCTAGTTCTGGTTTCCTTTCTAAGTGTAAAGAATCTCTCCACTTCTACCCTATCCAGCCCCTTCATTATCTTATATGCCTCTATAAGATCACCCCTCAGCCTTCTAAACTCCAACGAGTACAAACCTAATCTGCTCAATCTCTCCTCATAATCTACACCCCTCATCTCCGGTATCAACCTGGTGAACCTTCTGTGCACTCCCTCCAAGGCCAATATATCCTTTCGCAAGTAAGGGGACCAAAACTGCAGACAGTATTCCAGCTGCGGCCTCACCAATGCCTTGTACAGATGCAGCAAGACTTCTCTGCTTTTATATTCTATCCCCCTCACGATAAATGCCAACATCCCATTTGCCTTCTTGATCACCTGTTGTTTTTGCGACTCATGCACAAGGACCTCCAGGTCCCTTTGCGCAGTAGCATGTTGTAATTTTTTTCCATTTAAATAATAATCCAATTTGCTGTTATTTCTTCCAAAGTGAATAACCTCGCATTTGCCAACATTATACTCCATCTGCCAGATCCTTGGCCACTCACTCAGCCTATTCAAATCTCTCTGCAGATCTTCCGCTTCCTCCACGCAATTCACTTTCCCACTTATCTTCGTGTCGTCAGCAAACTTTTTTACCCTACACTCAGTCCCCTCCTCCAGATCATCTATGTAAATAGTAAACAGTTGAGGCCCCAGTACCGATCCCTGCGGCACACCACTAGTCACCATCTACCAACCAGAAAAGCACCCATTTATTCCAACTCTCTGCTTCCTGTTGGATAGCCAATCCTTGATCACTGCGTGACTAGGCAGTGATCTTGAGATTGTGATCCAGGCCAGCATTTGATTGACACTTCAATTGAGGTGTGTGTATCTGCACTGATGCTGGGTACTGGGGACAAGTGGCTACTCTATCCTCAGAGACATCTAGACGGTCACCTTCAGAGGAAGCATGAGGTAGAACACAGGCAGGCTGTTCCTGACTCTCTGCAGAAGTCTACCCTGCAAATAAAGCATAAAAACCATTTCTGGAGTGATGATTGAAAAGTTCGCTATCATTTATGGGTGCAGCAGGCAAGAACTTAGCCAGAAATGATGGGTAAGCGTAATTAAACCTCAATGCCCGCCAGTCTAAACTCAGCATCTGATATGGAGCAACCTCTCTGCTCCTCCCTCAGCTCCAGTGCTTCCAGTTGTGCCTTGGTCATTGGTGAAATCTCTGGTAATTCACTGTCCCCCCCCGCCCCGACCCTATCTTGGACCTCCTCCTGGTTTTGTGGGCCCTTTGAAAGCATAATGACACACACACATGCGCACGCGCGCACACACACACCGCTCCCCCCCCACGCACACACCGCCCTCCACACACACACACACACACACACACACACTACCCCCCCACACACACACACAACCCCCAGTCACACTACACACACACCCACATAACACACACACACACACCCACACCCACACACACACCTACACACACACACCTACACACACACACCTACACACACACCTACAACTATACACACACACCTACACACATACACCTACACACACACACCTACACACACACACACACTTACACGCACACACCTACACACACACACCTACACACACACACCTACACACACACACCTACACACACACACCTACACACACACACACACACACCTGGTGCGGGGAACATTTTACACTCGAGCACTCAGTGCTGTTTCCTTTGAAGAATGCCTTCTCTTCTAGGAAACCCGCTGTTTCCTGCCCACCTTCAATCCATTTCTTCATAGTATGACCCTCAAACACCCTCGTAGTGTGGGGGGAGGTCATTCGTCCTTTTTCATTATTGGGCACAATCCCCTGGATGGCTGCATGGTGACCTCTTGGTCACTTGTGATGGTGTTTTGGGGCTATTAGCTGGAAATGGTATCTCTCTACATTCCCGAATAGCCTGGAGGAAGTCACACAGCAGGCTCTCACTGGACTATGGGACGTTGTGCTGAGTGGATTGTGACATCTCCGAGCACAGTTCAAGCTATAGATCACACCAACTGATGTTTTACGAGGATGGAGACTTCTTCTACCCGGGTTTCCAAATGCTTTCTGGTGCAGTATACACATTTCACTTGCCATCATTCTCTCTCAGAGCTGCAGCTATTACCCAGGGCTTTCTGCCCATTAAGTATGGTGCCTTCCCCTGCACGAGGATCAGGTAAAATGGGCTTCCTGATGGCTAGCTCGTGTCACCCACATTCACAGGCTTGTCGCCGTGTTATCCAGCTGAGGCAGCACGTTCTTCCTATGCCAGGTTCCTGACCTCATACAATCATAGAATCCCGACAGTGCAGAAGGAGGCCATTCGGCACATCAAACCTGCACTGACGACAATCCCACCCAGGCCCTTTCCCTGTAACCCCACGTATTTACCCTGCTAGTCCTCCTGACACTAAGGGTCAATTTAGCATGGCCAATCCACCTAACCTGCACATCTTTGGATTGTAGGAGGAAACCGGAGGAACCCATGCAGATACGGGCAGAATGTGCAAACTCCACACAGACGGCGACCCGAGGGCAGAATTGAACCCAGGTCTCTGGCACAATGAGACAGCAATTCTAACCACTCTGCCACTGTGCCGCCCCTGCACTTCTTCCAGCCCTGCCAATCAGCAATAGTAGAGCTAAATCCAGTCTGTAGTCTTTGATTTAATAATTGTCACCAGAATCAGTATCTTTCATGGGGGAGAGGAGAGGGGTAAATGTGGTGACCACAAGGAAGCTACAAGAGTGGGAAGGATGTCAGTGCTAAATCCAATGTAATGATGTGGCTGCGTACATCCGAATTGGTGTGAGACTGGAGACTTATTGTTGCAAACAGGCAAATCTAATCTCCATCTTTCATTATAGGTTGGAGCCTGGTAAACTCACTGAGGAATGCAAAACAGGTTAGAAATTAGAACCAGTGCATGCTGGATGGGAGCTGACCTCAATGGTGTGAGTCTGTTCCTGCTGCCAATGTGCAATTTTTCCCTTGGAATCCTCTCTGTGTCTTTCTGTGTTCAGAAGCTAGCAGGTGCACATTGGCTATTTGGGAAAACCCCCTCTTTCTCCTACCTTTTAGTCTTATTGATTCCAGCACCAAGCAAAAGTTTCCTCCAAACAAGTACAGGGAGCAAAGTGCATTCTAAAATTGAACGCAAAAAGATTTAGAAGCTGAACAATGTTCCCACTGCCAGGTATTGTCCTTTATTGACAATGCCTTGGTAGTGAGAACATTTCCATATTTCTGCCATTCTAATGCTAATGCTGTGACACACACGGGGAAAGAACTGGCACCAGATCAGAAGTTCTTTGTTCAAATATTCTCATTAACAAGGCATCTATTAACTGAAGGCTACCCTCCATTCTTGTCCATGTTGTTTGCACTTACCATTATCCCAGACATGGGATCATGTCGTTCATTTGAATGGTTTCTATTGTCCTTTGTTGACTCTTTTTAAAATCCTAACTGCTTTAGTTAGTGACATCAATAATTAAAATATTATTATCCTTAACAAGGTATGGGCCTGAATCTTATCACTATTCACGCCGGCGAGATTTTCCCATCCCGCTGCAGTGAATGAAGATTTGGCTGGGTGCCAAATTCTCCGACCTCGCTGCAGTGAGAGAGTGGCATGAACTACAGCTAAGATCGCACCTGCGTTTGTTCCCCCTCCATCTTATTTTCCTCCCACATGCCCTTTGCCATTTTCCTGCCAGAGGACAGGCCGGAAGATCTTTCCCAGTCTTTGGTCAATGATGACCTGCAACTGTGACCCGAGATGATTCCCCCACTGACTGAATCCACCTCCCACTGCCCTGAAACATCCAATTCTGTGCAGCATCATCGTGGAGTAGGGTGACAATGAGGACTGGCTGGTTTGTATTGCAAATAGCAACTTTGATACAAGAATGAAGACTGTATCAAGTGCGTTGGTGGATGGCAGGAAGGGTCCATGTCCAATCATGTCCCTGACAAGTTGTCATGTATCACACACTTCAACTCCAGCTGCTGCAGTTGTCTTGTTTAATATTTCACAAGCTGGGAAAAGGCTGGAACATCAGTATGAAATTGCACTGGGTATAGTCTCCTGGCACTTTTCCTCCTTTTAACTCTGCACAGCAAGTAAAGCTAAGTAGAAAGGAGCAGGGGTAGTTTGCACAATGTCGGTGGTACACACTTTTGCCTCAGTGAAGAGGTGCCTCTTGATTTAAGGCAGGGAAGGGGGTCCGAAGAAGGATAGCTGGTGCATTAGTTTAGTTAATGCAACACCATGCCCAACAATGATGCTCAATAAGAAATCGATCTAAACAGCGTCTGAGTGCCTTTCGGCATTCTTGCACCTTTTTATTTCCAAAAGAAACAGATGATGTTGGATGCTCATTTCCACAGAGGCAGGGTGATGACTGACTTTGCTAGTCGATGCAGCCAGATATATCAGGTTGCTAGGCACTGAGATGCTCCGAGTCGGACACGTGCATACTGCTGCATGTCAGGTACCTCTGCTTGCGGTCATATACAATGGATTCTATTCAGTGGTTGTCAGGGTTGATTTTATATCATCGGGGGTAAATATATCTGATTCTGTGGATCTTTCATTTATTCCTTTTTGCCAGGATTACAAAAAAAGGCTATTTGTAGCAGCCAGTGACGCACATTGCTGATCCTTTTATTACACATTGTGAAACATTTTTAGAGATACTAGTTTTGCTTGTAGCTTGTTAGGGTTTCTGGATGTTTACGATGCTGACACAGAATATTGCCTTTCCCTTTTCTTCATTCTTAATGAATTTCTATGCTACCTGATATTTATAAAATGGAACGTCATCCTCTCCTGTGATTGCTCTCTTTGAAGAACCTTTTTAGCTTCCTTCAGACCTGGAGAATATTTTTAACAGCCTGAAACAAGAATCAGAGAAATGATGCTGGTGAACAAATCTGAAACAAAAGGAGGAACTGCTAAAAATAGGGAACCTAAATGTCCTGCAGCTTTTTCAGGAAGATAATCTTTGGTGGTTAAAAAATAGAATCACTTCAATAAGTGGCTTTTTTTTAATAGATTATTTTCCATCTCAATTCGTCAGCTTGGGAGTGCAATCTACTTTTGAAAACTATCCCATCTGAGGGGCAAAGTTTCTTTTGGGAAGTACTGGCTGTACTTTCCAGTGGAAATGGATCCTCGGAAAGTCCAAAAGGACTGCTTCTGTCACACCATAAGCCATCAAATACAAGAACTAAGCACAAAAGTCCTCAGGCGGAATTTTCTAGCAACTTCGCGGCGATTTGATTTGCTTTATTATTGTCACATGTATTAGTGTACAGTGAAAAGTGTTGTTTCTCACGCGCTATACAGACAAAGCATACCATTCATAGCGAAGGAAAATGAGAGGGTGCAGAATGTAGCGTTACAATTATAGCTAGGGTGTAGAGAAAAATCAATTTAGTGCAAGGTAGGTCCATTCGAAAATCTGATGGCAGGAGGGAAGAAGCTGTTCTGAGTTGATTGGTATGTGACCTCAGATGTTTGTATCTTTTTCCTGACAGAAGAAGGTGGAAGAGAGAATGTCCAGTGTGCGTGGTGTCCTTAGTTATGCTGGCTGCTTTGCCAAGGCAGCAAGAAGTATGGACAGTCAATGGATGGGAGGCTGGTTGCCTGCTATTGGTTGCCGGTGGGATCTTTCAGTCCTGTCGACATCTATGGTTTTTTGCATGGGTCACATCCTCCATCACCAGGGAACTCGGCATGGGGATCACCAAAAGGCGGGACCAAAAGATTCCGCCAACGGGAAAGGCCTGTAAATTCAGCCTCCCTCGTGTAAAGTTTACTTCACAGACTGAAATGATTTTGTATCTGATTTCTATATGCCCAGACCAAAACATGCACAGCTCCTATAGAATGTTTGCACCTTGTGCGCTCAGCACTGACAGTACTCCTAAATAATTTAGCACGTGAATGAGCTACAGTCAAAAGAGAAAAATCAAGAAGGTTATTTTGGCCAGAATCGAGACCCATTTAGTTTTATAGATTATAGTTCATTTATTAGTGTCACAGTAGGCCTACATTAACAGTGCAATGACGTTACTGTGAAAATCCCCTAGTCACCACACTCCGGCGTCTCTTCAGGCACACTGAGGGAGAATTTAGCATGGCCAATGCATCCTCTCTTTCAGATTGTGGGAAGAAACCGGAGCACCCGGAGGAAACCCATGCAGACACGAGGAGAACGTGCAGACTCCACACAGCCAGTGACCCAAGCCAGGAATCGAGCCACTGCCACCGTGCCACCCACAGCGATAGCTCCAGCATTTTGCCCGAAGACCACTGGGTTTTACACTTGCATTAAAATGGGAAAAAGGTCACAACTCAGCAGATCTGAAATCAAATGCTGTTGAAAAACACATTTTATACATTGTGGAATTAGCAGAGCAAGAACCTTGTACAGATTTTGTTTTTATTTCACCTGACGAGCCGCACTCCAGAAAAATAGAAATTTGTGCTTCCAGTTCTTATTTTGGATTTTTAGAAAATCAGATAAGGTGGTGGAAGTAGTTTCAATTGGAGCTTTCAAGAGCGAATTGGATAAATATTTGAGGAGAAAACATTGAAGGCCTATGAAGAAAAAGTAGGGGAGTGACACTATCTGGCACTGGTGGACAGAGTGGTGAAGAAGACATTCAGCATGCTTGATTGGTCAGAACATTGAATACAGGAGTTGGGACGTCTTGTTGAAGTTGTACAAGACATTGGTAAGGCCACACTTGGAGTACTGTGTACAGTTCTGGTCACCCTATTATAGGAAGGATATTATTAAACTAGAGAGAGTGCAGAAAAGATTTACTAGGATGCTACCGGGACTTGATGGTTTGAGTTATAAGGAGAGGCTGGATAGACCAGGACTTTTTTCTCTGGACCGTAGGAGGCTGAGGGGTGATCTTATAGAGGTCTATAAAATATTGAGGGGCATGGATCAGCTAGATAGTCAATATCTTTTCCCAAAGGTAGGGGAGTCTAAAACTAGAGGGCATAGGTTTAAGGTGAGAGGGGAGAGATACAGAAGTGTCCAGAGGGGCAATTTTTTCACACAGAGGGTGGTGAGTGTCTGGAACAAGCTGCCAGAGGTAGTAGTAGAGGCAGGTACAATTTTGTCTTTTAAAAAGCATTTAGACAGTTACATGGGTAAGTTGGGTGTAGAGGGATATGGGCCAAATGTGGGCAATTGGGACTAGCTTAGGGGTTTAAAAAAAGGGCGGCATGGACAAGTTGGGCCGAATGACCTGTTTCCATGCTGTAAACCTCTCTCAAATGGCCACATGGGCTCCTTTGGTCCTGCACTGTTCTGTGATTCTATGTTTCGTTCAGTGAAGACAACTTTGCCACATGGAGCTATTTATTTGTGCTTGCGGCTTCCCTTAGGACAATTAATGGAGGGGGGCGGGGGGAGGTCACAAATGGTATCCATTGAAAAATAGAAATATTAGGATTAACATTAACGTATTTTGTGGTTTTTCTCTCTTTCTGTTCATTTTTCATATTTTTATTACACGTTTGGTGACCGAGCATGAGGGAGATGGATAAAAATGTACACTTAATTTGACATGATTCTTTGAACACCCTGGGGTTTCATCTACAGATGTTAGTTCTGTTTTGTCACATTATCAGACCCAATAATTACTTCGCACTTGTTTCTTCATTACCACTTGCGATTGAAGAAGCATTGCCTTAAGCTGCGTTGGGGTGAGAGAAGAGTGTGCCATTTCTGCAACCATATTATGCAACAACGTAATTCTTGACTTTACTTGCGTTCTGCAGGCACTTTTAAGTGGCAACATGTTGTGGAGTAGACAGCATCAGGTGTAAAGCTGGTTTACACTGGACCCAATTTTACTCTCATTGACGTCAATTGACAATAATATTGAGTGGTCAAAAAGATTTCCAGGCCTACCTGCTGCTAGGATCTTCCTGTCCCAGTGAAATTCAATGGACCTTTGGTTGGGCTGCCACATCCCAGATCCTGCCACTATGGAACTTGAAAATCCCAGCCCGTTTCCACTCAATTCCATGGTTTCCCCATCCAGCGAGTTAGGTTAAAATTATTCCTTGATAGTGAGATGATGGCGTGCTGAAGTCCAACTCCATGGGCCAAGTGTCTTCCTTTACTATTCTATAATTAGAATGGCACGGCGGCACAGTGGTTAGCACTGCTGCCTGACAGCGTCAGGGACCCCGGGTTCAATTCCAGCATTGGGTAACTCTGAGACTTTAGGCTTGATTTTTTAGCCCCTGCTGGGGCTTGGAGTGGGGTCAGGTTGGCGCTAAATCTAGTGCCGCCTGCAGATCCCTGGCTCCTTCAATCCTGGCCCAGGTATTTTTGGCAGAGGTGGAATGAGGGTGCAGCTGGGCCACCTGTCAGCAGGTTGCTGACCCAGCCCGTTAATGGCTTATCAATACTGACTAGAGGAGGCCAATTGGGATTGTCCAGTCAACCTCCAGGTTCTAGGAGGCGATGTGGGCTGTATCTGCTTGGCAATATCCTCCCAGAGGCAGGGTGGGGAGCCAGAGCTCCAGGCAGGCTGAGAGACTGGCGACTCTCCTATCCTGCTGGGTACTGAGCAGCTGCAGCTCTGCCACAGCAACTCCATCCCCCTCGCACCCCCAGTACGACCACAATTATGGTGGCTCAGTTGCTGAAGCATTTAAAAAATTTTAAACAAAAGAAATTAGTGAGAGGGCCCCATCATTTTGAAGACCCTCACCTACCATCAGAGTTTCTTTCAAGCTGGGAGGCCTCTGATTGACTGTCCAGGTTGGAAAGCCCCCCTCTCCCCCACCCCCTTCCACTCTTAATTGGACAGCGAGCCCACACTCTGGCCCTTAATTGGCTGCTCCGGCCCAGTGAATGTTTCCCGTGCAGTGAATATTTCAGGCCTCCATTTGAATCTGACGGGAGGGAGTGGGGGGGTTCAGAAACTCGCAGGGAAAATCCTGCCCCTTGAATCTTTGATGCCCAGACGGGAAACAGTATTCCAACTGAGGTAAAACCAATGCTTAATAAAGACTGAGCACAACTTCCTTACTTCTATAAAGGCAAAATACTGCGGATGCTGGAATCTGAAACAAAAGCAGAAAATGCTGGAAAATCTCCTCGGGTCTGACAGCATCTGTGGACAGAGAATAGAGCCAACGTTTTGAGTCTGGATGACCCTTTGTCGGAGCTAATGTTGGCTCTATTCTCTTTCCACAAATGCTGTCAGACCTGCTGAGATTTTCCAGCGTTTTCTGTTTGTTCCTTACATATACAATGTATTGTCCAAGTTCATGTGCTTTTTTTTTAGTAGTTCTAATTAGATTGTTCTCAAATCTTCAAAGATTATGTGCAGTCATGTTCAAGAAATGAACTAAGGAACTCAAAAGACATTTCTTCACCTGGAGAGTGGTGCGAAAGTGGAAATTGTTACTGCAGGGAGTGGTTGAAGTGGATAGCATGGATACATTTCAGGGGAGGTGAGATAAGCATACGAGAAGGAAATAGAGCAGAGTTAAGACTAGAATGAAGCACAAATAGCAGTGCTAACTGGCCTTATTCTGTGCTGCATGCCTTATGTAATCCTATAGAGTTAATCAGTGATGGTGAAACAATTCCAGGCTCCAGTGATGATATATATCCTTTTAAGTACCGTTCCTGTATCAGGCTAGCTGTGATGTGGAGATGCCGGCGTTGGACTGGAGTAAACACAGTAAGAAGTCTCACAACACCAGGTTAAAGTCCAACAGGTTTATTTGGCCTTTGGCTTTTGCTACCAAATAAACCTGTTGGACTTTAACCTGGTGTTGTGAGACTTCTCAGGCTAGCTGGTCAGACATCAACAGTTCTCTTGCACGGCAGACATATTTGAACCTGGTACTGCATTATTCAGTCTGCCACAGAGGGTTGAATTAGTCAAGGGTGCATTTGTTGCCAGGCAAGTCCTTTTGGAGTCACTCTTTCCCAAAGAGAACTGTTTTCCTGTCTCCCAAGTGGGTGCAGTCATTGCTCGGTTTGCATCAACCACGTTTTGGTTAATGCTAACCGAGCAAAGGCTTGGTAGATACCAAGCCATCCCTGATTGTGAGAATCCCATTACACTTGATGGCCCATCCCTGTTACTTTGTAATCCACACGATGGCACGATTCATTTACATTGCTCGCGGTTAAATTAAGATAGCACATCACCCCATAAATCAGGGGAAAGTGCAAGATGCTGGCTGTGAAACAGTTCAAATACCTTACTGGTGTCAACAAGTTAATTAATAGTTAACTAATTAAATGACAGAGGGTCTGCATTTGTTCTCCAAAGCCAACTAAATGAGTTTCTGAGCAAGATTTCCAGTGGTCTCAGAGTCTCATAAATCAAGATAATTCGGATGTCAAAATTTCTTCAATAAAATATATACAATTAATGATTTCTGTTATCCTTGTGAAGTCCTCAACATTAATTTTCTTTTTGAAGAAAGACAGGATTATGTATTACAGGGGGTGGAAATACACAGGAGTGGACTCTTTTACACTGCTTTAGCACTGCTGCAGAAACCATAGCTTTTTTCTTCTGTTAAAACGATCAAGTTATCAAAAGGTCAGGGGATCCAAATCAGCATTTATATTCTTTTGTGTAACCGACTTTAAGGTTAGCTGGACGTCAGCTCCGATCTCTGCAGCAGGGTTCAATGGACGTGAGATGTCCTCGGTTCTGCTGCATTTTTCTTTGAGGGAGAAAGCAGCCTTTTGCCTATTGTACACTCTGAGGCTGTATATATTTACCTTCAATTAACCATTAAAGTTCAGAACGGCTGTGCAGTATTAATTTAGATTCACAGTCATTTCAGCAATTTCTCCCTGGTACTTACTGTCAGTCTGCCTCTTAGGCTTCCTGTATTCGGTTTTAGTCAAGTCTGCAATAACAATATTCTAGTATTCAATTATAGGTTCAGGCATTTGGATAGGTCCTTAACCTATTCATTATGATTAATTCGTACAATCTGTTGTGTAACTAATTATCAAATCCAATGCAGATTCTGCATAATTTAGTACAATTATACAAGGTTTCCTAATTATTTACCTATATTAGAAATCAGGCTACAGTTAAAGCAAATTACCGACAATTCTTTTTTAACACAGTAAGAAGTCTCACACCACCAGGTTAAAGTCCAACAGGTTTATTTGGTAGCAAATTTATTTGCTACCAAATAAACCTGTTGGACTTTAACCTTGTGTTGTGAGACTTCTTACTGTGTTCACCCCAGTCCAATGCCGGCATCTCCAGAGCATCTATTAACATTTCTTCCTACTTTATCAAATAACACCCTGTGCGTGCAGCTCATTGCAATATTTTGAGAGTGTCATTGTGTGGCTCTTATCAGATTAATCAGTCAACATATAAATTAAGATTGCACATTGAGTTTGAGTTTCTTATGTGCATTTGGTGCCATCAAATAGCCTTCGTAAACAGCTACTGTATTGCAGAAGAACCGAACACAACAAAATAATGTGCTGACAGACTTCTGGAAAAAAGTACGCAATGAAATATATGTATACAGAATTTGTTCAAATGTTCTGAAGGTAATGACACTGACAGACTTGTAGAGATTGAAAGTAAGATTGTAAAAAATTTAATGATAATATTCAAAATACTGCAGTACCTTTATGATTACTATAATGACCCTATCTGCCCAGACATTAATATTTTATTTTTCAAAAAAATCACTATACTCCTCTCCCCCAGTGGTTCATTGAGTAAATGTATCACCTGGTGTGAAGTGAGCGATATGAACTAGGAAGATGCCAGGTTCAATCAGCCTGTGGCATTCACTGTGGGGATTCACTCATGATGACTTGATATTCAAAACCACTCGGGGTCCGTGGAATTGTGAGTCAGCGTGGGCCATTGTCCTCAGGAGTTGCACAAAGGGAAGGGAAGAAAAACTGGAAGAAATAGACAGGTAATAGACAAAAATCATATTACTAATGTATGACTGTGAAGTTAATTGGCCCAGGATTTGACGTGAGTTCAACTTGATGGGAGACATTAATTTCTGCCTGTTTGTAGGATTAGATTTGGAGTTTTGAAAATCCATTATGGGGCAGTTTCACAGCCTCCACAGGCCACCTCTTGCCTCCTGTGTTTGGTTCTGGGCACCAAACATCTCTATGGATATATTGACCTTGGAAAGAACACAGCATGCTACAGCCACTGCAGTTCATCTGGTGCAGGTGCACCCCAGAGTGCCACTGGGAAGGCAGTTCCAGATTGTTGATCCTGCAGTATTGGTAGAATGGCAATATAGTTCCAAGTCAGGATGGTGTGCAGCTCAGAGGCATTTTCTCTGTTTCTGCATTCCCGTGACACTCCCCACCAAACTTGTACAGAAGCACAAGTCCCCTTTCTGTTATATGAATTCTAGAATAAACCAATGCACATTATCGTAATGCTTTAGAATGAATAGTGACTCCCCAACACCCAAAAAAGATAAAATACAGCTCTTCAAACAAATAAAAATCATATTAATTCAGGAAGATATCAGTTACTGCTTTAGTTTGGATCTGACTCCGAGGGCAGGGTTTTCCATTTTGGGCAAATTCAGATCCTGACCTACATTATGTCAGTACAGTCACTCAACATTGATTCTGCCTGATAAAAACAAAATACTGCGAATGCTGGAATCTGAAGCAAAAGCAGAAAATGCTGGAAAATCTCAGCAGGTCTGACAGCAGCTGTGGAGAGAGAATAGAGGCATCCTTTTGAGTCTGGATGATCCTTCGCCAGAACTCAATTGCCTGACTTGGCCAACTATTGGGCAGAAGTTGTGCCAATAAGATGTCCTCCAGCAGAGAAGGAGCCTGTTGTTACGGGTAAAGTGGAGAGAGAGGCGCCTCCCCCCCCCCCCCCCAGTACTTTTAAAATACTTGAAATAGAACAATGGTCACAGTCGTTGGACCACCAGTATGGAGGAGGGTTCCTTTCACAGCGTGGACTGCGGCCACAGCTGCAGCCAGGTAAGTGGGGGGTGGTCTCAGCCATTCTGGAAAACTGGCAGCCCCCGATCTACCTCTAATCAATGGCCTTTTAATTAGCTAAGAGTCTTTGCTGTTTGCGGGTAGCTAGTTGATCTAAGCCCAATCTGCCTTTCCCAAAAATAGCTCAGGGATGGGACAATGCTGACTGAACTGGTGAACTGAATGCAGGCCAGCGGTGCAAAGTTACATGCCCTCCTGCCTCAGCTACCCCCCTCTTTGTCCTTTGATAATCTTACTACTAACTTGATGCACCTCAATGAGCACCCGGAAACAAGGCTTTAGAACTGAAGGCTTTAATACATTAACAATGAAACTACTAACACAAATTCACCCGTTCAGACTGAAGGGGTCCTGCCGGAGCAGGGGGTCTTATACCCTGCCACCGGAGGCGGGACCCCACTGGAGTGTGCCATGATAACACTTGGGACAGGTAAACACCCTATCCCAACAACATAGTACAACCCCCATAACAACAACAATAACAACCCCAGTGGTGAACCAACGATGGTTCACCACATTCACCCCTCCTTTAGGAACCAAAGGTGGCGGGGTGGATGAAAACAGACAATGACAAAAAAAATAATAGGATTCACAAGTCCAGACGGTCTGGAGGACCACACCGACGCTGCGATCTTCTCAACACCGGTTGCGAAACCGGAGCAGGTGCTTGCGGTGGCTCTCTCAAAGCAACATCTGGCTGTCCCCTCAAAGACTCCCGGGCCGGCCGGCCCTGATGAGGCGATGGTGTAGGGGATCCTGGAACGTTTGGTGGTGGTGGTGGTGGTGATGATGGTGGCGCCGATCTCCGAGTCTCAGGCAAGCTGTACATGGGAGTAAAAGTGTTATGCACTGGTCCCGGTGCTGACCACGCCACGTCTGGGGAAGTAATGAGGAGTAGTGGATCTGTGACTGGGGGAATAGGAGCGACAGGAGTTGCTACGTCCCCTGCGGGCGCCAGGTCTCTAATGGAGACAGTGTCCTCTCGCCCGTCAGGATATGCCACATAGGCATACTGAGGGTTGGCGTGGAGGAGTTGGACCGGTTCGACCAAGGGGTCGGACTTGCGAGCCCTCACATGGCGCCGCAGAAGGACGGGTCCTGGGTACGTCAACCAGGCTGGCAATGAGGTCCCCGAGGACGACTTCCGAGGGAATGAGAACATCCTCTCGTGGGGAGTAGCATTGGTTGCCGTACACAGGAGGGAGCGGATAGAATGGAGCGCAGTTGGAAGGACCTCCTGCCACCGGGAGACTGGAAGGCCCTTGGATTTCAGTGCCAGTAGGACAGCCTTCCAGACTGTAGCATTCTCCCTTTCCACCTGTCCGTTACCCCTAGGGTTGTAGCTCGTGGTTCTACTAGAGGCAATCCCGAATGAGAGCAGGAATTGCCTCAAGTCGTTGCTCATGAACGACGAGCCCCTGTCGCTATGAATATAGCAGGGGTACCCGAACAGGGTAAAAAGCTCACTGAATGCCTTGATGACGGTGGCAGTCGACGTGTCCGCACAGGGGAAAACAAACGGAAACCGGGAAAATTCGTCTATTATGTTAAGAAAATAGACATTCCGATCCGTTGAGGGAAGGGGGCCCTTAAAATCTACACTCAGCCTCTCAAAAGGGCGAGTGGCCTTGACCAAATGTGCCCGGTCTGGTCGATAAAAGTGTGGTTTGCATTCTGCGCAAATCCGACAACTTCTAGTAACTGACCTGACCTCCTCCACCGAGTAGGGTAGGTTGCGGGCTTTTATGAAGTGGTAGAGTCTGGTGACTCCAGGATGACACAGATCATTGTGGAGAGCCTTCAAGCGGTCCTCCTGCATGATGGCGCATGTTCCGCGCGAGAGGGCATCCGAGGGCTCATTGAGCTTCCCTGGACGATACATAATATCGTAATTATAGGTGGAGAGCTCAATTCTCCACCGCAAGATCTTATCGTTCTTGATCTTGCCCCTCTGCGTGTTACTGAACATAAACGCCACGGATCGTTGATCCGTGATCAGGGTGAACCGCTTACCTGCCAGGTAATGGCGCCAGTGTCTGACTGCCTCCACAATGGCCTGAGCCTCCTTTTCCACCGCTGAGTGCCGAATCTCTGGGCCTTGAAGGGTGCGGGAAAAAAACGCGACGGGCCTGCCTGCCTGGTTTAGTGTGGCGGCTAGGGCGAAGTCCGATGCATCACTCTCCACCTGGAAAGGGATGGATTCATCCACCGCGTGCATCGTGGCTTTCGAGATGTCGCTTTTCAAAACCTTGAAGGCCAATTGGGCCTCCGGCGTAAGTGGGAAGGTCATGGACTTAATGAGCGGACGAGCTTTGTCCGCGTAGTTGGGGACCCACTGTGCATAATACGAAAAGAACCCGAGGCATCTCCTCAGTGCTTTCGTGCTAGCGGGCAAGGGAAGTTCAGTGAGTGGGCGCATACGGTCTGGATCAGGGCCAATGACCCCATTTTCCACCACGTATCCGAGGATGGCTAACCTACGCGTACGGAATACGCACTTCTCCCTGTTATAGGTCAGATTCAGGCGAGATGCAGTGCGTAGAAAGTGTTGGAGATTCGTGTCGTGGTCCTGCTGGTCATGGCCGCAGATGGTGACGTTATCCAGGTACGGGAAGGTAGCCCGCAACCCGTTCTGGTCCACCATTCGGTCCATAGCACGCTGGAAGACCGAGACCCCATTGGTGACACCAAATGGAACCCTGAGGAATTGGTATAGACGACCATCCGCCTCAAAAGCCGTATATTGTCGGTCCTCTGGGCGGATGGGGAGTTGATGGTAGGCGGACTTAAGGTCTATGGTAGAAAACACTCGGTACTGCGCAATCTGATTGACCATATCAGAAATGCGCGGGAGAGGATACGCATCCAGCTGCGTGTATCTATTAATGGTCTGACTATAGTCGATGACCATCCGAGGTTTGTTCCCGCTTTTGACTGCCACGACCTGCGCTCTCCATGGACTAGCACTGGCCTGTATGATCCCTTCCTTGAGGAGCCGCTGAACCTCAGATCTAATAAAGATCCGGTCCTCAGCGCTGTAACGCCTACTTTTAGTAGCGATGGGCTTGCAGCCAGGTACCAGATTTTTAAAAAGGGATGGTGTCGTGATCTTCAGGGTGGATAGATTGCACGCGGGGCGTTTTGGGCAATTTGGAGGCTGCGGCTGGTTCCCTACGGCCAGTGAAGGGAGTGGCCCACCGTACTGTAGGATCACACTCTTCATGTGGACCATAAAATTTAGTCCGAGGAGAATTGGCGCGCAAAGGTGAGGTAACACAAGGAGCCTGTATTGCTCGTAAACTGTGCCCTGTACCTCAAGAGTTACCATACATTGTCCTTGGATCGGTACAGACCGGGACTGTGATGCCATGGAAATGGTCTGCTTGGCAGGGAGAACCCGGAGTCCACACCTTTTAGCAGTTTCAGGGTGTATGAAACTTTCGGTGCTCCCACTGTCAAACAGACAATTTACAGTTCTGCCACTAACCTTTACCTCCATCATAGAATGTTCCAGTCTGAAATGCCTGGTCTGATCCAGAGAGATCGACGCCACCGTTGGCCCCTGGGCGTCACTGCATGCTGCCGATGTGGATGCTGAGGACCCCTGCTGGTCGCTGCTGCATGCTGCCGATGTGGATGCTGAGGACCCCTGCTGGTCGCTCCTAGTCGTCGTGGACCATGATGGCCGCCCCCATGAATCGCATGTGGCCGAGGGCTCCAAGCGCAGCGACTCCTGGTGGTCTTCCTCCTCCTCTGTTTGCCACGATGGCGCCGTCCTGAGATCGCACGTGGTCGGACCTCGTGGGTACTGCGACGCCAAAGGAGATTGTCTCCGTTCTGGAGGGTTACAAGCTGCACTGCCGTTTTTACGTTTGGACCTGCAGACTTTGCTGTAGTGGCCTTTTTTACCGCACTGGCTGCAGATTGCCGTTCTTGCCGGACACTGCTGCCGTGGATGCTTAGCCCCACCGCAAAAATAGCATCGCTGGCCCCCTGGAGCTGCCGCCGTCGTCGAATCGATCTGGGAGCGCGGGTTCGCGGGGCGAGGAGGGAGCAGAGCTTGCTCCAACCACGTTGACTGCACGTGGTCCTCGGGGTACAGCGCCAAGCTCTTCGACGCCGCCTCCAACCTCACGGCCATCCCCATTGCCTGGGTCAAGTTGAGTTTCCCCTTTTCTAATAATTTAAGTCTGATGTACGAGGACCCTACCCCTGCTACGAACGCGTCTCGGGCGAGGTCTTGCATGTACTGCTCGGCGGAGACATCCTTACAGTCACAACCCCTGGCAAGCTGCAGGAGTTCATTGGCGTAGTCTTCTATGGTCTCGCCCGACTGCCGACGTCGTGTAGCGAGGAGATAACGAGCGTGAATCTCGTTGGGTGGCGTAATGTACCTATTCTTTAGGAGCTCGACGGCACCCTGGTAAGTGGAAGCTGCACGAATGGCTAGGTAAATCGTGTCGCTTACCCTTGCGTGGAGGACCTGGAGTCTATCAGTGTCTGTAGTGATAGCTACCGAGGCTGCCAGGTAGTCCTCGAAGCACTTCCACCAATGTTCGAACGTGTTAGCTGCACCGACCGCACGTGGGTCCAGTGTCAGACGATCCGGTTTTAGGATCTGTTCCATATTCTCAGTTAATGTATTAAATTGATGCACCTCAATGAGCACCCGGAAACAAGGCTTTAGAACTGAAGGCTTTAATACATTAACAATGAAACTACTAACACAAATTCACCCGTTCAGACTGAAGGGGTCCTGCCGGAGCAGGGGGTCTTATACCCTGCCACCGGAGGCGGGACCCCACTGGAGTGTGCCATGATAACACTTGGGACAGGTAAACACCCTATCCCAACAACATAGTACAACCCCCATAACAACAACAATAACAACCCCAGTGGTGAACCAACGATGGTTCACCACATAACTATCCAGTCCCATATTACAAATCCAAAACTATCAGAATTATCATCAGCCTCGGTTAATCAGGATCAGAAGGGGTTTTTTTTAAAGCTTGTATAGAGTGAGGATTTTCTAAACTATTGCATGTAAATGGTTCCTGTTGCAGTTCATTGGCTAACTCGGGTGATGTCATCTAATCCAGGATGAAAGCAAAATGATGCTCTTCTCCTTACTGGTGAAAAACACTGAGGGAATTTGATCAGCAAGGCAGCTGGAGGATCTTGTGCTGAATAAACCCTCAGAGCTGACAACTTAAACATAGAGAAAAAGGTTGATTTTCATTCTTTATCACTGGAGCCTGTTTGTAAAGGTGAGGTTTGGCAGGTTAGTAGTTTTCAATCTTAATCTTGGAATAATCGAGTCGAAATGTTTTTAGTTTTGGAGCTCCTTACAAACTTTTGTCACAAATGCGTGGCGCTGTTTGTTTGATTTCATGCAGAGTTTGGACAGTGGTGAATGTCCAAGTGATACAGGGGTAGTTTGAACTGCGATCAGTTTGGAAGTTGATTGAGATTGCAAATGGCTATGTAGAATGTCTTTTTAGCTGACTGGGTTAATGGTGTGTCCTTTGTTTGAACACGCAGAGAGGGCACGGCTATGTCAACAGAAATGTAACATAGATTCTATTGGATACACTCTTCAATTAACTGCAAACAGGAAGTATTGATCATTAGCCCGCGAGTCCCTCTAAAAGCCATTGCTAGTGCTAATCAAAAGCTTGAACCGTATTTTGTGCATGTCCAGGCAATGTTAAGCTGGAGATTTCATGCAATAGTTGGTTTTGACACTTCTTGGGTTAAAAACCGGACATTGAGGAAATATTACGATCACTCTGAAATTTGATTCAGCCTTGGAAACCTGTGTTAAAATACTCTCAGTTGTTCGGCAAAATACAGAAACAGAATCTGATGGTGTTTTCCTGCAATAAGGATGCTATGTCAATACAAATTGTTCTTATTGAAGCTGGTACATGAGGAGTATAAAAGAGGAGTTTACCATTTGAATCTTTGTGCATGATGAGACACTTCTAGAATTAAATCAACCCATTATTGGGTTTACTTACTTGTTATGTTTTGCTGTTATATTGTTAAATGTTTCAGTGCTACACATTTCTAAATTCAGAGTTTGAGCAGAAAAACATTCAGACACATTGGAATGAAATGGCTGCTGAGGTTCTAGAAAATAGCAGCATTCTCCTTGTAAATGTTAACAACGATTTGCATAGCGTAGGAACCCTGGGATCGATATTCCGACGTGAATACTGGCTGAATCCTTAACTGTTCTCATCATCGCCGTATCAAGGAGCCAACTCAGATGTTATCACCTAGTCTGTATCCATGAGTTAATGATGCCTAAATCTGACTTGCTGAACTGTTGCTGATACAGATTAGACGACACCAAATTCGATTTGGATCCACACAAAATAATCTTTTTTTAAAGCGTGCAACTTGGGGGGGAAAAAAACATTAAAAATCAATGTTCAAATTGGTCATCTGCTCTATAATGGCGAAATCAAAACGGAAAATTCTGGAAATACTCAGCAATCCTGGCAGTGTGTGCAAAGAGAGAAAGCGATTTTATGTTTCAGGTCGAAGGCCCGACTTAGCATCCTTGACATCCCAGAGTCCAGACACCCATTAAGCTGATTCCTGTCAAAGGTCTGCATCTGGCACTCCCAATCTGGCTGGTTCCATTGTGGAGATAGGTGAAAGATAAGGAGTGCAATGGTTATAAGCAGGGTGAAAGGGCAGAGTTGCATTGGAGATGGGTAGTTTGAGGCATGGTTCTTCATTCTTTCAGAGGATGTGGGTGTCGCTGGCAAGGCCAGCTTTTGTTGCCCATCCCTAATTGCCCTTGAACTGAAAGGCCTACCACGCCATTTCAGAGGGGAAGTTAAGAGTCAACCACATTGCGGTGGCTCTGGAGTCACATGTACGCCAGGCCAGACCAGGTAAGGATGGCAGATTGACAATCAATCATAGTTACTGAGGGTTCGCTTGCAATTCCAGAAGTATTAATCAGATTTAAATTCCACCATCCACCTAGGTGGGATTTAAACCCATGTCTTCAGACCATTGACCTGGATTTCTATATTACTAGTCCAAAGACGTTTCCACAAACCCACCATCTCCCCCATTGATAGATAAAGACTATTGACACCATTTTGAGGACACGTTCAAGACAATTCTTCGGTATTTCTTGTCCAAAAATTGTCAAAACCCTTTGAAATCCCATGGATTGTTAAATTTTCTATATTTATGTTGTAGCTGAGGAACATTTAGAAAATCTCCCCTAAGATACAGACAATCAAAGAGAAAAAGAAAATGAGTCAAGTGGTATTTTTGATATTTATTTGGTCCTTTTGAATTTAGCTGGTGCAATGGATTTGACAAAACAGTATCTAAGTAACACAAAGATGATGTTATTTTCAGAGTGACAGTCTTTGTATTTGCAGACCTGATCTGAGTCTTGGTACCCCAACATTTTCTATAACCTGAAAGCATTTTCAAGCAGTTGTAATCATATTGCTTTGAGACATTCAAAGGTCAACATTTCTTTTCAGATGTAATGCTGGAATAAGAATCTAAACACTATAAAAGCCTTTAGGTCACCCAGAAGGTTAACACAAAAAAAACTGAGAAGGAGTCTAAGCTTTGACAGTTGTTTTCTCAACAGTAAATTCTGAAGCTTCCAATGAAGGTTAGTCATGAGCATTTCCAGTCATCAAATGGAATTTGAATTAACTGTTTGTCTGTTATTTCTTCACAACACTGTCTTTCCTCATATTACTTGATATCAAACATTGCCTAGATGACTAATATATTGCATTGATTCTTTAATCTTTATAGCTAATATTCAAACAATAACGTGCCCGGCACCAAAGCTTTTCTTTGAATGTTTGAAGTCTGTCAGTTAGTTAACTGAATTCATACAGGATGCTGTCAGTGAATAATATGGAATCGTTGGAAGTCATTATGTGAGGGATAATCAAATGAGAAAGATCAGAAGTTATAATGACTCTTGAGAGGATTCAGGGAGAGTAATGACTGCATCAACCAAGGCAGGACAATAATGTGATTGATAATTTCAGATGACCTCATGAACTGGCTGACTTTTATTTTCTTGGTTTATAATAATCATCTCAATCCTGAGATGCAGCCATCCCAATAATCTGCCGCTCGGAGTTGCTGCTCTAAGCCCCCCTCCATCCCTTTCAGCCATTTTCGGCTTAGATGCCCAGAGGCATACGAGTGAGGCATGCAGCCCAGCAATTTACCTCTATTAACAAGTACCAGCAACTCAGCAATAAAATGTTAATGAGCCCTAAGGCCAGTTTCTGGCCAACGTCTCTGTTGGAGTGCGTACAGCTTAACCAGCAACAAGTTTCAAGAAAGGGTGGTACGCTGGCACAGTTGTTAGCACTGCTACCTCACAGCGCCAGGGACCCGGGTTTAATTCCGGACTCAGGTGACTGTGAAGTTTGCGTGTCCTCCCTGTGTCTGCGTGGGTTTCCTCAGGGTGCTCTGGTTTCCTCCCATACTCCAAAGATGTGCGGGCTAGGTTGATTAGCCATGTTAAATTGCCTCTTAGTGTCAGGGGTGTTAGTGGGGTAAATACGTGGGGTTATGGGGATAGGGCCTGGGTGAGAGATTGTTGTTGGTGCAGGCTCGATGGGCTGAATAGGCTCCTTGTGCGCTGTAGAATCCCTAGGGATTCTATGATTCTAAGTTTCAACCTGAATAGGGGCCCAGGCAAACTTTTACCCTGTGGTTTAAACTGGAAAGTATTTTTATGTGATGTGTTATGAGTTAAAATGATATTTTACAACTCAGACATTATTCATAATTGTAGAAAATTGCAACTGTCTTAATAGACACAAACAGGAAGTAAAACCAAAATATAATCTGCAAGACTAGATTCTTCTGAAATTATATTTTATAAGATATATCCAGATGCGTTATTAGTTCATATCATTATAGAAACATGGAAATTTGAAAATTATCACAAATTATGCACTGTCTCGATGGAACTCTGCTCTCCCTTCGGCCTAAGTTCATTATTCTTCTGTTTCTAAATGCTATGGACAGGATTTTATGGTCTCACTCGAGTGAGACCAGAACTTCCCACCCGAGGTCAATGGACATTTGCATTGTCCCCCTCTTGCCCGCTCTGACTCTGTGGCAGGCAGAGCAGTAGAATATCGGCGTATGGGCAGAATTCTCCGATCTCATTTGCCCTGTCTCCACTGCCAGCGAGAATGAAGAATTTGGCGCTCAGCTAAAGCCTCATTCACTGTAGCGGCACCAGAGAATCCAAACCGCAGATGAGGTTGGAGGTTTCCGGCATATGAAATAATGGAATGACACAATATTTGCAATAATTAATATAAATATTTTATTCCTATTGATGCCACAGTGAGAATATTTTTAAAAGATTGATCGGTATTCATTTCAAGGTTTTTCTACCTGGTTCTTTCTAAAACTCTTTTCCATTCGCCACTTTCCCTAAATGCCTTTTGTTTAGGTTCCTTTATGCTTTGGTGAATTTAGCTGAAGTTGATTCCCAAGACCTGTAGTTGTTACTTGCTTAATCTTTGTTTGTGCCACATGTGCTCACTGTAGGTCCCAATTGTCAGATACATTTTTGAATTATTTTGAAAAATACCTAAACGTATTGTAGCAGCTCATACACAAACATTCACCTCTGCTTTTTTGTTCGGAACCTGACTGAGGTTGATATTCAAAATTAGGAGAGGTCTTAACAGAGTGGATAGGGATAAACATATTCTCATACTCAGGAGGATCGCGAGAATTTGGGTGGCACAGTGTTTAGCACTGCTGCCTCACAGTGCCAGGGACCCGGATTCGATTCCCGGCTTGGGTCACCGTCTGTGTGGAGTCTGCACATTCTCCCCATGTCTGCGTGGGTTTCTTCCGGGTGCTCCAGTTTCCTCCCACGGTCCAAAGATGTGCGGGTTAGGTGGATTGGCCATGCTAAATTGCCCCTTAGTGTCCCAGGATGCGTAGGTTAGAGGGATTAGTGAGGTAAATATGTTCCAATTGTGGGGATGGAGCCTGGGTGGGGTTGCTGTCGTGCAGACCCGATGGGCTGAATGGCCTTCTTCTGCACTGTCGGTATACCATGATTCTAGGCACACATTTAAGGTAATTGGCAAAAGAAGCAATGGCGAAATGACAAAAAACCTTTTCATGTAATGAGTGGTTAGGGTCTATCCTGCCTAACAGTGTGATGGATACAGGGTCAATTGAGACTTTCAAGAGATTGTTATCTGAAAAGGAAGAATATGCAGGGCTATGGGGAGAAGGCAGAGGAATGGCTTTGGGTAATTTGCTGTAACCATTCTGTAATATGTGAAATTATGCATGCTATCCACTGAAAAATAATAAGTTAGATAGGTTTGATTATTAGTAGTGTGGACATGATTGCCTATAAATTATTCAAGGTGTGAAATTGGACCCGGTGCCACCCATTCCTTGGGTAGTGGTGGTGCCATTGTCTCTGCTCCCAGCAGGACTATCTCAACTACATAACGAGTTTTCCAACAAAATCACAGCTTCCAATAGCAGCAAGACTAGCAGTTCAATAATGGAGCATGCAATAGAATAGAATCCCTACAGCGCAGAAGGAGACCATTTGGCCCATCAAGTCTGCACTGACCACAGTCCCACCCAGACCCTATCCCCAGAATCCCATGGATTTACCCTAGCTAGTCCCCCTGACATTAAGGGGCAATTTAGCATGGCCAATCCACCTAACCTGCACATCTTTGGACTGTGGGAGGAAACCGGAGCACCCAGAGGAAACCCACACAGACACGGGGAGAGTGTGCAAACTCCACACTGACAGTGACCCAAGGTCAAAATTGAACCCGGGTCCCTGGTGCTGTGAGGCAGCAGTGCTAACCCACTGTTAGAACAGAATTGTGGATTTTGACCAACGGGAGGCAAAATCGCTGGCATCATTTTAACTTTTAAAAATAAATATAAGCTGACAAACCTACTCCTCTGATGCAGAAAGTGCTAACACATTAATATTATCAACAAAATACAGAAAAAAAACTAGCTCACAAGCTTTGGGTATTAAATTGTGTCCATGGAGTGAAAGTTGTACATTCAGCACCATGGACAGCATTTTAAGTTATCACAAATCCAGCAAAAGCAGCACAGAATCTCTGCAAGACTTGTTCGCTTATTCCTTGAACTTTTTGGATTTCTGCATGTTCCAACATTGCAGTTTTCACCCAACTGTCTTTAAGAACAACTTTTCTTTGGGTTTTTACCCGCACCCATTCACTTGCCTCAGAATAATGAACAGGGGTCCATGAGTTTTGCAAATTGCACAACTGGGAGGACCAAGACTGGTCAAAGAACAAAGAACAAAGAACAAAGAACAGTACAGCACAGGAAACAGGCCCTTCGGCCCTCCAAGCCTGTGCCGCTCATTGGTGCAACTAGACCAATCGTTTGTATCCCTCCATTCCCAGGCTGCTCATGTGACTATCCAGGTAAGTCTTAAACGATGTCAGCGTGCCTGCCTCCACCACCCTACTTGGCAGCGCATTCCAGGCCCCCACCACCCTCTGTGTAAAAAACGTCCCTCTGATGTCTGAGTTATACTTCGCCCCTCTCAGCTTGAGCCCGTGACCCCTCGTGATCGTCACCTCCGACCTGGGAAAAAGCTTCCCACTGTTCACCCTATCTATACCCTTCATAATCTTGTATACCTCTATTAGATCTCCCCTCATTCTCCGTCTTTCCAAGGAGAACAACCCCAGTCTACCCAATCTCTCCTCATAGCTAAGACCCTCCATACCAGGCAACATCCTGGTAAACCTTCTCTGCACTCTCTCCAATGCCTCCACGTCCTTCTGGTAATGCGGCGACCAGAACTGGACGCAGTACTCCAAATGTGGCCTAACCAGCGTTCTATACAGCTGCATCATCAGACTCCAGCTTTTATACTCTATACCCCGTCCTATAAAGGCAAGCATACCATATGCCTTCTTCACCACCTTCTCCACCTGTGTTGCCACCTTCAAGGATTTGTGGACTTGCACACCTAGGTCCCTCTGTGTTTCTATACTCCTGATGACTCTGCCATTTATTGTATAACTCCTCCCTACATTATTTCTTCCAAAATGCATCACTTCGCATTTATCCGGATTAAATTCCATCTGCCACCTCTCCGCCCAATTTTCCAGCCTATCTATATCCTGCTGTATTGCCCGACAATGCTCTTCGCTATCCGCAATTCCAGCCATCTTCGTGTCATCCGCAAACTTGCTGATTACACCAGTTACACACAGAGGGAAATCTAATTATTGTTTATTTCTCATTCCTGGCTATGGGGAACTGCTTAATTTCCACTTGGCACTTCCTCTTCAGATCAGGGGCTTACCAAACAGATAATTTTAGGGTCAGACTGTGTTTATGGTGCATCTTGGTGAAGCACTTATTCAGCCACGCTAAATAATGCACCAACTTCTAGATGTGCAAAGGTTACCTCACACAATGTGACAACACATGGAGGTCTTTAAAGAATGATATTGACTGAAATTTTCCGCCATTTTGGGCAGCGGGATCTTCCTTGTGCTGATCCCACCCCCCACCCCCATCATGTGTTCCCCAGAGGCACAGGGTGCGAACAATGGGAAAACCTGTTGACAGCAGTTGGACCAAAAGATCACCTGGGAGTGGAGGTAGAAAATTCTTCATTTGGTTTATTTAAAAATGATAATGCATTCTTCTCTGCATTAGAGGGCCGTAGGATGAACGACATTTCTAGATTTGAGCACATCATCTAGATTGATACCAGAATATAAAATTGAGAGAATGGTGCATCCTCTGAGGTGCAGTTTTACAGATGAGACACTAAACTCAGGCCTGTTTTCATGTTCAGCTGAATGTAAAAGATCCCACAGCACTATTCAGAGAAGAGCACTAACATCCCTCAACCAATGCCAGCAAAACAGATCAAAGTATTCATTTATCATTTATGGGTGGCACGGTGGCACAGAGATTAGTGCTGCTGCCTCACAGTTCCAGAGACCTGGGTTGATTTTGATTTGATTTGATTTATTATTGTCACATGTATCAGCATACAGTGAAAAGTATTGTTTCTTGCGCGCTATACAGACAAAGCATATTATTCATGAGTAGGAAACGAGAGAGTGCATAATGTAGTGTTACAGTCATAGCTAGGATGTAGAGAAAGATCAACTTAATTCGACGTAGGTCCATTCAAACGTCTGATGGCAGCAGGGAAGAAGCTGTTCTTGAGTCGGTTGGTACGTGACTTCAGACTTTTGTATCTTTTCCCCGACGGAAGAAGGTGGAAGAGAGAATGGCTGGGGTGAATGGGGTCCTTAATTATGCTGGCTGCTTTGCCGAGGCACCGGGAAGTGTAGACAGAGTCAATTCCGGGTTCAATTCCAGCCTTGGGCGATTGTCAGTTTGGAGTCTGTACATTCTCCCCTTGACTGCGTGGGTTTCCTCCGGGTGCTCTGGTTTCCTCCCACTGTCCAAAGATGTGCAAGTTAGGTGGATTGGTCATGATAACCTGTCCCTTTGTGTCCCAAGACATGAAGGAGAGATGGATTAGCCATGGGGTTTCGGGGAGAGGGCGAGGGTCTGGGTGAGATACTCTGTCAGAGAGTTGGTGCAGACTCGATGGGCTGAATGGCCTTTTCTGCGCTGTCGCGATTCAATGATTTCATTTTCAGTTAATGTGATCCTACTCTTTGTGCCTAAAGAATAAACAGAACTGTACTTTGAGGTATTCTAAAATGTTCTTTAATTGCTGGTATTTTTTTCTTTGGAGGGTTGAAGTAATCCTTGGTGCTGCAGCAAAATAAAATACAGAGCTGCATCTCCAATTCCGATACATTGGCCTCGATTTTGTGGTCAGTAAGGCAGGGTTGGTGCTCACTATTTAGCTCAAAAGGCTGCCCACAAAAATGTAATGGGCTCCAGGGGACAAATCTGCTCTATCCTGAAACTACTTAGATTTGGTGTCATTTACAAGGACAAGTATTGTCCAGCAAGAGGCAGCCAGCAGGCTGTTCAAGTCAGTTGTATTGAAGAATTCTCATAGGCATCAAGTAAAGTAAAATACATGGAATAAAATTCAAATTGTAATCATTGTACAGGAAATGAAATAATACAAATGGGAATGAAATACAAATGGGAATGAAATACAAACTGAAATATCACAGAAGTGTTTTTTATTATTATTTTTAAGAAATATTCCTTTTTAAAATTTTATTCTGAGGGAATCAGATTTCCAAAATGTCTTATTTCAGGGCGAGAGAGATTGTTTAGGAGTAATCATGACTTGATCAGCTGTTAAAACTCAGTTATCCTGACTAAACAAGGTTAAACATTTTCATTGTTTTGTTTTTCATCAAGAAATGTGAGTAAAAATTTAAAGTTTATGCAAATTCACAGATTCGGAGTTGATTACATCTGTGGAGACTGCAACTGGGCATGGTGTGGAAGAACAGGATATCACTGACACCAGCTTCTGTTTTAACTAAGCACATGTGGATGTCAGATGTTGCATTTGGTTTCAAAAAGTAATGATGGTGAGCAGTGATAGTTTCACCATCGTTACAACCACAAACTCATTGAGTTCTTTACTTAACTGTACAATGTCCTGGAGTCTCATGGGGGGACAAGTGCTCCTAATATAATGCAAAGAAAATATATTATGATTTTCCTAACTCTGAAAGCAGTATCAGCAAAGATCTGAGAAGAAGTTCTCTTCACATTATCTTCATAGAGTCACAGAGTCATAGAGGTGGAAACCTTTTGACCCAACTTGTCCATGCCACCCTTTGTTTTAACCACTAAGCTAGTCCCAATTGCCCGCATTTGGCCCATATCTCTCTCTACCCATCTTACCCACGTAACCGTCTAAATGCTTTTTAAAAGACAAAATTGTACTCGCCTCTACTGCTACCTCTGGCAGCTTGTTCCAGACACTCACCACTCTCCGTATGAAAGATTTGCCCCTCTGGACCCTTTTGTATCTTTCCCCTCTCACTTTAAACCTAAACCCTCTAGCTTTAGACTCCCCTCCCTTTGGGAAAAGAGGTTGACTATCTAGCTGAATTTTGCCCCTCATTATTTTATAGACATCTATAAGATCAGCCTCCTATGCCCCAGGGGACAAAGTCCGAGTCTCTCCAGCCTCTCCTTATACCTCAAACTCAGAGGAAAATGATGAAGAACAGGGTCAAATAAATACATTCAGAATTAACGACGGAATTGACTGTATTTTTTTTAGTTTAAACTATTGTGAGAATGCATATCTTTAAAATTCTTGGAAAAAAATGTAGTCTAATATGAAGTCGAGGAAAGCACCACATAAAAAGATATCGCTCCGGGTCAATGTTTTAGAAATCCCTGGACAGGAGAGGTTAAGGTGTTTTCCATCTTTACATTTCAAAAACCACCAGGACAAAGAGAACATTGAATGATGTCTATTGTGGCATTGGCCCCGCAAGCATTCAGCTTTCAAAGGGAAGTGGTACCAGATCAGTGGCACAGGCTTTATGTCTAATGCACTTGTCATAATTCTGCAGGGTTATTTTTTATATGCCAAAGATGAGAAGTGAGGCTGTGGCTCTGCTGTTGTTTAGAATTCATCCAGACGCTGTAGAAACCAATCCAACACTTTACAGTGAGTGCTGGTTGAAGTGCTGTCTGGCAGCGCATAAAGAAGCAACGCTGAAAGCCAGGCACCAACAGGTAATATTGTGATCAAATCGGGTGGCCGGTGGCTTTGGCAGAATCCACTTGTAATGTATAAGTAGAGGTAGTTTGACAGCAGACATTCTTCAATATCTCAAGAAATTACTTAGAGCAATGCCTGTTACTTGGGCATTACTTGTTACCAAGGCGCTGATATGACAGGCAGGAAGCATGCTACTCTTCATATTGAATAAGGAATAACAAGTGCCATCCTTTACCCATGCTCGAAGGTCCCTTTGTGTATCTTAGAATCATAGAATCCCTACAGTGCAGAAGGAGGCCATTCGAATCACCAAGCCTGCACTGACAACAATCCCACCCAAGCCCTAGCCCTACAACCCCATGTATTTACCCTGCTAATCCACCTAACACTAAGGGGTAATTTAGCATGGCCAATCAACCTAACCTGCACATCTTTGGAGTGTGGCAGGAAACTGGAGCACCTGGAGGAAACCCACGCATACATGGGGAAAATGTGCAGACTCCGCACAGTCACCCAAGGCTGGAATTGAACCTAGTTCCCTGGCGCTGTGAGGCAGCAGTGCTAACCACTGTGCCACCATGCCGCCCAGTTTAGATAAACAGCCCAATGCTCACTTGAAGTCTTCGCTGCAGGGTTATTTTGCCCTATGATTTTCAGCTAATTCTGAGTCATTTGATTTTCTCACACCAATGGCAAAATTGAATGGAGGTTGAAGAGCACAGCATTATTATAATGTCAGTGCCCATCAAGCACACTGGCAGAAATTCTCAGGGAAGAGGGATGCATAAGGGACAAGGCTTCATTAAGGCAGTGGGTGGAATTTTCCACTGGCAGGATTTTTCACTCCCATCAAAGTATTTTTGAATGGCTCACCGGATATTCCAGCCCCACACCCTCCATGATGGGGCCATAAAATACAGCCCAATTTTGGGCATCACAGTAGCACAGTGGTTAGCACTGCTGCCTCACAGCGCCAGGGACCCAGGTTCAATTCCCATCTGAGGTGACTGTGTGGAGTTTGCATGTTCTCCCTGTGGGTTTCCTCTGGGTGCTCTGGTTTCCTCCCACGCCCCCAGAAATGTGCAGGTTAGGTGGATTGGCCATGCTAAATTGCCCCTTAGTGTCAGGGGGGCTAGTGGGGTTACAGGGGAAGAGTCTGGGTGGGATTGCAGGCTCGATGGGCCGAACGGCCTCCTTACGCACTGGAGGGATTCCATAATGAGAAGGATCCAGTTCCGCCACCTGTCAACTATTTCACTGTCACAGCCAACATTTGAGAGGATTGCTTTACCTATCAACATGGACTGTGAGTGAAGGGAAGAGTTTCTGGCAGCTGGAATCTGTGGGTGGGAATTTTCAAAAACAATGGGAATTCCTATTGATGATATGCAGTAGCTGCAATCATTTCCATTAGCAATAAGAGTGATTAGAGGAGGACGGCCAAATCCAGTCTATTAGCAATTTAGTGGAAATCGGACAGAAGGAAGGTTTTTAAAAAAAGAGGAAATAGCTAGAAGAGAAGAGAAAGGGAAGGAAGTAATTGAAGGAGGACCAGGAGTGCTGTGGCACTGTGGGCTGGGAGAGGAAAGACCGCCAGCATGATGCCACAATTGGAAATTATAACACATATTCATGAGGGTGCCACGATACTACAGTATAATATCACAGCCAGTAAATGCACTGTGCCACTGACAGGCTGCTTCCAGCCAGAAATACCCGTTCAAAATGGATATTGCAGATTTTTTGACCAACACAAAGAATCCATTTCATTGAGATTTCAGAAGCTGCTCAGACATGAAATCTTATTCTTTGAGAACGGTCTGTGCCGAGCAACATCAAAGCAGCTTCAAATTCATGACTGCTGTAAGGGTTAGAGTTTCGAGGTATAAAACCCTTTTAATTTAAAAAAAGCTCTGTTACGGTCCGGATGTTTTAATTTATAACACTAAAGCCCTCAGTTGTGCTTGACTCCCAAGGTACGAATGACAAACGTTCGTGAATTAAGCAGAATTTATTAAGTAGAAGGTAAATATACTTAACAAAAAGCAGTGAAGATAGCCTGGATAATCAGCCTTCAAGGGCCCAGAATTCCTTGAATGTTGACGGCACAGCCAAAGTCTGTTTTCTTCTGTCTCAGACGTTATCGGTGAACCACGTCTCCAAAAATGTACCATTGAAATGACGGTAAAACTGTGCCAACAAGGACACAAGATGAAAGCAAAATACTGTGGATGCTGGAATCTGTAACCAAAAACAGAAAATATTGGAAAATCTCAGCTGGTCTGACAGCATCTGTGGAGAGAGAGCCAATGTTTCGAGTCCGGATGACCCTTCGTCAGAGCTAAAGACAAAGAAAATGGGTCGAGATTTATACTGTAAGGGCGAGATAGGGGGTTGTGAAATTAACCAAGATGTCACAGATGGCCAATCCACCGAACCAGCACTCCTTAGTGTCCCGAGATGTGTAGGTTAGGTGGATTGGCCATGGTAAATACGTGGGGTTAAGGGAATAGGGCGGAGTGCAGGGCCTGGATGGGATGCTGTTTCGGAGAGTCAGTGCAGACTCAATGGGCAGAATGGCCTCTTCCTGCACTGTAGGGATTCTATGGTTCCAATTCTCTACCTTATATCCCCACAACTCACAATTCAGCACTTAGTTTATTGGGAATGGTCCAAATTCACCCCCCTATTGGTTATAAAATGCAAATAATCTCATGTCGCATTCCTTTGCAACCCTGCTTTATAGATCATAAACTGAGACACAGCTCTATCAATTAGTTGCTCAGACCTCAGAAACTCAGATTTCTATCACAAACAAATGACATGTTTCTTTTTGATGCTGAACAGTTAAATAAATAAAGTCACATCCTCTTGCCAACAGTTAGAATCATAGAATCCCCACAGTGCAGAAGGAGGCCATTCGGCCCATCGAGTCTGCACCGACCACAATCCCACCCAGGCCTTATCCCCCTTAACCCATGTATTTACCTTGCTAGTCCCCCTGACACTATGGGTCAATTTACCATGGCCAATCCACCTAACCCGCACATCTTCCCTCCCACAGTCCAAAGATGTGCGGGTTAGGTTGATTGGCCAAGCTAAAATAGCCCTTAGTGTCCTGGGATTAGTGGGTAAATATGTAGGGATATGGGGGTAGGGCCTGGGTGGAATTGTGGTCGGTGCAGACTCGATGGGCCAAATGGCCTCTTTCTGTGCTGTAGGGTTTCTAAGATTCTTTCTAAGATCTTTGGAGTGTGGAAGGAAACCGGAGCACCCAGAGGAAACCTACACAGACACTGGGAGAATGTGCAAACTCCACACAGACAGTGACCCCAGGCCAGAATTGAACCCAGGTCCCTGGCGCTGCGAGGCAGCAACGCTAGCCACAGTGTCGCCCTTAAGACCACTTCCTATCATAACATCAATGACTAAAGTTCTCATCTGGTACAGATCAAAGTAATACATAGCTTGTTTAAACGTAAAATGTTATCCTAAGTTCAATGTTGTTCGCTGTTCCTTCAAAGCCTGAAAAACCCTTGAATTCAGACTTTGTAGCACTATTAGGGCCATAAATCCATTAAGCATGTGTTCTCTCAAACTGCTTTCTTGTTCCTCAATTACCTTGACTGTTAATTGTCTGGCAGAAATTCCCTCTGACCATTTTGAAAGTGGTTAATTAAAAATCCATAAACCTTAATCTGCGCTACACAAAACCTCTAGAAATATTATACTATTATTAAAATCTTACACTGCAAAACTTTAAACAAGGGCTCAAGAGAAGTGTTCTTTATTAGTGTCATAAGTAGGCTTACATTAACACTGCAATGAAGTTACTGTGAAAATCACCTACTTGCCACACTCTGGCACCTGTTCGGGCACACTGAGGGAGAATTTAGCATGGCCAATGCACCTAACCAGCACATCTTTCTGGAGGGAGGAAACCAGAGCACCTGGAGGAAACCCACACGGAGAGAACATGCAGACTCCATACGGACAGTGACCCAAGCTGGGAATTGAACCCAGGTCTCTATGAAGCAGCTGTGTTAGCCACTGTGCCACTGTGCTGCCTGATGACCATGTGTGTATACTTTAAAGTTGTGGTTTCAATGTTGCTGCTGATACTCTGAAATCCCTTTGTCAATGCAAGTTGCACACCAAATGTTGGTGACTGAAGGGTCATTCTGTGGAGAAACTGTAGAAGCAGTTATTGATTCATTCAAGTATAAATTTAATGGATTTCTTTCAGGAAATAAACTTTTTGAATCCAGAACATAGACAGTTAGACATGCATTTATATATCAACTTTCATGATCTCTCTGTCTTGAAGTGCCTTATAGACAATGATATACTTTTTGAAGTTCTGTCATTGTTGTAATGTAAAAAATATAGCAGCCAATTTGCCCACAGCAAGCTCTCATAAATAACATTGCTACCATGACAATTTTGTTTTTTGCAGTGCTGATTAAGGATAAATATTAGCCAGCACATCTAGCTCTACAGTGCCTTTTCACATCTTCCTGAGGTGACATCTCATCCAGAGGACAGCAGTGCTGACAGTACAATATGCACCGAGTATCACACCAGCGTGCTAGGGAGGATGTTTGTGTTCAAATTGCTGGAGAGGAACTTGAACACACAACCTTCTGACTTGGAGGTGATAGTATCCCCAACTGAGACATGGCAGAGAAACTTGAGCCATGGTATGGCAGGTGTAGTATGCTTGGGCAAAGCAAGTGATTTTGGACCTATGATTCCCGAAGCTCCCCACTACTTATACTTTCCTCACATCATGCCGTGTCTGCGTGGGTTTCCTCAGGGTGCTCGAGTTCGCTCCCACAGTTCAAAGATATGCAAATTAAGTGGATTGGCCATGCTAAATTTCTCCATTGTGTCCCAAGATGTGTAGGGGTTAGGTAAATGTGCGGGGTTATGGGGAAAGGGAGAGGGTGTTTGGTCCTGGGTAGGATGCTCTATCGGAGAGTTGTGTAGACTCGGTGGGCTGAATAATCTCCTTCTGCACTGTAGGGATTCTCTGGTTCTATTCTATGCCTGTGTCTATTGCAGACTAATTGATAGAGATTGATTGCCATGATTAGTCAACTGTACTTTGCGACGACCAGGATGGCTAAAGGTGAACCAAATGGACCTTGGTACTTTCTGGTCTAGCAATTCCTATGCTCCTATCTGCAGCAGCTTTGCATATTACAGATGACATTGATTACCATCTAAAAAAGGTGCTTTCAATTTTGGTTTAGGAACTTTGGACTTCACCAGGTGAAAGACAGGAACTTGTAATCCAGTACAATACCTAATCCATTGGAATTTATCTGAAACTCATGCTAATAGAATGTTTTGAAGAGTGGCAGAACATGGAAAGCCTGATTAAATTGATGGAATGTAATGGCTTTGTCTGCAGCACTATATGCAGCTGGAATTTGAGAGCACTATTATTAAGCATCCTTTGATGTTTTGAAAAGACACGTAGAGCACACATTAGCATGAGAATTGCATGTGATTCTTTTCGTTCAAATCCCATATTTAAGTGCAAGAAATAACTATCCTGGAGTTCAAATGCACTCTCATGAATCTGGAACATACTGTGCCAATAACCCCATAGACCTTTAAAAAATGTCTCGAAGCAAGGATTCATTTCAATAGATGTTTCTTAACCCAGAAAATAAAGGCTTTTCTTTGAACACATTTTAAGACTGAATTATTGCAGCTGTCAAGACTTGACACGGGAATCTAAAGTTTTATGCAACATGACAGTCAAGAGGTACCTATCAAAGGGTCTACTCCCTTCCCCTTCTCTTATGATGAGACTGTTGGATAAATACCTCAAAGGGGAGATGGCTGCCCAAGTGGCCAAGTTTGTGAAACTCGATGGTGAGAGTCAGCGAGGTAGAAAATCATCATGGGGAACAGCACAAAATGGGCATATTGTATTTGTTACCTGTTGCACGACTGAACAATGTTCTGTTCCATTGACTTCAATGGATCTCATAAGGTCATGTATCTGGCAATTTGTGTGATACCACTTGTTCAGCAGTACTGCTTAAGATGAATTTCTACCCTGGTGTACTCAACCATGCAGTACCATGGCTGTGTGTGACCCTATTCTTGTTTGATGTCCACATCCATGTATTTCCAGCAACCAAGAGAATGAACCCTGAATAATGTTCCTTGAACATCCAAGATTCAGAGTGAATCATGTTAGATGAGACCAACAAATTCAGTGCACCATAAGGATCCAAACTCGAGCCTTTATTGTCTGTGTAGTTGAACTATTCACTGAAGAAACTCAATATCCTTTTGAAAGTGCTCTAAAATACCACTTGAAGGAGCATCGTTGACCTTTTGAGAATTTTTTCAGGCAGTTTAACTCCTGGAACATCTTACTTGGAAAACATTGCTTTTAAACGACGATTGTATTTGTCATTTATGTGCTTGTCACAACTGACTGAACATCTGCTACAGTATGAGCTTTTCCCATTTGGGCCATTTATAATTTTTAATACACTTTTGAAAAATTGTACCACTTGTTGGGTTCAGACCTGATCTGTCAGCTCATGCTATCATTATGCCATCAGTCATTAATTATGAATCTTTACTCTCAAATACTAAGTACAATTTTATCAATCTTTCAACCAGAATGCCACTGCCCCTTCAATAAGCAAGTGATGTTGACTAATTTAGTTTGAAAGTAGCATCATATATCAATTCCTTTAACAACCTTCATGGTTTTGCTTTCACCCATTGCCACGTGCCTCACAAATAACCTGAAAAATAGGAATAAGTAGACTTCTTAATTTCAAAACCTACTTCCATAATGTTCTTTTTTTTAACCTCATTATGGCCATCATGATTTTTCAGTTCATTAAACTATGAACATTTCAATAAATGAGAGCACAAAGTGACAGCATGTGTGTCTATTTAAGATGTGTTCTGTTAAGAAAAGGCAGTTTATGGTGGCTTCTAGTCAATCATGGCAGCACGGTGCACAGTGGTTCACACTGCTGCCTCACAGTGCCAGGGACCCCAGATCAATTCCGGCCTCAGCTGACCGTGTGGAGTTTGCACATTCTCCTCGTGTCTGCATGGGTTTCCTCCGGGTGCTTCGGTTTCGTCACACACTCCAAAGATGTACAGGTTAGGTTGACGGGCCATAGTAAATTGCTCCTTAACATCCCAAGATATATAGCTTAGGGCGATTAGCAGGGTAAATACGTGAGGTTATGGGGATAGACTGTGGGGATTCAATGATTCTAACATCCGCTAATTGCGAGAAGAAATTTCTGGCTTGTATAGGGCATTAAACAAGTCCAAGGACCTGTATCTGCATGGGTTTCCTCTGGGTGCTCCAGTTTCTGCCCACAGTCCAAAGATGTGCGGGTTAGATGGATTGGCCATACTAAATTGCCCCTTAATGTCAGGAAGACTAGCTAGGGTAAATGCATGAGGTTATGGGGATAGGGCCTGGGTGGGATTGTGGTCGGTGCAGACTCAATGGGCCGAATGGCCTCCTTCTGCACTGTAGGGATTCTATGATTCTATGACTTGGGGTAGACCATACAATACCATGAAGTTGCTCACTTGGTGGAGGAGATAGCAGTGGAGAAGCAATTTCCTTCCTCCTTGGGGTTGCTTTCATGTTTTCAAACATGGTTTGCTTTCCAAATTCTTGTGCAATGAAATTAGCAATTCCATTACCAGGGCTTTGATTAAGATGCAGGAATGGTAATTGGAAAACACTTTTTACTCAATTGGAATCATTTTTCTGCATGAATGTACCACATGTGTGTCTACTAATCGCATTCTAACATGATAGGTCATTGCAGCTATGGGTGTCAATAATAAAAAGAATAAGTAATTAACAAGTGAGCAGTTTAGATATAGCAACATGAAATATTTATAGAGATATATTTATACAACATGAGAGGAGGAGGTAACAATACATTCATCTTCTCCTTATAGCCAAACCAGCACATATGCTATGACTTTACGACAGGGCAGAATGAAGAGGCAGGGCCCCTTGACTTCCAAAGCCAGAGTAGGCACTCAAACTCTGTACTGTTGGTATTATTCTAAACCACACACACGCTGTCTAGTCAGCTGAGTTACTTGGCCCCTTCACAGTACATTATCTGGCTTTAACTGATCACTGTATGTTTCGAAGGACTTCACTGTATGTTTCGAGCACTTCAGCGGTAACGGGCATTCGGCCTCTGATATTCAGGTAAGCGTTCTCCAAGGCTGCCTTCACCACACACGACAGCGCAGAGCCGCTGAGCAGAAACTGATAGCCAGGTTCCGCACACATGAGGACGGCCTCAACCGGGATCTTGGGTTCATGTCACACTATCTGTAACTCTCACAACTTGCCTGGACTTGCAAAGTCTCACTAGCTGTCCTGTCTGGAGACAATACACATCTCTTTAACCTGTGCTAATGCTCTCTCCACTCACATTGTCTGTATCTTTAAGACTTGAATAGCTGTAAAGACTCGCATTCCAATCATTATTCATTATTCTGTAAATTGAGTTTGTGTCTTTATATGCCCTGTTTGCTGTTTATGAGCAGATCTCCCACTCACCTGATGAAGGCGCAGCGCGCCGAAAGCTAGTGGCGTTTGCTACCAAATAAACCCGTTGGACTTTAACCTGGTGTTGTTAGACTCCTTACTGTGTTTCGAAGGTTAGCATTGGTGTAAAATCTCAAACATCTGGCCAAATTTGCCTCAGATCAGTAATCTTTAATGCAATAGGCAAAGGCTCTGCCATTTTGGATTTTGAACCTGCATTTTTGATATTTTGTAACCAGTTACAATGTAGTATTTGAAGAGTTTCACAAAGAGGTTCAAAGGCTAACTGCCAAATGATGCATCAGGAATTACTTTATTCCACGTAGTTTGTGCATACATATTTAAGACAGTAAGAGGGGAAGACCAGTGGAAGCATCTCTCATTGTTTGCATTGTGGTGGAACTAAACCCACTTGCTGGGCCCACAAAGCACAGAGACCTTCATATCTATTGTCACTTCGGTGGGAAATTGTGACGGAGTGAGATGTATATAACGCTGCACCAGCGAGCCAAAGACACATTGAACTGTCTAAAGAGGACCTCTTTTTTAAAAAAAAGCAAAGATGTGGATCAGATATGATTTCTGGAATTGTAAGTTGAGCTTTTCTGAAAAATTCTACATGAATTGCGCTACTTTTGCATCACTCATAGAATTTTACACCTGGGGGTGTCAAAGTCCACTTCAAAAAGGGAGTCTCGAAAAGTAGGCATTAAAATGTAAAGTGCTGGTCTTTAATCAACTGTAATTCCGTCAAGACAAAGCTGGTAACCAGCCTGTTACACCCCTACAGTCATCCGAAACCCCCTGTGGAGAATGAAATAACCCCATTTCCTGTTGCTTCCTACTATCTTGAAAAGTTTCAAAGATAAAAAATGTGATTACTTGTTCCTGATAATGAGCAGAATTTCCTGGCTGTTCACGTCGGGATTCTCTGGTCCTGCTGCAGTGAAGAGAGGTTTGGCTGAGTGCCAAATCCTCCGTCCTCACTGACAGGATATGAACAGCTGGAAAATTCCAGCCAATGACTGCAAGGTATGTTAAATAAAGCTGTTTATCTTTATTTTGGTTTCAATCTTAAAACCGTCATACATTATTTCATTATCTGATAGAAACAAAGAAAATAGAAGCAGGAATAGGCCATTTGTCCCTTCGAGTCTGCTCTGCCATTCATTTTGATCATGGTTGATCATCAAATTCAATATCTTGATCCCCCCCATATCCCTTGATCCCTTTAGCCCCAAGAACCATATCTAATTTCTTCTTGAAATCCCGACAACATTTGATCTCAACTGCATTCTGTGATAGTAAATTCCACACATTCATCACCTTCTGGATGAAGAAATTTCTCCTCACCTCAGTTCTAAAAGGTTTACTCCTTATCCTCAAACTATGACCCCTAGCTCTGGATTCTCCCACCCCTGGGAACATTCTTTCTGAATCTACCCTGTTTAAACCTGTTACAAGTTTCTGAGATCCCTTCTTACTCTTCTAAACTCCAGTGAATATAATCCTAATGGATTTGGTCTCTCCTCATATGACAGATCTGCCATCCCAGGAATCAGCCTGGTAAACCTTTGCTGTATTCCCACTATAGCAAGGACATCCTTCCTCAGATAAGGACACAAAAACTGCACACAATACTCCAGGTGTGGCCTCACCAATGCCCTATACAATTGCAGCAAAACATCCCTATTCCTATACTCAAATCCTCTCGCTATGAAGGCCAGTGTATAATTTGCTGCCTTTACTGCCTGCTGTACCTGCGTGCTTTCTTTCAGCGACTGATGCACAAGGACACCAAGGTCTCGCTGAGTATCCACCTCTCCCAATTTACACCAATTCAAGTAATAATCTGTCTTCCTATTATTGCTACCAAAGTGGATAACCTCACATTTATCCACATTATACTGCCTCTGCCATGCATATGCCCACACAATCAGCCATTCCAAATCATGCTGATCATGCTGAAGCATCTTTGCATCCTCCTCACAGCTCATCCTCCCACCCAACTTTGTATCATCTGCAAATTTGGAGATAAGACATTTAGTTCCCTCTTCCAAATCATTAATATATAATGTGAACAGTTGGGATCCTAGCACAGATCCCTGCGGAATCCCACTTTTCACTGACTGCCAATCAGAAAAAGACACATTTATGCCAATTCTTTGCCTCCTACCTGTTAACCAGCTTTCTATCCATCTTAAGACATTACCTGCAAGCCCATATGCTTTAACTTTACATTGTAGTCTGTTATGTGAGACCTTGTCGAAAGCCTTCTGAAAGTCGAAATAAACCACATCCACTGGTTCTCCTCAGTCAATCTACTAGTTACATCCTCAAAGAATTCCAATAGATTCGTCAAGCATGATTTCCCTAATGTAAATCCATGCTGACTTTGTTCTGATTATACCTTCCAAATACCGAGTTATGAAATACTTGATAATGGACTCTAGCAACTTCCCCAGTACCGACGTTAGGCTCACTGCTCTGTAGTTCCCTGTTTTCACTCTACCTCTCTTTTTGAATGGCGGGCTTACATTAGCTACCCTCCAATCTGTCGGAACCAGCCCAGAGTCCAAAGAATTTTGGAAAATAACCACCAGTGGATCTACTATTTCCAGGGCCACTTCCTTAAGTACTCTGGGATGACGATTATCAGGACCTGGAAATTTATCCACCTTCCATCCCATCAATTTCCCCAAAACCATCTCTCTGCTAATGGTGATTTCCTTCAGCCCCTCACTAAAACTTGTTTCTCTCAGAACTTCTGGGACGTTATTCATGTCTTCCTTTGTGAAGACTGAAGCAAAGTACGAATTTAATTCCTTGGCCACTTCTTTATTCCTCATTATGAATTCTCCCATTTCTGACTGTAAGGGGCCTACATTCATTTTTGTCAATCTTTTTATCTACGTATAGAAACTTTTTTAGTCAGTTTTTATGTTCCGCACTAGCTTACTTTCGCACTCTATTTTTCCCTTTTTAATCAATCCCTTGGTCCTCCTTTGCTGAATTTTAAACTGCTCCCAATCCTCAGGCCTATTACTTTGTTTTGCCAATTTGTATGGTTTTTATTGCAGTTTAAATTAAAAGCAGGATTTTCTGCACCAGGCCAGAGAATGTGCTGAGGCAGCCAAGAGTCCATGGACTTTAGTGAGACTGAAAGATCTTGCCAGTGAGGGGGGGGTGGAAAATTCCAGCCTAGGTGTTTTTAACTTCTTGGTTTGCTTAAATACTTCAATTTGATTGGCTGCCTACCTGCTTGCCAACACTGCTGCTGCTACCTGACAAGACTGTGACTTTGACTGTTACTGGCTTTAAACTTTTGTTGCGAAAGGGAAAATTCCAGTCAGGGATCGCTAGATCCTTGTGGACAGCTTTCTTCAAGGTCAGTGGCAAATGCCCCTCCTTTGCTGCTGAAGTTGAGGCTATTAACTCTGTTCCTCTCTCCACAGGTGCTGCCTGACCTACTGAGTATTTCCATCATTTTCCTTTCTCCTTTCAGATTTCCAGAACCTGCTGATCTTTTGTGCTGGACTAATTGAACTAATTTAATTAAATGAATTAACCTGGGTGCCTTTAGGACTTAAGTTAGTTTTGCTATTCATCCCAATTAAATGAGGTGACATACAGGTCTGAAATTGGTAATTTATGGAGTGTCTGATAAATATTTGATAAATTAACAGAGTGTCTTTGAATCAACCATGGGAAAACTGATTGCCCTTTAAAGTTTATTTATTAATGCCACAAGTAGGCCTGTAAACCGAGAGAGAATTTAGCATGGCCAATGCACCTAACCAGCACATCGTTTGGACTGTGGGAGGAAACCGGAGCACCCGGAGGAAACCCATGCAGACACGGGGAGAACTTGCAAACTCCACGCAGACAGTGACCCGAGGCCGGAATTGAACCTGGATCCCTGTTGCTGTGAGGCAGCAGTGCTAACCACTGTGCTAACCACTGTGCCATCGTGCTGCCCTAGTTCAAACAGGTGCATTCTAAATTTGTACCCCACAAAACAACAATTTATTAATTATGAAACAAGGACCTTTATGGAGGAGTCCTGTGAATCAAACTAATTTAAAACCTGCTAAAAAGAAAACCAAATACTACGACTTGGTGAGCTGCAGGGATACTTATCTACACAATTACATTCCTCTTTCAAGCTAAACTAAATTAAACAAAACTATCTGATCGTACACACAATTGAAACTGTCCACAGCTGCTTTTGAATTGGTCAATATTGACAGAGACCTGGCTCTTCAAACCTATGATCTGGATGAGATTGTAAAGCAAAAGTCAGATATTTCTGGTGAAAATAGTGGCAGGATTATTGAGGCAGTTAGACAATGTTGCTTAAATAACATTGATAATTCATATTTATTTGTTCTGAACATCTAGTTAACAAATTCTGTTTACAAAATTTCTTCTTAAATTACTTTACACAAAAAAGGTTAATCACTTCCATTAATATCCCTAATTAATACATTTTCCTTAGTAAAGCTATCCAGAACACAAAACATTCAGAACCTCCGAAAGCCTGACTTCCTCGGGTGAATGGAGCGGTAACTAGGGGGCATAACTATAGGGTTCATGGTGGGAGATATAGGAAGGATGTCCGAGGTAGGTTTTTTACTCAGTGGTTGGGGTGTGGAATGGACTGCCTGCAGGGATAGTGGAGTCAGAAACTTTAGGAACATTTAAGAAGCTATTGGATAGGCACATGGAGTACTTCGGGATGATAGGGAGGAAATAGCTTGATCTTGGTTTCAGACAAAGCTCGGCACAACATCGTGGGCCGAAGGGCCTGTTCTGTGCTGTACTGTTCTATGTTCTATGTTCTATTGCAATGATATCCCATAAGGAAACCCTATGAATTTCTTTAAAAAGCATTCAAACTGTGACAGTTGTAGAATAATTTCTACACGACATCTTAAATGCAGGTTTGTTAACTGCATCCCACTCATAGAACAAAGAACAAAGAAAATTACAGCACAGGAACAGGCCCTTCGGCCCTCCAAACCTGCACCGACCATGCTGCCCAACTTATCTAAAACCCCCTACCCTTCCAGGAACCATATCCCTCTATTCCCATCCTATTCATGTACTTGTCAAGACTCCCCTTAAAAGTCACTACCGTATCCGCATCCACTACCTCCCCTGGCAACGAGTTCCAGGCACCCACTACTCTCTGTGTAAAATATTTGCCTCGTACATCTCCTTTAATCCTTGCCCCTTGCACCTTAAATCTATGCCCCCGAGTAATTGACTCCTCCACCCTGGGAAAAAGCTTCTGACTATCCACTCTGTCCGTGCCTCTCATAATCACACTAGACTTCTATCAGGTCTCCCCTCAACCTCTGTCGCTCCAGTGAGAACAAACCAAGTTTCTCCAACTTCTCCTCAAAGCTAATGCCCTCCACACCAGGCAACATCCTGGTAAATCTTTTCTGTACTCTCTCCAAAGCCTCCACATCCTTCTGGTAGTGTGGCGATCAGAATTGAACACGATATTCCAAGTGCGGCCTAACTAAGGTTCTATAAAGCTGCAACATGACTTGCCAATTTTTAAACTCAATACCCTGGCCGGTGAAGGCAAGCATGCTGTATGCCTTCCTGACTGCCTTCTCCACCTGCATTGCCACTTTCAGTGACCTGTGTACCTGTACACCCAGATCCCTTTGCTGATCAATACTCTTAAGGGTTCTGCCATTTACTGTATATTTCCTATCTGTATTAGACTTTCCAAAATGCATGACCTCACATTTGCCCGGATTAAACTCCATCTGCCATCTCTCCGCCCAAGTCTCCAACTAATCTATATCCTGCTGTATCCTCTGATGGTCCTCATCGCTATCCGCAAATCCACCAACCTTTGTGTCATCCGCAAACTTACTAATCAATCCAGTTACATTTTCCTCCAAATCATTTATATATTTATCACAAACAGCAAAGGTCCCAGCACTGATCCCTGAGGAACACCACTTGTCACAGCCCTCCATTCAGAAACGCACCCTTCCACTGCTACCCTCTGTCTTCTTTGACCGAGCCAGTTTTATATCCACCTTGCTAACTCACCTCTGATTCCATGCGACTTCACCTTCTGCACCAGTCTGCCATGAGGGACATTGTCAAAGGCCTTACTGAAGCCCATGTAGACAGCATCCACTGCCCTACCCTCATCAATCATCTTCGTCACTTCCTCGAAAAACTCGATCAAGTTCGTGAGACACGACCTCCCCTTCACAAAACCATGTTGCCTCTCATTAATACGTCCACTTATTTCCAAGTGGGAATAAATCCTGTCTCGAAGAATCCTCTCCAATAATTTCCCTACCACTGATGTAAGGCTCACCAGCCTGTAATTACCTGGATTATTCTTGCTACCCTTCTTAAACAAAGGAACAACATTGGCTGTTCTCCAATCCTCTGGGACCTCCCCTGTAGCCAGTGAGGATACAAAGATTTCTCTCAAGGCCCCAGCAATTTCCTCCCTTGCCTCTTTCAGTATTCTGGGATATATCCCATCAGGCCCTAGGGACTTGTCTACCTTAATGTTTCTCAAGAACCCCAATACCTCCTCCTTTTTGATCTCAACATGACTCAAACTATCTACACATCCTTTCCCAGACTCATCATTCACCAAGTCTTTCTCTTTGGTGAATACTGACGCAAAGTACTCATTTAATACCTCGCCCATTTCCTCTGGCTCCACGCATAGATTCCCTCCCTTGTCCTCGAGTGGGCCAACCCTCTCCCTGGCTACCCTCTTGCTCTTTATATATGAATAAAAAGTTTGGGATTTTCCTTAGTCCTGCTGGCCAATGCTTTTTCATGACCCCTTTGAGCCCTTCTTACTCCTTGCTTAAGTTTCTTTCTACTTTCCTTGTATTCCACACTTGCTTCGTGTGTTCCCAGCCTCCTAACTTTGACAAATGCTTCCTTTTTCTCTTTGACTGGGCTCACAATATCTCTCGTTATCCAAGGTTCCCAAAACTTGCCATACTTATCCTTCATCCTTACAGGAATGTGCCGGTCCTGAATCCCTATCAACCTACACTTGAAAGCCTCCCACATGCCAGATGTTGATTTGCCCTCAAACATCTGCCCCCAATCTACATTCTTCAGTTCCTGCCTAATATTGTTGTAATTAGCCTTCCCCCAATTTAACACCTTAATTTGAGGACTACACTTATCTTTATCCATCAGTACCCTAAAGCTTACTGAATTGTGGTCAGTGTGTCCAAACTACTCCCCAACTGAAACATCCACCACCTGACCGGGCTCATTCCCCAACACCAGGTCCAGTATGGCCCCTTCCCTAGTTGGACTATCTACATACTGTTTCAGGAAGCCCTCCTGGATGCTCCTTACAAACTCTGCTCCATCCATGCCCCTAGCACTAAGTGAGTCCCAGTCAATATAGGGGAAATTAAAATCTCCCACCACAACAACCCTGTTACTTTTACACCTTGCCAAAATCTGCCTACGTATCTGTTCCTGAATCTCCCGCTGGCAGTTGGGTGGCCTATAGTAAACCCCCAACATTGTGACTACACCTTTCCTATTCCTGATCTCTACCCATATTGCCTTTCTGTATGAGCCCTCCGAGGTGTCCTCACGAAGTACAGCTGTGATATTCTCCTTAACCAGTAATGCAACTCCCCCACCCCTTTTACATCCCCCTCTATCACGCCTGAAACATCTGCATCCTGGAATGTTAAGCTGCCAATCCTGTCCTTCCCTTAACCAAGTCTGTGTAATGGCAACAACATTGTCGTTCCTAGTACTAATCCAAGCTCTAAGTTCATCTGCCTTACCTGTTACACTTCTCGCATTGGAACAAATGCACTTCAGCCCACCAGACTCTCTCTGATTAGCAATCCTACCCTGCCTGCTGTTTCTCTGAGTCTTACTGGCCCTACTCTCTGGTTCCCCTTCAGCTAATTCACCTTTGCTTTGGTTCCCACCCTGCTGCCAAACTAGTTTAAATCCTCCTGTGTGACACTAGCAAACCTCCCAGCCAGAATATTTATGCCCTTCCAGTTTTGATGCAACCCGTCCTTCTTGTACAGGTCCAATCTGCCCCAGAAGAGATCCCAATGGTCCAGATATCTGAAACCCTCCCTCCTACGCCAGCTGTTTAGCCACGTGTTGAGCTGCACTATCTTCCTAGTCCTAGCCTCAGTAACACGTGGCACAGGGAGTAATCCTGAGATTACAACCCTAGAGATCCTGCTTTTTAACTTTCTACCTAACTCCCTGAACTGCTGCTGCAGGACCTCATCACTCTTCCTGCCTATGTCGTTAGTACCAATATGTACCACGACTTCTGGCTGTTCACCCTCTCCCTTCAGAATGCTTTCTGTCCGTTCGGAGACATCCTGGACCCTGGCACCAGGGAGGCAACATACCATCCTGGAGTCTCTTTCACATCCACAGAAACGCCTATCTGCACCCCTAACTATAGAGTCCCTTATAACTATTGCTCTAGTCCTCTTTGGCCCTCCCTGCTTAACAACAGAGCCAGCCGTGGTACCACTGCTTTGGCTGCTGCTGCTGCTGGTATCCCCTGATAGCCCATCTCCCCCAACAGTATCCAAAATGGTATACTTGTTAGAGAGAAGGATGACCACGGGATTCCTGCACTGGCTGCCTGCCCCTTCTGGCGGTCACCCATCTATCTGCCTGCACCTTCGGTGTGACCATGTCTCTAAAGCTCCTATCTATGATGCTTTTCGCCTCCTTCATGCTCCTAAGTGCATCCAACTGCTGCTCCAATCCATCCATGCGTTCAGTAAGGAGCTGCAATTGGGTGCACTTCCTGCAGACATAGTCGTCCGAGACGCTGGAAGTGTCACGGATCTCCCACATCTCTCAAAGTGCAACACTTAACCACACTGACTGACATTTCGAGCACCAATTAAATTATTTGAAAACATGTATAAAACTCTTGCCTTCACTTTTACCTTCTCTCAGTGGCCTTTTTTTTTGATTAGAGGAGGAGAGAAACATTAATGTATTGTTTTGGGCTTACCACTCCTTGACACCAGATCTTCTGCTTCCCATTTCTTGGTAGGTGTTGCTGATCTGACTTCTCCCAGAATGCACCAGTGAAGTCCCTCGGCCACTTCTACCAGGCCACTTCATCTTCCGGTTGGGCACATTGTTGCCCTCGGGACGCAACGTTGAGTTCGGCGACTTTAGATTTTGACCTTTCCCCACCATCTTAACTCCCCTTTTTAAAAAAAATATTCCACACATGTATAGCCTCGATGCAAAACAGCCCCCTCCCCCTTCACACCACCTGGCCATCTACCTTTTGTTCTTAAAGTTTCTATTTGTTGTCGCAGTTTTTACATTTTCCCTCATTTCAGTTGTGATGAAGAGTACGTGGACTCGGAATGCTGGGCGGAGTTCTCTAATGGCACCACTGCTGGCGAGAATGGAGAATTTGGCACCCGGCCAAAACTCCATTGATTGTTGCAGGACTGGCGAATTTCATCTGCGGGCAAGGTCAGAGAAGTCCAGCCCATGACTCTCTTTCTCTCCTGATAGATGTTGACAGACCTGCTGGGTTTTTCCAGCATCCTCTGTTTGAAATATAATAATTAGACATTTATATCATCTTTAAATTAAGGCTTTATTTTATATTTATTTTGCTTCTCTTTCAGCCCTCTTCATTTCTTCCCCACCATTCAGCTGTCTTAAACCAATTAATCTGCTTGAATGCTTCCACAGTTTTGCTTTTGAGTTTATGATACTGGTTTTGCACTGAATTATATACACCTCCATGAGTAAAAGAGAGTTGGGGGCGGGAGCCTCTGACCTTTAAACCTTGTAACTAACAAAAAAAAGATAAAGGCAAAATACTGCAGATGCTGGAATCTGAAACAAAAACAGAAAATGCTGGAAAGACCCAGCAAGTCTGACAGCACCTGTGGAGAGAGAATAGAGCCAGCTGCCAGAATGTTACCGCCTCGCCCGTCCAAGGCTCGTAAGATTCCGGACGAGGCCAACAGAGAATGTCGTTCCGTGAGCCCTGCCCGCCCTGATTCTGGGGTGGGTGAGGCTTGCAGAACGGCATTCTCTGTTGGCATCGGCCGGAATCTTACGAGCCTTGGGCGGGAGAGGCGGTAAAATTCTGGCCAACATTTCAAGTCACGATGACCCGTCATCAAAGCTGCTCTGTTTTTGAAAAAAACCCAGGTTCCAGATTAGTTGAGTATATTTGTGAAGAATCATTAAAAAACAGTCACTCAGTAGCACAGCACTAAATCCATTAAGGGCATATTGTACCATATGGTGAAAGACTGTATGTTATCACTTGACTGAAGGTAGACTATCGAGATGTTATGTACAGTTGGATTTTAACTCCTTCCAGTCTATTGCCAGTAATGGAGAGTTTTGTGCGTCTGAATCCAGTCGCTGCCCTTTGAAAACTACAAAGCACCAGGGACATGAATTAATTGTGCGGTCTATAGTAGAGTCTCTGACTGATCATTAGTCATAGACTCAGTACAGTACTGAAGAATCTGGAAGATCAGAATACAGTTGATGGATAAAGATGAAGAAAATCCTTTCGCCTTTTTTTGCTCCCCCGCTTGCAGAATACCAACACTGCCATCATCCATTTCACCATTTGGTTTGTTCCGAAGTGAACCTTTTATGGCTTCAAACATTTTTTCTGGAAATTCACTCCCGCTGCCAATCTGTATAAAGGGAGATTTTGTGACATTGGATCTAAATTAATCCTTCAATATGCAGTGGGATTCCCTGGAGCACAGTGAGTTAATGCAATACAAGTGGAATTTGGTTGGGATACTTAAAACGTCTTTGGTGTTTACAAAAGGGAAGGATATTGAGTTGGTTAAACTTGATATTGTAAATTCTAGATAACAGAATTATAATGAATAGCATGGAAGAATTTGAGAATTTGTTTTAATCTGAATGAGGCTAAGTGCTAAACTTAGTTGGATTATTTCACACGTCCTGAATGAAATGAGAGCAGAAACAGCAGAAGGTTTGGAAATTGAGGGGAAATTGCTCTCCTGGTTTCCATCGGCTGGGTGACCTGTTAAAATCCCCCATGGTACTGGTTCACCCAAGGTCCCATTGCCTTCCTGCCTGGTGGATAACAAAGAGCAGATATGATGCTGGCTTTACGCGCCGGTCTGATTTTATGCTTCTTTGAACACAATGGAACGTAGTATTGGGTGGATTGTAAATGCAGAGTTGTACTTGATCCTATGCATTTCCTGCCTGAGGGCCAGGTTAAAATTACCTTACCACAATGTTACTGCTCCATTGCTCAATATACACATCTTGGCCAGACAGAACAGATTGAACTATAATGAGACGAGGAACAACTCTACAAATACAGAAGAAATTCTGTACTTCTGCAAGGCCGATATGTTGGACATGGAAAGAAAATGGGAAACTGATGAGTTGACCATGTTATGGTTAATTGTGAAATAGCCACCTCATGCTCTCAAATCCTCAAAAATACCCCCTGAGTTACATTTTCCACTCAAGTTCTATCTTGGATTGATTTGATTAACAGAGTTAACACAATTTCCTCGCTATTTAATAGATGTTGCAATTTGTCTCGATTGGTGTCTCATCGATGTGATGGGTTATCTTGAAAGCCTGGGGCGGGTCTCCAGATGTGATTTATTTTCATGTTAACCAGAGCTCTCCCCTCCTACAAGGTTGGATTCATTGTAAGACACGGCTTTAATAAAACAAAAGCGTTGTGTTTAAAGTGCAAGCAAAGGAGGACATTTACTTGATTTGCAGCAAAGATTAATCGATCACAAGTACATGCGTGGATATTGTCCTAATCTTCAGACCTGTCTTATCAGGATCCACGTTATTTGATGAACTAAATAGTTCATATACAATAGTTTCATATATCGTGAGGATCATTTTGAGGCGTGCTACTTTGTTACGAAATGCTTCACTAGAAACCAGTGCAACTCCTCAGGCTTGTTGCTGTCAGTTTAATTGACTGTATGGTACGTGGTGAACCTTGGTTTATTGTCACACATCCCCACGACATTACCTGGGCAAATTGCCATGACTCATGTGCGAGTCTTGAACAGTGGTAGTAGTTTCTTTGACCATAGGAGGCACTGCATTCAAAGTCATCCCGCATCAATTCATTCACACAATCCCACCCAGATACACACACATCTTTTCAGCAGGGATTGTTGGATAGCGATAAGAAGCAGAAATCGTGGACACGTTTGTTTCCTCTCCTTTAGCCAGAGGCAGGTACTGCTATGAGTGCCCCTGGATGAGAACCCTGCAAGTTGAACCTGGGGATCAAGTCTGGGAATGACCTGGTCTTGTATGGCTTAGCTAATCATTATAGATTGATTAAACCATCAGGTGCAAGGTACAAGAAAGGGCCTGATTTTGGAACACTAAAGTCAAAACCAAATCACTTGTCAAGGTTCCTTATTTGGATTTGAACATTCGCCTTACTGCATTTTTGAAAAAACAATTACTGAGATCATTTGCTTTCTTTTACGTACTGGGATTAGAGGCCTGCAGTGCAAGAATCACTTAACATGGACGAATGCTTCATTACATCTATTTAATTATCAATCACACCAGTGTGAGACAACCACAGGTATAGCATGAGATGATTAACAAATACATCAATGTGCTACATCTATGACTCATCATTCTTAACTATTAATGCACACCTTTTCCAAATGCTAGCCTTTTACACAAAGATTTTAGTCTGTGTTAAATACCCCCATTTCCCTGCAACTGAGCGAGATTCTTCACACCTCCACAAGTCCCATCATGACACATTGACTGTAAGCCCCTCAAAGTAACAAGGTCCATCCTGTAATTAAGCACACAGCCCACTGGTCATTTTTTTTTCAAAATATACACTTTATTCATTAGTTATTAAAATTACATTCCGTAACTGGACATTATTGAGAATGCGAATCGTAGAATCTCTATAGTGCAGAAGAAGGCCATTCGGCCCATTGAACCTGTACCAATTGTTCAAGGAAGAGCTACTACGCGTCCTTGATAAATATGTACCTGTCAGGCAAGGAGGAAGCAGACGTGTGAGGGAACCGTGGTTTAATAAGGAGGTTGAATCTCTTGTGAAGAGGAAGAAGGAGACTTACGTAAAGATGAGATGTGAAGGCTCAGTTAGGGAGCTTGAGAGTTACAAGTTAGCCAGGAAGGACCTAAAGAAAGAGTTAAGAAGAGCCAGGAGGGGACATGAGAAGTCTTTGGCAGGTAGGATCAAGGAAAACCCTAAAGCTTTCTATAGGTATGTTAGGAGTAAAATAATGACCCGGGTAAGAATAGGGCCAGTCAAGGACAGGAGTGGGAAGTTGTGCGTGGAGTCTGAAGAGATAGGAGAGGCACTAAATGTGTATTTTTCGTCAGTATTCACACTGGAGAGGAACAGTGTTGTCGAGGGGAGTACTGAGATGCAGGCTGTTGGACTGGATGGGATTGAGGTTCATAAGGAGGAGGTGTTAGCAATTCTGGAAAGGGTAAAAATAGATAAGTCCCCTGGGCCGGATGGGATTTATCCTAGGATTCTCTGGGAGGCTAGAGAGGAGATTGCAGAGCCTTTGGCTTTGATCTTTGGGTCGTCATTGTCTACAGGAACAGTGCCAGAAGACTGGAGGATAGCAAATGTTGTCCCCTTGTTCAAGAAGGGGAGTAGGGACAACCCTGGTAATTATAGACCGGTGAGCCTTACTTCTGTTGTGGGCAAAGTTTTGGAAAGGATTATAAGAGATAGGATTTATAATCACCTGGAAAGGAATAATTTGATTAGGGATAGTCAACACGGTTTTGTGAAGGGTAGGTTATGCCTCACAAACCTTATTGAGTGCTTTGAGAAGGTGACCAAAGAGGTGGATGAGGGTAAAGCGGTTGATGTGGTGTATATGGATTTCAGCAAAGCATTTGATAAGGTTCCCCATGGTAAGCTTTTGCAGAAAATACTGACACATGGGATTGAGGGTGATTTAGTGGTTTGGATCAGGAATTGGCTAGCTGTAAGAAAGCAGAGGGTGGTGGTTGATGGGAAATATTCATCCTGGAGTTCAGTTACTAGTGGTGTACCGCAAGGATCTGTTTTAGGGCCACTGCTGTTTGTCATTTTTATTCATGACCTGGATGAGGGTGTAGAAGGATGGGTTAGTAAATTTGCGGATGACACTAAGGTCGGTGGAGTTGTAGACAGTGCAGAGGGAAGTGGCAGGTTACAGAGGGACATAGATAAGTTGCAGAGCTGGGCTGAGAGGTGGCAAATGGAGTTTAATGCGGAAAAGTGCGAAGTGATTCACTTTGGAAGGAGTAACAGGAATACAGAGTACTGGGCTAATGGTAAGATACTTGGTAGTGTGGATGAACAGAGGGATCTGGGTGTCCATGTGCATAGATCCCTGAAAGTTGGCACCCAGGTTGATAGGGTTGTTAAGAAGGCGTACGGTGTGTTAGCTTTCATTGGGAGAGGGATTGAGGTTCGGAGCCAGGAGGTCATGTTGCAACTGTACAAAACTCTGGTGCGGCCGGACTTGGAGTATTGCGTACAGTTCTGGTCACCGCATTATAGGAAGGATGTGGAAGTGTTGGAAAGGGTGCAGAGGAGATTTACCAGGATGTTGCCTGGTATGGTGGGAAAATCGTATGAGGAAAGGCTGAGGGGCTTGAGGTTGTTTTCGTCAGAGAGAAGAAGGTTAAGAGGTGACTTAATAGAGGCATACAAGATGATCAGAGGATTAGATAGGGTGGATAGTGAGAGCCTTTTTCCTCGGCTGGTGATGGCTAACACGAGGGGACATAGCTTTAAATTGAGGGGTGAGAGATATAGGACAGATGTTAGAGGTAGGTTCTTTACTCAGAGAGTAGTAAGGGCGTGGAATGCCCTGCCTGCAGCAGTAGTGGACTCATCAACATTAAGAGCATTCAAATGGTTATTGGATAAACATATGGATGATATTGGAATAGTGTAGATTAGAGGGGCTTTAGATTGGTTTCACTGGTCGGCGCAACATCGCGGGCCGAAGGGCCTGTACTGCGCTGTAATGTTCTATGTTCTATGTAATAACAATCCCTCCCTATCCCCGTAATCCCACAAATTTACCCTACTAGTTCCTCTGACACTAAGGAGCAATTTACCATGGCCAATCAATCTAACCTGCACATCTTTGGACTGTGGGAGGAAACCGGAGCACCTGGAGGAAACCCACGCAGACATGGAGAGAGTGTACAAACTCCACACAGACAAGTTCCTCCCGTGCAACACATGACAGAATGAGGTGCCTCAATACCATTACAGTTATACATGATACTTAGAATGCACATTCTGTGACAAAGGTACCTCCCAAAGGGTTTTACACAGTTTCTAGCCTGTCAGTATACTGTGGCAGGTGGACCTGCAACAGAGTTCTTTCCTCCTTGAGCCTCTGTAGCTGCCTTACTGTCACTCAGCATGTCATTGTGGAGCTTGGAATGCACCAGTCTACAACACTCCTAACCCCCAACGCAGTGAAATCCAACAAATCTCCAACATGGCTCCACTTCTGCCATCTAGGCTGTAAGCTCTGGGTATTCTGCCCCTCCATATTTAAGACACTGCTTAATTACCAGTGATCAGCTTAGTTCACTTGTCTTACATCTTCTTCTTTAGCTTGGTGCCAATGTTTTGCCAGATAATGCTCCTATGAACTGTTTACACTGTTAAAGGCGCTATAGAAATGCAAGTTGTTATTGTTGGTCAATTCCCCAGTAACATTTCATCATAATTTACTGGATAGCATTTAATTTATCAGTTCAGGGGTTCCTGGGATGGCAGGTTTGTCATACGAGGAGAGACTAAGTCAGTTAGGATTGTATTCGATGGAGTTTAGAGGAATGAAAGGAGTTCTCATAAAAAGATTCTAAAATTCTAACAGGGTTAGGCAGGGTAGCTTCAGAAAGAATGTTCCCGATAGTGGGGGAGTCCAGAACTAAGGGTCATAGTTTGAGGATAAGGGGGTAAACCTTTTAGAACTGAGTTGAGGAGAAATGTTTTCACCCAGAGAGTGGTGAATGTATAGAAGTCACTATCACTGAAAGTAGTAGAGGCCAAAATGCTGTGTGATTTCAAGAAGAAATTAGATATAACTCTTGGGACGTAAGGGATAAGGGGGAGAAGGTGGGATCAGGATATTGAATATGATGATCAGCCATGATCAAAATGAATGGCGGAGCAGGCTCGAAGGGCCGAATGGCCTACTTCTAGTTTCAATGTTTCTATGAGTTTGCAGTTGGGACAACTAAATATATTCTAGGGTTACTCTTGTACACTGCCAAGGTTCTCATTTTTTATTGGCAAGTTATTTGTCCATCCTTTGGTTCAAGTCCTGAAGCATTTTACAGAGAGAGAAATAAAATTAAATAAGCAAAAGACATTCATAAGAATTCAGTTACTGAAGCTTCATATTTGTATAAATGGCATCCATCAGAAAGATTGGGAAGAGAATCTGATACTGGAATTCAAACAGAGAAAAAGAGGACTTGACTTCAGCAATCACAGTTGTAAAACATTTGAAATTATTGTCCAAGTTAAAGAAATCAAAGGGTGCAATTGATTTCTTGTCAGATTAAGAATTCCTAAAATGGGTTAGGGTTGTAAACTGTCATCGAGACTATAAAAGCTGATCAGTTGTGACAACTTTTTACATTTCATTAATCAAGATTTTATCATTCACGTATTCACAAAATAGTCCATTAAACATAGAACATAGAACATAGAACATTACAGCGCAGAACAGGCCCTTCGGCCCACGATGTTGCACCGACCAGTTAAAAAAAAAACTGTGACCCTCCAACCTAAACCAATTTCTTTTCGTCCATGAACCTATCTACGGATCTCTTAAACGCCCCCAAACTAGGCGCATTTACTACTGATGCTGGCAGGGCATTCCAATCCCTCACCACCCTCTGGGTAAAGAACCTAGCCCTGACATCGGTTCTATAACTACCCCCCCTCAATTTAAAGCCATGCCCCCTCGTGCTGGATTTCTCCATCAGAGGAAAAAGGCTATCACTATCCACCCTATCTAAACCTCTAATCATCTTATATGTTTCAATAAGATCCCCTCTTAGCCGCCGCCTTTCCAGCGAAAACAATCCCAAATCCCTCAGCCTCTCCTCATAGGATCTCCCCTCCATACCAGGCAACATCCTGGTAAACCTCCTCTGCACCCTCTCCAAAGCCTCCACATCCTTCCTGTAATGTGGGGACCAGAACTGCACACAGTACTCCAAGTGCGGCCGCACCAGAGTTGTGTACAGTTGCAACATAACGCTACGACTCCTAAATTCAATCCCCCTACCAATAAACGCCAAGACACCATATGCCTTCTTAACAACCTTATCTACTTGATTCCCAACTTTCAGGGATCTATGCACACATACACCTAGATCCCTCTGCTCCTCCACACTATTCAAAGTCCTCCCGTTAGCCCTATACTCAACACAACTGTTATTCCTACCAAAGTGAATTACCTCACACTTCTCCGCATTAAACTCCATCCGCCACCTCTCGGCCCAACTTTGCAACCTGTCTAAGTCTTCCTGCAGACTACGACACCCTTCCTCACTGTCTACCACACCACCGACTTTGGTGTCATCAGCAAATTTGCTAATCCACCCAACTATACCCTCATCCAGATCATTAATAAATATTACAAACAGCAGTGGCCCCAAAACAGATCCCTGAGGTACACCACTTGTAACCGCACTCCATGATGAATATTTACTATCAACCACCACCCTCTGTTTCCTATCCGCTAGCCAATTCCTGATCCAATTTCCTAGATCACCCCCAATCCCATACATCTGCATTTTCTGCAGAAGCCTACCATGGTGAACCTTATCAAACGCCTTACTAAAATCCATATATACCACGTCCACTGCCTTGCCCCCATCCACCTCCTTGGTCACTTTCTCAAAAAACTCAATAAGGTTAGTAAGGCACGACCTACCTGCCACAAAACCATGCTGACTATCACCTATCAATTCATTACTCTCCAAATAACTATAAATCCTATCCCTTATAATTTTTTCCAACATCTTGCCGACAACAGAAGTGAGACTCACCGGTCTATAATTCCCGGGGAAGTCTCTGTTCCCCTTCTTAAACAATGGGACAACATTCGCTAACCTCCAATCTTCTGGTACTATACCAGAGGCCAACGACGACCTGAAGATCAGAGCCAGAGGCGCTGCAATCACTTCTCTTGCCTCCCAGAGAATCCTTGGATAAATCCCATCCGGACCAGGGGATTTATCTATTTTCAGACCCTCCAGAATATCCTGCACATCCTCCTTATCAACTGTAATACTGTCTATTCTACTCCCTTGCAACCCAGTGTCCTCCTCAGCTATATTCATGTCCCCTTGCGTGAACACCGAAGAGAAATATTGGTTCAATGCTTCACCAATCTCCTCCGGTTCCACACATAACTTCCCTCTGCCATCTATAACTGGCCCTAAACTTGCCCTAACCAACCTTCTGTTCTTGACATACCTATAGAACGCCTTAGGATTCTCTTTAACCCTATCCGCCAAAGTCTTCTCATGTCCCCTTTTAGCCCTTCTAAGCTCGCTCTTCAACTCCCTCTTAGCCAATCTAAAGCTTTCTAGTGCACTACCCGAGTGCTCACGTCTCATCCGAACATAAGCCTCCTTTTTCTTTTTAACCAACAAAGAAACTTTTTTGGTGCACCACGGTTCCCTAGCCCTACCAATTCCTCCTTGCCTGACAGGGACATACCTATCACAGACTCGCAGTAGCTGCTCCTTGAAAAAACTCCACATGTCGGACGTTCCCAGTCCCTGTAATCTCCTAGTCCAACCTATGTTTCCTAATTCTCTCCTAATAGCCTCATAATTACCCTTCCCCCAGCTAAAACCACTGGCCCGAGGTTCATGCCTATCCCTTTCCATCACTAAGGTGAACGTAACCGAATTGTGGTCACTATCACCAAAATGCACACCAACTTCCAAGTCTAGCACCTGGTCTGGCTCATTTCCCAGCACCAGATCCAATATAGCCTCACCTCTAGTTGGCCTGTCTACATACTGAGTCAAAAAACCTTCCTGCACGCTTTGAACAAAAACTGACCCCTCTAACGAGCTAGAGCTATAACAATTCCAGTCAATATTAGTCAAGTTAAAATCCCCCATAACAATTGCCCTATTACTTTCACTCCTAAGCAGGATTGACTCCGCAATCCTTTCCTCAACCTCTCTAGAACTTTTAGGAGGTCTATAAAAGACTCCCAACAGGGTGACCTCTCCTCTCCTATTTCTAATCTCCGCCCATACTACCTCAACAGATAAGTCCTCATCAAACCTCCTCTCTGACACTGTGATACAATCTCTGACCAATAATGCTACCCCTCCCCCTCTTCTACCTCCTTCCCTACTTCGACTAAAACATTTGAACCCCGGGACCTGCAGCATCCATTCCTGCCCCTGCTCTATCCATGTCTCTGAAATAGCCACAACATCGAAGTCCCAGGTACTGATCCACGCTGCAAGTTCACCCACTTTATTGCGAATACTCCTGGCATTGAAGTATACACATTTCAAACCCTGCTCCACCCCACCTCTGCAATGCCGTGCATTGCAGTCCCCATCCATGCATCCCTCACTTTCAGCCCCACTACTCAGGATCCCTCCCCCCCCCCGAATCAGTTTAAACCTCCCTGCATGGCCTTAGCAAATTTACCCCCCAGGATATTGGTCCCCTTCTGATTAAGGTGTAGACCATCCTTCTCATAGAGGTCACACCTTCCCCAGTACGAGCCCCAATTGCTTAAGTACCTGAACCCCTCCCTCCTGCACCATCCCCTCAGCCATGAATTCAAACCTTCCCTCTCCCTATTCCTCTCTAAACTATCCCGTGGTACAGGCAAGAGTCCAGAGATAACCACTCTGTCAGTCTTGGCCTTTAGTTTCCACCCCAACTCCATAAATCCCTGCCTAATATCCCCTTCCCCTATCCTCCTACAATTCTTCAGGCATTTTGTTTCCTTAAGTTATCCCGAATATTTCAAGGAAAGGCAATCAGTGTCAGATTGCCACTCTGCATGTTCTCCCTGTGTCTGCGTGGGTGTACTCTAGGTACTCCAGTTTCCTCCCACAGTCTAAAGTTGCAGGTTAGGTGGATTGACCATGCTAAATTGCCCCTTAGTGTCCAAAGATATGCAGGATAGGTGGATTGGCCATGGGTAAATGTGTGGGGTTACAGGGAAAGCGCGGAGAGAGGGCTGGGTAAGACAAAGTGTCAGACTCGATAGGCCAATGGCCTCTTCTGCACTATAGGGATTCTATGTGCAGCTTTTCACTGTTTTAGTGAGTATGTGAAAGGGTGAATGTGTGGGTGAATGAATAAGGGTAGGGTGGCAACTGTGTGGGGTCAGGTCGAGTCAGGAGGTTTGGGGGAAGTCAGGTGGTTGGGAGGGGGTGTGGTAACCATGTTGGATCTGGGAGAAGTTAGAAGTCTGGGGGATGGTTTGGCTTGTGGTGGATTCAGTGATAGTTACCCAGGAATTAGACCAGAATTTTTAAACCTAACATTTCCTGGGTAACTATTCAGGTAAATAAATTGGAACCGTCCAAAGCCTCCGACTCCATCTAAGTATTGAACATGTTTTCAAAGGATGCTGTGGAGAAGGGGAATTGCCCATTGGAAGTGGAAAATTCCCAGGCGTCAGTGTGTTGAGACTTCAGAAGGGTCCCATTGTTCATCTTGGGGATATATCTGGTCTCTGGTGTTTGGGAGCGTGGAAGATCTGGGCCATGGTGCTTTTTATTATTGGAAAGGGAGAGATGTTGTTGAAGCTTTTTGTCTCGCATTCATCGGGACAAGCACAAATTTCTTTTTTTTCAAATCATTTATGGGATGTGGGCATTGCTGGCTCGGCCAGCATTTATTGACCTTCAGAATGTGGTGGTGAGCTGTCTTCTCGAACTGCTGCAGTCCCTGAGGTGTAGGTATATCTACAGTGCTGTTAGGGAGGGGATTCCATGATTTTGACCCAGTGACAGTGAAGGAACGGCGATGTATTTCCAAGTCAGGATGCTGAGTGACTTGGAGAGAAGTGACTTGCTGCTACTGTTCTATGATTCAATGATTCGATAATGCTGAACTTAACTAATCACAACAATCAAACAATCATTTGAAATTCAGCGTTCTTGAATTTGCTCTTATGACTGCAAGGCAATAGGTTTTGACAGCGGGGTAAGATCTTCCCAAAAAAATTCTAAGTGCCGAATGAGCAAGAAAATGGGAGAGTTCCAGATCTGTTTTTTGGGCGAGTTTGAGAATGCAATCTTATTGCACTCTGGACCAAAGCGTGGGTGGGGGGGATAGGGTGCACAGTGGACTGGAAAGATTGTGCCCTTGCCTCTCTTGTCATCAGTATTCAAGTTCTGTACTGCCAAGTGATTAATCGTGTTTTTTTGTTCGATTGTCTATTGCGCATACTTGTTATCGTCTTGAGCTCTCCCCATGCCACATAATGTTTTCTATGTGTGAGACTGTGTGTGAAGGCGGCTAGGTGTCAGATGTCTGCCGATACTGCCAAGCATTCAGTACCAGAAAGGCCCTCGGAAACTCCTCCTCACTGCTGCTTGGCACTGATCCGGTCTCCACTTGCAGTTTAGATCCTTGAAAGCTCTGCCTGACAACAGGGTGAGCTGCCAGTGTTTTTCCAAGAGCCAACGTCATCTCAAAGTCTTACTACACAAATTTTCACCATAACAGTCATTAATTTCACTTATACCAACCGAACCTCAATGATAATTAGTAAGCGCGCTCAAATCTAGCAAAGATTAACATCTGAAAATGGGAGATGCTCATTAGTAATAATGAATGTTGGCTTCAGTCCAGAAGGGAATGGAAAATACAAAATGCGAGAGTACTCCACTGTCCCCAAAGGCATTTTAATCATTGACTCTCAACCACAGCCCCCGCATAGCCTCCCATTATCCTACTGTTAGTTGGTTGCACAAGTGCCAGAGACCCTCCAATATCTCCCCCCCAAGGAGCCATTCTTTTTATGATCGATGGAGGATGTTCTAAACTATTTTTGGGAGCCTGGATAGAAGGTGTTGGCAGACTATTTAACTGTGGGAGTGATCACGACATCTGCAGATGTGCATTTCTAGTAAAAGGCAGAAGAACCTCGAGGGGCTAAATGGCCTACTCCAATTTTTTTTATTTGTCCATGGGGTGCAAGCATCACTGTCTGGGTCAGCATTTATTGCCCATCCCTGAGGGCATTTAGAGGCAACCACATTGCTGTGGGTCTGGAGGCACATGAGGCCAGACCAGGGTATGGATGACACATTTCCCACCCTAAAGCACATTCGTGAACCAGATGAGTTTTTTTGCGACAATCGACAATCGTCTCATGGACACCATTAGACATTTAATTCCAGATTTTTATTGAATTCAAATTTCACCATCTGTCATGGCAGGATTCGAGCACTGGTCCCTACAGCATTACCCTGGATTACTAGTCCAGCGACAATACCACTACACGACTGCCTCCCCTGTATTTCCTATTTCCCCTACTGATAGCAATGAAGAACATGAACCCCAGTTGATTTGGTCTGTCCAGTTCAGGACCAGAGCAAATGAAGCATTGAGCTGTTCAGAAGGCGGGGGGGCGGGGAGGCGGGGGTTGGGCAGATTAATACATTTTCAGTTTTGAGTGGAAGCCACCCAGAGGGGAAACTAAGTTGTTTTAAATGAGCATGGCACACTAAGAATGACAGGCAATAAGCTGCGTGAGTGTCTGTTGGCCATTCTGGATAATCAGGCCGTGTCTCTGAAATTTTATCATCAGATTTTGAAACTGTAGGCAGCCAATTGATCCTGAGCACTGTGCAGCACATTATCTGGGTGAATTAAAATCTTCACTTCAATGAAAGCTCATTATTGAAGCAGATTCAAAGAGCCACTGCTCTCCATCTCTGCTGTATCAATCTATGAATCTATTGCCTGCAATTCTCTACCACTAGGTAAGACTTGCTTTGTTTGCCACGAGTACTAATGTTGTATACATTGCTCCATTTAATATGAAGAACAAAATTGTAAACACGACCTTTTAAAACTGTTTTGCCATTGAGTTGCCAATTGTGAATGGAACAAACCTGTTTCCTATTTCTAGTCTGAAAGATATGCTGGTTAGGTGCATTGGCCATGCTAAATTCTCCCTTAGTGTACCTGAAAAGGCGCCAGGGTGTGGCGACTATGCGATTTTCACAGTAACTTCGTTGCAGTGCACACAAGTAAGCCTACTTGTGACACTGATAAATAAACTTACTTAGTCAATATATTTGGAATGGCATTACGCAGAGTGATAGGATTCCTTACCCCCTTATATGCACTGGGGCCATTTTCTTCTTTCATATTTTGTGTAGATAATGTCACATTGCAATTACCAAAAATGTTTCTTTGAAAAATTATGCACAGTTTATAAGCATTCTGAATCCAAATAGATTAATGAGAATTCACACTCCCTTATTACTGCATTGGAACCAAATTGCAGAAGAGTGCAATGATTATTTTTTTAAGCCTCTTTTTACCTAATAACCTAATTAATTTGAAATAGTTATTTATAAGCATATGGCATGTGTATTGGATACTTGTGGGAAATGATTTATATCTGGTTTGTGATGCTGTCATAACTAACTCATGATTAAATCTCTGACAGGCCTTCATAATGGATCCTTTCCTTACGCACAATCAACAAAATTTGAAATCAACTTATGAGACCTGAATTTTATGCTCTCCCCACTGTTGGGCTTGTAGGTTGGTTTCTGGGTTGGGCGGGTGGTGGCAGTGTACCATGAAATTGCAGGAATAGGATTCCCTCTGCGTTCTTCCCCCGGCCACACAGTGATTTTACATAGGGGTGGGCAAGGCTTCAGTGGGAAGGAAGCCCCCCCCCCCCCCCCCCCCCCACCCCATGTCCCATTTGCATTCCTTAAGTGGTCAGGTAATGGCCATACAAGAGCCATTTCCCAGCCAGCCTCAATCCTTAGGCTGGTGGGAACATTGCAATTTCATCAGGGTAGGCCAGAAACAATGAAAGTTAGTTATCGAGCAGGAAGTGGGGGATGGGGATTGGGGGGGTAGATGGGGGTAGGTGGTCCCCTCCATCAGAAGCCCCCTTCTGACTGGGACTGCCCTCCATTTAAGGCCTAGTGACTTCCAGACTTCCTTTCCTGCCCAGCCTTGCCTCCCCACTCGAGACCCTAATCGCCCTCTTTGCAACCTCTCCGGGCCTTACCTACTCTCCCAGCCCTGGAACCCCTTACAATACCTCGTTCTCTGGCTCCGGCACTCAGGCTCAGGCAGGTTGGCATAATTCCTCCTCTGTCCTCTGCAGCAGGTTCACTCCAGGGGCTGGAGAGCTGCTAACCAATCAGGTTGGCTGGCTGCTCTTTAAGGCGGGAGTTCCTTAGGGAAGTTAACAGCCTGTTAGAGCGTTAACGGGCTGTAGGGCAATTAGAGTCAAAGGGGATTCCCGCCATCTGGAAAATTCATGCCAGAATTAATTCTTCATCCTTTACCTTCTCAGTCTCATCACTGAATGGTAGAATTGTGTAGCACAGAAGGAAGCTATGTGATCTATGGTGTCATATCAGTTCTTTGAAAGAGCTATCCAATTAGTCTCTCTCCTCTGTGCTTTCCCGATAGCCCGACAAAATGTTCCCCTTCATGTAGATATCCAATTTCCTTTAGGAAGTGATTGAATCTGCTTCCACCGTCCTTTCAGGCACTGCATTCCAGATCATAACCACTCACTGCATTTTTTAAAAAAAAGAAATCTCACCTTGTCACCTCTGGTTCCTTTGCTAATTACCTTAAAATCTGTCTCCTCTGGTTACCAACCCTTTTGCCGCTGGAGACAGTTTCTCCTTATTCACTCTATCAAAATCTTTAATGATTTTTACAGCTAACATTTTCTGTGAGACTTTATATTTGACGTTTGAACTTGAATAATGTTTTAAAATGAAGCCATTCATAGTCATCTTGCTGGCCTATTACCATCACTGTCTGTTAGATTTGTCAACCTCAACTAATAATGATTGTCAACATTTAATTTTATAGCCTGAAAAACGATTATCCTAGCACTAAAGTAGTCAAGCTATCTCATAAGATGTGCCAAGCCATAGACGAGTAGGTTCAGATCTTTAATTTTCCGAGCACAGGATTCACATCCTTTCTGCTCAGACCAGTCCTGACAAGCAAAAATCTATATCTAACTAAATTGTGTGCCACACCACTTTATAATGCGAGAAAGTCCTGCGATTTAACCTTTCAATCTTCTTACAGAGAGAATCGTCTACTAAATCATTCTTCCTTTGTAACTGGAGTGCTATCATTTCTTACGATTAACTGTTAAGTGTTTTAACCCTAATTAAATCGATTCCATTTGAATGACTATCCGAGAAAGGAATATGTCTTTTAAATGAACTGGTAAAAATGCTCATCTCTATTGGAATCATTCTTATCAGATAACTTTGCCTTAGTGTAAGGATGAGTATATTTTTGTCAATACAACATTGCGGCATGTTTGCAACCTGATCGATAATCCAGTCGTATCTGCATTGTGTTCTCGAGTGGGATCACTTTATATAATAGCCCGTAAACGATTTTCTACAATCCTGTTCATATCTGGAGTGGGAACGTGTTTTGCTTGTTAACTGTAACCCAGTAAACACCAAGCAGAAGTATGGCTTTACTGTAAGGCAACAAAACAAGATATTGGAATTGGACCTGGACACGTTTGGGTTGGCATGAGGATTCAGCAAATTAAAAGTCTGGTGACTGAAAGGTTTGACAGATAGAGTGTCCTCCCGATACGTTCGATATTAAGGTGTCAGGCTCATTACTCGGGAGTCAAAAGTCTCCATCTCAAACTCAACTGACCTTTGCACTCGAGTTTCTCCCACACGTTATCTGTTGTCAATGTCAGCCTGATCATTTTTGAAGGATAGAAAATTGTCTGCCACTCGAATTTAGGAAAAACTTCACACTGCTCGAGGAGGCTCCTTCCAGTCTCATTAACCAGACAATATGCAGCTTTGGAAAACCCTGTTCTCTTAACCTGCAATATTTTATAACATAACATTTTATTATGAAATCTTATTCAACAGAAGATATGAGAAGCCGGTTCATTTCATAGTGATGGACAGATTTAAACAGGAAAAGCAGTAATGTTCAGATTGAACCAGCTATTCTGCTCACATGAAACCCTGGTGGTCTTTGTGAAGTTCTTGGGAAAAGTTTGTTTCCAAAAGTGTCATGTTTGAAAGCAATGTTCTATATTTTCATCCCATCTTTGTTGCCATGATGGAAATCTTGGAAGGAGTAGTAGGAACAGTAGAGGCAGCATGGTGGCACAGTGGTTGGCACTGCTGCTTCCCAGCACCAGTCACCCGGGTTTGATTCCCGGCTTGGGTCACTGTCTATGTGGAGTCGGCACGTTCTCCACATGTCTACCTGAATTTCGTCTGGGTACTCCGGTTTCCTCCCACAGTCCAAAAGACCCGCTGGTTTGGTGCATTGGGGATTTTCATAGTCACTTCATTGCAGTGTTAATATAAGTCTACTTGTGATACTAATAAATAAGTAAGATTGAGTAAGAAGCGCTCAGAATCAGAACTCTGCATAACTCAGCATATTCTCTTTCTTGACTCTCTCTGCTGCTTCATGGTTTTGGTAACCTTAAGTGGACAAAATGCACAATGCAATTTTCAAAACACTACATTATCCAGTGACTCCAAAGACTTTCTAATCCAATTAAGGGCAGATCCTTTTCACTTTCATCCCTGCCAAAATGGCAGAACCATTTTCCAGTCAGGAACATGTTAACAGCTGGAGCAGGCTTTGCTGAGGCACTTTAATTGAGCTATGGCATGAACATCTTGCCTCTGGGCTCCACAACCCAATGGAGAGGGCAGGCGGGATCAGACATTGATTCGGTCGAGGGAAGAATTTCTCTCTAAAGGGACCATGACATGCTTTAGAATAGATCAATTGGACATGGAGTTTAGAAGCAGCAGCAAACACTGGAATAGAGAGGTGACCTGGGAAGGCTGCACCCAGGGCTCTGCATTCTTAGCTGGATGTTTTCATAGAATCCCTACAGTGCAGAAGGAGGCCATTTGGCCCATCGAGTCTGCACTGACCACAATCCCACCTAGGCCCTATTTTCGTAACCCCACATATTTACCCTGCTAATCCCCCTGACACTAGGGTCAATTTAGCACGGTCAATCAACCTAACCCACACATCGTTGGACTGTGAGGGGAAACCGGAGCACCCAGAGGAAACCCACACAGACATGGGGGGAATGTGCAAACTCCACACAGACAATAACCGGAGGCCGGAATTGAACCTGGGTCCCTGGTGCTGTGAGGCAACAGTGCTAACCACTGTGCCACCGTGCTGCAGGATCTGAAGTATTGCAGTGATGTGAACTCCTCTGATGACACGACAAAAAAATCAGCCTCTTGAACCAAGCAAAGGTGGATGGAAGTCACCAAGGGAGTCAGCAGCAGGAGTGCGGTGCCTCCAGCATGGACACAAGGCATCTAGAGCACCCAGGAGGGCTGGAAAAGCATGTAGCATAACACTTTCAGGTATCAAATCCTACTTTCTTTATTTCCTAGGACTTCCTGGTCAGAATCAACACACCCTGAAGCTCCATTCACTTCACTCTTTCCTCTCACTCCAGGCACCTCATATCCCCATCTGAATCGCCAGTACAACACAATTACCTTCATCTTATGTCCCTCTCGCACCCACACCTCATAATCACCTTCCACAAATATTATCATTCTGTGATACCCACCCAAGCCATTGCCAACACTCGGAACTCTCTTCTTTCTGTCCGTACAAGAGAAGAAAGCATAGGACCTGAGTCAAAGAGGTAGGTTTTAAGGAGCATCTCAAAGGAGTGAGGCAGAGAGGTTTAGGGAGGCAATTCCAGAGTTTAAGATCTCAGCAGTTGAAGCCCAGGCACCAATAGATGAGAAATTAAAGACATTGTTCAAGAGTCTAGGGTTAGTGGAGAACAGATTATCTTGGAGTGTTGTGTGGCTGGAGCAGACACCCCAGATGGTTATACTCACTGCATACTTAACATCAATGATTGTTAATGCTGTGATTGAGTGCTGCCAAAGCTGAATTAGAATTAACAATCTATTTATCACATTTAATTAAGATCCATAAAAAATAAATAAATAGGAAGTGTAATGACCAGAGGTGCTCATTCTCATTACAGTCTGTGGCTTTTTAAAAGCTCAAGACTTAGTGGGCGAGGTTGGTCCATGAGCACAATATGCTCCGAATGAATCTGCAGGCTGTTGTACACTGCGCCAGTCTTTATTTTCCACTGATTTGAAAATTATTGCCCTGATTTTTAATTTCAAACCAAGCAAAGGTGACGGTGGGTCCAGGACATGCGTTTCCAAAAACCATTTGAACTACCAAACTATCCAAAGATGTGCAGCTTAGGTGGATTGGCCGTGCTAAAAGTGCCCGTCAATGTCAGATGGACTAGCTGGGGTAAATGCATGGGGTTATGGGGATAGGGCCTGGGTGGGATTGTGGTCGGTGCAGACTCGATGGGCCGAATGGCCTCCTCCTTCACTGTAGGATTCTATCATTTTGGAAACTTGCGCGGAATAAAAGATCAGGCAGGGTGAAAAATTCGCTAATTTCCAACCGGCTCCGGTGATTGCTGTGAGGTCAGAAAGACTCGTGCAAGTATTTGGCATCAAAGGACATAACCTTAATTACCATCGACCAATTATTACCATATCCAGGAATATCTGTGCTTTGAACTGGTCTGTTTGGTCAATTATTGTCAAATACTGAGTAGTCTTTTTGCAATAACCTCATGTCCTACCGGAATCTCTTTCAGCCTTCCTTTAATTAAGGATGCCCAGCAGATGATAGTTAAGGGATTTGAATTTTTAGGGAAAGTAATAGAGTTACAGATGATTGCATGGCTTAAGAAGAGTTTTGCGTCAATGGAAGAAATGTTGCAAAGCTTTGCCTCTGATATTTCAAGAGAGACCAATAAGGAGATTCTCCTTGTCTGCTCATCATTACCACAACTACCTTAATGCCAGGTGATAACACTGGCTCTGAAACAGGTCGAATTCATGGTAGTTTGTCTGGTCCCTGCACCAGCTCAAAGATATGTTTAAATCCCAACCCCAAAACAGCAAAATGCCCAGTTACATCAATGGTGCGTTTACAACCTTGATTGCAATACTAGCTACCCTAACAACCGATTTAAGATAATCAGTTGAACTCATAATGTGGATCACTTATATTTATTAGAAGCAGCATACATTTATATATAGGGAGACATTATCTTCAAACAAAAAGGATATGTTTAAGCCTTGCACCCTTTTTTGGACTGTCCGGGGGCGCCTCTCATTTCCCGTTGCTTTCTCCATGACAACATCTCAGCCAATCAGATTTAACTGGTCAACCAATCAGCATCCTTCACTCTTGAAGGATAAGTTTTTGTGATTGTTTGAAATTAGACCTCCTTGCTTTGGTCCCTTGAGCACAAGACAAAAAGCTTCAGCAATGTGACTTTATTGTCGGTAATATTCAATGGTGAGTTGCTTCCATTTCCCTTTTATTCATGGACTTTCTGACAGAAGATTTCAAATTACTGTCCAATTAGAGGCAGACACTTAAAAAGTTTATACTGTGAACTGCTTCACTGGGTGCAAGCCAATTAGAGTTAATTTGAAGACTGTTTTGTGCTATGAGCTCATGCCCTTTGGGAACCTGATTATGACAACCTAATCGTATTGCATTTATAATGCTAAATAGCCTTCATAGAAAGGGTAGATTGCTATCCCAACTCAATGGATTGGAAGTGAAATCAAATCGTAGGGACAAGATTTAAAGGAGAGTGTTGCTAGTAACACCAATGTATCGTTAATTCCATGTAAATTTCTGATATGTTAGTACAACTGTATTTTACTATAACCCTCTCTGACACAACGCATTGTTAATGGCTCCCTCATTAAAAAATAGGAGCGTACTTCAAATATATTTCTATCACAAACTCCTTTTTGCAACAGATTGTAGACCTCCAAAGTTGCAAATATTATTAATGGCTTTATATGTAAAAGAGTAAACATTCCCAGTGTAATTTAATTGTTGTATCCATTCCTCATCAAAACAGAACACTAATATGTCCTGAAAAATAACTTAATGCCGCTGTGCACATTTGGCCATGGCAACTGCAAGGATTGTAGCAACACTCTGCTTTCATACTCAACCACCATGACTGAGAGTCCATCGTGGAGTTTCACTTGGAGCTGATGTACTTGGTCACCACCTTTGTCCCTTCTAACACGGCGTGCTTGGCCATTTCCCTGGGCAGCAGCAGGCATATGGTGTTCTGGATCTCCTGGGAGCTGATGGTGCTGCGCTTGTTGTAATGGGCCAGGCGGGAAGCCTCGTCCTCAATGTGCTCGAAAATATCGTTCACAAAGGAGTTCACGATGCTCGTGGCCTCAGAGGACAAGCCGGTGTCGGGGTGAACCTGCTTCATCACTTTGTAAATGTAGATGGAGTAACTCTCCTTCCTGGATCTTTTCCACTTCTTGCCACCCTTTTGCTGGCAGATTCTTTTGCGCTTTCTTGACGCCCTTCTTAGAAACCCGTGTTTTCTTCTTGTCAACCATTGTCATAGTTAACTTCAGACATCGAGTTGAAAAGTGACAAGTAACTGTAATATCATTTTATTTTAATGTTATAAATCACTCTCAATTGCCTGTCCTGTAGTCTTAGTTGGGGTACTGCTACAGAAATGGCACTCATTCACTGCCCACCCAAGTGGATATTTTTGTTCATTGAAATGGTGGATTTCGCGAGTGAGGTTGATCCTGTTTGCGTCAGATTATACTATCTTTACCTGGCTGAGATAAACCAATTCAGCACATCCTGGGTCCTGAGAATCTAAGACCTGCTTAGCCTGTTTGGTTCACTGTGAATGAATGGGCTTATTGGGGAAAATGATCACCAAGTCAACCTGGATCTTCCCAGGAGCAGCAATCATCTTCAAATCTCCAAACTTGCCCCGACTTGCACTGGACAGCATTTCTTGCCTTGCTTTTTTTTATACTTTTCCAATTCAATCAAATCAAGTCCCATTCAGAGTCTCAACAAGTTGAGACATTTCCGATCCAAGCTGATAAGACAGGGTATGCGACCCTTTACCCTGTCTTGGGCCTGATCTACATGAGCCAAGCTGATTGGAGTAGGCGGACATCTCCGCCTCCAAGGCTTGATCTCATTTGCATCTTAGCCAAAAGGCCGAGATGTCGCTTTTAAAAATTGCTTCATATGAAAATGAAGCTTAAATGCAACCCAATGACCTCAACCAAGTGCAGCATCAGCAGACCACACTTGATCTTAGCCAAAAGGGATTTCTTGCCTTGCTTTACCAGAAGTATGGAGCACAGTGCCCCTTGGGGAACTCTGTCACAATCGAGTAGACTCTGGGGGAAGGCAGGACGGGCCACCTTTTTATGGTACTAGCTACAATATGGTAAATCTAAATGTCCAGTTTGAATGTTAGTGAATGGGTGAGCGGATAAATGAGAAGAGGATGGGTGAAGTAAGTGGGTCGGCAGGTGAAATGAATGGGTAAGTGGTAGATCACAGAGAGGTGGTGGGGGGGAGGGGGCGAGTTGGCAGCTGCATAGGGTGGCAGGTGTTTGAGGTGGCAGTCGGGTCTGGGGGAAGTTGGAGGATTGGTTGGGTGGTCACGAGGGGGTGGAAAGTGATTGGGAGTTTGAGAGGGTAGTTGGAAGGTCAGGGGAGTAGTCAGGGGAATCGGTGGGGATTGGGAGGTGGTCGGGGTTTCAATAGGGTAGTCAAAAGGTCAGGGGGTAGTTGAGAATGTGGTTAGTTCTGCGTTTTTTCTGGAACTGTCTGAAGGAGACTTGGAGACATTTGCTTCATGGAGTTCCATGGAGGAGGAGAATTTAAGTTTTTAAAGTTTACATATTAGTGTCACAATTAAGCTTACATTATCACTGCAATGAAGTTACTGTGAAAATCCATCCCCTAGCCACCATACTCTGGCATCTGTTTGGGTACACTGAGGGAGAATTTAGCATGGCCATTGCACCTAACCAGCACGTCTTTCGGACTGTGGGACCAGAGCACCCAGAGGAAACCCACACAGACACGGAGAGAACATGCAGATTCCGCACAGACAGTGACCCAAGCCGGGAATCGAATCTGGGTCCCTGGCGCTGTGAGGCAGCAGTGCTAATCGCTGTGCCACTGTGCCACCCCACTGCCTGTCTATTGGAAGTTGAAACTTCTCAGGCAATTCCCACATAGATCGGCACATCGGGATTAGCTCAGAGTCCCAACATGCATCTCCCATTGTATGTCCGGTCTCTGATCATCCGAGACTGGAAGAATTGGGAGATTGTTTTCATACAAATGCTGTATATCGATGGAGGTAAAATTTGGAGGGTTTTATAAAGGATGTCAATCCACTTTACTAGTCCTGTGCCCAAGCAGCGATGTTGAAATTATGTCATGAAGTGCCCACTGCGAACTCCACCATAAAAGGTTGTTTCGACGTGGATCCCAAAAATAGTCTTCCACCAAATGTCTTGTGTATTTCTAAAAAGGAATATAATCACCTGGGCTGCATATGGGGCAAAGTCTTGTGCCTAATCCCGATTTGGGTTTGACGCGGGGCCACTTTATCAGGCAGGTGGGGACCCCACGGCCTTCCCAACTACATCCCGATTAAGTCCATGGTGGGACGATGACACTTAATGTCTATTTAAGGGCAGGAAGCAAGCTGCAGTATTGCTTGTTGGCTTCTGTTGGGAGGTGGGGGGGAGTCAGCAACCTAGGCCCCCATTGCCTCCACTTACAATTGTGCCCGTGGTTTTCCTGCTGGTTCAAAAGAAACAGTTTTCTGCTTTTTGCTAAGTTAATTCAGGAACTTACAGCAGTAAACTATTGGGTACAGTTTAATGTAGCTTATTAGGAAGCCACTGTGGGACAAAGAAATACAATTTTAATCATTAATTTTAATTTTTCATTTACTAATGTTGTAATAGAGAACGACACATTGAATTAAAGCTCACCAATTAACTGCTGCAATGAAACCGCAATATCATTTTCCTCTTAAAGAATGGACTTTTTAAATATATAAACAGAACCAACACTTGCCGATCTCATGAATAATGCATGTAAAAGATAACACACATCAATACCCTCAAGATTCTCTATTCTGCAATAGAAAGAAAATATCTCCAGTACTCAGCCTATGAAAGGGGGATTACATCGGAATAGAAGAACTATTAGAATGAAAAAAAGACCAAGGTCCAGCGAGTTTGCCTTCTAGCATCTTTGTGGTTACAATGATATGATGAAAGTGGAGTTATTGACTAATCAGAGCATTTAATATCTCTCAATTAGGTTAGATCAGACCCAGACTTGACACTAGAAAAGCCACACTTGGTTGAAAATGTTGGGAACCATAGGTTCAAAGTCACCTTGCTCCATCCAAGCATGCTGCACTTACTACCTGTCATGTCCCAAATTATGCTCCTACTTTTCTGAAAGAAATCTATCATGATAACATACCCAATTTACATAATCACTTCTCATAATGCAATCTTTCCCTATACTCAATCATCCTGCTTGGTCTCTTTGTAGAAATCGAGGAAGCTGGGAGAGTTCGCTAATCTCATCGAGAAACAGTCGGTGCTAATTTACAAGTGGCTGCAAAGACAGTGTGTTACAGGATGAGTGTAACTAGTTATTAGCAAATTAATAACTGTGTGTAGGAGAATGGTACAAGTATTTATCAATCTTGAAAAAAATATATCAGAATGGAAATGATGCAGATTCACGGGCAGAATTTTACACTACACTGCGGCTGGGTTTACAGATTGGGAGACAGGTAAAACTTCCCAAGTGACCTTCCTGCTGTCTTTCCACCCACCCTCATCCCAAATCAAACCCTTCAATGTTTCTTCAGAAGGAACTCTTCAAATGCAGACAATAAAAATATAACAAAACTTACTCCAACTTATAAATCAAAGAAAGGATTTAATAAAGAAGCATCATTACTCCAAACTTGGGGCCTCGCCCTGGGCCACTCCAAGCTCCCCACAATTCCCACCAGGTTCTTATTTATGGTGAGTCAGCTGACCATCACTTCATTCTGTAATTGGTTCCATGGTTTACTGGGTCAGCTGACCCTTACAGCTTGTTACCATTGGTCACATTACATCCAATACAAAGTTGTCACCAGTTACATTCTAACATTCAATGGAGAAATAATGGCCACTTCGGAGCTGCTTCTTACCTGACTGGAAGTTATTGGCCAATGGGGGGAGTTCAGAGATTTTTTGGCGGGTACGGGGAAATGGGGTGATGTCTGGCAGATCATCCTGTTTGGGTCTTGGGTGGGAAAGATGGGGGAGTGGCCTCCATTACTTGCTCCCTTTTGAGATTGGGCGTGTCTCCAGTGCACCTTTCCAAACTGGCCTTGCCACCATGACCCTCCCCTGCTTCCTGGATCTCCCTCTGCCGCACGAACACACTGTTGCCTCCCTTTTAGACTCCAGGTCTTAGAATTGGGGGACTGCTGTTAATCCGTCAGAACTGCTGATCAGTCTGTCTATGTCGGAATTTCCTCCTGAGTGAGGGGTGGGAATCTTACTTCCATCCAATTCATGCTCCTGGGAGCATTACATGGCCATGCCTGCAGCAGGGATGCATTCCCCGCTGTCTGTAAAATGCTGCTCAGTTAACATTTTTAAAGAAATAGGTGACAGAAAAAGAGACAATAATAAATGAAGACAAGGATCGTAGAATCCTACAGTACAGAAGGAGGTCATTTGGCCCACCGAGTCTGCATCGACCTCAATCCCATCCAGGCCCTATTCCCATAACCCCATGCATTTACCCTAGCTCGTTCCCCTGACACTAAGGCGCAATTTAGCCTGGCCAATCCATCTAACCTGCACATCTTTGGATGATCTGGGGAAAAAAAGATATGAAGAGATATCAGGGAAACTTTCATTATTAGGGATCCTATCTTTTATTAGCATTTGTAAGTCATGTTTGAATTCCTAGTAGGAACGGCTGGGCTTCTTTTGATGGCTGTGGATTGGCTATTTTGGCAGAAGGTGGCAACTTGCAGGTGGCTAGCATGAATATCAGGCAGTCGAAAGCCACCTGCCAGCATCAAGGGAAGGTTGCTGATAGCAAGGTAGATCTAGGAAGGGGATGGTGATTTTTGCAAGAGTCTGCAGGCTACTAGGGAAGGCTGTGAAGGAGGAAGAGCAACCCTCTTCATCCTCCAGGTCTCATGTAGAATATTCTTTTGAGGCGACCTCATTGAAACATATAAAACTCTGAAGGAGATTGATAGGACAAACGCCGAGAGATTGTTTCTGCTGGTCGGGGAATCCGAAACATGAGGGTACAGTTTTGAGATAAGGCCTGAGTTGAGGAGAAATGACTTCACTCAACTGTTCATGAATCTTTGGAATTCTCTACCCCTTAGGATTGTGGAAGCTCCACCATTGAATGTATTCAAAGCTGGGATACATAGGGGGAATTTTCCCGCCCCGCTCGCCCCGGGAATCATAGTGGGCAGGACAATGCAAAGGTCTATTGATCCTGGCAGGATTTTCCGGTACTGGGGTGAGTGCGGCCAGAAAATCCCACCCACAGGTTTTTGGTTTTTCAGTGAGTCAAGATGTATGGGGAGTGACAGTAAACATTTAAGCCCAAGATCAGCCATGATCATATATTTTTTCCCTTTATTCTTTCATGGGATGTAGACATTGCTGGCAAGACCATGATTTTCACTCATTCCTCATGGCGGAGCAGGCTCGACGGGCTAGACGTTCTACTCCGGCTCATATTTCTTGTGTTCTTGTGACAGGCATTCCATTACAAGAGCGGTTTCACTTTTTGTCAGGGGGTTCCATGTGCACTGTGGGAACACCAATTTGCATTTACTAATGAGGCTCCCACTGGGGTCTGACTTGACCCGCTGCATTAAAAATTCAGGTCAGTTTGGAATTAAGCAGGAATTGGAGTTGCTGCACTTTGACTGCACCTCCTGCTTCTTTCCTTGCAGTGGGGAGAGGTACAAATCAGCCTGTGTGTTTTCTCCTGAGCCCCATTGTTCCCATTGAATCCCTGCAGAAGAGGCAATTTGGCCCATCAAATCAGTACTGACTCCCTGACACAATATCTTACCCAGACCCTCTCCTTGCCCCATCCCACAAATAATCCATCTCGCCTACGCATCTTGGGACACTAAGAGGCAATGTTGTCGTGACCAAACCACCTATCTGTACATCTTTGGACAGTGGGAGGAGACCGGAGCACCCGGAGGAAACCCACATGGGAAGAATGTGCAAATTCCACACGGGGGCAGTCACCTAAAGTTGGAATTGAACCCGGGTCCCTGTGAGGCAGCAGTGCTAACCACTGTGCCACCGTGCAGTTACAGCTGAGAAGTTGTGCATGTGAACCAGTTTCAGGCTTCTGTTCCCTGAATGCATCCACTGGGAGATGGAAGTATTCAACCTCTCCCTGAAATCACAAAGCAATTATCAGAGTCAATTTTTTTGCCATTTCTTCTCACAATTATTTTTCAGCCAGCCTGTCATACATAATATGAAATAATGACAGAAGATGCTGGTAAAAACGCAGCAAGTCTGCCGGCATCGGTGGAGAAAGAAACAGAGTTAACCATTACAAATTGATGACCTTTTATCAGAAATAAAAGAAATCGATCAATTTAATTTTTTTTTTCTGATTCTCACTTTAACGAAAACTATGAGGAACTCTGCAGGTTAAGATGGCAGGAGGAAGGATGGGGTAAAGCTATGTGCAACATGGCACTATAACCGGACAGCCATGTTAACTCAGATTGGGGTGGGGGTGAGGAATAGGACAGTGAGGTGGTTATTTTGGATTTGCTTGGTTTTTTATATTGTAATAATCTTGTGAATTCCCTTGTGGAAGAAACAGATATAAATAACACTTAGAGCATGACTAGATGAAGCAAAATGAGAGGCACAGAATTGGAAAGGTGGCCCTGAAATCATTCGAAACATGACCCAAAATGGCTGCCAGTCATGGAAGGCTGGCCGAGTTGTGTTTTTAAAAAAAATTATAAGTAACACCTGCTGGAAAAGCAGAATTTCTCTGTGATATGGAAAGTGCCCAAGGGGCCCTGCATTTTGAAAAATATCACTCCATAGTTTATTATGAATCATAGAAGTATGAATCTATTGATAGCTGTAATCTCTACATTAAAACAGACAATTCTGCTTTTAGGTTGCGAAAGAATATGCCATTGTCAGAGGCACTGAATAGAGATTAAGAAATGTAGGGCAGTGATTTATGTGGCCGGAATACAGTGAAAGATTTTGAGTGGCATTTTGTGCATTCTGCACATCGGATAAACCCTGTGATCAGCCTGATGCCCTGGCCACATATTTGTTGATGTATAATATCTGCTCTTTCCTCACCACAGATTCTTTTCAAAGACATTTCTTATTTAACCTTTACAAAGTTATTATAAGCTGATCTTGGCTGTTGTCTTTGGTAAATTGGTTGCTTATCAATGTGACGACAGCAGGTGCTAGGGAGTACAATGCCTTGTATTCAGACGTCAGGATCAGTCACTTTCAGGTCAGGTAAAATGCAGGTTATATATAAATTCAAAGCTCCGGATCTAATAATGCAACTCTACCTCTGTGTCATGAGGGCAACTGCCACTGTGACATTTAATTTCCCATGCCAATCATGAACAGAAGTCCAATTTATTACATCCTTTAATCTTAGTGCATCTACACCCAATTTTATGATATAAACAGTGCTCCCTATTTTAGCCATCAATTAACTTGGCACATGCTATATTTGGCTGCAGATTAAAGAACATTGGATGCTGCTTGATTGAAAGCTTATAGCCCACCATACAAGGAGAAATAGAATTGGAGACAACAAAGTTGCCACTTTTGTTCAAAGTGGCACAGCAGGGGCATGTGAGTAACACGTGAAACTGCTGGTTTGAGATGCTGGTGATGTACTGAAGAAGGATTGACCTATTTGGTGCTGGCAGCCATTTTTGTTTAGTAAATGTACAGGTGCCAGCTCCTTCGAGGGAAGTTGGTGGCCGACTCCATGCAATCACTCAGCTGCCTCATGCTTGTTTGGAGATGAAGAGCATGTGTCCTGCATCTCAAGACCAAGGGTACGGTGGATGTGCTGCATATTTTTACTGTCCATTTTGTGGAAATGTAAGAAGCTCTTGAACCTGTTGGGAGGTACCATTCTACACTAGCAATGCCCCTCTTCCACACACTCTTTGCATCTAAACTGTGTGGCAGAATTAAGAGGAGGTGGCAAATGTGGAACTGACAACAGATGTTTCGAGCCTGAAGCCCTCCACTGCTGTGGATCAGTGGGATATGTATGGGATATAGACATCCACCCATGTATCCTCACTGAAGTGCAGCACTTTTTGGATAATGGTCATTGATAAAAACACACCAGTGCAAAACATATTTGGAACAACGTGGCTAGCAGATGTCGGAACTCACCTCAACAATGTATGGGGCTGTCTCCGGAGTTTAGGATGGAGGTTGCCCACAACCCTGGACCCTGGAACACCACAGTTGGGGGCGGGTGGCATCTGCAGATGGTTCTTCCAGATTTGGTATCCTGGAGGGCGTCCACTTTTCAGCCTCAGGATATTCCTGGGTATCCATTTTCCAGCCTGAGGATTATTCCTGGATATCCATCTTCCAGCCTCAGGATACTCCTGGATATCCATCTTCCAGCCTCAGGATATTCCTGGATGCCCATCTTCCAGCCTCAGGATATTCCTGGATATCCATCTTCCAGTCTCAAGATCATAGAATCATAGAATCCTACAATGCAGAAGGAGGCCATTTGGCCCATCGAGTCAGCACTGACCACAAACCCACCCAAGCCCTATCCCCATAACCCCATGCATTTACCCTAACTAGTCTCCCTGACACTATGGGGCAATTTAGCATGGCCAATCCACCTAACCCACACATCTTTGGACTGTGGGAGGAAACCGGAGCACCCGGAGGAAACCCACGCAGACACGGGGTGAACGTGCAAACTCCGCACAGACAGTGACCTAAACCAGGAATTGAACCCTGATCCCTGGCGCTGTGAGGCAGCAGTGCTAACCACTGTGCCACCGTGCTGCCAAGATATTCCTGGATGCCCATCTTCTTTCTCAGGGGGTCAATCTTCCAGCCGGTGAGTGCTCCAGCAGATCTATCTGCATTTGTATGAGGTTGATCTTCTTTCTTTAATAGTTGGTCAGTGATATTGGGCCCTTTTTGAATGTGGTACCTGGACACGATAGCAGACTGTGCGCCATCCAGGCTTGCCCCACCATGGAATACAACACACAAAACACCCAGATGCCATAAGTAATGAGGTTGGCGCCAAAGGGTGTGGCGTGGCTTCCTGCCAGTCTCTATAGCGGGAAGCATTCCATGTTCCTGTCTCCGCAGCGGTAAGACATGTTCCCAACTCTATAGCGGGAAAAACTCCACATTCCTGCTCCCGCAGTGGGAAGCACTCCACATTCCGTCCCCGCCACTGGACTTAATCCCAAAATGGGAGAATTCATAGATTCCCTACAGTGCAGTAGGAGGCCATTTGGTCCATTAAGGTCCCAAAGGAGGCAGAGAGTGTGTATAGATGGGTCTTTTTCTAATTGGAGGTCGGTCACCAGTGGTGTGCCCCAGGGATCTGTTCTGGGACCCTTGCTGTTTGTCATTTTCATAAATGACCTGGATGAGGAAGTGGAGGGATGGGTTGGTAAGTTTGCCGACGACACGAAGGTTGGTGGGGTTGTGGATAGTCTGGAGGGATGTCAGAAGTAACAGAGGGACATAGATAGGATGCAAGACTGGGCGGAGAAGTGGCAGATGGACTTCAACCCAGATAAATGCATAGTGGTCCATTTTGGCAGGTCAAATGGGATGAAGGAGTACAATATAAAGGGAAAGACTCTTAGTACTGTGGAGGATCAGAAGGACCTTGGGGTCCGGGTCCATAGGCCTCTAAAATCGGCCCCACAGGTGGAGGAGGTGGTTAAGAAGGCATATGGTGTGCTGGCCTTTATCAATCGAGGGATTGAGTTTAGGAGTCAGGGGATAATGATGCAGCTATATAAGACCCTTGTCAGACCCCACTTGGAGTACTGTGCTCAGTTCTGGTCGCCTCATTACAGGAAGGATGTGGAAAAGATTGAAAGGGTGCAGAGGAGATTTACAAGGATGTTGCCTGGATTGAATGGCATGCCTTATGAGGATAAGCTGAGGCAGCTCGGTCTTTTCTCCTTGGAGAGATGTAGGATGAGAGGAGACCTAATAGAGGTATATAAGATGTTGAGAGGCATAGATCGGGTGGACTCTCAGAGGCTTTTTCCCAGGGTGGAAATGGCTGCTACGAGAGGACACAGGTTTAAGGTGCTGGGGTGTAGGTACAGGGGAAATGTTCGGGGGAAGTTTTTCACAGTAAGAAGTTTAACAACACCAGGTTAAAGTCCAACAGGTTTATTTGGTAGCAAAAGCCACACAAGCTTGTGTGGCTTTTGCTACCAAATAAACCTGTTGGACTTTAACCTGGTGTTGTTAAACTTCTTACTGTGTTTACCCCAGTCCAACGCCGGCATCTCCACATCATGAAGTTTTTCACACAGAGGGTGGTGGGCGAGTGGAATCGGCTGCCGTCAGTGGTGGTGGAGGCAAACTCAATAGGGTCTTTTAAGAGACCCCTGGATGAGTACATGGGACTTAATAGGATGGAGGGTTATAGGTAGACCTAAATGGTAGGGATATGTTCGGCACAACTTGTGGGGCCGAAGGGCCTGTTTTGTGCTGTCGTTTTCTATGTTTCTATGTCTATGTTTCTAAGTCTGCACTGACAACAATCACACCTAGGCCCTATTCCCCTAACCCCACATATTTACCCTGTTAATCCTCCTGACACTTTAGCTGTCAATCAACCTAACCCGCACATCTTTGGAGTGTGGGAGGAAACTGGAGCACCTGGAGGAAACTCACGCCAACACAGGGAGAAAGTGCAAACTCCACATAGACAGTCACCCGAGGCCGGAATTGAACCCGGGTCCCTCGCGCTGTGAGGCAGAGGTGCTAACCACTGTGCCATCGTGCCGCCCATAATTCCAGCCAGTGTTTCTCCTTGCAAAATACTTGCCTGAGATGTGAGCATGTAGTGTTCTACTCCAGGTAACCAGGTGATGACTGCTGTTTACACACACATAGAATCCTACAGCGCGGAAGGAGGCCATTCGGCCCATCGAGTCAGCACCGACCACAATCCCACCCAGGCCCTATTCCCGTAACCTCATACATTTAGCCTAGCTAGTCCCCCAACACTAAGGGGCAATTTAGCATGGCCAATCCACCAAACCCGCACATCTTTGGACTGTGGGAGGGAACCAGAGCACCCAGAGAAAACCCACGCAGACAGGGGGAGAACATGCAAACTCCACACAGACAGTAACCCATGCCGGGAATCGAACCCAGGTCCCTGGCGCTGTGAGGTAGAAGTGCTAACCCCACTGTGCCACCGTGCTGCCCATCCGTAAGCATCCATTTACAGAGAATTGCATAACAAACATGTAGCTCCAATAATCTTAGTTTCATCCAGGAGCAGAACTGAATCCCAGTTAATGTCCAACCCCTGAATACAGACCCTCAATTAAAATACCCTTAACATAGTACCATCCTTCTGAGGTGTAGATCTTCATTGGTGTGGCTTGGCAGAATGCAGTGATATTAAATCTTGTGGTCGCCTTTGCGTCTTCAGAGCCAGGCATCCCTGATCCAGATGTTGTGCACCGGCCATTGTGCAGAAGACACCGTCACACTGGAATCCTGTTTTGAGAACTGGAGTTGACAAGGATGTAAATCCTCTGCCACGTCCAGCCAGAGCGATCACACTTCTCAGAAGTTTGCATATTTGCTCCCAGATTGTTAGACTCCTCATGAATTACTTTTAGTTCAATAATTCAGCCGCTGCAAGTCAGAACTTCTAACGGCGCTCTCTTGCCTCTCTGCTGGGTCCTACATCAAAGGAAATGGAAACCAAAAGTAATGAGTATTAGGGTAGGCGGGATTATGGAGAATTCCCAAGTAAAATCAATAAATGTATAAAGCACACAAAAATATATAAGACAAAAAGTGAAATCAGCAGATGAGAACTTAAGAAATAGGAGCAAGAGTAGGCTGTACAGTCCCAAGAACCTGCTTTGCCATTCTATATGATCATGGTTGTTCCCATGCCTCAGGTTCACTTTCCGGCCCAGTTCAGAAGACGAGAAAGCATTAAGTCGAACAATGAGGTGCTGGTCCTCCAGCTTACACTGGACTGCATTGGATGTGTAGGAGGTCCAGGTAGCAGTCAGCTGAAGAATTAAAGGACAGGTGATTACACGGTTACACTTCTGGATAGAGCATGGATGCTTCACAAAGTAGTTCCCAATCTGTGTTATGCATCTCCAGTGTAGAAGAGACTGCAGTGTGAGCAGTGAATGAAGCACACTGGGTGGGATTTTATGGCCTCACTCATCCCAAAACCGTAAAATCCTGCCTGAGGTCAATGGACCTTCCCATGCTCCGCCCCTCATTCTCTCCGATTCTCATGGTGGGCAGGATGGTAAAATTCTGGCCACTTACTTCAAATATGTTAGAAGTAAGTTTAAAGATTATTTATTAGTGTCACAAGTAGGCTTACATTCACACTGCAACGAAGTTACTGTGAAAATCACCTATTCACCACACACCGGCGCCTGTTCGGGTACACCTAGGGAGAATTTAGCATGGCCAACGCACTTAAGCAGCACGTCTTTTGGACTGTGGGAGGTAACCGGAGCACCCGGAGGAAACCCACGTAGACACGGGAGGAACGTGAACAGACAGTGACCCAAGCCGGGAATCGAACCCGGGTCCTTGTCGCTGTGAGGCAGCAGTGCTAACCAATCACTGTATCACCTGGAAGAAGTGCTTGCAGCTCTGCATGGGGAGACAGAGGCAGTTAAAGGGCAGGCGATGTATCTCTTGTGATTGCATGACAAGGTAGGGGTGTTTGAAGAGTGGACCAGGATAATGTCGGGGGAAGATCTCTATGGAACCGGAAGGGAGAGGAGGTGTCTTTGTTAATGATGTCACGCTAAAGGTAGTAGGAATGATTGAGCATGATCCGTTGAAAGTGGAGGTTGGTGGTGTGGTCGGTAAAATTACAAATATCAAAGTTAATTCATTTAGGTAATTAGCATATTGTTACAAGATGCCATTCTCATTAGAACTTGGAAATTGTCTTTGGGAATGGGTGATAAATGCTGTAGATTTCAGATTGGTGAAGTCAAAGGGAGTGATGTCTGGGAATGAAGGGAATAGGTGGGAGCAGGAAATGGATGGACACGGTCACTCACAAGAGAGTTTCGGGAAGAAGAAGAGATATGAGAAGCACTGATACACGGGAAGGTGCCACTGTCAGATGTGATAGAGAAATTGGGAGAATTAAATATTGGGTCTTATTTTTATTTATTCGTGTCACAAGTAGGCTTACATTAACACTGCACTGAAGCCCCGAGTCGCCACACTCCAGTCCTTGTTCGGGTACACTGAGGGAGAATTTAGCATGGCAAATGCACCTAACCAACAAGTCTTTCAGACTGTGGGAGTTGATATCCAATTCTCAGAAGGGGGGACTGAAAAGTCGGAGAAGGGCAGGGAAGAATCATAAGTGGATCACGTGAAAGTGAGGAAAGGTAGGAAATTGGAAAGTAAGTGAATCAAATTTTCCAGTTCAAGACGAGAGCAGGAAATAGCACTGATGAAGTCATCAGTGTTCCAGAAAGAGATGTGAGGGGAGCTGAGTAGGCCTGGAACAAAGAATGTTCCACATATCCCATGAACAGGGAGGTATAGCCAGACCTAATACCAATTATTGAAACTTACAGGATACTGCGAGGCCTGGATAGAGTGGACATGGAGAGGATGTTTCCACTAGTAGGAAAAACTAGAACCAGAGGGCACAACCTCAGGCTAAAGAGGCAAACCTTTAAAACAGAGATGAGGAGGAATTTCTTCAGCCAGAGAGTGGTGAATCTGTGGAACTCTTTGCTGCAGAAGACCGTGGAGGCCAGGTCATTGAGTGTCTTTAAGTCAGAGATAGATAGGTTCTTGATTAATAAGGGGGTCAGGGGTTACGGGGAAAAGGCAGAAGAATGGGGATGAGAAAGATAATCAACCAAGATTGAATGGCAGAGCAGACTTGATGGGCCAAGTGGCCTAATTCTGCTCCTATGTCTTAAGGTCTCTTAGCACCAGTCTAACACCTGTTCTCGCCTTTTGACCAAAATAAAGATTTCAATTTCCGATATGAAGACGTGTTCTCAACATGCAAAGAAATGAAAAATTCAGCTGGAAAACGTGACCTGGGGACTAGTAGATATGTAATGGCCATACCTGGGCTGAAGGAGGAGAGCTAACATATAGCATCAGTATCAACAAGATCTGAAGAAAATATTAGACAGCAGTGTCAGATCAAATAATATTAATAGCTGTGATTCTACTTCAACTTTCGAAAATACCTGTTAGTAAAGAAATTGCATCAAATCCAAAGAGCCTCACAAGGAATCAAAATTGGCTGGTTGTCATTTCAGAGTGCTCATGATCAGGGTGTTTTCAGAATGGATTTTTTGATTCAATCTAGCTTGCATCTTTGAAATGGTTCTTTTAAAAAAAAATAAGATGGTTATGAAAATGGATGTGGGCTGATGCTGAAAACTGCTTGTCAGATGCCCTTAGTTTGGTGTCTTTTAAATGTCAGTTTTGTATGGATCCTCCCTGAAAGGAAGGTAATTCCCCAAGTGAAATGAGTTCTGGGCAGCTTCTTTCCAACGCCTGTCAGATATAAATCTGCAGCACGCAACAGCTGCCAGAAAATGATACCAATGTGGCACTTTAGCTTAGGCTGCAAAGACCGGGGTGGACACAGTGGTGAGCACTGCTGTCCCACAGCCCCAAGGACCCAGGTTCGATTCCCGGCTTGGATGACCATCTGTGTGGAGTCTGCTCATTCTCCCCGTGTCTGCGTGGGTTTCCTCCGGGTGCTCTGGTTTCCAACCACAGTCCAAAATACGTGCTGGTTTGGTGGATTTGCCATGCTAAATTCTCCCTTAGTGTATCCGAACTGGCGCCGGAGTGCGGCGACTAGGGGATTTTCACAGTAACTTCACTGCAGTGTTAATGTAAGCCTGCTTGTGACACTAATATTTAAACTTGAAAATCCTCTGCAGAATTCTGCATTAAATTCTATCACAATTAAAGAGTTAACAATTTCCTAGTCCAGAAGTAGGTTTTGTATTTGTTTTTTTACATTGGGTATTTTTGGAATGCATGCTAATTAAATACTAAAATGTTATGCCGACATTTTGCGAAACTGTCATTATCTGGCAATTTTTTCATGTTTCGCTGCTTAAGCTGTCTTTACTTAATGCTGATTTCTGATTGCATATTGATTCAGAGAATTATACCACTCTGGTAATGCACTTCGAAACTTCATCTAAGATTCAAGGTGCAAGTTTAAAGCGAATGATTGAGGAAGATAAATGGTACAAATTTATGAAAATTAAAATGACTCATTTTTAATTAGTTGTTTGAAGATTGACTTTGGAACCTGCCTGTGGAAAATGTGATACCGTGCATCAGGAATTTCAATGAACCACAGGATGTTATCTCCCCTCTCCCAACTGGAGCTTGTCATCTCTCCTTGGAATAAAAAGCGGAACTGTGATAGGGCCATAAATTATATAGATATGGAATAAGTACATGAATGGAGGTTCTGGAAAGCAAAAGAAAAATATCTAATTGTACATCCAGAAGCACCAACAGTACAGAAACGCAGTGCAGCGTCTCAAAACCGGACTCAGCCCGCACTCGCGGTTTTGAGACGCTGCACTACGTTTCTGTACTGTTGGTGCTTCTGGATGTACAATTAGATATTTTTCTTTTGCTTTCCAGAACCTCCATTCATGTACTTATTCCATATCTATATAATTTATGGCCTGATCACAGTTCCGCTTTTTATTCCAGCCCACGCTGGATTTTGTGTTGGTCTGACAAGGCCTTTGCCAGTTTGGGGCAAGCTGGATCGAGTTGGGTCCCTCAAAGTGCAGGAATAGACCGATGTGCACCGATCTAGCGCCTACCTGACTTGTCCGGGTTAGATTTTTAAAATTTAATTCAATCAAAATTGATGCGTGGCACTATCTAAAAATGTCCATTTTTGGACAATGGAATCCCACCGGCGTGAATGGTGATAAGATTCCGGTCTACCTGTATTTCAAAGCCTGGGAATAGCAAGAAATAACACTCTTTTATATAACAATATAGCGAGATTCCTAACTAAGTAATAGCGGGGCTTAAACAGAATCTCTTGATAATGTTGTGCAATGCATGATGAATTCCTTGATTTTATCACAAATTGGCTCATGCTAGGACTTTAAATACCAACTGGCAATTCTGTTTATGTACCATACTAAAAATATTAACGGTGTAGAATCCAATTATGGGACTTGATATAAAAATAATGTATTCCTAATTAAATTTGAAAATGGTATGCTATTTTTGGTCAATTTTTATAGGTCATCAAAATGGCACATCAGATTGCTAAATCATATCCATATAATACCACGGGGGAGTGTGGGGGGGTGGCGGGGGGGGGGGGGGGGGGGGCTATAGTTGGAGCCTAACAGTGCTGTGTTTGTGATTCAAGACACTATGAGGCCCTGAGAAGACAATGTCACAGTTACACATGTGGCTTTGGGCTACTGGGGCATAATCCATCCTTGGGATTGCATTACTCCTAAGACATGTGTATGGGCTACTTTTTAAATTAAGAATTATGATACATAGCTTCTTTCAATCAAAATCTTCCCTTAAAGCGTAAATAAAATAAATTACTGTCAGACCTTATCAACTTTCTCACATTTCTCCAAAATATTCAGTGATTACCTCTTTGCTGAATTTATTATTGAATCATTATTGAATAATTCTCACTCCTAATTCTTCAAAATTGTAGTTCTCTTCTATTAATTTCCCCTTCTCTATAAAATATCATTTACATGATATTGATTTGTAGATAAAATATTAACGCCTATATATTTAGGTTGGAGGAAGGTTTGTAATGGTGTTTCCCAGGGGTTGGTATTGGGACCCTTGCTTTTCTTAATATATATTAATGATCTAGATCTTGGTGTGCCGGGGACAATTTCAAAGTTTGCAGATGACCCAAAACCTGGAAGCACTGTAAACCATGAAGAGGACAGTGCAAAACTTCAAAAGGACATAGACAGGTTGGTGGAGTGGAAACATAGGTGGCAGATCAAGGGCAAAGTGGAGAAGTGGTAGGATTAGCATGGAGAGAGTGCAGGTACAGAGGGACTGAGGTATATATGTGCAAAGATCATTGAAGGTGGTCAGGCAGTTGGTGGGAGCAGTTAATGAAGCAAATAGTTACTGGGCTTTGTTAATAGGGGCATAGAGTCCAAGAGCAAGGAGGTTATACTGAACTTATACAAGCCACTAGTTAGACCTCAGCTGGAATATTGTGTCAAGTTCTGAGCACCACGTAATAGGAAGGACGTGAACGCATTGGAGAGGGTGAAGCAGAAGTTTCCAAGAATGGTTCCAGGGATGAGAAAGTAGGATAGTTTGGAGATGTTGGGACTGTTCTCATTGGAGAGAAGAAGGAAAAGAGGAGATTTGATAGAAATGCTCAAAATCATGAGGAGGCCGGACAGAAGAAGTAGAGAGAAGCCATTGCTGCACATAAAAGGATCAAGAAAGAGAGGGCACAGATTTAAAATGAGTTGCAAAAGAAGAAAATGTGATAGGAGAAAAAAACTTCCTGACATGAGAAGTGGTTCAAGTCTGGAATGCACTGCGTGGAAGTGTGGTGGAGACAGGTTCAATGGAAGCATTCAAGAGGGCTTTTGATGATAACTTGAATTAAAATAATGTGCCGGGGTATGAGGAAAATGCAGAAGAATGATACTATGTCACGATGCTCGTTTGGAGAGCCGGAGACATGATGGGCCAAATGGCCTCCTCCTGCACTGTAACAATTCTGTGATATTGTCTATGAACTGCTCAGTCAAAGTCAATGGTCAGGTGTAAAGATGTTCCACTGAATCCCTTGGCCATCTTTAATTCATCATTACCTTCAGTCCCGGCCTGCTCTGGTCTCTGACCATATGTTGAATGTAATTTTACACTGCCTTTCACAGCCCTGTTACCATTGTGCAGTATGTTGAAGGGCTCCATCAGGCAACTGGATAACTGCTCGCCCTGAACTAGAAACCTCAGCTGTTCCAGTACAAACTTCACAAATGGATGAGACCCTGAAAATTGAAACTAAACAGACTAATCTGAGAACAAGATGGATTCTCCTTCCATGCAATATTTCCTAACTTGTGAATTAGCCTCATAATAGCTTAGCCAGTAATATGCTATTCAGTATGGCAAGCTTGTATAAATATTTTATTTCAAGTAAGCAAACCATTAATACCTCTCGGCAAAACAAAAAGACATCCTAAAGGTGATGGAATATGAGGTTCTGTTCACCGTTTTGGATTTGAGTATTAATGATATTTGATGCGGCAATAGATGAAAATGTCATGATTCAGTGGCTTAGAACAGATGAAGATCATTTTGTTCAATGTATTCCAATAAACTAAGCCTTTAGTTGAGCATATATCAAACAACAGTGCACCATTATTACAAGAACATTTCATACACTGGTATGAGTTGAAGAACTACGTCCCAAGATACAGTTAAATCTCAATCCCTCTGCGTTTCCAAAATAATGAATTCACCACTTCATTGTTTTGCTGAATGCACGTTTTTTTTCCTCTTTAGGGTAATTCTCAATCAATTGGCATTATTCAATATTGTCCCAACATTTTGAATTCTACATTGTTCCACATTCACAACACACCCAGGTCAGATCTGTAGTCGATGTTCATCCTACACCACCCAATGGGTGAGATTTTCCTGAAGGTTGGTGAAGGCTGTTCGTGGGCAGGAAATGTGAACTTGAAGCCGCTGATGGCAATATAGTCCGGGACTTAGGAAAGAGGATCGGGTCGCGCGACATATTGTTGGCAGGGTAGTCTCCGATTCGCCCACCTGGCCAGCAACATAGAAACATGACGATCTGGGCACCATTTCTAAAGGCTGCCCCAGTTCAAAGCGGCCAAACCAGTTAACCCTGGCACCCCTCCCTCCTCCTGGCAGCATCCTGAGCACCTTACAGCACTGCCCAAGCACCCCTGGCAGCTGTCCAAGCACCTCCAATACCACCCTGGTACTAACTAGGCAGTATCTGAGCATTGCCCTCTTCCCCCTGAGCCCTGCACTCACCTGAACTCTCCCCGGGGCAGTCTGCTTGCCAGGTATAGGTCTTCGGGGACCAGTCAGGCTTCCTGCTGTTCTGCAGTCACGCCGCTAGGGATGGATTTTTTTGACGGTGGAGGTCTAATTCCAGCATTCCGGCCTGATGATTACCTGCTAATCTATTCTAATGAGGTTGCCGACACTCTGATGGGTGGGAACAATTGTGTCATGTGTTTACGCCGACGTAAAACGCGACTGTACTTCTCGTGATATTTTCTGCTCCAGTCGACGAACCCACCCGACATGAATGGGAGCAGATAATCCCAGCCAATGATATGCTTCATCGTAATTCCATGAGTTCGGATCTATTGCACCAAGGTGTCATTTACTTCCTCCCCCAGCCATTCTTATAACGAACGACTATCAAATTAATGAAGCCTTTGTACTATTGACTCATGCAAACTGTAAAATCTGCTGCATCTGTCCTAAACGTGGACTTCCTCTGGGTGCTCTGGTTTCCTCCCACAGTCCAAAGATGTGCGGGTTAGGTTGATTGGCCATGCTAAATTGCCCCTTAGTGTCCTGAGATGCGTAGGTTAGAGGGATTAGTGGGTAAAATATGTAGGGATATGGGGGGTAGGGCTTGGGTGGGATTGTGGTCGGTGCAGATTCGATGGGCCGAATGGCCTCTTTCTGTACTGTAGGGATTCTATGAATTCTATAAACCCACCTCATCAAGGCCTGAGCAAATATCAGAGGTGGTGGTTGGGGTGGGGGGTGAATTTCATCACATCGCTTGCTGCTAGATCTCAACCCAATCAAAAACTGAAAAGATTGTTTCTTAATCCAATGCACCCGTGCACCCCATGGGCTGTTTATCCTAAATGAGACGAAATAGGACAACATCAAAACAGATCCATGCCTTTTTTCTTGTGGATAACTGAAAGTAAAAAGAACAGTCTCGGAATGAGCGGAGAACAAAATGATTAAATCACTGCAAGATTTAGGAGATGGTGAGAAATTCTTTGACTCCTGAAAACATGACGGATATAAATTGGCATAAGTAAGAAGCACGGCACCTTAGAGATTAAAGAGAAAAAATTCTACTTGTCTGATTAACTAACCCATGGAAATGCCAATTTAATTCATTAAAGCTAGGCGGATAGTGATGGGCAGTTAGAATTCCATTGTTGAAAATCACCTCCTTTCTCCACACCCTGTTAATTATAAATCGTTTCAATTGTTTCTCTTTTAATGTCTTTTTAACTTTAAAGTACTGTCAGCTGAATCTCTTCCTATTTTGATCTTAGATTGACCAAATAAACTCATTTTTCTGCATGAAATATTGCACTAATCAAATATTTATGGACCATATTAGGAAAGTTTATTAGCAGGGTGTAAATGATAGATTGTAAAGCCTATTAGGAAAGAGTGAATGGTTTCTCTAAGATTTAAATGCTGCTGGGATGAAGGGGGCAATCTTGCCAGTTTGTCACGCCAGTAAGATCGCGTGAGAGGCGAAAACCGGATTCGCTCCCAGTCCCTCGCCTCTCACAATATTACTGGCCCTGTTCTGCCGGCAAAATCAGCCTCGTGTCCGGGTGGTCAGAAAGATGAATTGAATCAAAACTACTGGGTTCAATTCCAGCCTTTACCCTCTAACCCCACACATCTTTGGACACTAAGGGGAAATTTAACATGGCCAGTTCACCTTACCTGCACATCTTTGGCGCGTGGGAGGAAACCGGAGCACCCGGAGGAAACCCACGCAGACACGGGGAGAACGTGCAAACTCCCCCCGCAAGGCTGGAATTGAACCCGGAACCCTGGTGCTGCGAGACAGCAGTGCTAACCACTGTGCCACCGTGCCGCCCTGCACTTGAGGCTGCAACATTTACAGAGGCACAAGTCAATCGTCAGTACTTTTTATTCAATTCATCTTTCTGACCATCCATTATTGATACAACAGATTTTCAATTTCTCTTTAGATTGGAACATTTAACAACTCGGTATTTCATTGACTGCTCATCATATGTGTTTCTCCAGTATCTACTCGATTTGTTACATTATTGCCACCCAGAGAAGACGACTCATTCCTTTTGACTTTTACACAGCCTCTCTACTTCTCCACTATTAGATTCAATTGTTGCTTGATTGCTCCTCGAGTGTAGCTCTTAGATATATACTGAGGAGGACTAAAACACAGTATCATTGTTTCTGGAGCCTTGTTTCCAATTTTTAGATCGAAAAGTGGTCGCCACACATTACAACTTGTGTATTACTCAGTAAATGAATAAATAATATCAAGTATTGCATTAGGTTCTGCGCTGCTCTGAAAATTAGTGGAACAATTTTCTATTATTCCATAAGCATTTGATATGATTTGGTTGGTTCATGATAATACAATTCATGTCCAAATTTGCAGTTGTGCTGCAAAAATAGAATTGTATTGAATTTATTGTGCAGCTTGTTCTTCCTTTGTAAGGTTGTGATGAACCGGTTGAATGCTGCATGTTGTAACAAAGGACATGAACAGTTCTGGTAATCAACAGGAGAACTGACTTTCCGTTGAACCTGCAATAATGATATCATGATGGCTAATCTTCCTGAATGAACATCAAAGCCCGCTGAGTGGCAGGCTCCGCTCGAAAGAATACAGAACAAAACAATCATAAGAACCTTGAAAGAGGGCATGATACCAGGACTCAGATTTGCTCACAGGCCTTTGATGACAGAACCGATCTCGGTTGAGGCAGTAGGGGCACCAAAGTAGGTCCTGGATTTCAGAGAAAAAAAAGGTTATCCTGGATTCCTCATCTTGATCATTATCCAGCCACATCTGTTGGAAGTGTATATGTTTGAACAATGATGCAGAAAGCATCAGGCTTGGCTGTGATATCCTATGAGGGTCAGAAACTCAGACCCTCACTGTCTAGGCTAAAATATAAAGAAAGGCTATTTGGTTAGCACTCTGGATCAAATACCTTCAGGTGAAGATGGGATAAAGTAGTAGCAATGGACCCAAAATGACAACATTTCCATCTCCATTATTATAGAATAGATTTACATTCAAGATTCCCTATGTTTCCGAATGTGGCTATTCATTTCTTTGATTTGATTTATTATTGTCACATGTATTGGGATACAGTGAAAAGTATTGTTTCTTACGCGCTATACGGACAAAGCATACCATTCGTAGAGTACATAGGGGAGGAGGAAAGGAGAGGGTGCATACTGTAGCATTACAGTTGCCGATAGGGTGAAGAGAAAGATCAGCTTAATATATGATAGGACCATTCAAAAGTCTGATGGCAGCAGAGAAGAAGCTGTCCTTGAGTCGGTTGGCATGTGTTCTTTCGGGCGGCACGGTAGGGCAGTGGTTAGCACTGCTGCTTCACAGCTCCAGGGTCCCGGGTTCGATTCCCAGCTCGGGTCACTGTCTGTGTGAAGTTTGCACATTCTCCTCGTGTCTGCGTGGGTTTCCTCCGGGTGCTCCGGTTTCCTCCCACAGTCCAAAGATGTGCGGGTTAGGTTGATTGGCCAGGTTAAAAATTGCCCCTTAGAATCCTGAGATGCGTAGATTAGAGGGATTAGCGGGTAAATATGTGGGGGTAGGGCCTGGGTGGGATTGTGGTCGGTGCAGACTCGATGGGCCGAATGGCCTCCTTCTGCACTGTAGGGTTTCTATGATTCTCAGACTTTTGTATCTTTTTCCCGACGGGAAAACGTCCGGGCAGCATGGGGTCCTTGACTATGCTGGCTGCTTTTCCAAGGCAGCGGGAAGGTATAGATGGAGTCAATGGATGGAAGGTTGGTTTGCATGATGGACTGGGCTACATTCACAATCCTTTGTAGTTTCTTGTGTTCTTGGTCAGAGCAGGAGCGACACCAAGCTGTGAGACACCAGGAAAGGATGCTTTCTATGTATCTATCTTTAAGAATTGGTGCGAATCGTAGTGGCCATGCCAAATTTCCTTAGCCTCTTCAGAAAGTAGAGGAGTTGATGGGTTTTCTTAACTGTAGCGTCAGCATGAAGGTACCAGGACAGATTGTTGGTGATCTGAACACCTAGAAACTTGAAGCTCTCGACTATTTAATCTGGCCAAGAACGTGAGAGAATGGTTACTCTCTCACAAGTGTATGAGTTATAATTTAAAATAGTTTGTGCTTCTATGGAGTCAGATCCCAGTGGTTAGGACTTATTGCAAATCTTTTTTTTTGCAGCTCACAGGGACTCTATTAGTAGTCCCATTCAGACAAGCTACAGGATACCTATTATATGGGAACAAATTGAATACTTGTGCTAAAAGGCCTGCTCTTCTTGGGTTGGCATTGAAGCAGAGCTTTTCCTGTGATCCAGTCTGTAGCGTTCCTACTCCTGAGGAGCTGGATATAAATTATAGAAATCCTACTGTGCAGAAGGAGGTCATTTGGCCTATTGAGTCTGCACTGACAACAATCCCACCTCGGCCCTAGCCCCATAACCCCACATATTTACCCCACTTTCAGTGGCACGGTGGCACAGTGGTTAGCACTGCTGCCTCACAGCTCCAGGGACCTCGGTTCGATTCCTGGCTTGGGTCACTGTCTGTGTGGAGTTTGCATGTTCTCCCCGTGTCTGTGCGGGTTTCTTTCGGGTGCTTCAGTTTCCTCGCACAGTTCAAAGATGTGCGGGTTAGGTTGATTGGCCATGCTAAATTGTCCCTTAGTGTGGGATGTGTAGATTAGAGGGGTTAGCGGGGTAAATGTGTGGGGTTGTGGGGATAGGGTCTGGGGTGGGATTGTGGTCGGTGCAGATTCGATGGGCTGAATGGCCTCCATCTGCACTGTAGGATTCTATGATCTATGATCTAATCCTGCTAACCTACACATCCCGGGTCACTAAGGGGCAATTTAGCATGGCCAATGCATCTAACCCGCACATCTTTGGACTATGGGAGGAAACCAGAGCACCTGGAGGAAACGCACACAGACAGGGGGAGAGCGTGTAAACTCACAAAGACAGTGACCCAAACCGGGAATTGAACCCAGGTCCCTGGATCAGTGAGGCAGCAGTGCTAACCACTGTGCCACCATGCCGCCCAGCAAATAGCAAAATGTACAATGTTCTCTGGCGTCCTTCACCTTTCTGAACTCTCCTTCCTTTTCTCCCGCCAAAAATATATTTACAACTGTATCTGGTGTTCCACTCATTGTCAATGCCCAGGTGTGCTTCAAAACTATATCATTGAATTGTTTTTGTGCTGGTATTGCAGTGTTTACTATTACAGTACTGATTAAATTATGGAACTCTACATTTATTAATTCTAGTGGTGTATTTCCTGACCTTGTTTCTTTCGTGTATATTGTTGCAGAGTTTTGTGTACTTTATTCAATATAAGTTATTACGTTGAAGATCCATGTGTGCGCTGATTTGACAGGATAATCTTAGGTGGCTGAAAAGAAGTATCGAAGGTATTACTATTCATACTGATTTGTTGTAGAATTGGTTCTGGCATTGTTTTATATATATTCTTATAGCCTATGATTTGTATCACCCAGTTCCTTTATTCTTATATCCTTCATTTTGAATCAATGGAGTTATTCTCTAGAAATGGTTATAATTATGTGGTAAATCAGAGCCTGCCATACTGACAAGTATTTGGTGACAGAATTTGTAGAGATGATTTCTATCGAGGGTCTTTATGCAGTTGGTAGCTAAGACTTCAGAGCTCTGGTTGGCTTATCAAGTTCCAGTTTTGAATTTTCATTCATAATAATACATTAAATACTTGTGACTTGTTTTATTTGGCTGTCTCCCTACCTCATGTTAAAATTCTGTGTGTGTGTTGTAGTCTAGATAGAAGTATACAGTGTACAATATAATTTAACACAGTAACTTCAGAAAGCATGTGCAATAAGTCTTCAGAGGCAGAAGTCCCTTCACCACAATCCCTTTATTTACAATTCCAACAGCAGTACACAGAGTGCTATCAGTCAGCAGTCTACCTTTGGGAGTGTCAGAGGAACTGACACTCCCAGTTAAGTACAAGGCAAAGACTCCCTGATTAGCACATCAATTGACAATTGAATCGGGGAGTTCATGTGCCAGTAGGTCAACCTCAATGACCTGATTAAAGTCATTACAATGTGTTTATTGGCAAGTTACTAGAAAAGGACCAAGGCTCGACTCAATTATGCATGACATTTGACAAAACAATTGGTATGTTCTGTCCGATAACTGACGGGAAGTCTGATGTGCTTGAATGGTTTTTGACACTGAGCTGAATGAGCCTTTTCTAGAAAGGTCTAAAGATGGGTGACCATGATGGTGGACCTTTATTCATTTCAATTTGATTCGGCTCCAGAAGGAAGATGACTCTTCCAGTTTTTCAAAATTGTAGTTCATGGGGGAAAAAATGAGAACTCAATGAGCCTTTGGGTCACATAAAGAAAAGTTGGATGCCTCAGAGATATGTTGCATAGTTTAGCCAAGAAGCTTTTCATCCATGTTATGTATTGTGATATGAGATATAGCTGCTTACACATTTGGATAAAAGAATGCTAAGTTTGCATGTAAACTGAAGTCAAATCTATTTGCTAATGTTTTGATCCAAGGTTGTTAACATAAACAAACATGAAAACCATATGGAGCCTTGTGTGAATGGGTCTAAAGTGCTGTGTTTCTGGAGATCAATAAATTCATAGAATACAATTAGCAAGAATGCACAACTTGTTATATCAGCAACTGCATTGACTCAGAGTGAAGTTTGGAGAAAGAGATTGCAGAGTATGCATGTAGATCATGGCTTGCATGTGGTGTGTGAATTGATAACCAGTGTCCAGTATTTTAAACCAAAGCATGGTTTCCTTGTGCTTTATTTAGCTTCTGTTGTTGGTGCCAGAACCGCTCCTTGCACTCCATCTGAACTCGAGTAAGTCAAATGCCCCAAGAAAGCACAAAGTTGAACCATGTTGTCAAAGCCTCCCTGGGACCAAGGATTGACTCAGGTGAATTGCTTTACGCTCTGTGTTAACATTGCTCCCTGAATGTGTTTGCCGGCCCATCAGCAGCTATTTCATTTGAGCCTGACCCCTATTATTCTTAGACGGCACGTCCCTGCTTTAGATGAATGTGGCTGCCTTGCAAGGGTGTTTCAATATTCTGACTTAGAAGGATTTTCTACTAATGGAAAAATTCAATGTACAGCAGTGAGATCACTTTCCTTACTTTCTTTTTTCTGACTCCCAGAAAAAAATGACTTCGGTTTAATTGAATTCTTGGGTCTTTCAGTTTCAAATTTGCCTATTACTTTCCATGGAGATTAATGGAAATACCACATCTCATTGTTTCCTTTTGTGAAGATTAATAAAAGGATTTGTTTGGTTCTCAGGCATGGGAACAGTGTTCTCTATGCAAGCACTTGATCAGAGGGGAGATGAGAAGAATTGATTTTCGGCTGTCAGTTATTACAAGCTGAAATGCACCACCTGAAAGATGGTGGAAGTAGATTCAATAGAAACTTCCAAAGGGAATTAGGTAAGTACTGAAAGGGGGAAAAATTGTTGGACTACAGGGAAGGGGCGGGGGGCAAACTGGATAGTTTTTTTGAAGAGCTGACACAGGTTCAATGGGCCAAATAATTGTTCTATGCAGTAGAATCCTCTGAGAAATTGGTGTGAAGACTTGGCTCTCATTTTATGGATACTGTTCATGTCATGTTTAATGTCTTGGCCAGCTGTGCAGCCTGAGGTGTTCCATTTTCATTCAATTTAAAGTGCAGTCCATGAGGTTGGCGATAAGGTAGGGTGTGTAAAGTAGATCGCTCCCGAAAACTTGCATGGCAATCATGATATGCAATTACCCCACACCCATTGATTGGAATGTCAACATTTTGTGTTGCCTGCTAATTTAAATGATCTCTAAATCTAGCCAGCATTGACTGGGTTGTGCATTGGCTAGAGACATCAGCAAGGAGCTAATATTGTGAGTGGGTCAAATGACATAAAGCTAGCTTGACTTGTGAAATGGATATAAAGTGTGGTAACTGTATCATCAGGACAAATGAGAAGTACAATAACTCTGACACAAACTACCATAGTTTCACTGTCAACTCAGAATAGTAAAATACTCAAAAAAAAAGTATCCCCTGATTTCATTGAGCTTTAACATTGTGCCAGAACACTATCATTTGTGCCAAGCATCACATTGGGAGGTGATACATTCTTTTGATTTTGAGAAATGTTGCTTAGATCGACACCCTGAAACCTCAGCAATGCCTGTAGAATGAAGGGTTAACATCCGGTACTGATATAACTAATATATTAATGTTGCATCGGCATAATTAAGTAACTGAGATCTGGTGGGAAGCAATAGCACAAACCTGTGTAGCGTACTCCGATGTATATAGATCTGTAAATAGACAAGATGTTTTTAGAAATAACAAATGATGGTAACATGGGATAACACGGGGGAGGTGGTGGCATCACAGTATTGTCACTGGACTAGTTAATCCAAAGACCCAGGGTAATACTCTGGGACCTGGGGTTCAAATCCCGCCCCAGCAGATGGTGAAATTTGAACTCAAAATTCTAGAATTAAAGGTCTAATGATGACCATGAAACCATTGTTGATTGTCGTAAAAACCCATCTGGTTCACTAATGTTCTTTAGGGAAGGAAATCTTCCGTCTTTACCCGGTCTGGCCTACCTGTGACTCCAGATTCACAACAATGTGGTTGACTCTTAAAATGCCCTCAGGGGGGGGCAGTAAATGCTGGCCCAGCCAGCAATGCCCACTTACTATGAATGAATTTTTAAAAAATTCTTGAAAATAGGCAAATGCTAAGGAAACCCCGGAAACCCAAGACAAAACATTGTGGTAGCAGACGGAGCGAAAAAGACCCAGAGAAACTACAAGAGTAGACTGCAGACCTGAAAAACCTACAAATCCATGGAAAAAGGACAAGATGAAAAGAAGATTGAAGACTCGTTTGAGATGGTCACAAACACAACTTCCGGCTCTACAGCCCACACTACAACCTAACAATACCTCAGATGATCAAGAAAGAGTGAAGAAGCATAAGGAGCAACAAGGAGATAGTCAAACTTGTGACTTCAACTTCAAGCATAGAACACTAGATTTATTAGTGATAAAGCCCAGGGAGAGGATGTAGATATGAGACCAATAGAAAGCAGGTATTGTAATCGAAAGAGTTGCGCAGCGGGATCTTGTAGACTTGAAATGGATTAACCTTCAATATCAATGGGAAGAAAACCAATGAAACCCTGGGCATACTATTTAAGTTCTAAGTTTATTTATTAGTGTCAGATAAAGCTTGGCACAACATCGTGGGCTGAAGGGCCTGTTCTGTGCTATACTGTTCTATGTTCTATGTTCTGAGCAGGCTTACATTAACACTGCAATGAAGTTACTGTGAAAATCCCCGAGTTGCCACACTCGAGCGCCAGTTCGGGTGGAGTTTGCACTTTCTCCCTGTGTCTGCGTGTATTTCCTCCGGATGCTCCAGTTTCCTCCCACAGTCCAAAGATGTGCGAGTTAGGTTGATTGACCATGGTAAATTAACCTTAGTGTCAGGAGGATTAGCAGGGAAAATGTATGGGGTTATGGGAATAGGGCCTGGGTGGGATTGTGGTTGGTACATACTCCATGGGCCAAATGGCCTCCTTTTGTACTGTCGGGATTCTATGAAATGAACACATACAAACACCAGCTGCGGAAAGCACCCTACCCAGTCGCATAGGAAGAGTTTTGACAGTATAAGCACACCAAGATTCCATGGACGTTGGCACATTCTGAATGATGCCAAAATAAACTGAAAAAGGGGACATTATTCAAAAGGCCGGCAGAATAGACAAGGAGAAGAAGTAGCTTTGATGGTAATGACAACAGAAGTAAAGGTCTAGGGTCAAAAGGTCAGGAAATAGAATCAATATGGGTGGAAATTAGGGAGTAAAAAGAGTCAGAAATATTGTTGAGGGTACTTTATAGCCCCCTTAACAGTCATTATCATGAGGGGACTTGAGGGAGTGGATGCTGAGAGGATATTTCTTTTTGTGGGAGAGTCTACAAGCAGCTTAAAAAATTGGGGTCTCCCATTCAAGATGAAGAGATTTTTTTGGATTGTTAGTCTGTGGATTTCTCTTCCCCAGAAGGCATTGGTAATGGGGTCTGTTCAAGGCCGAGTATGATAGGTTTTTGATCAGTAAGGGAGTCGGGGGTTATGGGGGCACAGAGAGTAAAGTGGAGTTGAGGCCACAGTCAGATCAGCCAGGATCTTGTTTGAATGTCAGAGCATGCTTGCAGGGCCTACTCCTGCTTATTATGTTCTTGTACTGAACCATTGGGCATTAAGCAAGAAATAATTGAAGCTGGTAAAAAAAATGCCATAATTGTGGATATTTTTAATCTTCATATAGAGTGAAAAAAAATCAAACTGGCAACAATAGTCTGGATGATGCTCTTATGACAGTTTCCCAGAACAAAACATTGCAAAACCAATGAGGGATAAAGCTATTCTGATCTGGTATTGTGTATTGAGGAAGGATTAATTAGTCATCTCACAGTAAATGATCCTCTGGGGGACAAAGTCATTGCAATATAATTGAATTCCATAGTAAATTTAAGAGCAACATACTCAAGTCAAAAGCAGGAATCTTGAACTCATCAAAGCAATCGCACAGGTATGAGCAGACAGCAGGCTGAGGTTGATTGGGTAAGTAGACTAAAAAGCAGGAATAAACACGGCATTTCCGAGTTGACAGGTTGTAACTAAACAAGGCGCTACAATGATCAGTGCTGGGACCTGAGCTATTTAACGGTAAATATCCACAGCCCCAGATAACTGTAGGCTGCTCTCCCCTTTGAGGGGGAAAGCTGACTGATGGTGATTTTAACCTGAAGATCACCACAACTCAGGCGAGGGGCAATGTTGAGAAGATGAGCCTTCACAAATAACCAGTACAGGAATTGAACTGCATTTTGGTGTTGCTCTGCATCACTAACCAACTGTCCAGCCAACTGAGCTAACCATCTATATTAATGACAAAGAGACTGAGAGTCATGTATCCGTGCTTGCTGGTGATACTAAGCCAGATGGGAATATAAACTATGAGGAAAACAGAAAGAGGCTACAAAGAGATGTGGCTAGATTCAGTGAGTGGGCAACAAGGTGGTAGATGGACTACAAAGTGGGAAATGTGAGGTTATTTCCTTAGTAGGAAGAATAGAAAACTAGATATTTTTTTAAAGTCATGAAGCTTGAAAATGTTCATGTTCAGAGAGACTTGGGTCTACTCATACAAGGAATACAAAAATTTAGCAAACAGGTACAACAAGCAATTAAAAAAAACATATTGGCCTTTATTGGAAGGAGATTGGAATATAAAAATAAGGAAGTCTTCAAATAAGAAAGAGCTTACCAAGAGTACCAAACTGTACACAATTTTGGTCTCTGTATTTCAGGAAGAATACTCTTGCCTTGTAAGCGGTACGGCAAAGGTTCACTAGGATTGTTCCTAGGAGGAGAAGGTTGTCCTATGATAAGAGACTGAGTAAATTGGGCCGATACTCTGGATTTTTGAACAATGAGAGGTGATCTTATTTAAACATACAAGATTGTGAAAAGGCTTCATAGGGTAGACACTGTAGAGTTGTTTCCCCTGGCTGGACAATGTTTCAGGTAAAGGGCTGAATGAGGAGAAATTTCTCTACTCTGAAGGTCATGTATCTTTGACATTGTCTATCCCAGAAGGTTGTGGATGCTTCATTGTTGAGTGTATTATAGATTCTTGATCTCGTCGGGTATCAAGGGATATGGGGAGCATGCAGGAAAGTGGAGTTGAAACCAAAAGTCAGCCATTACCATACCAATTGGCAGAACAAGCACAAGAGGCGATATGGTCTACTCTTATTGCTGATGTATTTAAATAAAATTATAAGGGGGCTTGTAACTCATGTCACCGGTTTCACCATCTCCCTGGAATTGCTGCTGTGTGGAAGTTGAGTTCCAGCACCCTATCACTTCAGATATACACTGCAGTGGTTATCTTCATTATTCCTGAGTAAAAGTCCAACATATCTTGTTCCAAAACCAAAGTGTTATGTGCTAACCCACTCATAGAAACAGCCTGACCTGGAATTTGCAGCTAACTGTAAACTGCTAGTACTTTTGGTCAAAGCGAAGGTTTTACAAATGCTCATGAGGGTTGTGTTCAGTGCTACACTGGAACTGGGCTTGATAAAGGAGGATTGACAAGGGTAGGAATGGACTATTACCGAATGTTGTCACCACATGAGACATAGTATAGATCTTGCTGTCACTCAGCACAAAGTGTTTATCTCACTTGACTCAGCTTCCTGAGAAGGACTGAGAGAAAACCTATTATCTGAGTATAAAGTTTAGAAGGGAGTCTGTGACAGAGCTGTGTCAACGTTCTCCAGAAAATCTCCATATATCTAAAATCCATACAGTGCTAATGACAAAGGCACCTTTGCTTTCAATCTTCATGTGGCTGTCTTTTTCCAGACTGGCGCTGGGCACATTTGTAATGTCAGCAAAGGTTGATGTATACCAAGGGCACAGATCCATTATCCACCAGGGCAAAGACTTGCTTGCTCCAAAGTCCAGCAGCAGCCATACAAAGGCCACACATTCTGTAGGCCCTCTGAATCTCCCAGTGTTTGATTCCAGTTAAGTTGTCATGCATTCTTTATGAGCCCGAAAGATTTTATCCGTTCAATGTGCAGCTATTATGCAACAGCCAGCAATCATTTTAGACCATGTGTTAAAAATGAGTAAAGTGTTGGTTAAACTACTTGCTTAATTGGAGCCATCAAAATGCAAAAGGTTACTTTAAGTTTATTCTTCAGTATTGTGCTAAAAGCAATTCTCAGGCAAATATTTGAAGCCAGTATTTCTTTAATTAGCAGCCTCATTTGCAAATCAAATGAGCTGGGCATTTTAATAAGTTGTTATGGTCCCTGTTAGTCTCCATTACTTTTGATGTACAGTTGCTGTTCATGTTTGCTCGAATTCTCACCACGTTAGCATTATTCATTTATGCTTGCGGCTCTCTTCAGTACGTTTTTGTACATTAAAGAGATTTCATGAATGGTACCTATTGAAAAATTAGGATCATTTTGAACATATTATTGCATTTTCTCCCTTTCTGTTTATTTCTAATTTTTTGTTTCTTGTACCAAGCCTGTGCATGAGAGGAGGTGAATTAAAATGCACACAACATGATCATTTGAGAGCGGCATGGTGACACAGTGGTTAGTACTGCTGCCCCATAGCACCAGGGCCATGGGAGCAATTCGGACCATGAGTGACTGTCTCTTGTAGAGTTTGCACGTTCTCCCCATTGTCTGCGTGGGTTTCCTCCCACAGTTGAAATATGTGCAGGTTAGTTGGATTGGCCATGCTAAATTGTCCTTTTGTGTCCCAGGTTAGGGGGATTAGCAGGGTAAATACATGAGGTAACAGGGTTAGTGTCTGGGTAGGATGCTCTGTTGGAGAGTTTGTGCAGACTTGAGGGGCCAAATGGCCTGCTTGTGCACTGCAGTGATTCCATGATTCTATGACCTTACGGTTTCACTGACAGATTTCAATTCCATTTTGTCACATTATGAGACTCCGTAAATATGCCACTACCACTTGTTACTTCGAGAAGCCTTGCCTTGACTTTAATAAAAACAGAAAATGCTGGAAAAACTCAGCAGGTCTGGCAGCATCTATGGAGAGGGGAACAGTGTTAAATTTTCAAGTCTGTATGGCTCTTCTTCAGACCCCTGACTGTGTTAGGATGAAAGAAGAGCTGGAGTCATGCTTGACCTTTCTGCAACAAGATTATACAGCAATGTAATGCTTTTATCACTCCGACATCCGGAGGCACTTTTCAGTGGAAAGATGTTAGGTGACAGATGGGATCAGGCACAAAGCTAGTTTTACACCAGGCCTGATTTCACTCACTATTGAAGTCAATTGAAAATGATATTGGATGGGTGAAAGCTGTCTTATTTCCATCTGATTCTGTGGCTTCCCTGCACAGCGAGTTAGATGATTCTGTGTGAGCCAGGGATTTGTGGGTTGACACCCCAAGTGAGAATTTGTATGTAGAATCGAGGCTGTTCCTTCAATGCAGTTCTGATGGGATGTGCTTCAGAATCAGCGACACAGTCTTTGCTAGTTGAGGGCGTGAACTGAGGTAGAAGTAAAAATTCAATTGCACCAAGTGAGCAGCAGAATTGCTTCGGTCAACATTCCTCCCTCATTTAGTGCTACAGCAAACAGATGAACTGGTTATTCTCAGTTTGTGGGATCTTGTTGTGCACAAATTGTTGCACTATATTTGCCAACATAACGCTTTGAGACCTCAAAGGATGCTGAAGATGATGAGGGAAGTTTTACCTGGAAAAGGCAAGTTGGCTTGCGAGTGGGTGAAGAGGGCTGAAATTAATAGTGCCATCAAGAAGCCTGCCAAGACCCACCGACGATTACTTTTAGTTATAGTGGTGTTCAACTATTTGCGAGAAACTCCCTTGGAATAGGAAGATTGCCAATTTAAACATGTTCAAATGTGATTAGCAACAATTTGAACTGGGCTTTCCAAATGTAACTCTTGAGTGCTTGGGTTCCTCGGCTTCCTGGAACCCTTAGGTGAAAACCAGGCGAGAGGAGAAGGAAAATTGAGGGGGCTGAACAACCTGTAGGCAAAAAATAAAATCCTCAAGGTGCTCAAAGCTTTCAGTTGCTTCCTGCCCAAGTGAAAGACCTTTTGCTCACAGGACTTGTCCCAAGAGTGTACTTCACTGAGTTGGAGATGATTTCCATTACTTTGGAGATTATTTCTACAACTTTGGAGATTAGTGCTTCTGATCACTAAATTGCCCTTTCGTGTCCAAGATTAGGGGGAATTGGCCATGACCAGTGCGCAGGGTTATGGGGTTAGGGTGAGGGATTGGGCCTAGGTAGGGTGCTCCTTTGGAGAGTTGGGGCACACTTGATAGGCTGAATTGCCTCTGGTTTCTATGATTCTATGATCTATACTTTCCATCTGTGAATCATCAGTTGAGAATGGGAACTGCTTTGCAACTTTACCTTGAACCTCAGATGCTATTAGGGAGGAGTTCCAGGATTTTGACCCAGTGGGAGTGAAGGACACCAACAGCAGTATGTAGAGCTCTTGGGATGGTCTCATTCTGGCAATTCATTGAATCATAGAATCCCTACAGTGCAGAAGGAGGCCATTTGGCCCATCGAGTCTGCGGCAACCACAATCCCACCAGGCTGTACCCCCGTAACCCCATATATTTACTCTGCTAATTCCTTGGCACTAGGGTCAATTTAGCATGGCCTAATCCACCTAACCCGCACATCTTTCAACTGTGGGAGGAAACTGGAGTATCCGGAGGAAACCCAGGCAGACAGAGGGAGAATGTGCAAACTCCACACAGATGGTGACCCAAGGCCAGAATTGAACCCGCGTCCCTGGTGCTGTGAGGCAGCAATGCTAACCACTGTGCCACCGTTCCACGCCTAAATTCAGCTAAACTGATGCTTTAACCCATCCAGCAGCCATATTCTGAACCTACTTTGTCCCCCATCTATAATATCAAGACATCCTGCTACAATCAACACAGAATCCCTGTTATCTATTTCTCATTTCCGCTCTTCTCCGACTATTCATCACAGGTCAGTAGGGCCCCTCCCTGGCAGAAAATCGGAATATGGTGCAAACAAGTCATTTCAATCTTACAGGAAAAATATCCAGGAACTAAACAATCTGATGATGTCGGAGCACTCATGTGCATGTACTGTGCAACTATAAATCTCAATTCCTTTTCATACTACTCCTACATGGTGAAACACCTATGCCTTCAGCGGAAGTTAATGAGCAGCAGCTCTGACTTCTTAAGATGCTGCTTAAAATTTCTGTCATGGGAGGTGGGCATTGCCGGCAAGGCCAGCATTTGTTGCCCATCTCAAATTGCTATTTAGGAGCTAGTGGCGAGCTGCCTACTTGAACCGCTGTTGTCTATGTAGGGTGAACACCTCCACTGTAATATTTGGGGTGGCACAGTGGTTAGCACTGCTGCCTCACAGCGCCAGGGACCCGGGTTCGATTCCCAGCTTCGGTCACTGTCTGTGTGAAGTTTACACATTCTCCCCGTGTCTGCTTGGGTTTCCTCTGGATGCTCCGGCTTCCTCCCACAGTCCCAAGATATGCGGGTTAGGTGGATTGGCCATGCTAAATTGCCCCTTAGAGTCAGTGAGACTAGCTAGGCTAAATGATTAGGGTTATGGAGATAGGGCCCGGGTGGGTTTGCGATTGGTGCAGACTCGATGGGCTGAATGGCATCCTTCTGCACTGTAGGGATTCTTTGATTCTATGAAGGGACTTCCAGGATTTTAATCCAGCGACAGTAAGGGAACAGAGCCATAGTTATATATTGCGGAAAAAAAGAGATAAGCTTTCCACCCCTCAAAGGGACAAACACAAGAATGGCCAAATTTCAAAGGATCACAACAATTGATTACATTTACATTTGTTACTTTTCAGTCCCAGTCCATTAATATCTTCCGGCAGTTTGCAGCTTTCTTCTTTACTATAAACTGCATGATCCATTTTGAAGCATCTGTAAACTTAATCATATCCCTACATTTGAATTTGGAAAATTTATATATGCCATGAAAAGCAGGGAACCCAGTATTGTGCCCTGTACAAAAACACCCATCGGTTATTAATTACCCTTTGCTTCCTGCTATTCAATTCAGGGATCCAACTTGCTACTTGGCCGAGAATCCCATGACCTTTTACTTTATTGAACAGTCTCTCGTATGAATTTGACAAAGCTGTGCTAAAATCCATATAGACTGCTTCAAATGTGCTGCCCTCGTTGGCTCTCTTTGTCACCCCCTCAAAAAAATCAATTAACTTACAACCAGACACAACCTTCCCTGAGCAAATCTTGACTGTCCTTGATAAATCTAGGCCTTCCTAAATGACAATGAGTCTTGTGTGCCACTTGATTGCGTGAAAGCCAATTCTGTCAATAGACAGCTGGGAGGCCCTCATCTCTCTTACATTTGGTTTTGAGTCACTGTGAAAGATAGGAATGACGTTGCATTAAGATGAGGGTGAGTCCAGTGGTGGATGTGTGGACATATATCAATAGGATTAGGTACACCTGTAAATTATGTTTGAGGAATGATGTGCAAGAATGGGATTGGGAAAGAAGAGTGTGAAGTTTGGGATTAAATGCATAGCAGGATGCGCTGGAATATGCCATAGCACTCTCCTTCACTGACATGATTAAGCTTTTCCTGGCATTCAGGAGCATGGCTGTACTCTTGTTGCTAACATCCCCTGTAACATCCCATTGGCAGTGAGGAGAAGCCCCCGAATTTACAGATGCAGAATCAACTCTGGGGAGGCATGAGTGAGGCAAGTTTCTGATTTGCAATTTTGGGAATACATTTCTGCAGCTTTTTCTTTTGTTCAAAGCACCTGGACAATCTTTCAATTTTCATCTTAGCAGGATCTCTTTAAATATTTCAACCAAAGTGTACTCACACAGATTATCATCACACTAGTTGGTCAAGAAACCCTGCATCATATGCTACACAGTGTATGGGTTAAAAAATCACTGACAAATGCACTGCTGTAACTTTCAGGTTCCCCACATGCCTTTAGGCTTCCCTGCTGCCAATGCATCAACAAGATAAAATCCAGCCCCATATATCAATTTATTGTGTTAAGCAAACTCTTTTGAGAGATTATTTCAAGAAAGAAAATTTACAGAATGGAAAATGTTAATGCTGATCCTAACTATATATAATTTTTTAAAATGGCTATTGGTTGTTGTGTAGTGAACGTTCTGGATAACATTCCTTTAATAAAATGCCATATGCCATTTAAAAAGGAGTGAAACTCATTTCGTCAAATTTAGACAAAAAGTGGGAACGCGGTAAAACATGTGAAACGTGCAGTCTGTCATTTTGATTGAATGCTTTTGTTCCTTTTCGGAAGGTTCTTTCGCTCAGTGCAAATTGACTAGTATCTGATGCTTCTGTGACTAAATCAAAGATGACAGTGCAGAGGTGTTAAGATGAGAAATGTGTCAGGTGCTTCAAGAATTTTTTTTTGTGGTTCACATTACTTACCCACCTTAAATACAGAGATAATACTTTTGTGAAGTTCTGAGACACTGAGTAAACTGAGGGGACGATTGACACGTCAGCTGCAGCGATGTTCATTCTGAGGAGGCACGATTAGCTTTGCATTGGGTGACACCATTATGTTCAGTATTTGACCATAATCGCTGAGGAGTGTTGTCCCATCAAATGCAAGTTGCAGGCGAGATGTCATTGTCAAGCACATCCGACCGTCATTGATGCAAACACAAGGTCGGTCCCTTGCACGATCACTTCACTGCTGGCAATTGATAATTTTGCACGGTGGTTTATTATTATTCTATTTATTATTGGTGTACAAGTAGGCTTACATTAACACTGCAATGAAGTTACTATGAAAATCCCTTAGTTGCCACACTCCGGTGCCTGTTCAGGTACACTGAGGGAGAACTTAGCATGGCCAATGCACCTAACCAGCACGTCTTTCAGACTGTGGGAGCAAATCAAGGCACCCGGAGGAAACCCACACAGACACAAGGTGAACGTGCGGACTCTGCACAGACGGTGACCCAAGCCGGGAATCGAACCCAGGTCCCTGGAGCTGTGAGGCAGTGGTGCTAACCACTGTGCCACCGTGCGCCCACGTGATTGTATGGTTCTGTGTTTACCCACATTAACATAGCTTGGGTTGATGGTTAGACTACGACATTGCAGTCCTGATTCTATAACCTTCCTCTGTGTGCCAACTTTGCCTCAGTGGTACTCTTGCCCCTCCTGGGTTGAGCCCAATTTTGGGGTTTTCGAATCTACCCTCACACTGAAGTGTGACACTGCCATTGGGGGAAGGAGTGCGGTAGTTTTTAACTCGGTGCCAGATTTTAAGAATTGAGCACTATTGACGAATGATTGGATGCATCAGACAAGACACATGTTCACCGAGGCAGAGGGTACACTGATGCAGTCATTCCTGTTAAAGTATCGAGACTGAGCTGGTGTGTTTTAACTGCACCGTCACAGTGATTGGAAACTAATTTTAAAATGCCAACATGTTGTCATTCTGTTTTCACTGTGCAATGCTTTCATTGAATGTTCATCAGAATTGCCAGGTAACCACAAATATTGCAAAGGAGAAAAAGAAGAAATGGGATGTATTGTGACTGGTGAATGTTTATGCTTTTAACAGTGCTTCACTCTATGAAACTACTCATGGATTACCTGTAGGGAGACATTAAGAATTCGATTCGCAATATAATTCTTTGTTTTATTTTCAGATCACTTTTTCATTTATAGAATGGTTACAGCACAGAAGGGGGCCATTTGGCCTGTCATGTCTGTACTGGCTCTTGAAGGTTCATTTCACCGAATGCCACTCCCTCACCTTATACTTCCTTTTCAGTTCATTCCCTCTTGAATGCTTTGATTGAACCTGCACCCACCACACTCTCAGGCAGCACATTCCTGATTCTAACCACTCTCTTCGTCTCCCAATTAGCTTAAATCTGTGCCCAGCTCCTAATCCTTTGTCCAATGGGAATAGTTTCTCCCTACTCTGTCCAGACCCCTCACGATTTTGAATAGCTTTATCAAATCTCCTCTCAACCTTCCCTTCTCGCAGCAAAGCAGCCTCAACTTTTCCTGTTTATCAACTTCATAGAAATCATAGAAACCCTACAGTACAGAAAGAGGCCATTCGGCCCATCGAGTCTGCACCGACCACAATCCCACCCAGGCCCTACCCCCATATCCCTACATATTTTACCCACTAACCCCTCTAACCTATGCATCTCAGGACAGTAAGGGGCAATTTTAGCATGGCCAATCAACCTAACCCGCACATCTTTGGACTGTGGGAGGAATCCGGAGCACCTGGAGGAAACCCACGCAGACACGAGACGAATGTGCAAACTCCACACAGACAGTGACCTAAGCCGGGAATCGAACCCAGGTCCCTGGAGCTGTGAAGCAGCAGTGCTAACCACTGTGCTACCGTGCTGCCCCTCATTTATCCCCTCAACTTATCCTCATTACTGCAACTATTCCCTGAATCTTTTCTGCACTCGATCCAATGTCATTGCATCTTTCCTGGTGTAGTGCCCGGAATTATTTTTAAATTAACTTATGGGATGTGGGTGACACTGGCTAAACCAGCATTTATTGCCCATCCTTAGTTGTTCATCAGAAGGTGGTGGTGAGTTGCCTTCTTGACCTGCTGTAGTCCATGTTGTGTAGCTACACCCACTGTACTGTTAGGGAGGAAATTCCAGGATTTTGACCCAGCGAGAATGAAGGAACTGATATATTTCCAAGTCAGGATGGTGAGTTACTCGGAGGAGAACCATCAGACGGTGTGTTCCCAGGTATCTGCTGCTATTGTCTTTCTAGATGATGGTGGTCATGGGTTCGGAAGGTACTGCCTAAGGAACTTTGGTGAGTTCCTGCAGTGCATCTTGTAGATGGTACACACTGTTCTGTTATTGATGGGAGAGGGATTGAATGTTCGTGGAAGGGGTGGCAATCAAGCGGGCTGCTTTGTCCTGGATGGTGTCAAGTGTCTTGTGTGTTATTGGAGCTGCTGCACTCTTCCAGGCAAGTGGAGAGTATTTAATTACACTCCTGACTTGTGTCTTGTAGAGGGTGAACAGGCTTTTGGGGAGTCAGGAGGTGAGTTACTTGCTGTAGGATTCCTAGCATTTGACCTGCTCTGGCAGCCACAGTATTTATATGGCTAGTCCAGTTTAGTTTCTGGTCACTGGTAACCCCCGGATGTTGATAGTGAATGCAATACTCCAATTGAGGCTGAAACTGTGTTTTATGCAAGTTCAACATAACTTCCTTGCTTTTATATTCTTTGCCCTTATTGATAAAGCATAGGATGCTGTACACTATCAGCTGGTCGCACAACTGGTTCTGCCACCTTTGATAACTTATACACCCAGATACCTCTGTTGCTGCACCCCCTGTAGAATTGTACCCTTGATTCTATATTGACTCTCCATTTTCTTTCTACTCAAAAGAATCACTTCACATTTTTCTGCATTTAATTTCATCAGGCACTTGTCCATCCATTCCACCAACTTGTCTATGTCCTTTTGAAGTTCCACACCACCCCCCCGTCCAAGTGCTCAATGCTTATTAGTGTTGCATTATCTGCATATTTTGAAATTGTGCCCTGTGCTATACTTCTAGCATACGTCTGGAAGAGCAGGGGTCTGAACATCGAGTATTGGGGAATCCACTAGAAACCTTCCTCCAATCTGAAAAACATTTCTTAAGCACTATTCTCTCTCCCACTCAGCCCATTTTGTCTCCAGATTGCCACTATCCTTTTGTTTCCATGAGCTACAACTTCACTCACAAGTGTGTTGTGAGGCACTTTAGCAAATGTGTTTTGGAAGTCCATGTATGCTGTATCAACAGCATTCCCCTCTTCGACCCTCTGAATTACCCCGTCAAAAACCTCAAGCACAATTTGCCCAGAACAAATCCATGTTGGTTTTGCTAAATTAACCCGCATTTACTGAAGCGACTATTCACTTTGTCCTAAATTATCATTTCTAGACATTTCCCCTCCACTGAGATTATACTGATAGGCCTGGAGTTGTTGGGCTCATCTTTACTCACATTTTTGAACAAAGGTGTAACATTTACAATTCTCCAGTCCTCTGCTTTGATCCCTGAGCCTAAGGAAGATTTGAAAATTATGGCCAGTGCCTCTGTAATTTACATTCACACTTCCCTTGGAGGCATCTCATTAGGTCCAGGCAGCTTATCAATTTTAAGTACATGCAGCCTTTCCAGTCTCACCTCCTTATCAATTTTAAATGCTTCCAAGTGTGTGAACTTTGTGGCGCGGTGGCACAGTGGTTAGCACTGCTGCCTCACAGTGCCAGGAACCTGGGTTCAAATCCCAGCTTGGGTCACTTTCTGTGTGGAGTCTGCATGTTCTCCCCGTGTCTGGGTGGGTTTCCCCCGAGTGCTCCAGTTTCCTCCCGCAGTCTGAAAGACGTGCTGGTTCAATACGTTGGCCATGCTAAATTCCCCTTCAGTGTACCAAATAGGTGCCGGAGTGTGGCGACTCGGGGATTTTCACAGTGACTTCGTTGCAGTGTTAATGTAAGCTTATTTGTGACTAATAAATAAACTAAACTAATGATCTGTGCAGCATCATTTTCCTTGGCAAAGACAGATGCAAATTATTCACTTAATACCTGAGCTATGCCCCTACTTCCACGTGTAAATCCCCTTTTTCGTCCCTAATTGACTCAGCTCCACCTTTTAGCATCCTTTATACCCTTTTCGAAGACTTTAAGATTCCATTTTATATTGTTGCAGTCTCTTCTCATACTCTGTCTTTGCTTTTCTTATTTGCTTTTTTCAATTCCCTTTTGAATCTTCTACATTTGGTTTGGTTCTTAATTGTATTATGCACCTGACATCTGTTATCAGCACACATTTTCCACTTCATCTTCATTTTGATCTCTTTTGTCTTCCAGCAAAGTTCTAGTTTGCCTTATCTTTCTTCTTTGTGAGAATTTACCTTGATTACACTTTAAAGGCAGCCCATTGTTGGGTAACAGTTTTGCCTGGCAACATTTGACACCAATTGATCTGTGCCCGATCCATTCCCACCCCAATGTATTTGTCTCCCAATTCCCTCCACCCATCTCAGTCACTTATTCTTACTCTGGATTGCTCCTTGTTTCTTTTATTTGGTACTCCAAAGCTTATGTCACAATCATCACTGTCCCCCTAAATGTTCCCCTACTGACACTGGATCCATTTTGTCCACTTGGTTCCAAAGAACCAGATCCTGCCTCCTTTCTCTTTGGACTGGAAGAATACTGCTGTAAAAGCAATTCTCCTGAATGTAGACTGGGAGCTCTTGCCCTTCTCTGTCCTTTATACTACTCCTATCCCAGCCCATAGTCAGATGACAAAATCCCTCATCATGACTTCTCTCTAATTCTTGCACATTTCTGTTATTTCCTTCCCAGTGTGTTCCTCTACATCCCTCCCACTAGTTGGTGGCCTATAGACTACACTGAGCAATGCAATTGCAACTCATTTTTTGTTCCTTAGTTCTGGCCAAATTGATTCTGTCCTTGATCACTCTGGGACAACCTCTTTCTTCAGCACTGCAATCTGCAATATCCCTCCCCCTTCCTTCCTTTCCCACCTTTCTCTGAATACCCTTTATTCAGGAATATTTAATACTCAGTCCTGCCCTTCTTTGGCTTCACTGTAGCCAAAATAGCATATTTTCATGAGGCTATCTGTGCTGCAGCTCACGAATCCGCAATTTGTGCATTCACATACATGCACACTCATCCCAATTTAGATGTTATTACTTGCCTCCTTGCTCTGAAGCCACCTAATACCACCTTACTAATTCCTACTCTACTGCTATCCGTCCCTCCGAGTGTTCTGTGTACCATGGGATTCATCTCTAGCAGTACCTCCCAGTGCTCACCCACACCAAGTTAGTTTGGACCCTCTCCAATGGCACTAATAAATCACACCACAAGGAAATTGGTTCCAGCTCTGTTGAGTTGCAATCTGCTCAGTTTATAGGTCCCATCTCCCCAGAACTGATCACAAAGTACCTGTAATCTAAAGTCCTCTATCCTGCACCATCTCTCCAGCCATACATTTATCTGCCTTATCCTCCTGTTTCTATGTTCACTTAAACATAGTACCAGAGGTAATCCTGAAGTTACTACTTTTGAGATCCTGCTTTCTACTTTCCCAGCTAACTCCCTAGATTCTGCCTGGAGGATCAAATCCCTCCTTTTGGTTATGTCATTCGTACTACTGTGGACCATGACTGCTGGCTGTTCACCTTCTCCCCTCACGTATTCTGTAGCTGTTTAATGACATTCCTGACCCTGGCACTAAGGAGGTAACACATTATCCTGGATTCATATCTGTGATGATGTGGAGATGTCGGCGTTGGACTGGGGTAAACACAGTAAGAGTTTTAACAACACCAGGTTAAAGTCCAACAGGTTTATTTGGTAGCAAATGCCATTAGCTTTCGAAGCGCTGCTCCTCCACGAAAGCTAATGGCATTTGCTACCAAATAAACCTGTTGGACTTTAACCTGGTGTTGTTAAAACTCTTACTGTGTTCATATCTATGGCCATAGAAACGCTTGTTTTTTTCCTTAATCTGGTATCACAATTGCTCTTCCAATTTTCTTCATGCTCCTCTGTACAGCTGAGCAAACCATGTTGCCATGGACTTGGCTATGGATACACTCCCGGATTCATCAATATCCAGAATTGAAATCTGGTTGGAAAGGTAGATGCACTCAAGGGACTCCTTGCACAACTTGTCTTCTTGACTACCTGGTGGTCATCCATTCCCTCTCTCCCTGCATGCTCTTAAACTTTAGGATGACCACATCCATTAACTTGCTACCAATGAAGCTCTTAACATCAAGAATGTACTGCAGTGACACCAGCTGCTGTTCAAGCTCTGAAACTGTGTTTGCACTGCTACAACTGAAGGCAATTCCTGCATGGATACTTCCTATGCATATGATTGTCCAGGACATGGGAAGCATCCTGGAGTTCCCACACAGTAAGAAGTCTCACAACACCAGGTTAATGTCCAACAGGTTTATTTGGCAGCACAAGCTTTCGGAGCACTGCCCCTTCATCAGGTGAGTGGGAGTTGTGTTCACAAGCGGCATATAGACACACACTCAATTTACAAGATGCAAGAAAGCAGACAACTCCCACTCACCTGATGAACGGGCAGTGCTCCGAAAGCTTGTGCTGCCAAATAAACATGTTGGACTTTAACTGGTGTTGTGAGACTTCTTACTGTGCCCACCCCAGTCCAACGCCGGCATCGCCACATCATGGTTCCCACATAGCACAGGATCTGCACCCAAGAGGTTGGAGCTGCCCGCCATTCCTCTGTCTATTAGACAATAAGCCTTGCCATAATTAATAAACCTTGCTATTGAAAAAGAAAACTTACTAACTACTCATTTCTCTACTATTAATGTCACTTAAATATATGGAAATTAACTGCACGTTTTACTTAATCTTAGATTAACTCCCTAACATTTGAGAAAGGTAAACAAAGCTACAGTACTCACCAGCCAATTAATTCACAACCTTCCTGTGATGTTACAGTTGGATTTTTTATATCTCACTTTTTCAAACTCGAGCATGCCCCGGTTTGCTCCAGGGTTTCTGCATTATGTGAGACCTAATACGGAATAATACGAAAGGCCAAATGTACCATAGTGATTATCATATTGCATAACAGAATCTTCTTGCAAATTTGAATTATTTATACACTTAGTATTTTGCACAGCCACAGTTCCTGTTACCTAGCTTTAGGCAAATTTAGTTTATTAGCATATTATAAGCGGCATTCTGAAAATGTGCTCCAAACCAAATTCCAGTTTTGAACCAATCTGATCTCAGAATCTGCTGATCATTTTCAGTGCTACAATGATTATAATAACTATCAAAATCATTTTACATGAAGAAATTATATTTCCTCATCACAGTCAGTCATTTTTGATCATATGGTACTTTGGATAAAACAGAACTTGCAACTTGCTACAATAAATGCAAGGCTCTTCGAACAGGGAGCTGGAGATTGTGAAGTGTTCATACAATCCCTAAAGTGCAGAAAGAGACCATTCAGCCCATCGAATCTGCACTGACACTCCAACAGAGCAACCTACCCAGGCCCTATCCCCATAACTCCAGGTGTTTACCCCACTAATTCCCTGAACCTACACATTTTGGGACACAAAGGGGCAATTTTGCATGGCCAATCCACCTAACCCACACATCTGGATAAGAATGGTTCGATTAAGCAGACGCAGCATGGATTCATGCATGAAAGTCGTGCTTGACGAACTTGTTGGATTTTTATGAAGATGTGACTAGTGCGGTTGACGGAGGGGAACTGTGGATGCGGTGTTTTTGGATTTCCAAAAGGCGTTTGATAAGGTGCCTCACAAAAGGTTGCTGAAGAGGATTGGGTCACACGGAGTTGGGGGTAGGGTGTTAGCGTGGATTGGGGATTGGCTATCTGACAGGAAGCAGAGAGTCGGAATAAATGGGTGCTTTTCTGGTTGGCAGATGGTAACTAGTGGCGTGCCGCAGGGATCGGTACTGGGCCTCAACTATTTACCATTTATATAGACTATCTGGAGGAGGGGACTGAGTGTAGGGTAACAAAGTTTGCAGACGACACAAAGATGAGTGGAAAAGTGAATCGTGTGGAGGGCGTAGAAGGTCTGCAGAGAGATTTGGACAGGCTGAGTGAGTGGGCGAGGATCTGGCAGATGGAGTATAACGTTGACAAATTCACTTTGGAGGAAATAATAGCAAATTGGATTATTATCTAAATGGAAAAAAATTACAACATGCTACTGTGCAAAGGGACCTGGGGGTCCTTGTGCATGAGACGCAAAAACCCAGTCTGCAGGTGCAACAGGTGATCAAGAAGGCAAATGGGATGTTGGCCTATATCACAAGGGGGATAGAATATAAAAGTAGAGATGTCTTGCAGCATCTGTACAGGGCATTGGTGAGGCCACAGCTGGAATGCATCTGTGCAGTATTGGTCCCCTCATTTGCGGAAGGATATATTGGCCTTGGAGGGAGTGCAGAGAAGGTTCACCAGGTTGATACCAGAGATGAGGGGTGTTGATTATGAGGAGAGACTGAGCAGATTGGGTTTGTATTCGGTGGAATTTAGAAGGCTGAGAGGGGATCTTACAGAGACCTATAAGATAATGAAGGGGCTGGATAGGGTAGAGGTGGAGAGATTCTTTCCACTTAGAAAGGAAGCTAGAACTAGAGGGCACAGCCTCAAAATAAAGGGGGGTCAGTTTAGGACGGAGTTGAGGAGGAACTTCTTCTCTCAGAGGGTGGTGAATCTCTGGAATTCTCTGCCCACTGAAGTGGTGGAGGCTACCTCGTTGAATATGTTTAAATCATGGATAGATGGATTCCTGATGGGTGGAACCATAGAACCATAGAAAATTACAGCTCAGAAACAGGCCTTTTGGCCCTTCTTGTCTGTGCCAAACCATTTTATGCCTAGTCCCACTGACCTGCACTTGGACCATATCCCTCCACACCCCTCTCATCCATGAACCTGTCCAAGTTTTACTTAAATGTTAAAAGTGACCCCGCATTTACCACTTTATCCGGCAGCTCATTCCACACTCCCACCACTCTCTGCGTGAAGAAGCCCCCCCTAATATTCCCTTTAAACTTTTCTCCTTTCACCCTTAACCCATGCCCTCTGGTTTTTTTCTCCCCTAGCCTCAGCGGAAAAAGCCTGCTTGCATTCACTCTATCTATACCCATCAAAATCTTATACACCTCTATCAAATCTCCCCTCAATCTTCTACGCTCCAGGGAATGAAGTCCCAACCTATTCAATCTCTCTCTGTAACTCAGCTTCTCAAGTCCCGGCAACATCCTTGTGAACCTTCTCTGCACTCTTTCAATCTTATTTACATCCTTCCTGTAACTAGGTGACCAAAACTGTACACAATACTCCAAACTCGGCCTCACCAATGCCTTATATAACCTTACCATAACACTCCAACTTTTATACTCGATACTCCGATTTATAAAGGCCAATGTACCAAAGGCACTTCTTACGACCCTATCCACCTGTGACGTCACTTTTAGGGAAATCTGTACCTGTATTCCCAGATCCCTCTGTTCAACTGCACTCTTCAGAGTCCTACCATTTACCCTGTACGTTCTTCTTTGGTTTGTTCTTCCAAAGTGCAATATCTCACACTTGTCTGCGTTAAATTCCATTTGCCATTTTTCAGCCCATTTTTCTAGTTGGTCCAAATCCCTCTGCAAGCTTTGAAAACCTTCCTCACTGTCCACTACACCTCCAATCTTTATATCATCAGCAAACGTGCTGATCCAATTGACCACATTATCATCCAGATCATTGATATAGATGACAAACAACAATGGACCCAACACCGATCCCTGCAGCACACCACTAGTCACAGGCCTCCACTCAGAGAAGCAATCCTCCACAACCACTCTCTGGCTTCTTCCATTGATGTGGAGAGGCTGGCGTTGGACTGGGGTAAACACAGTAAGAAGTTTAACAACACCAGGTTAAAGTCCAACAGGTTTATTTGGTAGCAAAAGCCACACAAGCTTTCGGAGCTCTAAGCCCCTTCTTCAGGTGAGTGGGAATTCTGTTTGTCGAGCTCGACAATCACCAGGCAAGACTGTTCTCTTCCTGTTGGGGAGCACTTCAGCGGTCACGGGCATTCGGCCTCTGATATTCGGGTAAGCGTTCTCCAAGGCGGCCTTCGTGACACACGACAGCGCAGAGTTGCTGAGCAGAAACTGATAGCCAAGTTCCGCACACACGAGGACGGCCTCAACCGGGATATTGGGTTCATGTCACACTATTTGTAACCCCCACAGTTGCGTGGACCTGCAGAGTTTCACTGGCTGTCTTGTCTGGAGACAATACACATCTTTTTAGCCTGTCTTGATGCTCTCTCCACTCACATTGTTTTGTTTCTTAAAGACTTGATTAGTTGTAAGTATTCGCATTCCAACCATTATTCATGTAAATTGAGTCTGTGTCTTTATATGCTCTGTTTGTGAACAGAATTCCCACTCACCTGAAGAAGGGGCTTAGAGCTCCGAAAGCTTGTGTGGCTTTTGCTACCAAATAAACCTGTTGGACTTTAACCTGGTGTTGTTAAACTTCTTACTGTGTTCTTCCATTGAGCCAGTGTCTTATCCAATTTACTACCTCCCCATGTATACCTAGCGACTGAACCTTCCTAACTAACCTCCCATGAGGGACCTTGTCAAAGGCCTTGCTGAAATCCAGGTAGACAACATCCACCGCCTTCCCTTCATCCACTTTCCTGGTAACCTCCTCGAAAAACTCTAATAGATTGGTCAAACATGACCTACCACGCACAAAGCCATGTTGACTCTCCCTAATAAGTCCCTGTCTATCAAGGGAATTAGGGGTTATGGGGATCAGGTGGATAAGTGGAACTGACCCACTTCAGATCAGCCATGATCTTGTTGAATGGCGGGGCAGGCTCGAGGGTTTAGATGGCCTACTCCTGCTCCTATTTCTTATGTTCTTATGTTCTTATCTTTGGACTGTGGGAGGAAACCAGAGCACCTGGGGGAAACCCACACAGACACGAGGAGAATATGCAAACTCCACACAGACAGAAACCCAAGGCTGGAATTGAACCCGGGTCCCTGGCACTGTGAGGCAGCAGTGGTAACCACTGTGTCACCGCACCGCCCAGCAGTAACAATGCTGTTCATGGCATTGCTTCTGATTGCCGACCAATAATGTAGTTTTAATGAAATCATTATGAAAAATGTGGAGAGGTCATTATGTTATTCAGTAAATCATCCATATCTGTCTCCACCTGATTTTCCCATTATTCAATATTTAAAGGGCTATTGTCTTGGAAAAAGAGAGTGGAGAGTGAAACAGTCATATTTCACAATTGTCTCAATCCTGTAACACACAATTAATTTTCCCTGATGAGTAACTTTACCGCATGAAATATTTCACAAACAAATTCTCATCAAGCTGTTTTGGAGAAAAATAGTTCTCAATTTAATTGAGGAGAGACTGCACAATCGCTGATAGAAGGCTGTGGAATTTTTTTTCCCAAAAAGTGCCTGATGAGAATTTAAGTATAACGTAAGCCTTTTGGTGTGTGACTGGTTCCTCAAAGATAGCGAAATTATGGAGTTAGGAGAATGTGTGGCACAGTGGTTAGCACTGCTGCCTCACAGTGCCAGGGACCCGGGTTCAATTCCCGGTTCGGTGCGGAGTTTGTACGTTCTCCCCATCTCTGTGTTTCCTCCGGGTGCTCCAGTTTCCTCCCAAGTCCAAAGATGTGCGGTTAGGTGGATTGGCCATGCTAAATTGACCTATAGTGTCAGGGGATTAGGAGGGTAAATGCATAGGGTTATGGGGATAGGGCCTGGGTGAGATTGTGATTGGTGCAGACTTGATGGGCCGAATGGCCTCCTTCTGCACTGTTAAATTCTATGAATGCAGATGTTGCCAATTAATCTCTGGAGTCCACGGGTTTTGAAGGTGCATGCAAGAAGATATATATGATCAGTATTATCCAGGGCTGGGATATAGGATTGGGAGATATTTTGTGTAGTACACCCCGGACATTCTCTCCTCCACTTTCTTCCGTCGGGAAAAAGATACAAAAGTCTGAGGTCACATTCCAATCGACTCAAGAACAGCTTCTTTCCTGCTGCCATTAGACTTTTGAATTGATCTACCTTGCATTACTTGATCTTTCTCTGCACTCTAGCTATGACTGTAACATTACATTCTGCACTCTCTCCTTTCCTTCCCTATGAACGGTATGCTTTGTCTGTATAGTGTGCAAGAAACAATACTTTTTACTGTATACTAATACATGTGACAATGATAAATCAAATCAAATCAGAAGTGTATCACCGCAAGACATTTCACTCTCTACCTAAAAGAGTCTTACTGGGACTCAGTTACAAAATGCAACAGAACATGAGCATCTGTGCCTTTTGTTGCTGTCTTCTCTGTTGAAGGTTTTGGTGCTTCAGTTATATTTCCAGCATATTACCTTGAAGAAGCAAAAACAGAAAAATACTGGAAAATCTCAGCAGGTCTGACAGCATCTGCGGAGAGAGAGTAGAGCCAACATTTCGAGTCTAGATAACCCTTCATCAAAACTCTGACAAAGGGTCATCTAGACTCAAAACATTGGGTCTACTCTCTCCACAGATGCTGTCAGACCTGTTGAGATTTTCCACCATTTTTCTGTTTTTGTTCCAGATTCTGTATTTTGCATTTATCTTGAAGAAGATTTTGCAACAAACTGTTTTTGAAGATAGAAGGCATAGAGGTGCGCTTGTTTGCCTCTGGTTCAGTTGTTGAGAATCCACAGACTTTTCATATCGTCATATTGTGGAGCACAGCATTAATTTATTGTTTCATCAACTTCAGCAGTTCGATATAGCACAACTGGTGAAAGCTGTGTGTGTGTGGTGCTGTCTACAGGTACTGAGAATTGTGATGAAACAGCCATGCGTCATATTTGTCTCAATTTTGTTACAAGCAATTAATGTCCTGATGACTATATTACCATGTCAAATAATCCACAAATAATAAATTCTCATCAGACGCTCTTGGAAATACAAAATTTCACAGCCTTCTATCAGCGATTGTGCAGCGAGTCGTAATGCTTTGAAGTTACTGAATTTGAATCTCTTTGTTCAACACAGTTTAAACCTTTGAGAGCTGGGTTTTATTTTTTATTCATTCATGGGACATGGGCGTCGCTGGTCATCCAGCATTTATTGCCCATCCCTAATTGCTCCTGTTTAGAGGGCAGTTGAGTGCCAACCACATTGCTGTGACTCTGGAGTCACATGTAGGCCAGACCAGATAAGGACAGCAGATTTCCTTCCCTAAAGTACATTAGTGAACCAGATGGGATTTCCGACAATCGACAATGGTTTCATGGTCATTAAAAGATTCTTAAAACCAGATTTTTTTTAATTGAATTCAGATTCCACCATCTGCCGTGGCAGGATTTGAACCCAGGTCCTCAGAATGTTAGCTGGGTCTCTGGATTAATAGTCTAGCGATAATATCACCAGGCCAATTGCATCCCCTGCACTATGGGTTGTGAACCATTTTGGTTTGCTTTCTGGTTGCAATGTTAACTGACCTGAATCCATACCTTTATCTCAATCATGTATTTCCATGGGCCTAATTGACATGACAATTGCTCTTTGGCATCAAGTATTTTGGCGCCCAGATTATAGTTCTGATATGCATTTTATAATTGATCTCAGTTCTATTTTGTTATCACAGCTCATTGGCTGTAAAGCAATTTGGGACATACTGAGCCTGTGAAAGATACAATATAAATGCAAATCCGTTCTCTTTATTGTATAAAACCAAAGGGTCTATGTCCATTTTAATCTGGTACAGGAGTGAGCAGTTAAAGATGAATTATTTTACCTGGGTTACATGTGGCTGTTCCAGATCTGAAACGATAGTTTAAGTAGGCAGAGAAGCAATTTAAAATCACTTGCCGGGGATGAAGCAACCATCTGTGAAATAAAGTGGATGCTATCTAATGCACAGTTTCACTCTCTGTTCTCAATGCTTGTACCTGTAGGCAGCGCGTTGCACAGCTTCCTGTTTGGAGTGTTAACAAATAAAGCGCTGCTTCAGTTTATTAAATGCCCAGAAGGTCGGACGGAGTGACCTGACTGCTCTCAACTTGACCACGCACAGGAGATTCTTTTACATGCAGCTTTCAAACCCAACAGAGGGGCGTTACGTCTCCTAATGCGCCTTGGGCTGCAACAGTTAAATCCAGACTGAAACCCAGCATTTTCTTGCAGCTGCATAAGGAATGTACTGCTGGCCTTCAAGTATTGCTGAGCTTTTCAACACAAGTTGCTTCCCAGTTTATGATACCCTCAGGAACGATAGTGAAACGGGGAAGCATTTGTAGGTGGGCTGAATCACACCTGATCTCTGTATTCGAGGAGGATGCTGGTATCCCCGACCAATCAATATTTCAACTGGTTCATGCTATTTATTGGAGACTGCGCAGAATTTTAAAACAATTTCTGCTTCGATGCCACAGCTCGATGATCTAGAATCGTAACAGAAAGTTTGCGTTGGCAGGGAATGCATTGATGAAGATATTTGTAAAATTAGAGATCTGTATTGAAAGGAGGAATTCAGTCAGCACACAGCCCTATCCCAGACTTGACTTGCTTGCTATAGTGAAGCCACCAGTTCAAACTGTAACATGCTGAACTTCAATTGGCTAAAAAACTGGTGCAGTGATTTTTTTCCAGCTAATCAAAATTCACCAATTGATGATGTGGCGACCAGATAAAAAGGGGTAGGTTTAATGTGCAAACATAAATGATTAAAAACAAAACACAGAAAAGTTAAAACGCCGTATAAAATTTAGAAACGGACAAAAATTTAAACAGTAAATCTAAAGAAGAAAATGAGAAAGAAGAATAGGAAGGCAAGGTACATTTAATCACAAACATTTTAAACATTGTTGTAGGTTGTAGAAGGATGGTAGTAACATGACCATGATTATCTGAGCAAATTTAATGCTAATATTTATACTGCTGTTATTGTTGCTCGATATGAGTTGAAATCTGAAAAGAAGGTTGGCTCAGAAACTTGGGGTGAAATTTTATGGCCTCGCTCGTCCCAAAACCGTAAAATCCTGCACAAGGTCAACAGACCTTTCCACGGTCCGCCTCCCCCGCCCGCTCCGATTCCCATGGCCTAGAAGTTGCAGTCAGACATGTATCACATATTACTTGGAATGTACAGCAAGAAACAGGTAATTGCCCAACTTGTCTGTGTCAATGTTTATGCTTCGTGTTAGCATCCTCTCACTAATTCTTCTTATCAGTACATGCTTCTAGTCTTTTTTCTCCCTCATGTTTATCTAGTTTCCCCTTAAATGTATCTATGTTGTTCATCTCAACTGCTCCTTCTGGTTACAAGATGCACAGTCATACCATTCTCCCTGGTTAAAGACCCATCCCCTGGATTCATCATTGGATTTATTGATGTCTGTCTTATGTTTGTGACCTCCTATTTTGGTCAATACATGCGTGAGTCTGCCACGCAGAATCAATCTGTATTAGAAACACGACAAATGTTTCAAACTGGCAGCTAGTATAAAATGCAATTCAGGGATAAATGAAAATTTACAGAGCCATTATAGAGCAGGAAGGAAAAAAAGGATAGACAATGAAAGAATGCTGGGATTGGAAGAATGTTTTATGATAAGAGAAATCATAGAATACCTACAGTGCAGAAAGAGATCATTCGGCCCATCGAGCTTGCATTGACAACAATCCCATCCAGACCGTATCCCCATAAACCCATGTATTTACCTGCTAATCCCCCTGGCTAATGGGGCAATTTAGCATGACCAATCAAGCTAACCCGCACATCTTTAGACTGTGGGAGGAAACCTGAGCATCCGGAAGAAACCCACGTAGACACGGGGAGAACGTGTACACTCCACACAGTCACCCAAGGTCGGAATTGAACCCTTGATGCTGTGAGGCAGCACTGCTAAATTAAATAGAAAAGAGTGAAGGGAGAGTTAGGGAAACAGCAGAAATAGAGATACAAAGGAAAATAAGTGAATGTGAGAGCATATAAAATATAAAAGCAATGTGGTCATTGCCCCTTTCAGGATTAGAACAAGGGTCGTACAACTCGGCAGCCAATCCGGGAGCAGGTTGGGTGAGTTTGGGTCTCTGTCCCTGAACCTTCTCTGGAGCTGACTGGTAACCATGAGGCCACAAGCCTCTGTATTATAGTTACATATAAATAAACATTGCAGTTGTTATTTACCTAATTGGTGAACAGGAACTATTTCATTGGCAATGAGGATAAAAGGGAAAAAAGCATAACAAGATTTTGAGTATTAAGTCATGCTGAAGTTCAGTTCAAGTTGAGAAACTGAAGAGTGTTTGCAGATAGGACCCTATCTGATGCCTGTGTGGAAGATTGGACACAATACATTGAACTTTTGGGCTATTCGTTTCAGGCCAGAATAGAGGAGGAAGGGAAGAGAAAGACAATCCTTCTGAGCACATGTGGGACACAGGCCTACAATTTAATGCGCAGCCTCTGATTCCCAAATGGCCCGACTTCAAGTTATTCACTGAGATAGTTGAATTAGTAAAAGCAAACTACCACCCAAAGCCATTGGTAATATTGCATAAATTTATGTTTAACTGAACCAGGAGAGCCTCTGGGTAAACTATTACAACTTACATTACCAGGTTGAGACAGATCTCGCAGCATTGTGACTTCGGAGCCACTCTCAATGATATGCTGTGGGACTGTTTAATCTGTGGGGTAAATAATGAGGCCATCTAAAGAAAGCTGTTAGCAGAGGCAGAGAAGGTACTGAAGATGGTTCTGGCGATGGAAGGTGCTGAGAAGGGCACACAGAAGTTTCAGAGCATGTAAAATGGTGCGGTCACCAGTTAGGATGGGTAGCTGTAGTCAGCAGTGGCACCAAAAATGAAAATGTTAGTTTAAGATGGGAAGCAAATGCATCCACGAATAGAGTAAGAAGATTTAAAAGAGCCAATAAATTGCTTTGGATTGAAGTCGAGTGTTACTTGTGCCGGGGCAATCACTCCCCTGAAGCCTGCGGATATAAAAAGGTTTCGAGTGCTGATTAATCGATGTGGCCAGCCGGTATGACAGGGTAAGACAGGGTATGACAGGGTAACACAGGGTATGACAGGGTAAGATGCCTGCCATTTTCTCACCTGTTCGACACTTGGGCTTTTTTTTGGAAAATTCCGCTCCTAATGTTTTTTCTGCCATAGGAAAGGGCACTTAAGGCACCAATGTAAAAGTAGGTGAAATCCACCCAGTAGCAGAATCAGTAATACATCGCAAGTGCGTAATATGGAAGAATCCAGTATTAAGGATTTAAATATTCACTCATTGTTCAATGTGAAATCGGGCAAGGTAGCCCCCATCACTGCGCTGCTATTAATACATCATAGGCCCTTAAAGATGGAAGCTGATGCAGATGCCTCTACCACGGTGATAGGAGAACACACATTTCAACATTTACAAGAAGGAGTCTAACAATTGAGTTTGAAGAGTACTGATGCAAAACTAACAACTTGCAAAGGAGAAGCCATTAAGATAACAGGCACGACCACAGTACCTGGAAGCTATCGGCAACAGTCCGTTCAGCTCCCAGTAATAATAGTGATAAGCCAAGGACCAAGTCTTTTGGGCCGTAATTGGCTCAAGATAATCAAGTTAAACTGGATGAGCATCTTCACTTTACATATACCCGGATGGGCACTGTGTAGGAGCAACTCTTCCTGGTACAGGGACGACTACTCTTGTTTTCCCCTAGTACAGGGACGACTACTCCCCAAAGTATGATGCCATCTTGACATCTTAGCTTTTCATATAAGGTATGGTTTTACCTCTTCAGAAACTGGCTCATTAGTCCAACCCATTATATTCTGTGCCTCAGTTTGGACAGCAGTGGCTCCTGACCAGTCCAATACTTGATCTGTTTCACTGAAACTGGCAACATGTGTAAGAAATTCAACGCCATGGCAACTTCTTGCAGTACTGGGGGAGGAGAAACAGTCTTTTACAAAGGTAGGTGACTAAGTGTTCCAGGTTGGTGCTTGTAGGAATATTCCTCGGTGGAGAGGATGATTGACAATGCAGATTGACAATGGGAAGGGGAACAGCCTGAGTTAATGAAGAAGTATGGGATACTTCATTGGGATCTCTGCCCAATGAAGCAGTAGAGGCTACCTCGTTAAATGTATTTAAGTCACAGACAGATAGATTTTTAACCATTAAGGGAATTAGGAGTTATGGGGAGCGGGCGGGTAAGTGGAACTGAACCCACGATCAGATCAGACATGATCTTATTGAATGGCGGAGCAGGCTTGAGGGGCTAGAAGGCCTACTCCTGCTCCTATTTCTTATATTCTTATGTTCTTATGATAGTTTTTTGTGACGCGTTAGGTAAAACGAAGGGCCATACATACCTATCTATGTAGATCCAGAAGCAATGCCTCGCTTTTTTAAGAGCAAGATCAGTACCATATGCTGTGTGAGAAAAGTTGGATATGGAATTGAAGAGATTTTAAGAGCTGGGTAAGATCCAGCCATTTCAATTCGCGGAGTGGGCAGCACCCATAGTCCCTGTGATGAAGCTTGACAAGACCGTCCGCATCTGCAAATTAACAGTTATTCAGGCTGCCAAGTTAGACAAGTATCTGATCCTGAAGATTGAAGACCTGTAAGCAAACCTGAGCGGAGATCACTCTTGTACAAGGCTGGATGTAAGTTATGCATATCAGCAACTTGAATTAGATGATGCTTCCAAAGGTTACGTCAGGATAAACATGCACGAAGGTGTGTTCCAGTACACACACCTGACCTTTGGTGTATCAAGGGCATGTGTTATTTTCCAGAAAACAATGGCAAGTCTATCGCAAGGACCCCCAGACGTTATAGTATATCAGAATGTTTTTTTTGATAACTGGATCAACAGAAGCTGAGCACCTATCTAACCTAGAGGAGGTGCTAAAGAGATTTCAAGAAGTTGGAGTTCACCTCAAGAAGGAGAAATGTACTTTTAAAGCCACTGAGGGAGCCTACCTAGGGTATCGCATTGATGCACAAGGATTACAGCCCATGGCAGATGAGGTCAGAGCAATAAAGGAAGCACCAGCCTTCAGAAACACATCTGATCTCAAGTCATTCATAGGAATAGTGAAACACTATGGACGTCTTGGAGTCACAGAGGTTTACAGCATGGAAACAGGCCCTTCGGTCCAACTTGTCCATGCCGTCCTTTTTTTTTTAACCACTAAGCTAGTCCCAATTGCCCGTGTTTGGCCCATATCCTTCGATACCCATCTTACCCATGTAACTGTCCAAATGCTTTTAAAAGACAAAATTGTGCCCGCCTGTACTACTATCAGATTTCAGTCTTTTACCGGATTTATCGACATTTTTGCCCCCCTTCCACCCCCGGGGATGGTTTTGGGAGAGATCCTGGAGAGAAGCCTTGAATAGAGTGAAGCAGTTGTTACATTAATTGAGTTTACTGGTGCATTTTGACCTGTTTAAGAACTTGCTGCTAACCCTGTGATGCATCGCCATATGGTGTTGGTGCAGTGTTGTCCAATGAGATGCACGACAGATCGGAAAGGCCAATAGGATATGTCTCGAGAATCCTCTCAGAAGCCAAAAATGGCAACTCAGAAATTGAGAAAGAAGGTTTATCCACAGTTACTGATGTCAATAAATTCCACCAGTATTTGTACAGTAGGCACTTCCCCTTTGTTTCTGATCACAAAGAACTTTTGGGTCTTTTTAAAGAAGACAAGGCCATTCTGCCAATCGCATCGGCAAGAAATCCGCATTGTCAATAATCCTCTCCACCGAGGAATATTCCTACAAGCACCAACCTGGAACACTTAGTCACCTACCTTTGTAAAAGACTGTTTCTCCTCCCCCAGTACTGCAAGAAGTTGCCATGGCGTTGAATTTCTTACACATGTTGCCAGTTTCAGTGAAACAGATCAAGTATTGGACTGGTCAGGAGCCACTGCTGTCCACACTGAGGCACAGAATATAATGGGTTGGACTAATGAGCCAGTTTCTGAAGAGGTAAAACCATACCTTATATGAAAAGCTAAGATGTCAAGGTGGCATCATACTTTGGGGAGTAGTCGTCCCTGTACTAGGGGAAAACAAGAGTAGTCGTCCCTGTACCAGGAAGAGTTGCTCCTACGCAGTGCCCATCCGGGTATATGTAAAGTGAAGATGCTCACCAGGTGTTATGTCTGGTGGCTTGAAATCGATGCCAACATTGAGAGCCTAGTCAAGCACTGTGAACAGTGCCAATTGCAATAGGGTTGCCTGCTGCAGCCCCACTTCACCCTTGGGGATGGCCTGGTCGACCATGGGTATGAGTCCATATTGATTATGCTGGTCCACTCATGAGCACAATGTTTTTACTCCTTGTTGATGCGCATTCAGAGTGGATGGAAGTGTTTGAGATGAAGTCTCCAACATCATATACTGCAATTGAGAAATTAGGCCAATGTATTTCCACCCATGGAATATCTGAAATCATAATGTCTGATAATGCAACAGCCTTCACAAGTGTTGATTTCGGAACTTCAACCCCCCCCCCCCCCACCAATGGTCCCAAGCACAGTAAGATTGCACCTTACCATCTAGCATCTACTAGACTAGTTGAACGAGGCATCCAAATCTTTAAGTCTGGCTTATAGAAGCAGTCAGGAGGAATTCCGGAGACTGGAATCTCATGATTCCTTCTGGGCTATAGAAGCACTCCACATGCAAGAACAACGGGAGTTCCACTAGCAGAGTTATTAATGAACCATTGTCTCAGAATGAGACTGAGCCTTGTGTTTCCAAGTTTGCTGGGGAGAGTAGGGGCCAGTGAAAGCAGTCAGAGGATAAAGCGTGATTCATGTCAGTCAACATGGTCATTTTCAGTGGATGAAGCCACGTATGTGAGGAATTTTGGAGTGGGTCGAATTGGGTCGCTGGAGTTGTTGTACCCATAACTGGGCCTTTGTCTTATCAAGTGGGTGTGGAAGGAAGGATTGTCAGGAAACATGTAGACCATTTGAGAGAGTGAGAACTGTCCCAGCAATCAGTAGTGCCATCAGAAGCTATATTGCCATCTAGGAATGTTGCCGAATATCCAAGCTCTGAAGTACCCATTCATCCTGTGGCAGGCATTACTGACATCACCATGGAAACAGATAGAATTGAACTGCCTGTGCCTGAAGAGGAACCTGTCATTGTGGTTTCGGCTGACAACAATCCTGTGGAAGCGTCCCAGACAGGAGTTATACCACTCCATAAGGATTCAGAAACCTCCTGAAAGACTTAATTTATAATTGACTAAATTTATGTACAAAATATTTTATTATCTTGGACTGTGTAAATTGAGTATCCACGTCATGCCTGTAATGTTAAAGGTCACAATTGCCTTAGCTTTTATGCTTCTGATCATTTTTAAGTCAAGGAGTCATTTTTGATGAGTTTTATAAGTTTATTTATTAGTGTCACATTAACATTGCAATGAAGTTACTGTGAAAATTCCCTAGTCGCCACACTCTGGCACCTGTTCGGGTACACTGAGGGAGAATTTAGCATGACCAATGCACCTAACCAGCACATCTTTTGAACTGTGGGAAGAAACTGAAGCACCCGGAGGAAACCCACACAGACACGGGGGGGGGAATGTACAGACTCCACACAGACAGTGACCCAAGCCGGGAATCGAACCTGGCGCTATGAGGCAGCAGTGTTAACCACTATGCCACCATGGATCAATGCCAATTTTTGTGGATCTCCTGGAGATCCCATTGGCATAATTCTTTGATCTTTTGTCTATGAAGTATGCAAAGAGTAACTACCTTTGAACAAAGCTTGGGGATGTGATCAATTCAGTTGAAAGGTAACTTGTCAGTGCAAAACTCTGAGCACTAGAATCAATTGTTGTAGCCTGCTCCAAGCCACATGATTTTAAAAAGAAAATCTTGAACATTTAATAAATATCTTGTAACTCATCCTTTCCTGGAGCCATCCTATTCAATTAATTCTGATATCAGTGAATCCAGAGATTATTTTTCTGACTGAACTAACAATAAAAGCAGGTGAAGCCAAACAAAATGCTTCACAATCAGTGGACTTTGTTGGTCTTGATAAGGAAAGAGGTTTGATGACAGTAGAGTTCGGAAGATAATAATTGGATAATTGACAGATTGGACTCTGAACGTTCTGAGCACGTCCTACCTGCACAGATTCCAGTATTTTAGACATTCCTCAACACAAGTATAAAAATGGGAGGGTTTGACAAAATAATTTCTGCACTCAGTCAACTGAACACTTAAAATGGCTGAAGCATAAAGAAAATAATTGCAACATTACTCAACAAATGGCAGTAATTCTTCAACGTATGCTCAGAGTAACAGGAAGCACAATATGAAAAGGTAATTAAATCAGTAGATGCTGCAGCCTTGATGGGCACAAATTAGGAGTACTGTACATGTAATCCCAGACGGCAAAAGAAAGAGGATCTGAAGTGGAATTTTGTGAAAATAAATGCTCAATGGAGAAAAAACAGCAAGAAAATAAGGGTTAGATTTTCATGATAGAGTCAGGTATCAGGAGTCAGGAAATTTTCAAACCTCTGCAAACCCATCTCCATCAAGGAAGCCCTAAAGCACCCTATTTTCATGTCAGTAAATGGTCAGGGCAGAATGGAGTTTGGCCCATTGCCCCCAAAGGCAGGACAGAGGCAGCAATGAGGCAGGTGGATGGTGAGACCAGCAGGCTAGAATATCTGCCTCCATTTACTGGGATACCAATCTATTTGCAATCATGTCTGTCAAGCCCTCACATCCAGCCTCTCCCATGCCCCCTCCATTTGGCAACCGTATCTACAGAAACATCCATGTGTCTTTTCTAGATGACCTCAGTGCTAATGCTTGGCTTTGCTTCAAGCATGAGTTAATTCAGCAGGAGATGTTTACACAGCTTCAAGGAGAATGCAAGCCTTGTTTGACTGACATCTCCATCACCTTATAAAAGCCTGATAATTTCTTGGACATTGTTTTCCAATGCCTGTGTGTTTATTTGCACAAGATTAAGGGGTATGCGACAGATAAAAACATTTTGAATTTGATACTATATATGGCTATGGTTGATTGACACTTTTAAGAGGTTGCAAACAGCAGATATTTCAAAGTATCTTTTCAAGACTCTGCCTATGTTGTCAGTTTTAGGATTATTTCAAAGAATTATAGACTTGTCAATTGGTTCAGTACATAGTGGATACTGGGAAACAGCATATGGAAGATTCATGGCAAGCATGGAATAGTTATGGTGATCATGGAAGGCCTATGGAAGAGATGTGGGAGATATGGGAGTGTATGGGACAGATGTGGATACATAGAGCAGACACAGGAGTTATGGGAGGCATGTGGGTGGGTGGGGGTTGAAGGGCGAGGGTTTGATGAACTAACAGTCAGGATTACAACTGGGCCAATGTCCCTGTAAATAGAGGCGGACTTCTAGCCTGCCAGCCTCACCATCTGCCTGCCTCCATTGCCGTCTTGACCTCTCTCCAGAGACAGGAATGGGGGCTGACTCCATCCCACGCCTGCTTCCCCAACAGGAAAATACAGAGAGGAAGGGCCTCCTTGATAGAAAGGATTTTGCAGCTTCTTGAACTTCCCTGACTCCCAATACCTGTCTCCTTGATGAAAATCCCACCCAAGTAATCCCACAGATTATTTAGAAGAGACGAGTGTGCAGTGAAAGAATAGAAACAATAAGGAGAAATGGACAGAAAGCAAAAAATAGCAATGGATGAGAAATTATAGAAATGGATCAAAATTATTGCTTTATATGCAAGAGAAAAAGCACCAACAAATGGGGAAATTTTATGTCAGGTAGATTGTCCAAGTACAATGCAAAGGTGTCATTAGGTGCACGTTGGCCAGTGCAGGAATTGCATCCAACTGGCATGATGACTGCACGCGTATTCAGGGCTCAGATTCATTGCGATTCTGTGGATTAGTTTCAGATCTGTGACTAGGAGGTCATCCACTGGTCGATGGGAAAATACACAATGATGTAGGATTTAATGTCCTGCAGAATCGGCAGCACTTGTACTTGCATTCAATTGTAACAAAAATCCTTGTTGTCATTCATCTTTCTAATGGATTCAATGCCTTTCACTTTGACTGGATAAATAATAAATGGATTAGATCTGCCTTTGTACAACATAACATTGGATATATGGCACAGAAACAGATCATTCAACCCCACCATGCCAATGTTTATGCTCCACTTGGACCTACTCCCATCTTTCCTCATTTAAATCAACTATCATAACCATCTATTCCCTTCTCCCTCATAAGATTGTCTAATTTCCCTTCAAATGCATCTATAGTATTCATTTCAACCCATCCCCGTGGTGATCTCCACCCCACTGACCTGGAGACTTTGCTCACAGTTCATTACAGAAATAAGTTATCTCTGGGGAACTAGATTGATAACGATAGAGGTACTGTTATGTTATAATTGTACGGCCGGAATTTTCGGACTTTGCCCACAGCTGGGATTCTCCAGTCCCGCTGCAGTGAATAGAGTTTTGGCTGAGTGCCAAATTCTCCGTTCTCGCTGGTGGCAGTGGCAGGGTGAACGAGATTGGAAAATCCTGGCCTACGTCTTTCGACTTCTGTCGTTGAACTCTGTGCTACTAATAGAATGACTTTTGGAGGACCAGCAGCAAATGTGTGTACCATCAGGAAAACTAAATTCAGCACGTGTTCCAAGTATTGCAATTGGGTCCAGTTAAAGGAGGAAGCAATACATTGTGTCCACTTTCCCTTGGCGATGACATCTTAATGAGCATGAAGTCTGCCCTAAATGGCTTCAACGGTCACAGGAGAGATTGGGCCATCTCAGTGCTATTCCCATATTATCACACAGAGGTCCACAAGTCAACATTAATTGTCTCCAAAATGGCTATTTCATTGAATAACTATATGTCTTTTGGGAAATGGGGCATTGCATTGCAGTCTTGGGTGCAGTTCTAAGTTTTGTGTGAAAGTACATTTCACCAAAAATGCTCAGTTCTTCCAGAGTAATCGTGTCAGGACTGCAATGCTTGAAGCAATTTAGGCTGCATCCCAGACATAAAGGCTCTGAACTAGGGTGGATGTGAAACATTTGTAAGGCCTCATAAGGCCACAGATGCAGGAGAAAGCGGGGGATTCTACCAAAAAGAAAGGATTTTTAGAAATTCATTCATGGGATGTGGGTGTTGCTGGTTGAGCCAGCATTTATTGCCCATCCCTAATTGCCCTCGAACTGGGTGATTTGCTCGGCCTTTCAAAAGGTAGTTGAAAGTCAACCACCTTGCTGTACACTGGAGTCACATGTAGGCCAGACTGGATGGCAGATTTTCATCCCGAGAGGATGTTAATGAACCAGATAGATCTTTATGACAATTACTTCATAGTCACCGTTAGACTTTTCATTCCAGATTTTTATTGAATTGAATCACCATCTGCCATGGTGGGATTTGAACTGTGGTCTCCAGAACATTACCCTGAGTTTCTGGATTACAAGTCCCGTGACAATGCCATTGCGCCACCACTTCTTCTGGCCTATTAGCCTTTTCCCTGGTGGTTATGGGGGCCCACCCCATGGGTCTAGCCCTTGACTTCTGAAAACTGAAGGTCATTTCTTTTATTTCATTTCCTGTAGCCCCCTTACTTAGGCTTCCCAGCTGAGGGTGGGAGCATATTTTTGCAGTGTAGCAACCCTGACCTGGATAGACTCATACTGACACTGGGTGCAATAAATAGAACGCTTCCGTTATAAAGTTTACATCTTGAATGAAAAAACACAGAAGGTTTACTCCAGCTAGTCTCCTGCTAGTTAAAATTTGCTGCTTTTTTTTCCCCCGAGCAAAGATTGCTCGTCAGCAAATAGGCTATTGAACGCACGATATCTTTTGACATCGCCAAGTGTAGGTTATTGATTCTAAAAGGATATCAGGCTGTCCTCTTGCAGGTCGTTCACCGCGCTATCTTCAACTAAACCCCAATGTTAATGCATATTGCAGCATTCCACGGCCCTATTACAGCACTGCGTAAAGCACAGAGATTGACATTCAGTGAACAGGAATGTTGTACAGAAGCTGCAGAGGGAATCACAGGCAGATATACTGATTTTCAGAGTTTAGGTAATGGAGCTTTGATGCTTGACGATGCACCCCTGATGCTCAGCCTTGTTTGATCTCAAGCGAAGTTGGAGAAAAGTAGAAGAGTGAAATTATTTAGTCGAATTTGCTGTTACTTCGGGAAGTGAGTTATTAATGAACATAGGGAAATACCTGCTTTCAAAACTATTAATGACTTACTAATAAATCTCTCTCCCATAAAATGGCACGTTTTGTAAATGCCCCTCCTTCCCACCCCCACAACTTCATCACCGTTGTGGAGAAAGTATAGAATTCTCCCATGTTTTATGGGGCGGCTCAGTGGTTAGCACTCCTGCCTCACAGCGCCAGGGACCCAGGTTCGATTCCTGGCTTAGATCACTGTCTGTGTGGAGCTGGCACATTCTCCCCATGTCTGCGCGGGTTTCCTCCAGATGCTCCGGTTTCCTCCCACAGTCCAAAGATGTGTGGGTTAGGTGGATTAGCCATGCTAAATTGCCCCTTAGTGTCAGGAGGACTAGCTAGGGTAAATACATGGGGTTATGGGGATAGGGTCTGGGTGGGATTGTGATCGGTGCAGACTCGATGGGCCAAATGGACACCTTCTGTACCGTAGGGTTTATATGATTAAAAGAGGAATTTCACCATCCTACTGGTTTCAGCATTTATGCCACTGCTCCGCAGCAATGCCTCTGCTGACCTTAGCTCCAACACTGGGAAGGTATTACATGAAAAGCTATTGCCTGAGTGTGCAATGATACAGCAGTTACACTACTCCTCTAATCCAGAGGGTTGGGATTCCAATCCCAGCTCGGCAAGTTATGCAGTTGAATGAATCTGGTAAATTCTGGGAGAGCGTCAGAAAGCTGCTGGATTGTCAGTAAAGGGGAAAACGAATTGTACATTAATCCCCTTCCATTAAAAAGGAATTGGCCACCACTAACCGGTCTGGCCTGTGTGCAACTTGAGTTTATATCCGATAGTCAATCACGACTGGTTTCAAAAGGCGCGCACCTGGCGAGTATCCCTTGAAGGCGCGTGTCCCGCTCCGTGGAGTGCAGCAGTGCAGGACAAATCTCTGGCACAAAATCTCCATGGCAGCTGCCACCCTTGCTGTGTTGATCTCGTTGCGTTGGATTGTCAGCACAATTACTTCAGACATAAGGTGGACTGGCTCCTCCATGTTATCTTTCAATCTGTGGAGTGTACCAGACATCCCTTCCTCATTTTCCTGAGTTTATCTTTGGACCTCCAGAAACTGAGGCATGCCCAGTCCAGGGGCTCATCACCAGACTGGGACTCGGCATGGTTCCTCGCCTCCAGCATCCTCCAAGTGCTGGCACTTTGTGATGTTTCTGCCTCTGCCTACTGTGGATCTGAAAGGTGCGCTGTGCTCACCAGATTGTGACCCCGAGGCTGATCTCAAACGAGGTCCCACCGAGGTGTGTGTGTCTGTGCTAGTGGACGATGTGGGTGAGAGCTGTGACGGTTCTTCAATCTCTGGGTCTGAAGCAATCATGTTTTACGCTGGTCTCGGAACTAAATGTCTTGGATCTGGCTGAGGGATGCCCTGGGCCCTTTCTAGATGTATGTGCTAAAGAAAGGAGAGTTTGTCAGGGAATGATAGGGGCATTTAGAAACAAGAGCCATCATTTACAGCATTGTTGTCTGATGGATGATAGTGCCCAGACCCTCACTGGGTTTATCACCACTGACCTTGCCGTTGGTACACGAACAGTCAAAGTCCCACCAATCAGCTCTTTTCTCGAGGTCGGTGAGGACTTTAAGGTCAGGCATCCCTCTGGGATCTCTCCCTCTTGTTGGGAGCCAACGTTTTCTGCATGAAAATGGATCAAGAGACTATAAGCAGGACTTAGAATCATAAAATCCCTACTGTGCAGAAAGAGGCCACTGGGCCGATCGAGTCTGCACTGACAACAATCCCACTCAAGCCCTATCTCCACAACCCCATTTATTTACCCTGCTAATCGCCCTGACACTAAGGGGCAATTTAGCATGGCTAATCAACCTAGCCTGAACATCTTTGGAGTGAGGGGGAAGCCAGAGCATCGAGAGAAAACCCACGCAGACACGGGGAGAAACTCCAAACAGACCCGAGGCTGGAATTGAACCAGGTCCCTGGCGCTGTGAGGCAGCAATGCTAGCCACTGTGCCGCCGTGCACAAGGACTGATGGTATGGATGCCTGGCATGTGTGGATGGTGAGTGGGACCAGCAGGATGGTGAGGACAATACCCACAGGGGAGATGAGGTTGTGTGATGGGAGAGCAAGTGGTGGTGTCCCTTGAGCTGGCAATGAGTGAGATCCCTGTGGATGTGTGATGAGTGTGTGAGTTGAGAGTGATGAGAAGAGTAGTTTACCCTGGCACTATGGAGATCATTCATCCTTCTCCTCCTCTGCAAGAGTTGGTGCTGATCACCGCCTCCCATGCTGGGTTGGTGACCTTACTGGCTGGTTTCCTTCCTGTGCATGGGTGTGGAACATCATGTTGTACCTCGTGGGGAGGGAGGCACCCAAGATCTTGGGTGCAGATTTCTTTGTAGCCTTAACTCACATTGGACCAAGGAAATGTGGCTGGTGAGCGCTGAAATGGCCTTTAGGTGTGAAGCCCCAATGCTTACAGTGTTGAGGTGGTGCTGGGGTGGGTGATTCAGAGGCTACCTGCGAATGATACAACATGAAACCCGTGTCTGAAAATTTATATGGTGGCCATTGCTGTCAACGGGCTAAATGCCGCCCGCCATTGGTCTATGCCGATTTTGAGGAAAATCTCACCCTCTGTTCCCTGGGAAAAAGGTACCTCAATGCCACCTCTCAGAACAGGCAATAAATAGGGCACTTTCTTTCTCCCCTCTCCCTCCTGGAGTTTCTATTAGCTGGTCATCTGAGCATGCTCTTTGTCCTTACTGGCGCCTGCAGAGACTCGAGGAGAGAGAACAAAAATAAAATCACTTGCAAAAACAAATTATCAAGGGAAATAACATAATTCCTCATCTATAATGGTGCCTGTATATTGGTATTTCATTGCATGATTATCAAAGGAATGGAGACATATGCCCTGAATGAATCAAACTGTTTGTTCGTGAGACAGGATGGAAATAAAAGCAAAGTAGGATGTATCATACAAATAAAGGCAGAGTGATTCCTGTAAAACTAAAGTGCAATACTTTAATTTAGAAACAATTACAGAAGAACTTGGAAAGAGGCAATAAAATGGTAGGGATGATTGGTAAGCAATGCTAAATGAGCTGGAACCAAGCTGAAGGTTGCCTTAACTTGAAAGTGGGCTTTAAAAATGTTTGCATTAATTTCATAAAAAACTGATTTGTAATTAATCTGATTAGAAATGATTGAAATAAATGGATGTTTTCTGCTCTTTTTGTCGTTTTGGGAAGGTTCTTTTTTTTAATTAATGGACATGTTTTAATATTAAAATAGGTGGGTGGTTTGTCTTTGACTGGCGCCGACGTGATGGGTTAAAGGGCCTATTACTGTGCTGTAGACCTCCATGACTAATATATGTTGAAGAAAATATTCTTGTTGAAGCTCAAACATCAATTAAACTACGATGAACTGTGGGTTGTATCTTATTACCGTGGGCGGCACGGTAGCACAGTGGTTAGGGGTGGCATGGTGGCACAGTGGTTAGCATTGCTGCTTCTCAGCGCCAGGGACCCAGGTTCGATTCCCGGCTTGGGTCACTGTCTGTGTGGAGTTTGCACGTTCTCCCTGTGTCTGCGTGGGTTTCCTCCGGGTGCTCCGGTTTTCTCCCACGTTCTGAAAGACATGCTGGTTAGGTGCATTGACCCGAACAGGCGCCGGAGTGTGGCGACTCGGGGAATTTCACAGTAACTTCGTTGCAATGTTCATCTGACTAGTAAATAAATAAAATATTAGTTTGCTGTAATTATGGGAAAGTTGTTGGGTTAGTAATTTCAACTTCAGTATTATAGAGCTCATGATGTGCAGGAAGATATCTTGATGCACATTCACATTGGAAAATTGAAACCATAGCCATTCAACAGCAAAGGGGAACAGAAATTGGGGAGGGGATCTTAAGAAGGAGAACAAAAGGCACATTTGAAAAAAAGGGTCTTTAAGAGATTTTCAGATGTTGAAACTAATTTGGCAACATGGATAATCTGGTTCTGATCACTGTAATCTGAATTTTGCTGTGTTGCTGTGGGGTTGTGAATGCCTTTTAACCCTCGAGTAGCAGGTACGCATAGGCATCAGATTCCCATGACGCCCCCATCCCTTCCCCCACCTCAGTTGCCAGTTGTACAGAATGGTACGATTGGGGAAGGCTGATGTGCAGGTCCTCGCAAGTATTGATCTACCAATTGCATTACCGTCTGCCTTTAAAGCAAATCTGTGAAGCCAGGGAGAAAGAATGAACTTGGAATTATATATCACATTATCAAGCCTCTCAGACTGTCCTGAAATGGTTCACAGAGAATGTGTTGCCTTGAAGTGCAATCACTGATGATATATTGGTAACAGGTGTGCTGTGTACAACAAAATGGGATGAATTAATCTGTTTTTGATAAAGGGAGGAATGTTGGCAGCAGACCAGAGGAACTCCCTGATCCTTTTTGACTGCCAAGCGATCTTACCTGAACTGATATCAAAACTAGGGCATCAGGTTAGCATTTCATTCAAGGGACTGAATCTCCAACACACGCCATGTACAAAGCTGAGGTGACAGCATGAGCCCTGGTTTTCCCAACATCAGAGGCTATCGTGAAGTCATCAGGAAGACCGTATCTATCTTCCCTCCCCTGCCACTCTGTCAGTGCCCTTGCTGCTGCCAGTCAACCAACCATCCCAGAGAGAGCAGCCATCCCGACCGAGATGGTGCAGTCTGCAGCTGGATTGATGGAGATTATCCTGGATGTCCATCCGCAGCCTCTCCTACTAAAATTCAGCAGCCACCCACCATCCATACTGCGATCACTGGGGTAGCACTGTGTAGGAGCACTAGAGCAAGCAAAGACACACATAAGTCAGGCGCTAAGGGAATGGTAAGAAGTCTCACAACACCAGGTTAAAGTCCAACAAGTTTATTTAGAATCACGAGCTTTCGGTGGTCTGTTCCTTCATCTAGACACACCTGATGAAGGAGCAGTGCTCCAAAAGCTCGTGGTTACAAATAAACCTGTTGGACTTTAATCTGGTGTTGTGAGACTTCTTACTGTGTCCACCCCAGTTCAACACCGGCATCTCCACCTCGTGACTAAGGGAATGCACAAGGATAATTAGTTGACTTTTAAATGCAAAATTGCAAGATTTAATTTATAAAGTTTGTACAAAAAGTTTATTTTTTGGTGTTTTTTTTCTTGTTATGTGACCAAGCGGACATTTTATTGGTCAGTGACAGGTAAGGTGTGTGGCAGGTGGTGACTGCGAATTTGATGTTGCGGTTATTGTCCGCCTCCTTCTGAGCAGCATCTGACTCGAATCTACAGGGCAGCAGCAGCTCCCAGGATGGCCACTGCCCACGTTTGCCAATTGGCATGAGACGGACAGCTCTGCCTCCCCTAGAGGTGCTCTGGGTGCTGATTGCGTCTGAGACTTGGGCTGGAATTTTACCGGCACGCCAACCCCAATTCCGGGGGTGGGCGAGGCTCGGAGAATGGCATTCTCCATTGGCCTCGGGTGGGACCGTACAAAACTTGGGCGGACCTGCCGGTAACATTCCACCATTGGTGTCAGGTTTGTTTGATAATGTTACTGTGAAGAAGCTCGGGACTTTAAGTTGAGTTAAAGACGCTCTATAAATATAGGTTGTTGCCTGGTTGATGTCCCAAGATATTGGGCATTGAGCTGCATGATTCGCTGCCCATGGTAACCTGTCAGATGATGCTGAGGGATTGGCATTGAATTCCATTCAGGTAAAGCACAGAGTTGATCTGCAACATCCACAAAGTGATGCTTATGCAATAAATGGCACCTTGCTCTATGATAAAGCCTGCAAATTTTATGTATTGAACTGTGGCAGGAGAGAATGTTATGTAATCAGCTTGCCTTGAGTAGATAGCCTTAATGATCTCCCTCATACAACAGTGTTTGGCAGTATTGAGATACTGCAAATATCTCCAGCTCCAGCATGGTGGGAGCCAGACATTGCCATGTCAATGTGATCCTTAACCTACTCTGAGGTTGCAGCTATAGCTGCACCAGGTGGCAGGTTAAAGTGAAGACATCCTGACTAAAGCAGAGATCTTTCACACATTTGTTCCTTGCTGAGGTTTGGATTGGAAAAATGCCCAGCTGAACACGCTGGCTGGATTTGATCTTCTCCCTGTCCTCCTCCTCTCTCTTCCAGCAGATTGCCCTGCTCTGCGTGACCTCATAGAAATCATAGAAACTCTACACTGCAGAAGGATGCCATTTGGTCCATTGAGCCTGCACCGACAACAATCCCACCTCGGCCCTATCCTTGTAACCCCATGTATTTACCCCGCTAATCCAGCTAACCTATGCATCCCGGGACACTAAGGGGCAATTTAGCATGGCCAATGCTCTTAACCCGCACATCTTTGGACTGTGGGAGGAAACCGGAGCATCCAGAGGAAACCCACGCAGATATGGGAAGAACGTGTAAACTCCACACAGATAGTGACCCAAGCCGGGAATTGAACTCAGTCCCTGGAACTGTGAGGTAGCAGTGCTAGCCACTGTGCTACCATGCCGCCCAACCACTGTTCATTCTCGCAATCAAGCTGTATTCCAAGAGGGCTGCCTGCCATGTATACATGTCCGGGAACAACAGGCTTGAGCAGAAACCTTGAAGTCAGTGAAAATTCAGTCAGCAGCTGACACACCTTTGCAACTTCAAACATCTATACGCAGCATCAAACACATGTAAAGTCAAAACAACAGCCAGAAAATGTCACTGAGCTACTGACTTGTAAGTATTGATAATTTATTTATATGGCACAGATGGGGGCTCCTTCCTGTTGCTGAACATGTGTACAGTTGTGTAAGGTTAGGAGTGGGTGTTAGGTGGACTGTTAACAAAAAATCAGCAATTCTCACAATTGACACCATGAACTGCCTGCTCTGCATGTTCCTGGTGGCTGTTCACTGCACCCAATGCCATCACCAATGTGGCATCAGTCGTAAGGCCATGGCCTAGTGGTATTATCACTGGACTATGAATCCAGAAACTCAGCTAATGTTCTGGGGACCCAGGTTAAAATCCCGCCACAGCAGTTGGTGGAATTTGAATTCATTAAAAAATATCTGAATTTAAGAATCTACTGATGACCATGAAACCATTTGGTTCACCAATGTCCTTTAGGGAAGGAAATCTGCCATCCTTACCTGGTCTGGCCTCCACGTGACTCCAGAGCCACAGCAATGTGGTTGACTCTCAACTGCCCTTAGGCAACAAGGGATGGGCAATAAATGCTGGCCAATAAAAGCGATGCCCATGTCCTACGAATAAATTAAAAAAAATTCAACCTGAAAGTGTGTGGATACACTGGAGATACCAAATACCTACAAACAGGATGCAGACAATCCTAATTTCTTACCATTGGTGTTCAAAGTGCTCTAATCATTTCAGACCTCTAAATTAATTAACCTCAGATTGAGATTTATTCTTTATAATCCCCCTGCCTGTGTTATTTCAAAACTTCTCAGAGCACGCCGCTTCACTGACTAACTTTGCTTTAATAGTATTCCATCTGCATTATTTCAAGCTCAGAATAACATTTCTATTTTTGCTCGTGTGAGGAAACAGACATTTCATCTTGCGATGATGTTGCTCACACAGATAACCAAGGAAATGGACTTGGTCACCCTCACTGAGTCATGAAAGCTGTCAGATTCACACCTGCATAAGTTAACCACGATTTGAGGATTTTTTTGAATGAAGGTAGATGTTCTTCCTTCTCAAAAATTGTAATTTAACTCTCTGTAACCCACTGAAGAACTCAGCTGTCAGAATTTGCTATAGACGCATTGAATTCAATTGTGTTTAGTGGAATTGAATCATGGGCAGAATTTTGCAGACCCCCCACCCCCCCCACTCCACGGGCAGCTTTGGAGATAGGGGGGGGGGGGGTGGAGGGAGAGCATAAAACTCTCTGGTCGCTCTCCCACCCATCCCAGAGGTGTCTGCAATTTTATGGGGTGTGCGAGACCTAGGACAGCGCAACCACCCTCGCCCCAAATTAGGCCCTTACCAATTATTGGCTTCTTGCATGGTCTTAATTTCGAGGCTGATAGGGCAGAATTTAGGAGTGAGCTGGGGATGCCCGGCAGGTCACCTTGTTCAGACCTTGAGTAGGAAGTGGGGGGTAACCTTCCTCAAAAACCACCTTTCTGTAATGGGAACTCTCCCCTCACTGCCCCATTCTCCTCACCGCATCCTCTCGAGGCCTGTGGATGCTCCCCCCCAGCACAACCCCTCCACCACCTCCCCCCTCCACCCACCCATCTTGACCAAGACTCCAAACCATCATTCCGCATCCCACCCCGGACCTCACTTTCCCTCCCCACTGTGAGACCCCACTGCACTCACCTGGTCCGGGATTTCAGGATTTGGAATCTGTGGACTGCCAGTAGCGCATGTCCTGTCCACCCATGCTGCTGGAATGTCAGGGATGCTGACCAATCAGATTTGGGAGCTGCTGTGATCTTTTTGGACAATATGGCAGGAAACCCGGCGTCCAAGAAATTTTGTTCTTGGTTGTTATTAACTGAAGTATTTGAAAAATAAATACTTTATGCTGTCTGATACTTGTTTGAAGGTAAATTTGTATGTTTGAGTGTTTGCCTCTATTGTAAGCTGCCTTCTCCCACATTACTTTCTGGTGCAGATCACTTTCTGGCTGAAAGAAGTGGAACAAAGCCCTGTTTTCTGCCACCCTCAGTGTACTCCTTCCTACCAAGGAGGTGGATAAGTGCTGTCTGATTGTCGTTTCCCCCTACACTCTATTGAAGTAATTTGAGTTTTCAGTTTTTATGTCAGTGATCATTTGAATCCAGTTGAATAATGATTAACACACATGATTCATTATCAGAGATAACACCCCGAAACCAGAATATCCAATGGGGCGGCATGGTGGCACAGTGGTTAGCACTGCTGCCTCACAGCACCAGGGACCCGGGTTCAATTCCAGCCTTGGGTCACTGTCTGTGTGGATTTTGCACATTCTCCCCGTGTCTGCGTGGGTTTCCTCTGGAATTTCCGGTTTCCTCCCACAGTCCAAAGATGTGCGGGTTTAGGTTGATTGGCCATGCTAAATTGACCCTAGTGTCAGGGGGATTAGCAGGGTAAATATGTGAGGGTAAATAAGCTCTGTGTAGGATTGTGGTTGGTGCAGACTCGATGGGCAGAATAGCCTCCTTCTGCACTGTAGGGATTCTATAATTCTATGATTTTAATGCAAAATTACAATGGCCTGGATTCTGCCGTGATAATAACAGTGAAACTATCAGCCTCTTTACAGCGTAACTTTGATGGCATTTTCTGGATATCCAATATAACCATACTGAAAACAGCTGATAAAGTTAGGGCTAGTGCATTCAGGAGTCTGAGAGTTTTTAGTAGCACAATAAATGATGCGGAACAACTTGAAAAAAATCATTTTACAAGTGGGTAGTTTCATTCCCTCAGAAGATAATTAATGTTGAAGATTTTTTATTTTTTGTTTTTCTCTCCATCGCTCTTACTTCCATCAGTCCGTCTGAATTCTCCTTCCTGTACAATGATCTACATGTAATTATTACTTCATCTTTTCAACTTTCTGGTTTGTAGTCTGCGAGTCTCAGTGAGGATACTTCAGTCCGATTGACTGAAGCACCTTGATGTTCCTTGAGTTTCTTGCAGGTACCACAGATCCCCTGCAGAGTGCATTGCACTGGATTAGTAGAAATCTCCCCTGGCTGCACTGGATTAGTAGAAATCTCCCCTGGCAAGCTGCAAAACGTCACTGGGCAACTGTCTGCGAGGCGAATACCGGACGTATTTCCTTCACCTTCAGGAGCAAACCCTTGGCCAATATTTCAACTGCAAATCGTGCCACCTGCAGGAAATCTAAAGGACTTGTCGTTTGACCTTACACCATCTCAAATCCCTGGCCCTACAGATAGTTCACAAAACAGTTTGCTAACGATTATATTTTATTCTCCGGCCCGAACCTAAAGTTGCTCTGATGATTTAAAGTAAGAACGCTGCGTTCGAGGTAATGAGTAGGTTGTGCTGTGCTTTGCAAACACATATTTTCAGTTTTCTCACCTCACCTGGATTTTTTCCAAAGGCTTTGCCTCTTTTAAAGTACAATACATTTCGTAATTGATTTTTGATGTCAAGCCAACTGTGACAGAAACTTCTAACTGGCATTTTATTAATAGACCCAACTTGTGGGAGTCAGAGGCCTTTTCAAGTAATACCATTCATCCACTCTCAATATGCCTGTGCGGCACATGAACACCTACATTCAATTTTTTTTTGTATGACTTTCTGACCAAATTATAGGCAGCTGTTTTTTATTTGAAAGCCTTGCCCTATTTCCTCAGCTGAACCGACTCCCAATTTTCAGAGCCTATTAGCTCGGCCAGCAATGCAATTCCTTTATCTGTCTCAGATTGGGCAGCATGATAAAGAGGAGCTCAATGATGTTGAGCCATTCGCTTTTGCTTCCAGAGAGGTGGTTGTGGGCTTCCTGAGGTGACTTTGATTCAGGATTTTTTTTTCCTTCCTTTGTATTTCCCCCCGTCTGGAATTCACAAGATGTAAATGGAATTCGGAGCACTGAGTGATGCTTCTAAATTGAGCGTCAGTTAAAGAACTGGCCCGAGAAGCTCAGGATTTTAATTGTTTCTTGTTGAGCTTCCTTTCCATGGTTACAACACAATCGGAGATCTCCTAGGGTTGCTTTCGTCATAAGAAGACGAACTGATTAAAATGATCAGCTTGAAGCGGAGAAATGTTCACCAGAAAGATCGAGGTACTCGAGCAACAATTCATTGAAGTCTCCTTGGAAGAATATTATTTGGAACACAATGCTCCGATTTAGTTTGATTCCTCAATAACAAATTAGTATCTATTCAATATTATGCAAATGGAAATGATGTATGCGTGCATTGATATAAACATAAAAGGAATAAGGAAATGAAAACAAGAATTTACATTTATATGGCACCTTTTATGACCAAAGGACATCCCAAAGTACTCCACAGGAAGTAAATTACTTTTAAAGTGATTTGTAGGCAAACACGCGGCCAATTTGTGCACACCAAGATCTGACAAATATCAGTGAGATAAATGAACAGTTAATTTGGTTTTTAATGATGTTGGTTTCGGAAATAAAATCTGTGGGACAGAAATGAGATAAATGACCAGTTAATCCTTTTTGTTTAAAAATGATGGTGGGTGAGAAGTAAGAGTTGTGTAAAAATTAGATGGAGCGTGGGAGGGAGTTTTCATCCTTAAGATCAACCAGGACTCCAGGAGAGTCAAGGGGCACAGGTGAGTGTAGTGGCCATCACTGAAGAGAAGGTTCTGGGGAAACTGAAAGGTCTGAAGGTGGATAAATCACCTGGACCGGATGGACTGCACCCCCAGGGTTCTAAAAGAGATAGCTGAGGAAATTGTGCAGGCATTGGTGGTGATCTTTCGGGAATCACTGGAGACAGGGAGAGTCCCAGAGGACTGGAAAGTAGCTAATGTAATGCCGCTGTTTAAGAAGGGAGGGAGGCAGCAGATGGGAAATTATAGGCCGGTTAGCCTGATTTCAGTCATTGGCAAGATTTTAGAGTCCATTATTAAAGATGAGATCGCAGTGTACTTGGAAGTGCATGATAAAATAGGACTGAGTCAGCACGGCTTTGTCAAGGGGAAATGATGTCTGACAAACCTATTAGAGTTCTTTGAGGAGGTAACAAGGAAATTAAATAAAGGAGAACCCAGTGGATGTGACTTATTTAGATTTCTAGAAGGCCTTTGACAAGGTGCCGTATAGGTGATTGTTAAATAAGTTAAGTGCCCGTGGTGCTAAGGATAAGATCCTGGCATGGATAGAGGATTGCCTGACTGGAAAAGGCAGAGAGTGGGGATAAAGGGATCTTCTTCAGGATGGCAGCCGGTGACTAGTCGTGTGCCTCAGGGGTCGGTGCTGGGGCCACAACTTTTCACAATATACATTCACGATTTGGAAGAAGGAACTGAAGGCACTGTTGCTAAGTTTGCAGATGATACAAAGATATGTAGAGGGACAGGCAGTATTGAGGAAGCAGGGAGACTGCAGAAGGACTTGGACAGGTTCGGAGAGTGGGCAAAGAAGTGGCAGATGTGGAAAAGTGTGAGGTTATGCATTTTGGAAAAAGGAATGGAGGCATAGACTATTTTCTAAATGGGAAAATGCTTAGGAAATCAGAAACACAAAGGGACCTAGGAGTCATTGTTCAAGATTCTCTTAAGGTTAACGTGCAGGTTCAGTCAGCAGTTAGGAAGGCAAATGCAATGTTAGCGTTGTCGAGAGGACTAGAATACTAGAGCAGGGATGTACTTCTGAGGCTGTATAAGGCTCTGGTCAGACCCCATTTGGAGTATTGTGAACAGTTTTGGGCCCTTTATCTAAGGAAGGATGTGCTGGCCTTGGAAAGGGTCCAGAAGAGGTTCACAAGAATGATCCCTGGAGTGAAGAGCTTGTCGTATGAGGAACAGTTGAGGACTCTGGGTCTGTACTCGTTGGAGTTTAGAAGGATGAGGGGGATCTTATTGAAACTTACAGGATACTGCGAGGCCTGGATAGAGTGGACGTGGAGAGAATGTTTCCACTAGTAGGAAAAACTAGAACCGGAGGGAACAACCTCAGGCTAAAAGGATGATCTTTAAAACAGAGATGAGGAGGAATTCCTTCAGCCAGAGAGTGGTGAATCTGTGGAACTCTTTGCCGCAGAAGGCTGTGGAGGCCAGGTCATTGAGTGTCTTTAAGACAGAGATAGATAGGTTCTTGATTAATAAGGGGATCAGGGGTTTTGGGGAAAAAGCAGGAGATTGGGGATGAGAAAAATATCAGCCATGATTGAATGGCGGAGCAGACTCGATGGGCCGAGTGGCCTAATTCTGCTCCAATGTCTTATAGTCTTATGATGGTCAAATCCAATACAAACTCATTGAGTTTATTTATTTGTAGGCCTACATTAACACTCTAATGAAGTTGCTGTGAAAATCCCCCAGTTGCCACATTCAGAAGCCTGTTTGGTACGCTGTGGGAGAATTTAGCATGACCAATGCACCTTTCAGACTGTGGGAGGAAACTGGAGCACCCGGAGGAAACCCACACAGGGAGAACGTGCAAGACAGTGACCCAAGCTGGGAATCGAACCTGAGTCCCTGGCCCTGTGAGGCAGCAGTGCTAACCACTGTGCCACTGAGCCGCCCCCACGGTTGAAGGCTTGTTTGTTGATTCTCTGGTTAGAAAATACTGTACAGGCTTCCATCTGGCTGAATGTACAAGGTGAAGCCATTAAAACAAAACATGTCTCAGGTTTAACCCATGGTCTACAGTGAGTTGGATCATCCCAAAAGAGTAAATAGGGAGAGAGTAGGGCCTCTTAAGGATCAACGAGGTTATTTATGTGCGGATCCACAGGAGATGGGTGAGATCCTAAATGATAATTTCTCATCAGTATTTACTGTTGAGAAAAGCATGGATGTTAGGGAACTTGGGGAAATAAATAGTGATATCCTGAGGAGTGTACATATTACAGAGAAGGAGGTGCTGGAAGTCTTAAAGCACATCAGGGTAGATAAATCCCCGAAACCCGATAAAGTGTATCCCAGGATGTTATGGGAGGCTAGGAGGAAATTGCGGGTCCCCTAGCAGAGATATTTGAATTATCAACAGCCACAGGTGAGGTGCCCCAAGATTGGAGGATGACAAATGTTGTGCCTTTGTTTAAGAAGGGCTGCAGGGAAAAGCCCGGAACTACAGGCCGGTGAGCCTAACGTCTGTAGTGGGTAAGTTGTTAGAAGGTATTTTGAGAGACAGGATCTACAGGTATTTAGGGAGGCAAGGATTGATTAGGGACAGTCAGCATGCTTTGTGAGTGGAAAATCATGTCTCACAAATTTGACTGAGTTTTTTGAAGGGGTAACCAAGAAGGTAGATGAGGGCAGAGCAGTCGATGTTGTCTACATGGACTTTAGCAAGGCCATGGACAAGGTACCGCATGGTAGGTTGCTACATAAGGTTAAATCTCACAGGATCCAGGGTGAGGTAGCCAATTGGATACAAAATTGGCTTGATGACAGAAGACAGAGGGTGGTTGTAGAGGGTTGTTTTTCAAACTGGAGGCCTGTGACCAGCGATGTGCCTCATGGATCGGTGTTGGGTCCACTGTTGTTTGTCATTTATATTAATGATTTGGATGAGAATTTAGGAGGCATGGTTCGTAAGTTTGCAGATGACACCAAGGTTGGTGGCATTGTGGACAGTGAAGAAGGTTATCTAGGATTGCAATGGGATCTTGATCAATTGGGCCAATGGGCTGATGAATGGCAGATGGAGATTAATTTAAATAAATGCGAGGTGATGCATTTTGATAGAGCGAACCAGGGCAGGACTTACTCAGTTAATGGTAGGGTGTTGGGAAGAGTTATAGAGCAAAGAGATCTGGGAGTTCAGGTTCATAGTTCCTTGAAAGTGGAGTTACAGGTGGACAGAGTGGTGAAGAAGGCATTCAGCATGCTTGGTTTCATTGGTCAGAACATTGAATACAGGAGTTAGGACGTCTTGTTGAATTTGTACAAGACATGGCAAGGCTACACTTGGAATACTGTGTACAGTTTTGGTCACCCTATTATGGAAAGGATATTATTAAACTAGAAAGAGTGCAGAAAAGATTTACTCGGGTGTTACTGGGACTTGATGTTTGAAGTTATAAGGAGAGGCTAGATAGACTGGGACTTTTTTTTTCCTGGAGTGCAGGAGGCTTTGGGGTGATTTTATAGAGGTCTATAAAATAATGCAGAGCAAAGATCAGGGAGATAGTCAACATCTTTTCCCGAGGTTAAAACGAGAGGGCATAGGTTTAAGGTGAGAGGGGAGATACAAAAGGGTCCAGAGGGGCATTTTTTTTCACACAGGTGATGGCGAGTGTCTGGAATGAGCTGCCAGAGGTAGTAGTAGAGGTGGGTACAATTTTGTCTTTTAAAAAGAATTTAGACATAAGATTGATATTGAGAGATATGGGCCAAATGCGGGCAATTGGGAATAGCTTAGTGGTAAAAACTGGGTGGCATGAACAAGTTGGGCAGAAGGGCCTGTTTCCATGCTGTAAACCTTTACAACTCTATCCCAAGTATGTTTGCAGTTGGGTGTTGCAATTAACTTATTGTATTAAGTAGCGAGAAGTTAATCAAGGTTAACATACTCAAAGCTACATACATGCAGATGTAAGGTGAGGGCTCATTTTATGGCATAGAATTGATGGCTCCCAGAGTGAAATAAACCATCAACACTCTCTGCGCCGGCTTCCACATGAAGAACAATAATGTTAGCAGGTTGCTGGAGGGTAATACCTTATATATTACCACCTTCAGTAGAGGAAGGGTGTCACATTTAGTAGATTTCAGCCTATGGCACCATGGTGTGGGGAGGGAGCAATGTGTGTTCAAAAATGGTACCATTGAGCTGCACTTAGTTCTTGAGCGTTTGAATTTGCTGGACAGCTGGGCTAGGTTTATATTCAATTTCTGATGGGCATCTCGTCCAACATTCTGAAGGAAATGAACGATAATTTGACATTCCAGCAACCATTATTGTCATGGTAGCAATTCTATTCATGTTAAGCTGTAATGGGTGTGGGGTCAGAGGTGGAATCAGATACAAGAGTCAAGCTTTAAAGGAAAAGAAACACTGGCATCGATGATGCAGTTAGGCATGAAGTGTTGTGAGAAGGTTAAGAGGTCAGAAGTCTGTCAGGAGAAAGTTTCTGCTTTGGGCAGAGGGACAGAGAGTCAAGTACATTCCGGCAATCCTTCAAAGCATCTAATGTGGCATCTTTCTTCTTTCCTATGTTATTGTGCAGAGGTAAGTTGTGGCATTAGATTCTAGTCATTGCTTTGTGCCTTTACCTTATTGTGGAATAAAACTGTGTAACAATTCATTCTTTCATGTTGTGTTAACTTGGGCTTCCTTCGAAGTTTTGGGGAGAAGTCCTGGATATCCATTTATTGCCTGACTCTAGTCTCCTTACCGTGCAAGTCAATATAGGACAGTGTCAAAAAAACCTCTTTAAAGGCAGGATTCATAGCGCACTTACGGGAACAAATACCGTGGGCGGCATGGTGGCACAATGGTTAGCACTGCTGTCTCGCAGTGCCAGGGACCTGGGTTCGATTCCCAGCTTGGATCGCAGTCTGTGTGGAGTTTGCACATTCTCCCTGTGTCTGCATGGGTTTCCTCCGGGTGCTCCGGTTTCCTCCCACAGTTCGAACATGTGCGGGTTAGGTTGATTGGCCATGCTAAATTGACATTAGTGTTAGGAGGATTAGCAGGTTTAATATGGAGGGGTTACTGGAATAGTGCCCGGGTGGGATTGTTGTCGGTGCAGACTCAATGGGCCGAACGGCCTCCTTCTGCACTGTAGGGTTTCTATGGTTTTTAAATGAAGCCATGGAAGTTGAGAGAATTTCTGTAATAATCTCGCCAAGGTCAGTCTTCCGTCACCAACACCCTTTATTTAACAGTGAATACAGCACTACTTCTGCAGCTATGGCTACAGGTCAAGCCCAGGAGTCCTTTGGCTGCTGGCCTGAGTCGAGACAGCTGATCTTAAACTCCTCGCTCAATAGGGGAGCTTGCACTCCACGAGGTCCATGGCGAGATCTATTGACGATTCCCCCGGTGGTGGTCATAACAATTTCTAAGGCAGATCTAATTGTGTTGTGACCGACAAGGGGGGGACAACCAAAAGAAAGCAAGTACTAAATGAGCATGGATAACCTCAAAATAGATCCAAATGAAATGATTTCCAAACTAATTAGTCAGTTCATCCAATTAATATTTACTGATCAATTAATTTCCCACAAGAAAATAAAATGTCTCAGAGTACAATTTTCTGCTCGCTCAGATCCACAAAATAGAATCCTTTTTGCCTCCAAATCAAAGATAAAGGAACATTACACTATCGTGATGAGAAGCAAATGTTTCCCTTTGTGATGTCCTTCATATTTTTCACTACTTGATCATTTACAGCTACTTTGACTTGAATAGGATGCTTGAGTGTGGAATGTTTTGTGTCTGAGTGCTTGATTCTGCTGTTAAGTGCAGAATTGACGTTTTTTCTTCCCAAGTGCATTAACCCTGATTTTGACTACCTTAGATACAACCATACTTGATTTAAAATGGCCTTCAGAATAGACTTGAGTTTGCATTATTCATGTAATTTGGCTATTTTTTGTGCGTACTATAACCAAGGTCCTCCTCTTGCTCCACCTGAATTAGCCAGGAAGCACTGATTGAGACTATCAGTTCCTAACCAATGGTCGTCGTGCCTGCGGCTTGTTCTGTTATAAGTCCTCTGTACCTCCAGTAGATCTCATAGGCTGGTTGGCCTACAAATGTGGGCTGATTTTACATAATTATGAATATTGTGCAGTTGTTTGGTATGTCACTGAGAGATCTGGAGGTTTGCATGGTTGAACATTATCTGTTTATTGGTAGCACGTAACTATATACATCTCAAGGTTTGCTGGGGCTGTCTCTATTCCAGACTCCTCTACGCACAGTCAACCATCATGGGACTCTGTAAACATTCAAAGAGCAGCAACAATTGTTCATCCCTGTCTGGCCAAAATTAAAACAGGAAAGATGGCCAAACCATGGTTTACAAGGGAAATTAGGGATAATATTAGATCCAAGGAAGAGACATACAAATTGGCCAGAAAAAGAACAACAGACATGAGGATTGGGAGCAGTTTAGAATTCAGCAAAGGAGGACAAAGGGATTGATTCAGAAGGGGAAAAGAAAGTATGAGTATAAGCTTGCAGGGAACATTAGAACTGACTGAATGTGAAGTGAAAAAGATTGATGAAGACAAATGTCCCTGACAGTCATAGAGTCACAGAGTCATAGAGGTTTATAGCATGGAAACAGGCCCTGCAGCCCAACTTGTCCATGCCACCCAGTTTTTAACCATTAAGCTAGTCCCAATTTCCTGCATTTGGCCCATTTCCCTCTCAACCAATCTTACCCATGTAACTGTCTAAATGCTTTTTAAAGGACAAAATTGTACCTGCCTCCACTACTATCTCTGGTAGTTCGTTCCAGACACTCACCGCCCTCTTTGTGAAAAAAATGCCCCTCGGACACTTTTGTATCTCTCCCCTCTCACCTTAAACCAATGCCCTCTAGTTTTAGACTGCCCTACCTTTGGGGAAAGATGTTGACTATCTACCTTATCTATGCCCCTCATTAATTTATAGACCTCTATAAGATCATCCCTAAGAGTCCTACACTCCGGGGGAAAAAGTCCCAGTCTATGCAACCTCTCCTTATAACTCAAACTATCAAGTCCCGGTGGCATCCTAGTAAATCTTTTCTGCACTCTTTCTAGTTTAATAATATCCTTTCTACAATCGGGTGAGCAGAACTGTACACAGTATTCCAAGTGCGGCCTTACCACTGTCTTGGACACCTTCAACAAGACGTTCCAACTCCTGTATTCAGTATTCTGACCAAGCTTGCCGAATGCCTTCTTTATCACCCTTCAGTCAGAAAAGGACAATCTGCTGTTGTACCAGGCTGTATTTCTGTTCAAACTCTTCCAACTCCACATTGATATGAACATTTGGTTGCATTTTCTTTTGCAGACTTTGTTTCTTTTTTGTTACCTCACATACTTTTCCTTCATTCACAGCCAGCTGCTCGCTCTGCACTATTACCTACTGTTGCAATTTGAGTAAAGTGTCAGCATTTTCAAAACACTCAATTTTTAAGCCTTTCAACTGCTTCTTACCCTCTTCTGTCTTCTGAGCTAAACTCTTTGGCACGTGCACTTCATTGGCCTGTAAGCATCTTGTGGCTTGCTTAGGTATTGTCCCCCTTGACCTGGGGTCTCCTGCTGCCCTTGGCCTGGGGTCTCCTGTCACCCTCAGCCTGCAACCTCCTGTCTCCCTTAGGGTCTTCTGTCCCCCTTAACCTAAGGTCTTCTGTCCCCCTTGCCCTGGAGTCTGCTTGCCCCTTCAATGCTTTATTAGGGGTGTTCTGGACTTTTTTATAAGGTCTATCTCTCCATAACATGAAGTTTAAAATATTTGTCAAAAGCTTTTAATAGCTCATCAAATGTGGTTGAGGACTCATCCATATCTTGGGTGGGATTTTCTGGCCGTGCTTCCCCCAAAACCAGAAAATCCTGCCCAAGGTCAAGGGACCTTTCTGTGGTGTCCTGTCCCCACCACCCCCCCCCCCCCCCTCCATCTGCTACGATTTTAGTGGCGGACGGAATGGGGACATTTGGCCCCTTGTCTTAGGATTACTTCATCTGCATACACACCAAGCAAGTATAAAAATGTATTAACTTGGACTTCACCTGATTTCTTGCACTCCTAGAAATCTAAAAATTTTCTTCTCCAAGGCATCCAATTCTGGGTCTGGTTTGACCCTTTCCTTAGTCTAAAGTGGTAGTTTAACTTTCCTCTCCATGGCGGTTTTTCGTAAAAGGTGAATAATTCTTTAAGTATTTTTTTCTTCTTCAAGATGACTCCGCAGGTATCGTAAGATACTGGAAGAACAGGGTAAACAGTATTTATTCCACTTTTCATTGAGTCTTCTGCTGAAATAAAATGGGACAGTCTGAAAAATCCCTAAGGAAATTTACCCCCATCTGTCGTGATAAGGCTTTTCTTTAGACAGATCAATGATTTTTGGCAGTCATGATCCAGTTCCCAGTGGACATGGCCTATCACACAAACCATTCCCTAATTTAGTATGTGGAGGCAGTGGTGTCGTGGTATTGTCATTGGGTTAGTAATCTAGAGACTCCAGCCAATATCTGTGGTTCCGGAATCAAATCCCAGCACAACAGATGGTGATATTTGCATTTTTCGCCCTGTGCTTGCTGGGTTTCGGAGGGGCTCCCATTGCACTGACGGAGCCATTTTCTAAAAACATTATTCTATAAGCAGGAAATGTTTAAATAAAAAGGTTTGGGCCAGCCACTTCCTTTTGAAGCCTGGAAATCAGATGGAAGGTGACCTTTTAGCTCTGCCTGGCAGTTGAAAAAAAACCTTTTATTTCATACATTTGAGTTCAACCACCATGTGTTATGGTGCCTGCTGTGGATCTGTTGCTGCAGCTTTTTTGATGCTGCTGTGCCCTGGAATGCCATTGCTGATCCTGATTACTGCATATTTCAAAAGACAATCTCCGCTGTCTTCTGAATTTTCCACCCCGTTTTTTTGTGATTTGGCCAGTTCCCTTACCTTCACTCAGGTTCTTCATTTCATTTGCACTGTGGATTATTTTTTTCATTTTTGAATTTTGCTTAGCCTCTTGTAATCTGGCCAGGTCCTTTGACTCTGCTTATGATCAGGTCTGGCAATGGACTATAGCCTAGTGGAGTCGTTCGGCCTCCACATCTGCAATGGAGCTTCATTTTCGACAATGTCCAACTATCTCTTCAATTCAGATGCACTTCTCGCAGGTCAGACTGCAGTTTCTTTAGTTTCTCATATTTGGGGATTCTGGTTTCTTTCTGCAGATTCTCTGGGAGTCTGGGGTGTATCCTTCGCTGCCTTGGCTGATGTCTCACTAATAGGTTTGGAGGCTTGTATGGTTGAACATAAATGGTTTATTGGTGGCCCATAACTATATTGAAAGTACTGCCATGCATGGGTGCTGTCTCCACACCGGCTCTTTTCAGACCCCTCTACACACAGTCTACCATTATGTGACTCTCTATACCATATCGTGTGCAGTACTGTTTCTCCACATTAGCCCTTGCTCTGCCCAAACATCCTTGCATGACATGGTACATAGCAGCACGGTGGCACAGTGGTTAGCACTGCTGCCTCACAGCGCCAGGGACCCGAGTTCAATTCCGGCTTGGGTAATTCCTTGTGTGGAGTTTACACGTCCTCCTCTCTGCATGGGTTTCCTCCGGGTGCTCTCGTTTCTTACCACAGTCCAAAGGTGTGCAGGTTGGGTAGACTGGCCATGATCAATGCATGGGGTTACGGGATAGGGTAGGGGAGAGGACCTAAGTAGAGCGCTCTTTTGGAGGGTCAGTGCAGACTCGATGGGCCGAATGGCCTTCTTCTGCACTGTAGAGGTTCTATGGATCCAAAGACAGTGACAAATTGGAAAAGAAAAGAGCTTCTCCTGATCATTTTTGGTAATTTGAGGAGAACTGCCATGGCGATACTGGAAGAACTGGGGAATCGATATTGCTTCCACTTTTCATTGGAACTTCTGCTGAAATAAAATGGGACAATCTGAAGAATCCTTAAGGAAATTTACCTCCATCTGTCATGATGAGGCTTTTCTTTAGACAGATCAATGATCTTTGGCAGTCACAATCCAGTTACGAGTGGACATGGCCTACTGCACAAACCTGTCCATAATTCAATATGGTGAGGCAGTGGCGTAGTGGCATTGTCATTGGATTAGTAATTCAGAGACACAAGGCAATATCTGTGGTTCCGGGTTCAAATCCCACCCCCATAGCAGATGGTGATATTTGAATTCAATTAAAAGTCAAATGATGATCATGAAATCATTGTTGATTGTTGTAAAAACCTATCTGGTAAACTAATGTCCTTTAGGGAAGGAAATCTGCCATCCTTACCTGGTCTACATGTGACTCCAGATCCAAAGCAATGTGGTTGACTCTCAAATGTCCTCTGAAATGGTGGGCAGTTAGGGACGGGCAATAAATGCTGGGCTTAGCCAGTGACACTCACATCCCCTAAGTGAATAAATGATTAATTGGCAATCTCAGTGTCACGGGATGGTTGCTGTGGAAAATGAATAATAAGTCAATGCAAGTGATATATAATGATCTTCTTCTGAGGGTGGGATTGAGGCATCATGTTGAGGCAGAGTAGAAGGCACATTGTTCAGCACGTGAAGTGCTTGATGCTCACTGTGTGAACTGGAAGATGAAAGATCCGAAAGGTGTCACTCACCAGCAGTAACATTCCTCACCCTCAATAATTTAGATAGATGGAGAAACATGATCCAATACTATACAGATTGGAAAGAATCGGCGTTCTTTGTCAAAGATAATATTCAACCATTCTTTGGTAGCAAAGCCTTTGCTGAAGAGTCAACTTGAAGCCTTTTTCCCATATTTGTTTGGATTTGAAAAAGACCACTCAGCCCACCTTGGCCGTGTTACCTCCTTAGTGCTTGGCGAAAATAATCTGTTTAGTTTTCCCCACCTTTGTGCCCCTGATGGCCCTAGAGAACACCACTGGATGGGGGCACATTGGGACAATTTGTAAAAGAGTTCCCAAAACAATGAGACATGAAAGAATCTCTTTGCATATCTTTCACATTTGTCCTTGTTTCTAAACTGCATTTTACGTTTCCAGGCTGGGGTCTTGTAAATCCAGTAAATTGATTCAAGGTGCATCAAGCATCAGTAAAGATTGAGAGTAGCCACAAACTATTTTAATACAAAGTCCCTTCCCCCTACATCCTGTTTGGACCAAGGTTATTTATTTTTACAAATTCATTTTATCACGTAAGTGACATTTGTTCAATCTGTTTGGAATGCTCTGGTTCATACAATGCATTTAGTTTTAGTTGACCACTGACCTATCTTTATTAGGATGCTATCGGGACTTGATGGTTTGAGTTATAAGGAGAGGCTGGATAGGCTCTTTTTTCTCTGGAGTGTAGGAGGCTGAGGGGTGATCTTATAGAGGTCTATAAAATAATGAGGGGCACAGATCAGCTAGATAGTCAATATCTTTTCCCAAAGGTAGGGGAGTCTAAAACTAGAGGGCATAGGTTTAAGGTGAGAGGGGAGAGATACAAAAGTGTCCAGATGGGCGATTTTTTTCACACAGAGGATGGTGAGTGTCTGGAACAAGCTTCCAGAGGTAGTAGCAGAGGCGGGATTACTTTTGTCTTTTAAAAAGCATTTGGACAGTTACATGGGTAAGATGAGTATAGAGGGATATGGGCCAAATGCGACAAATTGGGACTAGCTTAGAGGTTTAAAAAAAAAAGGGTGGCATGGACAAGTTGGGCCAAAGGGCCCGTTTCTGTGCTGTAAACCTCTATGACTCTATCTGAAATAATTCAGGAAATTGAAATGGTTAATAGGCGGCACGGTAGCACAGTGGTTAGCACTGCTGCTTCACAGCTCCAGGGACCTGGGTTTGATTCCCGACTTGGGTCACTGTCTGTGTGGAGTTAGCACATTCTCCTCGTGTCTGCGTGGGTTTCCTCCGGGTGCTCCGGTTTCCTCCCACAGTCCAAAGATGTGTGGGTTAGGTTGTTTGGCCATGCTAAAATTGCCCCTTAGTGTCCTGGGATGCGTAGATTAGAGGGATTAATGGGTAAAATATGTAGAGATATGGAGGTAGGGCCTGGGTGGGATTGTGGTCGGTGCAGACTCGATGGGCTGAATGGCCTCTTTCTGTACTGTAGGGTTTTAATTTTAAAAAAAAAATTTAATAGTAAAGTACATTTTTATTTCATACAACAGGTTTTGTCCTTTGAACTCATGGCACCCCTTAGCCTTCTTCTCTTCCGATCTCACTGGACAGAACAAAAACTAAAGGGAAGAAATCTTGGATACGCTGATCAACAGATCTTCAATTAAGTTTCAAGTTCATTTTCAAGACAGGTAATAGTTGTATTAATCCTGGCTTAGACCATAACAGCCCTATGAATTGACGAATTACCATCAGCAGATGCAAAATGGGATAATACTTCATTCAAAAGCATTGTCTTTATTTCACAGTAATGAGCTGATACTCTATCATGGTTAGTAATGGATTCAGTGAAATCGTTTCATAAAATAAATTATGAAACATTTCCTATTTTAAAAAAAGGTCTCAAATAGATTTTTTTTGCTGAAGAACATGAGGTATTTAATTTATTCCATTAATTTTATAATCTATTTCATAAATCTACGATGTTATTACAGAGAATATCCTATGCAGCACAAGGATGTGAATGTTAAGTTGTGGTTGATGACTACTGATAAACCTATACAGTACTAAAATTCCTGAGTAAGCTACATGAGTGTTCTTTGCAAGAGAGATGGGCTAGTGTGCTCTGGCAGTACCATTCCTGACCATTGTGTTGCGTCTGAGAAAACTAGTGGAATGTGCTTCACTCTTGTAATACTTGCTTCTGAGCAGCCATCTTGAGTCAAGGTGTAAAATGGGGTTGGGGAGGGGTGGGTGGGGGGCGGCATCTATTAACCTAGTTGCAAGGTTCTGTCCCTTTACCCAGTTTTGTTTCAGCACAGTTACAGGAGTCCTGTCTCTGGCCCCCAAACTATATTTGTACAACTGCGGTAGCCTTTGGGCTCAAAATTTATTTTCCTTTTGGTGAGTATCAGACTGTATGAATATTCTGGGAGAGGCGATGTCCTAACGGTATTGTCACTAGACTATTAATCCAGAAACTCAGCTGGGGACCCGGGCTCGAATCCCGCCATGGCAGGTGGTAGAATTTAAATTCAATAAAAAAGTATTTGGAATTAAGAGTCCAAAAGATGACCATGAAACCATTGCTGATTGTCGGAAAAAATCCATCTGGTTCACTAATGTCCTTCAGGGAAGGAAATCTGCTGTTCTAATCTGGTCTGGCCTCCATGTGACTCCAGAGCCTCAGCAATGTGGTTGATTCTCAACTGCCCTCCAAAGGCAACTAGGGATGGGCAATAAATGCTGGTCAGCCAGTGTCTCACGATTGAATCAAAAAAGTTATATTTTCAGATGCCAAAAGCTAGAGGAAATTAATAATTGAAAAAAGTGCAGGCAATGAGCTAAATAGTGGAGAATGGAATAATACAACAAGGAATTAGCAACATTGACGTCACAGGCACATTGGTTGAATTGCTAGTTTTTTTCAGCTCATCCAAAGTTATCTCTTGAGTGAAATTTCCCAACCCTATGTTTATTTTATGCTGTTTATGACCAAGTCCACCAATGAAGCTAATCACCATTTCTTCCTGCTCTGTAACAAGTGAACTGGTGTGCCAATGCTATCAGTTAAAGCTGTATTATTATATTTTCATCATTCCAATGCTATTTCTTTCTAGTACGTTATATCCTTGGGTACAGCCCTGCACACCAAGGCACAAATCGGGTTACGGCCGCAGAATATCGCGAGGAGGGCCAAACATGTTTCGTGCTTAGGAGAACCCCTCCTGGAGTTCTCCCCGCATCCCCCCTGACCCAGCGCTGGCATTATCTAGTTTACACTCAGCAAGAGTGTGAACCAGATTAGCATATTTAAACCCTGATTTAGATGTGCAGAGTTGTTTTAAAGCTGGATTCAACCGGCTCCCGGGATTCACTGCCCCTCTTGCGCAATGGGAACCCGGCACTTCGATCCCACACATCTCTTCGCTGGTGGGAATCTCCCAAGCTCCGAAACGAGTGACAAGGGATTCTCACCATTTTTCCCACTGGAGATGACATTGAGGCCGGAATGTTACCACCATTCACGCTATCAGGATTTTCTCATCCCACTGCAGTGAACAGAGATTTGGATGCATGCCAAATTCTCCCACCTAGTTGCAGCAGGTTCGTGGTATGAAAGGTCGGTAAGATCGCACCCTTAGTCATTTGTGGGAGAATTCAGCCCTACATCTTTGCAATATTGCCATTAGTTTGATGTTTTGTGGTGCAGTTATTAATACAGCTGAATATATTCAGAGCAGCATGATCAGATAGTGTTTATTGGACTGCTATGCTTGAAAGTATCGGAGTGGGAGATTTAAAAATAAGGTGGGTTTAGAAGTTGTATGTACCTCTGCTCGAGTACACTCACTGCTGGGTGAATATGATGTCATATATGCTATAACCTGATTTTAACAACAACTTGCATTTAAATAGGGCTTTTAACATAGTCGAATGTCCCCAGGTGTTTCTCAGTTGGGTATCTAACCCAAATAGAAGTATTTTCTTGCAATCCATGAGTGTGCCTAACTTGAGTGGCAAGTCGACCTTTGCCATTGGTATCTTTTGCCAATTTTTGTGTGATGAGGATGGGCAGTGTGGATCTCTAGCAAGCTGCCTGCAATTTTGGGAGGATTGGTAATCATCAATCTGAAAGTTTCTGAGCTACTTTATGAATCATGAGTGAATGGACAGGATTTCATTGTGCTGCCATTATCACTTTTAAAAAAAATCAACATGCCACTGCATTATTAGAGGCGGGATTTTCCAGCTCGCTCACCCCGAAACCGGAAAATCCCGCCCAAGGTCAATGGACCTTTCCATGGTCCACCCGTCGCCCGCTCCGATTCCCATGGCAGGCGGGACGATAAAATTCCAGCCATAGTGTCAGTTTGGCATTGTGCTTGTCTCTGTCATTGTTATATATATTGGGATGTAGCCCCTTTCAGGGAACGGGTCAGGTGACCCTGGGTGTGGGGTGATCTGCCTGGGAACTGCCCTGAGAGGGTAGTTGTATTTTGGAGTGTGGAGTGAGTAAGATTGCAATAAATACCTGTGTTCTGTGACGCCTGTCTGTGGAATGAGTTCTTGAGGATACTCCTCAGTCGTAAAGAATTTAACAGAAATGTATTTTTTAATGCACTATTTTCTATTTGGGTGTTAACACATTTTCAATGAATTCATCTCTGTACATAAATAGTGAACATAAGAATACAATGCAAGCACAATACATTGATATGTTGTGTCTCATGGAACATTAAAGCTGCACGCTCCCGCGTTCCAGATGTCGGTCTGGTTGCTGTGGGGAGGCGATAGGGAGGAGTTACTTGAGCTTCTCAGGGGGAAAAATGAAATGGGAATGAATGTCGCCTACAGCTTCCCAGCCACACTTCTTGGAGGCCAATTTCAGAGCACCTTGATAGATCCCTGGGAGTAGACTCACTTACGGTGAGGTTAGAGATGCGGGAAAAAGAGGGAGTTTCAACCTTATTAAAATAAAAAAAGATCATTGGCTATGAAAGCAAACAATAACTGTTGTTGTGCCCACTGCACCCATGTTGTTTAATCATGCAACTATCAAGTGGGATAATGTGAAATCACCTACAAATTGTATCTTTATCATTGCAGTCTATTTTTCTCACTAGCTATTCAGTGTGCGGCCTGTTCTGTAAAACTGGAATGTATTAGGCCTATACATATCCCAAGTGTTCATGATACTACTTACTGGGGCACGTAATAGTGCATAATCTATGTCAGATTTCCCCTTCTCCTTCCCAGAATTTACTCAGCTGCCTTATAGAACTGCATATATTTACCCAACTGAGTTGAACGTGGAATAATATTCGGGAGTCTGGGATGTAACCATTTGACTTTTGGGTCAGGAATTAAAGACACTTACTGTTTGAGATTTTAAAATATTCAAGCTTGACATCCCTCATTGCCATTCAACGTTCTGCACCGCTTACCACAAGGCAAGGTAAAGCAAATCGATCTGACCCATCTGCCTTGATGCTCAAGAATTCAAGAGCAATTCAGTGAAAAATAAGATCATGTTAGCGCAAAATGGACAATTGAAAATATAGAACAGAGATTAAAACAGAAAATAAGATCCAATTCACCACTAACACAGCTCAGTCAAGAGATTGCTGTTATATCTTGAACCAGGAGGAGGTCTTAGCCATTTGATTACTTGGTTGAGTCGGGCTATTGTTGATATACCTTCCTTATTTTCCAATTGTATTCCGATTAAGCCATTGAAGAATGCTGGAATGATTGCAGTTTTTATCAATTTACATTGAAATATATTTGTTGTACTCCTGGGTCTGAATTTTCGATTCCCGGCCTGAAGCACAGGGTTGGGACAATTCCTGGTTCTGTGAACCCAACCCGGGATAAAGTGCCTTGGAAGGTCAGATTTTCATTCCGATGGATGGGGCCGTGGGGAATGGCAGGTGAAAATGGGAGCCTTGGTAGACGACCCTGGAATGCATATGGATGCTGCTGGGGACAGAGGCGGTCTGGAAGGAAGGCCAGTCTCGGTGCATCAATATTGTCTTTTAAAAACAAAATAAAACAGAAAACATCCCTCACTCTCCACATCCTCTCACCCATCCCACACAATCCTCATTCCCCAACTATGCCAACCAAGTCACCTCAGATTCCCATCCATGCCCATGCCCCCAAATAACCTCCATGGAAACTTATGCCCCTCTACCAATCACCCACGGCCCTGTATGGCCCCTATTCCACCTCAGTGCCAACCGATTCTTTTAAGCACCTCATCCTTTGCTCTAACACCTACCATGCCAATTCACCCAGTATTCACTATGGACAGACCTTAGGACCCAAGCTAAGATGGGATAAAATAAAGTTATTAAGTGTCTGCTGAAGAATCCTCTGTTCCAAAATAAAACTCCCTCTAATTGATAACATTCACTAAATTCAATTCATTTAGCTCCTTACAAAATCAGGTATTGGAATTCATAGTCCCACTTCAAAGAATCAATAACCATTTGAAGCTGTCAAAATAGGGGAGATGGCAAAGTTGTGGCAATGTCGCTGGATTGGCTCTAGGGGCATAGGTTCAAATCATAGAGTCCTACAGTGCAGAAGGAGGCCATTCGACCCATCGAATCTTCACCGACCACAATCCCACCCAGGCCCTATCCCTATAATGCCCTGCATTTACCCCGCTAGTCCCCCTGATGCTAAGGGGCAATTTAGCATGGCCAATTCACCTAACCCGCACATCGTTGGACTGTGGGAGGAAACCGGAGCACCTGAAGGAAACCCACGCAGACACGGGGAGAATGTGCAAACTCCACACAGACAGTGACCCAAGTTGGGAATCTCACCATGGCAGCTGGTGGAAGTTAAATTCAATTAATAAATCTGGAATATAAAGCTTGTTTGTAATGGTGACTGTGAAACTATCATCAATTGTTGTAAAAACCCATTTGGTTCACTATGTTCTTTAGGGAAGGAACTCTGTTGTCCTTAACCAGTCTTGTCTGCATGTGATTCCAGAGCCAGAGCAACGTGGTTAACTGCCCGCTGCAATCTTCAATTCAAGGGCAGTTAGGGATGGACAACAAATGTTGACTGCCAGAGATTTCCAAATCCCATGAAAGAATAAAGAAAAAAAATTCAAACTGTGAACCAAGAGTCACTCTACTGTCATAATGGAAAATAATGAAATCAGTTATTCAGCACTAACCCAGTAATGATAACCCTCAGATTTATGTCAGCAGACAAAGTGAAATAGCAAGTGCTGATTTTTTTAAAAAACACTACAGTTTTTTTTCAAATATTTGCAGGATCTTGACAGTTTGACAGTTCTTTTTGGTCGTTCTTCTTGATGGTCCATTAACTTGACAGTTTCAATGAGTTTAAATACTTCTTATGCACATTCATTTCTACTTTTATAAATCCTGAAGCTTGATCCACCTCAAACCTGTGCTTTGGCTATTATGAAAATAGAACCAAGACTGATCAATCAGCCCACTGCAGCCTAATGCCACAAATGGTGCAAAATTCAAAGTAATTTCCAATTTGAGAAACACCATGCTCCAGAACCCGCTAAATGTTTGTGGGCTGCTTCTTTTGAGGAACACCTACCCTACTAACTGCAAAATCTGGGCCTATATTACTTTGTCAACTAACTTGATCTCAGTCAGCATAAATAAAATCTATTGTTATTACCAGTCCATTTATATGAAGCTGATGTGTAAGCATTAAATGCAATAATTTTGATGGCAGAAATGACAGATAGTTCTCATAGTTCTTTGTCATCTGATATAAGGTTAGAATGTCAGCCAATAACTGCGCCTGCAATAATAATCATCATCATTTCTGAAGATACTACTCTCTGAGAATTCAACTGTGGAATGCATCATTGCAGGTGTAAATGCCTCGCTGGCCGCAGCACAAATCTTGCTTTAGTGCCAAGGGTTCTGCAAAGTCCAGTACATTCCATAGTGGAGCAACTCAGGACACAGGAGAGGGTCAGTCCTCCCTATAGAAGCAAAAGCATAAACATTATTCTAAAGTATGAGCGGATGACATATATGGATATGAGTAAAAGTTTTAATTCATATAAATTACACCAAACACCACTGATACAGAAGTGCAAGAATGAATACAATGGTTAAGAATATTTGAAAATGGTAGTTATGCAAATAATGGGACATTGTATGTGTGCTCGGAAAATGTTTCCTTTGTTTAATCAGTATATTTCAACCCTTACTGCTGTTGTGTTTAGCAGTATAATTTATAGACAATAGTTGCAATGCCTAAGTGGATATGTACTTGTAATGAACCATCTGTTCCCTCCACCCAGCAAAGTTAAGCTACAGCACCACCATGGAGAGTACAAGTACACTTAAACACATTGCTGGAGATGTTGATATTGATAAGGAGATAAAGGCTGAGGCTCTAAGTAGAGATTATGAAGGGGCAGTAGAAGCAAGCTGGCACAGAGTGGGAGCATGCCCCAATAAACTTGTGTGAGGATATAGCACTTCGAGGTCTTTCTTTCGGGGTCCTTTAGAGCAACAACACCATTCTGAGACAGAACATATAGTCTAGCAGATAATATTGAAAGTAAGTTGGTTAGTTTGGAAAGGTCCACCATCAAGATCCCATGTGAATGACATAATGGAACATTAGTTGTCACTCTGTGCTTTACCACTGAACAAATGGCAACCATGGTGGAGATCTCAGTTGCACAAACAATAGGCCCACCAAGTACATTTCTCCTGAATGCTGCCAATAATTTTCCTTCTGGGCATTGAGTTTCAGTAATACTGGGTTGAAGTGTAATTAATGGGTGACTGACATAAATAAGATTGAGACTTTAAGCGACTAGAAAAGGCTGGTGAAAGTAAAACATCAGTGGTGGATTGTACTAATCATAGATTTAAAAAAAATAAAGGATGAGATTTTTGGGGTGCTGGTGTTTATTGTGAGGAAGCTAATGAAGAGGTTACATTAGATGGAAAACCAACTGAACATTGCCCATTATAAAAAATGGAACACAAAAGATACAATATTGGGTATAATAATAAGATCCATTATTAGGATTAACATGAATATTCTACGCATTGCAATAAAAGAAAGACTTGCATGATTTAATGCCCTGTCACATTTCTCGGAAACATATTAAAGCACTTTGGCTACAATAGAATACTCTGGAGTTCAATAATTGCTCTTATAATAGAAGTGAACATTAATTTGGAAGATAAAGATCTTGATCCATGTCTTTGAACCTGTGAAGAACTCGAAGACTTCTGAACAGCCTTTGGCAAAGTTATGCATGTAAGGCTGCTACTGAAGCTTAAAGTAGTGGGAATTCAAGATAAAATCTCGGAGTGAACTTGTTTCATAAATTCAAAGTCACTTTAAGCTTGTTGAATTGTTAGATGCTGACTCTATATTGGTAACAGTAATGGTTTTTATTTAAGAATGAGTGAAACGTAATGCATTGCATTATCTAAATAGCAGTTTACAAAGTACAATGCAGAATTATGTTCCCAGTTATTGTCCTTTGGATAAAAGGCATTATTTAATCCCCAATAGCTCCTTGGTACTTCGATGCTAAAGTGTAGCACATTAAAACACAACTCTTTACAAGCTGACATTTTCAACATGTCCATGGGAATTTGGAGACTCTCAGCCTATCTGCTGTTAGTTCCTGTTTTCATATTTATTACTGTTATTGTTATACTGCTGGGTCTGCTATTATTGTTAAACTTTGTTACTTTATTATTCAAATAAGTTCCTTCTTTTAAACAATGCATCTGATTACCTTTGTTGTGGTCTCAAGTTATCACAGTTTTTGATTTGATTCGATTTATTATTTGTCACATGTATTAGCATAAGTGAAAAGTATTGTTTCTTGCGCTCTATACAGACAGAGCACACTGTTCATAGAGAAGGAAAGGAGAGGGTGCAGAATGGAATGTTACAGTCATAGCTCGGGCGTAAAGAAATATCAATTGAATATAATGTAGGTCCATTCGATGGCATCAAGGAAGAAGCTGCTCTTGGTACCTGCCCTCAGACTTTTGTATCTTTTTCCTGATGGAAGAAGGTGGAAGAGAGAATGTCCGGGGTGCGTGGGGTCCTTGATTATGCTGGCTCGTTTTCCAGGACAGCGGGAAGTGTGGAATCAATGGATGGGAGGCTGGTTTGTGTGATGGGCTGGGCTTTGTTCACAAGCCTTTGTTGTTTCTTGTGGTCTTGGACAGAGCAGAAGTCATACCAAGCTGTGATACATCTGGAAATGATGCTTTCTATGGTGCATTTGTAAAAGTTGGTGAGAGTCGTAGCAGATATGCCAAATGTCCTTGATGCACTGGCAACATGCAACAGAAGCCAAAAGCCTGAGGCCTGTCAGAAACTGGACCTCATCAGCATATTGCCACAAACTATGAACACCATTCAGGCATCAAGTGGATGAATTTGGGTCAGTCACCAACATATTCAAGGAAGTTGACTTTTACTGTAGGTGTGTGGTAAACCACTCTTAGCTTATTACCTGTATATGTGACATGCCTGGACACATCCCTGCCGGCCCTACCCGAGACTCCTCCCCCCCTGGTCCAGGTATAAAGGCGACTGCTCCCCACCCCCCTGCCTCAGTCTGGACCAGTTCATCGGCATGGGTGTGCTCCAAGTCTTTTGCTAATAAAAGCCTATTTGTTCTTGCATACAAACTAGTCTTTGCTCGATTGATGGTGCATCAAGGTGGAGCCAGGGTAATGCAGGCCGAAAACTGGTTCTTCCTGACACCATTTTCCACCCCGAATCAAACACAAAGAGGATCCTTCTTCCCCATTGGCTGCACAATACTTTAGTAGCACAATCTCAGGCAGATGGCATCATGGACGTAAACCGAGAGCTGTGCTCTACCACTGATATAAAATGAGATTTGGTTTGCTTGTTTCTAAAGTCAGTTTCTTCCCAGGAGGCAAGTGTTGGAAAAAGCTGGGAAGGGAATTCTCTGTGTCTGAAGGTGGCAAAGGAGATTCACAACTAGACCATGGAGGATAAGTTCAATTCCTAATGTGTACTGAATCAGCCAAGTTCACTGGAGCAGTAGTTGGGGACACTAACATCATTTGTGACGCTGGTCTGGATAGGGGAAATAATCATTCCCATTTGCTTAAGATTAAGAGCACGCTTGACAATGCTGCCTCCTATTGTCAAGTGGCATGCTGTGATCCATATGAAGAATGAGCATCTGATGAAGTTACTGATTGGCACCCAGCGTCAATGGAACTGTGCTCTAGCATGGATCAGTGTTGACAGGAGAGGAGCAGCCACAGACAAAATAACATTCACTATATCTAAAGTGGCCTAAAATTGTGTGTCCATCATTGGCAGAGGTGATGATGTCAAGCAGGTGCCATGTTGTGTACGTGTGAAATTGATTGCATCCAGCAGAATCACTGTTCTCGGCTCGAAGCTGCTAAATGTAGGCTCTTCATTTTATTTCAATGTTTTGCACTGCTCTCCCTTCGCAGCTTTGCCAGAGGACACCATGGCCGCAGTGGGAACAACTTTGAAAGAGAATGGGGATCCTTGCTGTAGATCAAGTGGTCACGTGATGACGTGGCTACATCAGAGGTCACATGTTGGGAGAGCGGACGTTTTCCCCGGGTATCGTGGGCAGAGCATAACTGTCGAAGCAGCTGCTAAGCCAGTGAATAAACTACTCTTCATTATTCTGTATGAGTTCCTTAAACTTCTCTGAAAATACCTGAAAAAGTTACATTGGTCTGCTTAAAACTTCCTTCAAACCTTTTTCTTATAAAATATGGGTGTTCAAAGCAGCACTAAATCTGGAAGTAAATCTCATCTTCTGTGGTTCCACTGTAGTTTATTTGTGTCTGTATTCTTGCTAAGATTCATGGACACAGGAGCATTGGACTGTCAGAGTATCATTTTATGTATAGAATGTTCGAAGTCTTTTCTCCTATGTCATTGTTTCACTGGCATCTGATGAGGGTTCTGAGCATGTGCAAGTTTTGGAGGGCTATTCAGCCTGTACGAGACTGTTCCACACGCAAGATCTGTTTTACTAGTGCTCCTGTTTTCATAGTTGTTACTGTTATTACTGTTCTGCTGGATCTGCTTTTATTGTTAAACTTTGTTACTTTATTATATCAAAAAAATCCTCCTTTTAAACAATAGATCTGTCTACCTTCATTGTGGTCTTAAGTTACCACAGTATTGGCCCTGAAGTAGGCCATGCACTGGCAACATGCGCCAGAAGCCTGAGGCCTACCGGAAACCAGGCCCCACCAGCTGCTAAGCTGGTGAATAAATTCGTTGTAAGTCCTTGTTGTCCGTGATTCAGAACCCAACACATTTACACCTGCCCCATTTGAATCACTGAGCATACAGTTATTCAGTACGTGACCAGAAAATTGAGTTTGTGCAATTACTGAGGTAATAATACACAGATTAGTATTTGAAGCAACCTTGGTTGGCGACTAGCAGCAATAATTCAAATCATGGGCACACTGTCAGACTTCATCTGCGGCTCCATTTATACTATGATGATTGAAATTAAAAATAACAGGAGAGTCTTTGGGATTAATGATCATTCTTTTGATTTAATTTAAAAAGAAAACAGTACCAATGCTGAAACTTACTTAAAATGCAACATGAAAAAATGATTAGGGTTCTCATTGATACCAGCAAGTGTCAAATTAAACTGGGAGAGAGGGGAGGGGTTTCAACCATTTTGTACCCAAAGGGTCCCCTTGGTATAAAAAAAATTAATGCCAGTAAATATTCGGCAAAAAATAGAACAGAACATTTCTTGTTTCTCAGCATTTGGGACCAATATTTTGGTCTTTTAATGCATTCTTTTAATTTAAAGAACATGGGGCGGATTTTTATGAGCTCTTCACACCCGTTTTGCAGCAGGAAAATGTCGTAAAATCAGGCTTAAAACGGCCAGCGCGAATGGCGCTGGTTTTTGCGCCTGTGGTAGTTTTACGACACCCGGATTTCCGGCGTGGCCAGCCTCTCACCAGAAATGAGAGGGGGGCCCATTTCCACTCTGCATGTGATTGGTGGGGAGTGGGGGAGAAGAGGGGTGGGGGGGAACACTGTCACTCTGCATGTGATCGGTGGGGAAGAGAATGGGGGCCATGATCGGTCGCGGGGGGGGGGGGGTGGGATGGCGGGGGCTGCATCTCGGGCGGCGGGCCCCCACAATTGCAGGGGGGTGGGGCAAGTTAGTTGAGACTGCCTGCAGTAGCAGGGGCCTGACAGTTCTTTCTCTGTCTGTCAGACCCCTGCTACTGTTGATGCGCATGTGCAGCATCAGAGGTCTGCACATGCGCAATACCTCTCCCTACAGGCTGTCTGGCAAGTTAAGTCGCCCCACAGCCCCTCTGGCTAGAAACTGATAAGCTCATCTTCTCAGAGACAGAGTCATAAGATTGGGTGTGAAAACTCACCCGAAAAACTGATCTGGAACTCGCCTATTTTCAGACTAGCTGGTCGCTTAGAAAAAATCTCATAAAATCCCACCCAAGGCGTCTAGTAATATCTTTAATGATAATGATACATCTTATAGTGTCCTCACAACATATGATTTGTGGGACTTGCAAAGTCCCACAATTTGTAACAAAAGCATTGTACAAAACATGCAAGCAAAAGTAGCAATGACAACAACAGTTTGCTTCGATGTAACGCTAGTAACAGAAAAGAAAATGTCCCCAATCACTTAATAATTCAGTAATAAATGGGCACTAAGCCAAAGAGATATGAGGAAGGATGAACAAAAATGTGGGTTTTGAGGAAAGTCTTGAAGTCATATAGAATAATGATGAGACATTCAGGGACAAGATCCCAGGTGGCTAAAAATGCGGCCCGAATCTTCCAAGGACCGATAATCAGCATCAGATTACCACTCTGCTCCTACTGTTTTCAGCCACGGCACATCTACGCATTTCCAGTTGGGAATTCTCTTTTTTCCAGAAATGTGAAATGTACTTGAAATGGAACTGCTCCTGCATAGCACTGCTGGAATTTCAGGAAAAGTCTCAAAACTTCTCTGAAAAGCAATGAAGAGAAGACAAATGGGTAAGGGCGTAGGGTGGATAAGGTTAGCGGTTAAGGGGTAGAGTGGGTAAGAAGATATTGTGGGTAAGGAGATTGCGTGGGTAAGATAAGTGGATAAGTGAGTAAAGTGGCAGGTGGGTAGGTTGGGTTGGTGGCAGCTGGGTCGGGTGTTAGGTGGGGCAAGATGGCAGATAGGTAAAGTAATAGGGAGGAAGGATGGCAGATGGATGGACTGGTAGGTGGGTAGGATGGTAGTTGGTTCGGGTGTCAGAGTAACAAGTGGCTGAAGTGACAGGGTAAAGGTGGGTAGGGTGGCAGGTCGGATGGAAAAGTGGCAGGTAGTAGAGATGGCTAGTGGTTCAATTAACAAGGTGGATGAGGAATAGGATGGCAGGTGGGTGAATGGGTAGGTGGGTCTGGGGTTTTCGGATCACTTTGGGAGTTGTTGGGTTGGAGCTAGTCAAGTTGGGTCGGGAGAGTCAGGGTGTCAGTGGGGGGTGGGGATGGGTGTGGAATCACATGGTGGGGCAGGGTCATGCCCCACCATGTGATTCCATTGGGAGTTGATTGGTAGGAGCTTGCGGATCTGGCAGGGGGATGAAGTTGGAGGTTAGAGGGGAGTCAGAGATTCGGGGAAGTAGTCAGGGGATAGTTGGGTAATGAGGGGTTGGTCAGGTTAGGTTGTGGGGGTGAAGTTGGGGGTTTAGGGAGAGTGGGGGATCAGGTCGAATAGTCAGGTATCTAGGGCAGATTCAGCATGGTCATGTGAGTGATTGGGAGAATCAGTTATATAATTATACAGGGTTTTTTTCCTGGGCAATGATCCAGGTTAGTAAGTTGGAACCGTCTGACTTTCCAACTCTAATCCAGTTAGAGACTTTTTCATAGGATCCCAGGGAGCAGGGAAATTGCCCATTGAAAGTTCAAACTTCCTGGGAAATTCCTATAGAGTTGGAACTCCTGAGGAGTCCCACAGTGCATCTATCGTGGCACATCTGGTCTCCCACTCTTTAGGGACTGTATGCTCTGGACCATGGTCAGTGGGAAGTGTGAATACATTAGAAACTAGGGTCTAAAGGATGAGCAAATCCAACTGAGAACATAGACGCGCACACACACTAAAATATAAATCTCATTTTAATAGCCCCTATGCCAACCAATGCCCACCACCAACCATCCTTTGCCCTTACATCCTCCGTGCCAACTTTCCCAGTTGCAACCATGGGTAAAACTCTGATGACCTGCTGAGATGAAATAAAGTTTGTTTTCATTGATGACTTCATTATTTAAAAAAATACTCATATTGATAAAGCCTTTTCAATACATTTACATTTCTTCAACTACTTAATCCCTTATGAAAATAAGCATCTGTATTTATCGCCCCAGATCAAATACTTTATAACCAATCAGAGCTGTCAATCAAACTGTGAACTGACAGGGCCCACACTAAAAATGACAGGTTGTGGAATGAATCATTCAATACTAATCCTATAATGAAAACCCTTAAGTTTATGTCAACAGACAGAAGTAGTAAAATTGCAAGCAACTACAGGTTGTTTACGTTTAATTAAAAAGGGTGTGGATTTAATTACCTTCACTGATTGACGGTTCCAACAAGTTTATCTACTTTTTTACACACATTCATGTCTAATTTTAACAATTTCAAAGGGCACTTAACCCCTCAATGTGGCCAATGGCCTCCCAGAAGGGTCACCTTACCACTCCCAAAGAAGACCCTCTGAACGATCTGAAAGAGTACCCTAGTTCCCTTCCAAATAATTCTGGCAGCTTTAGACTTTTCAAATGTCTAAAGCTTGCAACTCACGTTTTGCACATTCCACGAGCAAAAATTGTATCTGTTTGAAGGTAACTGCACTTTAACCTGTGCAGATGTGTCTGTGAACTACAATATGCCCCGATTGCCACCCCCCCTCCTCCCCCCCCCCCCTGAAAAATGGTGGACTTCCAGAATTAGGCCAGAATTCCGATCCCTGCCACAATTCAGGTCCTTGATTGCTTTGGATGATCTAAAAGTGCAAGTTAATTGAGTTCAGTATCAATTTATCAGTAAGTCGATAACATAATTTACTGAATCACATCTAACACTGCATGCAGTGCAGGGTATTGCAACAAACTAGAGATACTCACTAAGTGTCTTGTGGACAACAAATGTCTGGAAATTTATGAGGCTTGGCTATAGCGTTTGGTTGTGGAATCCACGCTGGTTTATTATTTTCTGGCGCTGATTGCATCAACCTGCTGGCCCATATTCAAGCATGGAAAACTACAGTGAGAGAAGGTGGCAGTTAATTTCCTGTGCCACACTTATTAGACAGACATGCACCACTTCACAATAGCTAATGCTACAGATGTCAAGATGCGGCATGTTTTCGTCTCAAATACTCAATACGGATTTCAGAAAATATGAAGAGGCAGGAATTGGGCTGTATAGTGTCCATTTGTTTTATGTACATTGTGGCTTCCCAAGTGTGGTCTGGGATGTGGGTGCCACTTTCTGATGGACACACATACCTCATAGCCACTGGCAGTGTACAGGACAACTAAATTATAGCACCAGTCAATGGAAATATGGATTTGATGCCACTTTTGAATGCCAAACTCCAGTTTACATTTCTGTCTTAACCTCACACAGTTTAAAATGCATTAAGCAAGATGGAACCTCCCATACCAGTGCCATTTCAATCATGAACTGTTTACAGATTAGAGATACTGGATGATTTGTTTCAGGCTCCTGGTACAATCATTTTCATTTTTGAAGATTTCAATCTGTCTGCCTATAGTTTCAAGAATCTGTATGGAGAGGCCTGGCTGATGCTGAAATCATTTTTTTTGTTGTTGTTGATTTAAAGCTTGTGCTAAAATAAGCTGTTTCCAGACGTTGGTTGCCTGGTAGGGCTACCTCTGGGGAGTGAGCATGACTGGGAGAAGGAAGTGATGTGACGCAAGACAAGATGTTGGAAGAGGGTGGTGGGGGAAGTCTCTCAGCAGGTGGCCACGCCCCAACTTCAGCAAAGACCAATTTATGAAGCGTCTTTGCTTCATCAAGTAAGTCGTAATTGAAATTTGCCAACTGCTACAGCCACAAGCAAAGCCTCAAACCAGGGCAAAGTCAGCATTAGTTGTGGTTGTTAAGTGAATGAATGTACCTTAACTTCTTTGCATATCCATTTTTAAATTTTTTCATAGGATGTGAGTGTCAGTGGCAAGGCCAGAATTTATTATCCATTTCTAATTGCCCTGGCAAGGTGGAGGTGAGCCTACTTTTTGAACCGCTGCAGTCCGTGCAGCGTAGATACAATCAAAGTGCTATCAGGGAAGGACTTTGAGGATTATGACTCACTGACGGTGAAGGTGACAGCTATATAGGTCCAAACCAGGATGGCATGCAACCTGGAGGGAAATTTAGGGATGGTGGTGTTTCCATGAATCAGCTGCTCTTGTTCTTTAGGTGCTAGATGTTGAATGTTTGGAAGGTGCTGTTGAAGATGTCTTGACAAAGTGTTGCATTGCTGCTACTGTGCGTCATTGATGGAGGGAGTCAATATTTAAGGTACTGGATGGAGTGCCAATGAAGTGGGTCACTTTCTTCTTGGATATTGAGCTTCTTGAGTGTTGTTGGAGTAGCACTCATCCAGGTAAGTGGAGAGTATTCCAATACACTCTTGACTTGTGCCTTGTAGATGATGCACAGGCTTTGGGGCAATAGCAGTTGAGTTATTCACTGCAGCATTCCTGGTCTCTGACCTGGTCTTGTAGCCATAGTATTTATATAGCCAGTCCAGTTCAGTTTATGGTGAATGGTAACCCCTCTGATGCTGAAAGTGGGACATTCAGCGAGGGTAATGCCATTGAATGTCAATGAGATGCTTTGATTCTCTCTTTTTGGAGATAGTCATTGTCTGGCACTTGTCTGGTGCAAATGTTACTGTCACTTGGTGACCCAAGCCAGAATGTTGTCCAAGTCTTGCTGCATGCGGACACAAACTGCATCAGTATCTGAGGAGTCGTGAATGGTGTTGAAAATGATGCAATCATCGGGGAACATTCCCACTTCTGATCTGATGATGGAGGAGAGGTTATTGATGACGCAGCTGAAGATGGTTGGGTCTAAGACCCTGAGGAATTTCTGTAGTGATGTCCTGGGACTGAGATGATTGACGTCCAATGACCACAACTATATTCCTTTATGATAGGTTCGACTGCAACCAGTGGAGAGCTTTCTCCAGATTCCCATTCAACTTTGGTAGACTTTCTTGATGCCACTCTCGGTCAAATGCAACATTGATGTCAAGCTCCGGAATTTGGCTCTTTTTTCTATATCTGGGCCATGGCTGTACTGTGGTCAAGAGCTAAGTGGTCCTGGTGGAACCTACACTGAGTATCAGTGGGAAGATTGTTGTTGAATTAGTGCAGCGCAGTAGCACTGTTGACAATGCTTCCCATAACTTTGCTTGTAAGTAGATGAGAATAGACCAGATTAGATTTGTCATGCTCTCAGTGGAGCGGACACCACTGGTCATTTTTCCACATTGCCAGGTCGATGCAAGTGTTGTAGCTGTAGTGGAACAGCAGGACTAGAGGCACAGCTCATTCAGGAACATGTGTCTTCAGTAATACAGCCAGGATGTTGTCAGATCCTATTACATTCACTGTACTAAAAGCCATTTCTTGATATAATATGGAGTGAACTGAATTGTCTGAGAACTGACATCTGTGATGCTGGGGATCTCAGGAGAGGGCCAAGGTGGGTTATCCACCCAGCACTTCTGGCTGAAGATGTTTGCAAATGCAGTCCTCCCCCATCATTGAGGAGGTGAATACTTTTAGAACCTTCACTTCCAGTGATTTGTTTAATTGTCCACCACCATTCACAACTGGATGTGGCAGGACTGCAGAGCTTAGATCTGATCCATTGGTTGTCAGCTTGTTTAGCTCTGACTATAGCATGCTGCTTTTACTTTTTTGCATGCATGTTGTCCTGTATTATACCTTCACCAGGCTGCCTTTGAAGACATAAGCAGCATCTAGCAGTTTGCTGTGCATTGCTGTATAAGTGTGGTCACTGTGGCTCTTGGTTGGCCACCTAACAGAGAACAGGAAGAGCACTGGCAGAGAGGCAGTGGCGAGAGCAAGAATGCTGTACTCCAGAGAGAGGTTCATGCTGCATCAAGCCAATGCGACTGTCCTGTGGCTTCACGTCAGCTATTCTATGGATCTGTTCAGAACTGGATTTATAGACTGCTGTGATGCACGGAAGATCCCTATGAACACTGAGTCACAATGGTAAAGTTGAACTTGCAAGACAGCAGTCAAAGTTTCCAATGCAGCACTCAACACTGTAATGGCAACTGTTTGCACTGCAATGGATACTGACTGTACCACGATGGGAGCTATGAGATTTCCCCATCTAATGCCTGCATCATTGTAGGTTCCATGAGAGTGCTGACCACCTGTCTCATACTAGAAAGTTTGGGCTCCATGCTCTGCGCAGCCTTGAGCCAGTACGGTGCTGGACTACCTCATGTCCCTTGACATTGCATTTAGATTTTCTGTGCACCATCTATTTTGCTTCTTCTGTAGCCTGGCCCTTGAAATTCTCATCTGACCGCTCTGCAGCAGAGCTAGTGTGCAACATTGTCCTCTGTCATGTTGGCAGCTGTTCTATCATTCTGCCACCCTGGCTTTTGTGGATTGGTGCCTAGAGTCTCACCACATGCAGATTTCTGTCCTACGTTAGCCTCTAAAATGCATGCGGTGTTTGAGCTGGTGGCCCTGAGTGTAAGTTTGAGTGACGGAATCTCTTCACCTTCATCATCATCTTCCACTTGCGCCACTGGAAAAGTTCTTGTTCTTAAGTATCTGAAATGAAGAAGGGATGGGTTTCAGGTTGTAGTGAGAGCAGAGGCGAAAGTAAGAAGTCACGCTTACATCATCAGTGGCTTGTGAATCAGAAGAGATTATAGGACGAGGGAGAAGTGGAATGAGAGGGGGGAGAAGGGAGGAATAGATATGCAGATATACTTATCATTTATCCCTGCACCATCAATGGCTGGGGCCTCATTGATGCCCCTTCCTCTGATAGAGTCATAGAGGTTTACAGCATGGAAACAGGTCCTTCGGCCCAACTTGTCCATGCCGCCCTTTTTTTTTAAACCCCTAAGCTAATCCCAATTGCCCGCATTTAGCCCAAGTCCCTCTATACCCATCGTACCCATGTAACTATCTAAATGCTTTTTAAAAGACAAAATTGTATCCGCCTCTACTACTACCTCTGGCAGCTTGTTCCAGACACTCACCACCCTCTGTGTGAAAAAATTGCCCCTCTGGACACTTTTGTATCTCTCCCCTCTCACCTTAAACCTATGCCCTCTAATTTTAGACTCCCCTACCTTTGGGAAAAGATATTGACTACCTACCTTGACTATTCCCCTCATTATTTTATAGACCTCTATAAGATCACCCCTCAGCCTCCTACACTCCAGAGAAAAAAGTCCCAGTCTATTCAGCCTCTCCTTATAACTCAATCCATCAAGTCCTGGTAGCATCCTAGTAAATCTTTTCTGCACTCTTTCTAGTTTAATAATATCCTTTCTATAATAGGGTGACCAGAATTGCACACAGTATTCCAAGTGTGGCCTTACCAATGTCTTGTACGACTTCAACAAGACATCCCAACTCCTGGATTCAATGTTCTGACCGATGAAACCAAGCATGCCGAATGCCTTCTTCACCACTCTGTCCACCTGTGACTCCACTTTCAAGGAGCTATGAACATGTACCCCTAGATCTCTTTGTTCTGTAACTCTCTCCAATGCCCTCACATTAACTGAGTAAGTCCTGCTCTGGTTCAATCTACCAAAATGCATCACCTCGCATTTGTCTAAATTAAACTCCATCTGCCATTCGTCAGCCCACTGGCCCAATTGATCAAGATCCTGTTACAATTGGAGATAACTTTCTTCACTGTCCATTATGCCACCAATCTTGGTGTCATCTGCAAACTTACTAACCATGCCCCCTATATTCTCATCCAAATCATTAATATAAATGACAAATAACGGTGGGTCCAGCACTGATCCCTGAGGCACACCGCTGGTCACAGGCCTCCAGTTGGAAAAACAACTCTCTACAACCACTCTCTGGCTTCTGTCAAGAAACCAATTTTGTATCCATTTAGCTATCTCACCCTGGATCCCGTGAGATTTAACCTTATGCAGCAACCTACCATGCGGTACCTTGTCAAAGGCCTTGCTAAAGTCCATGTAGATAACATCAACTGCACTGCCCTCATCTACCTTCTTGGTTACCCCTTCAAAAAACTCAATTAAATTTGTGAGACATGATTTTCCACTCACAAAGCCATGCTGACTGTTCCTAATCAGTTCTTGCATCTCTGAATGCCTGTAGATCCTGTCTCTCAAAATACCTTCCAACAATTTACCCACCACAGATGTGAGGCTCACTGGCCTGTAGTTTCCAGGCTTTTCCCTGCAGCCCTTTTTAAACAAAGACACAACATTTGCCACTCTTTAATCTTCAGGCACCTCACCCGTGACTATCGATGATTCAAATATCTTGGCTAGGGGACCCGCAATTTCCTCCCTAGCCTCCTACAACGTCCTGGGATACACTTCATCAGGTCCCGGGGATTTACCTACCTTGATGCGCTTTAAGACTTCCAGCACCCCCTTCTCTGTAATATGTACACTCCTCAAGACATCACTATTTATTTCCCCAAGTTCCCTAACATCCATGCTTTTCTCAACAGTAAATACTGATGAGAAATATTCATTTAGGATCTCACCCATCTCTTGTGGATCCGCACATAGATGACCTTGTTGATCCTTAAGAGGCCCTACTCTCTCCCTTGTTACTCTTTTGCCCTCTATGTATTTGTAGAAGCTCTTTGGATTCTCCTTTGCCTTATCTGCCAAAACAATTTTGTGTCCCCTTTTTGCCCTCCTGATTTCTCTCTTAATTCTACTCCTACAGCCCCTATACTCTTCAAGAGATTCACTTGATCCCAGTTGCCTATGCATGTCATGTGCCTCTTTCTTAGATAGATAACACTGTCTCCATTATAGAGGCTAAAACATGCAGCCATCCTCTCCCTCCTCCAGCTCGCTCTTGCTGCTGGCTGTAACACGCTACCGGCGTCTGCAAAAAAGAGGAATTAAGTTGGTGAGTTTTCCACAATATGCTTGGGTGATGCGGCTGTCACAGTTGAATGGTTGCCAGTCTGTCCAAATGGTGAGTCGTGGCTGTGAAGTTTGCAACTGGGCAAAATGTGTGAGAGTGAGGTGAAGTATTGGAATTGAATAACTGATACTAATTGGTTGAGATTTTGGCAAGTGTGTGATGGTGGTGTAGAAAGTTGTGAATAGATGTGGCTGGTATGATTGGTAGAATTTGCCATTCGAAGATGAGCTCACTCACCTTGGCAACCCATGTTTTTGGAGCAACCTTCCTGGCACTGACCTCCACTAATACTTGTTCTCACTGCCTCCTGAGATATTTCTAGAGGGCTTCTTGCACCCTCCCCCCTCCCCTTCTCATTGTTATAGCTTGTTTCTTCTTCACATCTTGCACCAACCTCCAGAGTATTATCAGAAAATCTTGGTGTTCACCCTCTCTGGCATAATTATCCATTTCACAAAGTATCAAAGCCACTTTCTATCTCTTTTAGCTTTGACAAAGGATCATTTGGACTCGAAACGTCAGCTCGTTTCTCTCCTTACAGATGCTGCCTGACCCGCTGAGATTTTCCAGCATTTTCTCTTTTGGTTTCAGATTTCAGCATCCGCAGTAATTTGCTTTTAACAAAGCCTGTAATGTTTTTGGATTAAACTCCAATCCCTTCTACAGCCACAACGCACCCCCTCTTTAGCACTGCTGCCTCACAACGACAGGGGCTCTGGTTCAATTTTGATCCTGGGTAACTGTCTGTGTGGAGTTTGGACGTTTTCCCCATGTCTTCGTGGGTTTCCTCGGGGTGCTCCGGTTTCCTCCCGTACTCCAGCGTAAATCCACTTCATTAGATTATCTCCCTGATGTGAAAACAGAAATCTCCCCCTCACAACTGGAATTTCTGTGGTGTAGAACTGGATGTTTGCTTTAGGATTTAAACAAATCTTAGTCTTCAACATGAGGCTGGCAGGAGAGTGTTTAGTTATGTCTACATGTAGTTTATTCTCAAGTGATATCCGTCTAAATATTACTTTTTTGTCATTCCTGCACTAGCAGAGTAGAACACTATACTGGTTAGTAACCATGGAACTGGGTTGTTCTCAATGGCTGTTACCGCTCATGTTCCATTGTCAAGCAATGACCAAAAAAAGGCAACAGCATAATTGAGATTGTTCCTGCTTTGCACCCCTGCATTAATCTGTCACTTTCATTGAATCTAAATCTCAGTCCCATCTTGAAACAACAACCTCCTTAATTTCTCCACGAATCTCTGCCTACTAGCAAATTCTGTGAGCTTATCAGAAACTCTTCCAAGAATTATTGATATAATTTCCTCAAATACAATATGAAGTGTGTGAATTGAAGGTTTGTGATCTGATATGGGTAGCAGTGCATATGTTGGAAGATTCTGCAGCCCATACAAGGTTGGATCAACTAGTCCTTTCCTCTTGACAATTCTTTTCTTAACATCAGCTCAACTCATGCACTCAGAGCGTCTGGCGAAGTTTTGATACATTTTTGACAGTGGATCTTATATGGCATCATTTACAAAGCTCACAAAAGCTGTCAGCTGGACAGTCAGAATGTTGATATGGGCAGCCTGTGAGTGGAATATTCTTTGTAACATCGATTCTAAAATAAAGCTGAAATGGTGTTAAAACTGTTCTAAATCAAGTCGTGCCTGTGAAGGACAAACTGATACCAAGTAATTCATTTTTTATGGGTATTGTTAATGGGTATTTTGTAAAAAAAAAAGACGAGTGAAGGAGGTTTACGAAAAATAAACTCTCCCTCTGTACAAACACTATTCAAACAATCGGAGTGCTCAGATGATCAAATGTGAATTTGATATCTCTTTTCCTAATGACAATGATTCATTAATTCCGCTATAATTCTATCTGGATGCCACACTAAAAGCATGTTGTTGTGAGTGGTTAGTTTATAGAAATTATTTTAAAGTGGCTTCTGTTCACAGAAGTGCCATAAATAATATTTGTTACACCACTGATTGTGTTACAGTGAGATTGTATTTGGTTATGTGCAACCTATTGTGACTGTTTCTGACACTAATCCTTGTGGGTCGCTGACACGTGTTATGGAGCAGTGCTTCGCTTTGTAACACCCACTTCTACACCTAATAGAAGCTTGTTTGGTCTTTAGTCTCATTCACTTCACAACAGGGCAAAAAAAAAAGTTCCAATTCGGTGGCGTGGCTTTTTTTTTTGTGCAAGGGCAGAGACCCAAGGCATTCCCATCACATCTCCATCTCTTTAGCTATGCACAGCTGCTCTGCACTGCCACTCAGCAGCACTGCAGAGGTTGAAGCCCGAAGCGAGCAGTCCTGCTGTTTCTGCCGTCCTACACCACTCTGCACATCCAGCTGTCCCTTTGGCCAAAAAAACCTTGGCCTTCCCAAAGACAGCACAGTCACTCAGCGGCTCACCGAGGCGCTGCCATAACAGATGCTTCCATAGCCTGTCATCGTCTGCGGTTAATACTTTCTAGGCAATTGAGCAGAAGAGCCCAGCCAAACTGATGGACTTGTGTGAGAAGTCTGTGACAGCCTGCTCCATTCAGGTACTGTGTATTGAATTGCTTGTTAATAGGATCTATAAATTCATTAGTTAGGGAATGCAATACGCTTAGAAATTCACATTATTCCCTTTTGCCTATTCCTTTAGGGAATAGTAAACAAGCATTTAATTCCTTGCATACTGAGTGTTCTGCAGCTTCACGTATTAAGTGTTAGTTCTTTCTGCTTCCTCACACACTGCTGTCTTCGTATTGACATGAGCTTTAGCATCCAGGAATGCCTGAAATTTCTGAGTTGGAAAAAGACAAACTGATAAGCATCATCAGAACAGTCCACTGCGATTACTTTTTCGAACATACACTTGAAGGTTTAGAGACACACATGGTCCAGAGGAGCTGTCATATTGTGTCCTACAGACTTGTTTGTCAGATTGCAATAACCTTGCAAAAAAGAGACGATACAGAGTAAAGTCTCATCGGGACAATGTTTTTAAAACATATCTTTCAACAGGACCTTCAGATATTCAAAGTAATGAGAGAAGGCAGCTCTTAGGTTGCATAACCAGAAACTATATTCTCCTCAACTATTGCACAATTTCAGTTAATACAAAGGGGGAGCTCTCCACACAATATCATTAAAATTTGCTGATACTACCAAAATAGCAGCCAAACCTAGGTGTTCCCATATGCCACAGTGACTGTAGTGCTTTCTAAGCAAGATACATCTCTTTCTGAGATATTCCTGTTACCTTTGTTTTCCCAATTTCTGTTAGACTTTTCTGTCTACAAAATATTCAGATTGCAGAAATAGACCATTTTGCCCAACACACCCAACACAAACACATGTTTATGCTCCACATGAGTATCCTTCCAATCATTTTCATTACATTCCATTAACATATCCTTCAATTCTTTTCTCCCTCAGGTGCTTAGCTATATTCTTAATGTCACCTGTGGTTCAGTTGGTAGCACATTTGCTTCCGAGTAAGACAATGTGGATTTTGGGCCCGCCCCAGAGCCATGAGCACAATATATAGGTTGACATTTCAGTGGCAGTGCTGCATTGTCGGAGGTGCTGTCTTTTGGATGAGAAGATAAACCTCTCAGCTGAACATTACAAAAATCCCATTGCATCATTTCGAAGAAAGACAAGGGAGTTCTTGGGAGATATGCTGGGGAAGTTTTTCACACAGAAAGTGGTGGGTTCCTGGAATTCACTGCCAGCGGAGGTGATGGAAGCAGGCACATTAGCAACATTTAAGAGGCAACTGGATGGGTACATGAATAGGGAGGGAATAGAGGGATATGGATCGAGTAAGGGCAGAATTTTTTTTTTAGTTGAGCTAGGGCATCATGATCAGCACGAGCTTGGAGGGCCGAAGGGCCTGTTCCTGTGCTGTACTTTTCTTAGTTCTTCCTGATGTCCTGGACATCCCTCAACCAACATCACTAAAACAGCCTGTCTGGTTATTAACACATTGCGGTTTATGGGGAGTTCTGTGTGCAAATTGGCTGCTGTGTTCCCTGCATTCTGAGAGTAGCTGCACTGGCTCTGAAACTCTTTGCGATGTTCTGGTCTAAGTGCAGGATTTCATTTCTTCAACTTGAATTGTGACGATCATAAACGCCACGAAAAAAATATGTTCCACCAGATGGCAATGTACTGTTCTGAAACAAGTTGCAAATGTTGCATCAAATAAAAACCTACACCATGTTTAAAACGCTAAACTCTCAACGCATGTACAAAGTCCAAAGATGTGTGGGTTAGGTTGATTGGCCAGGTTAAAAATTGTCCCTGAGATGTGTAGTTCGAGGGATTAGCGGGTAAATATGTGGGGGTAGGGCTTGGGTGGGATTGTGGTCGGTGCAGACTCGATGGGCCGAATGGCCTCCTTCTGCACTGTAGGGTTTCTATGTTTCTAAGTGAAATTCGTTCTATTGAGGTAGTTCATTCTTTTCACTTTTCCTTGGCTTTCCACTCACCATAAGAAATCATTTTGTCCACACGTACAAATTTATCCATGAAATAGCTTAAAGGGATCCTTATGAAACCATTTGATGACTACAGAACAATGGTATATATGTCATTCAAACATGTGACTATTGTTTTGGACGTGGCACCACCATGATTAAGAGTATGCATAGCTTGCAGAGTGATCTGCTACACTGGGCTGGAGGTGATGGTTTGGGCAAAGGTCCAGACAAAACGGCTGGAATTCACCAGCCGTTCTCGTCGGCGGGATCCTCCAGTCCCACCGGCAGCACACCCCCGCCCGCGGGTTTCCCGCCAGCGTGGGGTGACATCAATGCGAATTCCCATTGGCAGTGGCGGGACCAGAGAATCCCGCCACCAGCAAACAACGCACCTCCTCCCGCCAGCGGGAAACACGCAGATGGGCGGCTGGAAAATCCCGCCCATCATCTTTGTGCAAATCATTACTTCAAACACTATGCAGGAAGGTAGTGTCCGTGGAAATTATTCAGCCCGAATAATGACAAAAATGATCCGTTTGCGATGATTCAGATTCCAGCTTTATTACTTGGGACTCAGATTTTTACTGGTATTTTGGGATTGTAATATCCAGAGGCATCGCTATTCTCTTATAATCACAGCCACCGGTTTGTGGTGATTGAATAAGTCAAATTCAATTTCTTTACATGGGATTTTCTGATCTTTTCGGGGATCTGTGATTTTATCTGTTTTGCTATGAAAACCAAAATCAAGTTGCCTTGGAAATAATGCCTGGGTCTTCTGAGTCATCTCTGCCCCCAAAGGTCTTACTGCAAAACTAATAAAAATATTCATTTGCAGGCCGTTGATTCATTTATTTCTGGAGAAGGAGCTACGGAGTCCAAGCATTTCAGGGAGAGCTGCATCAACGCAGTGCAATGAAATGATTACCCAAAGATTGTGAGATGATAAGTGACGTTAACTAAGCTGCATCGGGCTCGGTCACTCCATCCAGAGAGTTCCATAGTGGTCGCATCAAAACTCAAAAGTTGAAATCAATATCGGAGGCGGGGAGGTATTTCCATCCTTGTGCCTGGTCGGTAACATGACAGACTACTTTACCCATTGTGGAATCTGATCCTTATTACATTGAAAATTGACCCTGATGCAAACAGAGCACACTGGCTCACGAGCTTGCTTGGGGGAAGTTACCAAGTTGCTGGCTGCTAGAAGCCTGGCAGACATCATAATCCTCATTTTTTGTTGCTGAGGCTTGAGTCCAGAAATGTTTTGGCTTGCACCCCGCTTGCCTCAGTAGCAAGGTCCCCAAATGTTGTGATCTTCACTCAGGGAGGAGTTGTGGGGGGGAGGGTGGGGGTGGTGGGAGGTGTATGGGGTTGGATAGAGTTGGGTTCACCAACCCTGGAAGCAGAGTGTGGGTGGTCACAAAGGTGGCTGAATGCCGAGGCTGGCTGCTTAGAAGTTCTCCCGCAGTTCTCTGGGACTATGTCCCAGTTTTGTTACGTGATTTAAGGCCCTCTAACCTTCACTCCTCATCACCACCTATCAGCCATGGCGTTTTATACCCACATGCCAACGTATGTCCCAACCCACTTCCTTGGTCCATGCCAATTCATGCCCCATCCACCCAACCTCCTAGGTCCCTTATACTCCGCATCAAAGACAGCCGATACTTTAATCTATTTCAGTTTGAATTGAATTGATTTATTATTGTCACATGTATTGGAATACAGCGAAAAGTATTGTTTCTTGAGAGCTCTGTAGACAAAACATGCCATTCATAGAGTACATAGGAGAGAAGGAAAAGAGAGGGTGCAGAATATAGCATTGCAGAATATAGCGTTGCAGATGGGGTTAAGAGAAAAATCAGCTTAATATATCATAGGTCCATTCAGTAGTCTGATGGCAGCAGGGAAGAAGCTGTTCCTGAATCGGTTGGTATGTGACCTCAGACTTTTGTATCTTTTTCCTGATGGAGGAAAGTATGTCTGGGGTGTGTGGGGGTCTTGACTATGCTGGTTGCTTTTCTGAGGCAGCATGATGTGTCGATGGAGTCAATGGATGGGAGGCTGGTTTGCATGGTGGACTGGAATGTGTTCACAACTCTTTGTAGTTTCTTGCTTTTGATCAGAGCACGAGCTATTCCAAGCTGTGATACATCCAGAAAGGATGCTTTCTATGGTGCATCTGTAAAAATTGGAGAGTTGTAGTGGACATGCCAAATTTCCTTAGCCTCCTGAAAAAGCAGAGGTGTACGTGAGCTTTCTTAACTATAGCATTGGCACGGAGGGACCAGGACACATTGTTTGTGATCTGGACACCTAGAAACTTAAAGCTCTCGGCTATCTCCACTTCATCACCTTTGATGCAGACAGTGGCATGTCCTCGACTACATTTCCTGAAGTTGATGACTATCTCCTTTGTTTTACTTACTTTGAGGTAGAGATTATTGTCATAGCACCATTTCACCAGATTCTCTATCTCCTTCCTGTACTCCGTTTTGTCATTGTTTGAGATCCGGTCCATTACAGTGTTGGCATCAGCAAACATGAAAATGGAGTTGGAGCAGAATTTGGGCACGGAGTCATAAGTGAATAAAGAGTATAGTAAGGGCTGTCAATCAAACTGTGAACCCATACCCCCCAAAACCATCACTGCTATATCCACTGAGATAATTGTAGCTTTTGGAAATCAGCCAAACATTCATAATCAGCCCTGAGGGAAATGACAACAAACGGCTATAGAAATTGCTAAAACAGAATTTTTAACTCTGACTGATACCCACAGCCTGAATCACATCCTGCCCCTTTTCCCCTACTGGCAAACATTGGACCTGTCGGTATACAGAGCCTTGTCTTTTGGCTGGTAGTATATTGATGGCTTTTGGAAGCTCTAGATTCTTAGGCCCAAATTTTCTACAGTGACTTGAGTGTTTCAAAGAGTCTGTCAGGGTGTGTCATTCGTGGTCTATTTCAGTCAATTTCTTTAAATGGTTCCTAATAGTGACCTTTCTGCCCTCTCCCATAATCTCAAGCTCTCAATCTGGAATTAGTGGAGTTCAATGATAAATGAGTTTTTCTTGCTTATCTGACACTCAGTTCAGGTTTCTGAGGTAATATGAGGGTTCACTGCATGTTTATTTCCTTTGCTTTATGTGTCAGCCATGGGAGGACAGGATGTGAGAACTCAGTCTTGTTGGCATGTACAGGTGACTGAACAAAATGAAAAGGCTGGGAATACAGAAATGTAAGCCGGGAGTGAGGTTTACTGACTCCTGTCATAAAAAAGCTTTGAATGGAACTAACAGGGAAAGATCTTGGCTTTATGCCACAGTGCAAATCTGGTGCTGGCAAGTCATGGTAGCACAATTGTAAGCACTGCTGCCTCACAGTGCCAGGGACCTACGTTCAATTCTGGCCCCTGTCTGTGTGGTGTTTGCACGTTCTCTCCGTGTCCGCATGGGTTTCCACCGGGTGCTCTGGTTTCCTTCCACAGTGCAAAGATGTGCAGTTTAGATGGATTGGCCATGCTTATTTGCCCCTTAGTGTCAGCAGGACTAGCAGGGCAAATACATGGTGGTTACAGGTTTAGGGCTTGGGTGGGATTGTTGTCGGTGCAGGCTCAATGGGCCAAATGGCCTCCTTCTGCACTGTCGGGATTCTATGAAGTCAAAAGCCCATTTTATACTTCTCCTGATTTCTAGTAGAAGGTTGTGCTGGGTGGATATTGAAGATCGTTTAGTCTGAGATAAATGCTGAAAAAGGAATGAAGAAGGGTAAATATTTTCTGGTGCTGTTCATGTGATCTTTTCAGTAAGAAGCACAGACGTGCACTTCATAGGTGCAGATATTTCCTAGCAGGGCTAACAGTTTCAGTTCATGTCTTAGTTTGGGGAATTTCTCCCTCCCTCTCCTGAAAGCACGGTAGAATATTATTCCATGGACACTGGCTACCTTTTAGTAGCTCAACCAAGTGGTCAGATCTGGCGGGTGGAACCTTGTGCCCTTCCGCGTGGTGAGTTTGGTGGCAGGGAACACTTAGTCAAGCAGGAATGTGGCAGGAAGAGAGTCGACGATCTTCCTGCATCCACCCTGATTACGGCACAGTGGTTAGCACTGCTGCTTCACAGTGTCAGGGATCCAGGTTCAATTCTAAACTTGGTTGACTGTGCAGGGTTAGTTTTTTACACAGAGGGTGTTGGGGGGGCCTTGAGTACACTGCCAAGTGAGGTGGTTGAGGCAGACACGTTAGCGACATTTACGACTTACTGGATAGACACAAGAACAGACGGGGAATAGAGGGACAGAAGGTGGTTGGTCTAAATAGGACAACATGATTGGTGGGCTGAAGGGCTTGTTCCTGTGCTGTACTGTTCTTTGTTGACTGCCTGTGTGGAGTTTGCACATTCTCCCAGTGGCTCTGCAGGTTTCCTCCGGGTGCTCCGGTTTCCCCCCACAGTCCAAAGATGTGCAGGTTAGGTGGATTAACCATGCTAAATTGCCCCTTAATGTCTCAAAATGTCTAGGTTACGGGGATTAGCCAACATTATTGCGTGGGGTAACAGGTTAGGCGGGGGTGGGCCTGGGTAAGGCGCTCTGTTGGAGAGTCAGTGCCCACTTGATTGGCCGAATGTGCTTCTTCTGCATTGTAAGGATTCTATGAATTTAGCCTCAGTTCGCTGTCTGTGTGGAGTTTGTATGTTTTCCCCGTGTCTGGATGGGTTTCCTCTGGGTGCTCCGGTTTCCTCCCACAGTCCAAAAGTATGCAGGTTATGGCCATGATAAATTGCCCCTTAATGTCAGAGACATTAGCAAGGTAAATATATGGGTTTACAAGGGTAGGAACTGGTTGAGATTGTTGTCAGTACAGGGTCAATGGGCTGAATGGCCTCCTTGTCCCCTGTAGGGATTCTATGATTCTATCTGTGGTGGGAGCCCCTGTGGATGGCCTTGCTGACCATTGACTCATTGATGCCAGCATTGGGAAGGGGAGGGGTTGATGTAAGCCATCCCCTGCCCTTGCTGCCACCCCTCCATTAAGATTTCCCCATCATTCGACTTTGGGATCCGGCGATGATCCGGGTTCTTGGGTTTGTGTGACGCACCGACAGAAGCCATCACCTCGCCGACAGTGTTGCTTAAGAGAGTAGCCGGCCTCTGATTGGTTGGGAGCTCTTGGTGAGTGAGACTTACGCCCACCGTGATCCTGGGAGGAGGCCCACTGATGTGTTGGATAGAAGGGAAATGTGTGGCGTTACAGGGATAGGGCAGGGGAGGGGACCTGGGAGAAAGACACTCTGTCAGAGAGTTGGTGCAGACACAATGGGCTGAATGGCCTCTTCTGCATTGTTGGGATCCTATGATTCTCGGCTCTCAAGTGCCCGAGTGGAACAAGATGCAGCGAACCCTCTAAAAGAGGCAATGGAGAGTTCTCGCCAGCTCTTCAGCCAACAGCTGAGACCCCATCACTTCCACAAGGTTCTTCCGCATGAGTGAGTCTAGAAACTGAGCTGGATCGTGGAGGATTCAGAATGCAGCTTGCTGATGTTCTGACCCAACATCGATGCATGTGGATAAAGGCAAAATACTGCGCATGCTGGAACCTGAAACAAAAACAGAAAATGCTGGACAATCTCAGCAGCTCTGACAGCATCTGTGGAGAGAGAATAGAGTAAGAAGTCTCACAACACCAGGTTAAAGTCCAACAGGTTTATTTGGTAGCAAAAGCCACTAGCTTTCGGATTGCGTGCTGCTCCTTCGTCAGGTGAGTCACCTGACGAAGGAGCAGCGAGCGCTCCGAAAGCGAGTGGCTTTTGCTGCCAAATAAACCTGTTGGACTTTAACCTGGTGTTGTGAGACTTCTTACTGTGTTTATCCCAGTCCAACGCTGGCATCTCCACATCGAGAGAGAATAGAGCCAATGTTCGAGTCCGGATGACCCTTTGTCAGAGCCCCTCAGAGTGGTGCATGTAGTTTTTGTTACTCCTATTTTTGAGTGGCATTTTATAGTGCATCCTGGTTGAGTGCCTTTAATTATATAGTAACAAGAGATTGTACGAGGATGTGAAGTTGATTGTCATGGTAACCGGTTGAATGATGATGATATCTTAAACTGTGTAACACTAATGTAATTTGTCTCTGCTATTGACAACCTCGAGAGCTTACTGAAATCAAAAGAGAAAATGTTGGAATTACTCGGGAGGTCTGACAGCATCTGTGGAGAGACAAACAGAGTTAACATTTCAGGTCGATAACCTTTCATCTTTGTGCCCACTGAAAAGTTGAGCGGTTGGTCCATATTGCAGTTTAGGAGAATAAGGGATTAAAACACACAAGATCCTGAGGGGATTTGATAAGAGAGGTACGGAGAGGATGTTTTAACTTGTGGTTGAAATGCAATGGCACAGCGCCAGGGACCCGGGTTTGATTCCCGGTTTAGGTCGCTGTCTGTGTGGAGTTTGCACGTTCTCCCTGTGTCTGCATGGGTTTCCTCCGGGTGCTCCGGTTTCCTCCCACAATCCAAAGCTGTGCAGGTTATGTGGATTGGCCGTACTAAATTGCCCCTCTGTGTCCCAAGATGTCTTGGTTAGATGAATCGGCCATGGTAAATGTGTGGAGTTACGGGGGTAGGGGAGGGAGCCTGGACAAGATACTCCATCGGGGAGTCAGTGCAGACTCGATGGGCCGAATGGCCAATTCTGCACTGTAGGGATTCTATGATTCAAACTAGAACCAGGAGACAGAGTTTAACAGTCAGGGGTCTCCCGTTTAAGATGGAGATGAGGAGAGTTTAATTTTCTCTCAAATGCTTGTTAGTATGTGGAATTCCCTTCCTGTGAAAGCAGTGGGGGGCTGGGTCATTAAATTTATTCAAGGCAGAGGGAGACAGATTTTTGATAAACAAGGAGGTTGAGACCGAAACAAGATAAGCCATGATCTTATTGAAAGGCAGGCTCTGGCACCTAAATCCTATGTTCCTTTGTCCAATATTCCTTTGATAGTTATTAGGCTTGAGTGACTGCAGAAACAAATACCATGTGTGATTAATGCGCGGCGTCATATAAACCGATTTTGGTAGAAGTGGTATTGAGTTATAGAATCCTACAATGCAGAAGGAGGGAATTCGGCCCATTGAGTCTGCACCAACTACAATCCCACCCAGGCCCTATCCTCATAACCTCATGCATTTACCCTAGCTAGCCCCACTGACACTAAGGGGCAATTTAGCATGGCCAATCCACCTAACCCGCACATCTTTCAGATTGTGGGAGGAAACCAAAGCGGACACAGGGAGAACGTGCAAACTCCACACAGACAGTGACCCAAGCCAGGAATCGAACCCGGGTCCCTGGCGCGGTGAGGCGTATTGAGATTGAACTTCTCCAGTGCCAGGTGCCCTTAACTATATCACATGTTTCAAAGTGTGATGTTGCCCGATGGTATTCAATTAAAGTGATATGGACTGTTAAATTGAACAGAAATTGAAAGTCCCAAAGCATTCCTTATCTACACCCATTGTTTGTGAACAGTCACATCACTTTAAAAGTCGTTCCTCCCGTGAAGTGCTTTGAGACATTGCAGAGTGATAAGGCACGATAGAAGTGGCAACAATTGTGGTATTTCCTTTTGTTAACTGAAAGAATTTCAGCAGATTGTTATACCTCCAAATATGAAGCAGCTTCTGTGTAGCAGACAATATAAGTTAACTGCTCCAAGTTAAGACTAAGGTCAAGCTGTGAACAGTTTGTAGAATCAGAATTTTCCCGAGGATCTGATGACAGACAATTCTTACCGATATGTCCTGGGAGTTTCTGTTGAGTGCATTTTTCGATGGGTTGAATAGGATATTCACTTGCACGGAGCTGACTCATGTTGATAGATGTGTTTTTGTGCTAATCTAGATAATTTCACAGTTTTCAGCCTGGGATGGTAATAAAGCTGCCTGACCTTTCGCAAGCTGCGGAAGTAAAGGATAACATAGATTATTGGACAGATTCTGACCTTTGCAAGCCTCATTAATGTTCTGACAGGCAGAAAAGTAATTGATGTTTTACAGTCTCCACCTAGTTATGCATTGCTGCTTAAAATAGCACTGCATGGCCCAGCAAAGTAATGCAAGAGAATCTTTACTCAATTGTATTCTTGCCAAACACTAATTCTGCAATGGAGGAAGGTCATTAAAACATTCGATCTGGTGACTGCCATTTTTCTCTCGTGCCAGTGTCAATCTAATGATTTTCTGAATAGCCAATATCTTTTGTCACTCTTGGTCTGGCTCAGATGCAGATATGACAGAGATGATTGAATTCAACTCTGTCTTACTGCTGTGAAGTGCTTGTTCTTAACCTTAATGTTAAATGTAAAAAAGAAGCTTAAATAATGCTTCAGCTCTGAGGAGCACTCGGGAGGAGCCCTGTGGTGCTCAGCTGAATGCATGTCAAGACTTGTGCTGGCTTGCTGCACGCTGCATAATATTGCCATCACCAGAGCACAGTACTTGCCACCAGCTCCACCGTGACCAGCTAAGGGGGAAGAGGAAGTACTTGAGAACAGGAGGGGACAACTGACGTTTGTCCCTTTCTGGGTGGGCTGTAAATTATCAACTCATCAGAGTGCGATATCAGCAGATATGGGGAAGGCGATGGCCTAATGGTGTTTTCACCAGACTATTAATCCAGAAACTCAGCTGATGTTCTGGAGATCCAGGTTCGAATCCTGCCACGGCAGATGGTGGAATTTGAATTCAAGTAAAAAAGATCTGGAATTAAGAATCTACTGATGACCATGTCAATTCTCGGAAAAACCCATCTGGTTCACTGATATCCTTTAGGGAAGAAAATCTGCCATCCTTACTTGGTCTGGTCTACATGTGACCCCAGAGCCACAGCAATGTGGTTGACTCTCAACTGCCCTCTGAAATGGCCCAGCAAGTCACTCAGTTCAAAAGCAACTAGGGATGGGCAATATATGCTGGCCAGTCAGCAACACCCATGTCTCATGAATGAATTAAAAAGAACACAACTCCAATTCTCCATTCATCAACAGTTTCACAACTTACCGTACCTTTGCAGGTGTTTCATCAGTGTTCACTTGGTCAAATGCAAAATCTGAAAGCTACCGCACAATTAACATTCCAAACCAACTTTATGAATCAAATTATGCCACATTGCGTAGAAATGATCACTCATTTTCCTTGAACATTCCCTTAGTGAATGCCTTCCATGTGCCTTTGCTGCTCTGGGCTGGAATTTTCCGGCCATTCACGTCCCGCCGCCATTGCAAGCGAGGACAGAGAATTTGGCGCTCAGCTGAGTCTCCATTCACTGCAGCGGGACCAGAGAATCCCGTTGGCATGAACGGCCGGAAAATTAACCCTCTGGTGTTCCTGGCTTCTGCATGGCTGGTGAGGAGGAGGCTTCTGACTTTCAATGCGGGAGACTGCAGGTGGTCTTCTCAGTTGACCTCAAGTATCTAAACCCTAAAATGTCTCCGTTTTGGAGAGCATTAGCATGGGTGGCAGCATTCTGGGCTGGCTGCCTGACTGGCAATAGCAAGGGCACTGGTGGAATGGCAGTGGTGAAGTGATCTGTTCTTATGTCCATGGCTTGTATTGCTTGAACACCATTAAGTTGAAGTTACAAATTAATCTTTATGAACTGCGCACATATTTACAGCAGAGGGTAAAAGTGTGGAGTATACTCCATACTTGGCCATCTATTACTACCCATCTCTAGACAAGCTTTAGCTCCAGGTCATATGCCCTCTTACATTATTGTGTGGGTGATACTGTCCTCAGTCCAATGTTAACCCTTTAGGTGCCAGATTCTCCTCCTCCAGGAAGGATGAATGGCGTCACTCTGAGAGAGAGCAGCAGGTTTGTGCTCTATGGCTTCACTGCCACTCCCCTTCAGAAATGCATCAACAATCTGGGTAATGTGTTGGAGGGGCTATGACATGCTGGAAGACTCTATGAGCACTGATATCCACAGCTATGATGGGAGCAGTCTGAGCTTGCATGACTTCAGCCTGAGCTTCCACCCAGATGGTGAGTGGCTTCTGCTTGTGCTGCAGTAGAAGCTGAGACATTAACCACCTAATGCTGCGCCATGGTTGTCTCCTCCAGTGTGCTGGTGGATAAAGATGGGCTCCGGGCTATAAGCAAGGCCCCGTGCCAAGCTGATGCAATAATCCTTGCCGTTTGGTGTTTTCAGTCAGGTTGCTGTTGTGCCATACCCTCTTGTCCGGCTTGTACCACTGCAGTTTTGTATTGTGTGTGTTGATTTCAGCATTCAGTGGCAGATTGCTGGTGATGGTGGAGATTGTTGGTGTTTGAAGGATGGGGATGTGTTGCATTGAGAAATGGGTGATGCTAATGCAGTTGTTGAGTTATGGTGGTTAAAGTTACATTCCCTGACCTTAACCGCATTCTCATGGCATTCCTTTTCTCTGCGCTAGGCTCCTGGCACAAACTGCCTCAAACATTTAATCCCACTACCTTCATCAAGTTTGCCTGGAGAGCCTCCTGGTCCCCTTTGGATAGATACGACTTTTCCTCCTCTCTACCTCTTGCATCAAAGCAAGCAGTGTTATTGTCAGGGAATCTTCAGGCCATTTGTGTGTCCTTTTAACATCCAGATTGCTTTTAGGATGACTTCTAGCGCCTGCTCCAGCCAAATCGCACCTGCCCTTTAAGAGGTGCAAGTTCGATCAAACCTGCCTGCCCTGCCATGATTTTGCACCCCTTGCTCAGGCATTTAGCCACTCAATAATGCACTTAGCATTAGCTGTGCTCTGCAGTCAAATAGGCAAATTTGCCTGTTGCCTTTGTCAAAAGCAGTCGGTGCAGTTTAATGGTGCATGAGGCAGCCTTTTGAAGTTATCGAATTTCCTAGCTAACAGGTCCATCATGGTGTTGCCCTCTCAAACAGTCATTATCTCCTCAGTCACTGATAGTGAACAGCAAGTGTTTGAGGGAAAGGTTCACAAAGATAATATTGTTGAACTCTTGCTTAAAACCTTACACAATAAAACGGAATGTAGACTAGCCTCATTGTCCCATTTTAATACAATCACAGCCAAGGTTCTCCTGATCGTTTCACTTACAATCCTGAAATAAAATGATTTGAGCTAAGACTAATCTGACAGTCCAAAAACTCTCTCAACTTCATTGCCTAACCCAGCGTTCATGTTGGACTAAATTTCCAGCAGTTTAACGTTTTTAGTTGATTTATTAGTGTCACAAGAATCATAGAACCCTACAGTGCAGAAAGAGGCCATTCGGCCCATCGACTCTGCACCGACCACAATCCCACCCCATATCCCTACATATTTTATCCACGAATCCCTCTACGCATCTCAGGAAACTAAGGGGTAATTTTATCATGGCCAATCAACCTAACCCGCACATCTTTTGGACTGTGGGAGGAAACCGGAGCACCCGGAGGAAACCCACGCAGACACGAGGAGAATGTGCAAACTCCACACAGACAGTGACCCGAGCCAGGAATCGAACCCAGGTCCCTGGAGCTTACAAGTATGCTTACATTAACACTGCAATGAAGTTACTGTGAAAATCCCCGAGTCGCCACACTCCGGCGCCTGTTCGGGTGTACTGAGGGAGAATTTAGCATGTCCAATGCACCTAACCAGCAAGTCTTTTGGACTGTGGAAGGAAACCGGAGCACCTGGAGGAAACCCACACAGACCCGGGGAGAATGTGCAGACTCCGCACAGACAGTGACCCAAGTCGGGAATCGAACCCGGGTCCCTGGTGCTGTGAGGCAGCAGTGCTAACCACTGTGCCACCGTGCCGCGCCACCCCCTAAACCTAACCTCGAAGCGGCCAATGCTTCCACACCATCAAAATGTAAAAGCTTCATGACTGAAGTCTACAGATGAAACAAAATGTCATTGGGGAGTCAGCACTGAAATCCAACATCAGCGAACATGGCATGGGGCAGTCATGAGTCTTCACATGCAGCCCACCAGCAAAATGCTGAAACATGGAATGTCTTATGGTACACAAGCTTGTTTTATTTCTGCATCAAAGGCCTCAATTAAAGGTTTGATATTTGCAGGCATTGCTTTGAACGAAAAGAAACAGTCTGTGAGTATATTCGTGGGATAGGTGAATTGATGTCAATGGAGAAGCTTTATCAATGTGGAATTCAATACAAAATCCAGATTACGAAGCTGAGCCTTGACATAAATATATTTTTGACTTTGCTCCCCATCAATTAAGGAGCAATTTGTGTCGAGTGTCGAGAGCTTGCTGGTTGCTGCTAGTATTGAATTGACGTGTCAGTCAGTGTTCTCAGAGTTTGGAATCTACTTTCTGCTTGGCGAGCTGTGCACAAACCGAGGCTCAGCGTCAAGGCTAAGTAGCTTTTCTGATTGCAGGACGGTGCCGATGCCGTTTTAACACCGATCGAGAATTCTGCTGCTGTTTATCGAACTGAAGTCAAACCCCTGCCCCCTCCACCACCCCCCCCCCCCCCCCCCCCCACGGCCTAAGCAGCTTCTCTGATATCTTTGCTCATCAAACCTGGAGGTGTTGGACGCTGCAGCGATTTTTTTTTAATGATTCCAGCTGGGAAGTTCCTTGATCAAAGCTGTTTCATATATTTTCCGGAGCTGCCTGATCATTGAGCCGGCTTGTCAAGAGATGTGGCTGCTTGTCACGGGCAATGCACTTCCACAGCGCATTAGATATTCCACTCTTCAATTTCAAACCCCCGGTTGTCCGGAGGCATACGTGTTTGGCATTTGTAACTGGAAGCTCAGATGTTATAATATAACTGTAGTAACAAAGTCTGAGTGCTGTATGCGATCTGAACATAACCATTTGTCCTTGAAACTCATTTCACACATAGGGTCAGTGATAGTGCTCCGTTTTGGGGAGCTTTCATAGAATAGTATCATAGAATCCTACAATGCAGAAGGAGGCTATTCGGCCCATCGAGTCTGCACCGACCACAATCCCACCCTATCCCCATAACCCCATGCATTTATCCTAGCTAGTCTCCCTGACACTAAGGGGCAATTTAGCATGGCTAATCCATCTAAGCCGCACATCTTTGGACTGTGGAAGGAAACCGGAGCACCCGGAGGAAACCCACAGACACGGGGAGAATGTGCAAACTCCACACAGGCAGTGACCCAAACTGGGAATCGAACCCGGGTCCCTGGCGCTGTGAGGCAGCAGTGCTAACCACTGTGCCACCGTACCGCCCTTCGTTTTGCCAGTGCACCCCAAGTTGTTGCCATTGGTGATAAATGGGCCTGTGCAATACTCCAGTCACACAGTGTGATCTGCATCTGCTTTCGTAACATGATTATAATTAGTGACAGCTTACTTTGCAGCATATTATATGGAAATAGTTTACTCACAGGCGGTTGAACTAACATGCTCAATTCAAATGTAATGGTTGTGGAAGTGGAGTACCTCTGATTAATGATATTGGTTTTAATTTAGCGCTTTCAAAGTGTTCGGATTAGTAACTCTTCCATACCAATTCTCCTGCTGATGTTATCAGCGGATACCATTTCAGTGGATAATTCCAAGGGGGAAACCAGCAGACTTAATTTGCAGCGGAAATGAGAGAGATTTGTTTTGCAGACACAAATGTAGAGCTATTAAATATGCAGGCGTCACAATGACGCTTTGTATTTTCTGTATGAAAGAGATGTGGGGTGAGATCTTACCGGCACGCCGCTTTTCGACTGGCTTCACAGGCGAGCTGAGGCTCCACACCTCCACTGGCGAAATTCGCATGATAGTTTCTGTCATGCCATAAATTCACATAATTTACCGCGCTGAGAAAAACGGGGAGAAAACCTACCATTTTCTCGCCCGTTCAACACTTAGAATTTGTTTTGAGAGCACTCTGCCTGTGATGTGGCAACTTGATAAGTTCATAAGATATAGGAGCTGAATTATACCATTCGGCCCATCGAGTCCGCTCCGCCATTCAGTCATGACTGATGTGCTCCTCATCCCCATTTTCCTACCTTCTCCCGATAACCCTTCTACCCATTACCAATTAAAAATCTAATTCCTCCTTAACTTTACTTACTGTCCCAGCATCCACCGCACTATGGGGTAGCGAATTCCACAGATTCACGACTCTTTGAGAGAAGTAGTTTCTCCTCAGCTCTGTTCTAAATTTGCTACCCCTTATCCTAAGACTATAACCTCTTGCCCTAGAATGTCCCGCAAGAGGAAACATTCACTCCACGTCTACTTTATCCATACCTTTTATCAGGGCACAAAGGAATATATTATCTTAGGAAAGGGATATATACGAGTGTGAATGGGACATTTTCCAATCCTATGAACTTTATTGGAGTGATACTTTTGTAGGGACAAAGGGATATGTTGCTTTTTGTAAAAATTCAGGAATCTCTGCACACACCTCTTCTTGTCTGCTGCTGGAACCATCTTCCATGCTTTGTTGACTAATAGCCTCCGTGTCGGCCTCCCATCTTCAGCTGCCCATCTACTTGAGCTCATTCACACCCCTGCTGCACTGAATCTAAGCTGAATTTAACTGCACCCTTCACTGCTGCACTTGTGGACTACACTGGCTTTCAGTCCACCAAAGCTGCAATTTTAAAATGCTTATCCTCATATTTAAATCCCTGGATGGCCTTACCCCTTCCTATCGCTATAAAATTCTCCAGCCCACAATTCTCCAAGAGTTCTGTGATCCTCCAAACTCTGGACTTTTATGGATCACACACTCCCTTTGTTCGGCCATTGGCAGCTATGCTTTTAGCAGGCCAGGTAGATACCCAGGCAATGAAATGTAAATTGAATCCCTACAGTGCAGAAGGAGGCCATTTGGCCCATTGAGCCTGCATCAACAACAATCTCACCCAGGCCCTATCCCCATGTATTTACCCTGTTAATCCCTCCTGACAAGAGGCAACTTATCATGGCCAATCCACCTAATCCATGCATCTTTGGACTGTGGAAGGAAACCGGAGCATCCAGAGGAAACCTATGCAGACACGGGGAGAACATGCAAACTCCACACAGGCAGTTGTCCGAGGCCGGAATTGAACCCGGATCCCTGGCATTGTGAGGCAGCAGTGCTAACTGCTGTGCCACTTGCCACTGTGATTGTTCAGCAGCCCTTTAGCTGAATATTTCCATCTTAAATAGTTCCCTGTCGCAACCCAATAATACAGCACAAGTTATCAGTATGATTTAACTCACCAGGTTTCATAGAGCACTTGGTCTTCTTTACACCTAGATCCTGCTTAATTTAGACCCTTGTTTAATCATTCCACTCTTTTTTTGAAAGGAGCTAGGAAACTTGTGTTAACAAAATAATGTGGTGGGAATCCATTTCACACAACTATTATTGCAAATTGAAAATAACTTTGGCACTTGAAATCTTGCTTGAAGCTTGTTAATATTATATCATAGAGCTAATCCCTTACCCAAAATTTAATACATTTCTTGTTAGTGAATTGTTAGATTTTATCTACTAAGGATACAAATGAACTGTCATCTTCTGCACAACACTTGCAGGGTGTTTTGCTTTAAGGCATGAGCTCTGATCTGTAGCCACGTGTAATGGACAGGGAGGTGGGGGAACTGAAACTTTCATTCCCTTCTCTTATTTGCCTGTAATCTATGTGCTTTTGAAAAGGAAGATGTGTTTTGAACTGAACTTGTGGGCAGCCAGTAGACAGTGGTCAGCACTGCTGCCCCACAGCTATAGGGACCTGGGTTCAATCCTGACCTAGGGTGACTACCTGTGTGGAGTTTGCACGTTTTTCTCCTGTCTGCGTGGGTTTCCTCAGGTGCTCCCGGTTTCCTCCCACAGTCCAAAGGTGTGCAGACTAGGTGGATCGGCCATGCTAAATTGTCCTTAGTGTCCCAAGATGTGTCAGTCAGATGGATTAGCCATGGTAAATGTGTGAGGTTATAGAGATAGGGCAGGGGGAGAGGGCCTGGTTAAGGTACTCTGTCAGAGAGTTGGTGCAGACTAAACGGGTCGAATGGCCTCTTTCTGCCCTGTCGGAATTCTATGATTCTAAATGTGTGGTCAATTTGAACCATCAGCTGTAAGCTTTCATGGGCTCAAATAAAAGAGGATTATTTATTCACTCATCCACCTTGAAAGACTAATGCTACATCACTCACTTAGCATTTGCACTCACTCATCCACACTCAGACACACACACGCACACACACACACAGTCTCAAAACGTACAGTTAAAGAGAATGATGTAGTTTTGCAATGCTTAAATAAAAGGATAGCTTGTAAATCACAAGTTTGGCTCATTTTGAGAAAAAGCATGAATGGAGGTCTGGTGAAGATGGTGTTTTCACTCCCGCAGGGCAGTCCAGGTGGTTTTAGTACCTGGAGTTGTATATCAGAGAGGTTGCAGAATTCCCTTGAAAAAATGGATCTTCAGCAAGTCATCGAATCATAGAATCCCTGCAGTGCAGAAGAGGCCATTTGACCCATTGCGTCTGAACTGACCCTCTGAAAGAGCACCCTGCCTAGCCCAATCCCCCACCCTATCCCCGTAACCCTGTGTATTGATCATGGTCCATCCACCTAACCTGCACACCTTTGGAGTGTGGGAGGAAACCGGAGCACCCGGAGGAAACCCATGCAGACATGGGGAGAATGTGCAGACTCCCACTGGTCATAAAATTACTTTTTGGTATTCTTATTCCGATGAGGTTAGTTTTTTGTACTGTTGGACTTTAAATGTAACAGGCTTAGAAATATTAAGATATCACAGTCTCAAGTTTTTTACACGTTGATGTTGTTGCCCTTATCTCTCCAGATTGACTGGTTTCCTATTTTTCTCGGAGTAATAAGATTTAGTTATCTGGAGACAGGTTTGGTCAGTTGATCAATATTTCTGTTGCCCACACAGAATAATTTAGATTTAGAAGCCATTGCTGTAGTAAGCAAACTGGATGATTGCCATTCATACTTGCGTATGATTTGAGTGGTTTCTCTACAGCTCTTGTTGTTAAGTTTCAAGATCAGAGACAATAAGCCTAAGAGTCCACAAAGTTTTAGTTTTGTGAGATTCCACAAACAGCAGAAAGTGTGAATACCACAGATAGGTTTTGAAACCAAAAGAGAAAATGCTGGAAAATCTCAGCAGGTCTGGCAGCATCTGTAAGGAGAGAAAAGCGCTGATGTTTCGAGCCCAGATGACCCTTTGTCAAAGCTAAAAGGCATAGAAAATGGGAGATATTTATACTGTAGGGTGAGGGAATGAAAGATGAGTCGTAGCCACAAAAACAAGGGGAAAGGCGGCTAATGGCAGTCCATAGAGAGAATAGAAGGTATGAATGGCCAAATGGCAGAGAAGCTGAAATCAGAGGGTAAGCAGTGACAGATAAAGATGTGGGGGGGGAGGGAGAAGGGTGGGAGAGAGATAAAATTGAGAAGAAAGGGGGAGAAAAGATAAGGAAAAGGGGGATAAAAAGGGGGAAAGAGTTGGGGGGGGGAAGAAGAAAGACAATAAGACAATAAAGAAATAAAAGCTAGAGAACAGTGAAAAATTAAATAAAATGGAAACAAAGCGGTCAAAGTGGGGTAGAGCTAATCATCTGAAGTTGTTGAATTCGATGTTGAAGGATTTTATCTTGATATGTATCATTCCTGTCAATCGAAGGGATCGACCATGGTTCAAAGAAGAGTGTGGGAAGGTAATTCAGGATTTCAGGGTTCAGGCATACCTGAATATGAGGTGTCAACCTGGGGACACTGCAGCACAGGACTAATTTCATGCCAACAGTGGAAGCAGCATACAATTGACAGGGCTAAATTGATCCCCCAATCAATGGATCAGATCAAAGCTCTTTAGTCCTGCCATATTCTGTCTTGAATGGTGGTGGACAATTAAATAACAGCAGGTGGAAAAGGCTCCACACATACCCACATCCTCAATGATGGCGGAGCCCAGCACATCAGTGCAAAAGGCTGAAGCATTCGCAACCACCTTTGGTCAGAGCTGCCAAGTGGGTGATTGATCTCAGCTTCCTCCTGTGATCCCCAGTATCTGAATGCCAGTCTTCAATCAATTTGATTCACTCCACGTGGCATCAAGCAACGGCTGAATGCATTGGATTCTGCAAAGGCTATAGGCCCTGACAACATTCCAACAATAGCACTGAAGATTTGTGTTCCAGAACTAGCGATACCCGAGCCAAACTCTTCCAGTACAACTACAACAATAGCGTTTATCCGACAATGTGGAATATTGCCCAGGTATGTCTTGTCCACAAAATCAGGACTAATCTACTGCCCTATCAATCTACTGTTGGTCATCAGCAAAGTGATGAAAAATGTCACCGATAGTGATATCAAGCAGCACATATCCAACAATAACCTGCTCACTGATGCTCAGTTTGGGTTCCACCATGGTCACGCAGCTTCTTACCTCATTACAGCCTTGGTCTAAACATGGGCAAAAGAGCTGAACCCCAGAGGGGTGGTGGGAGTGACTGCCCTGACATTTAGGCCGTATTTGGCTGAGTGTGGCATCAGAGAGCCTCAGCAAAGTCAATAGTAATTGTGGGCATTCTCTTCATTGGCTGGAGTCATACCTAGCACAAAGAAAGATGATTGCGATTGCTGGAGGTTAATCATCTCAATCCAAAGACATTACTACAGATGTTCCTCGGGGTATGTCCAAGACCCAACTATCTTCAAGTGCTTCATCAATGATCTTTCCTCCATCATAAGATCAAAAGTGGGGATGTTCACAGATAATTGCACAATTTCCAATACCATTTGAAATTCATCTGATACTGAAGAGTTCCGTGATCATATGAAGAAAGACCTGGACAATATTCAGGACTGGGCTGATAATTAGTAAGCAACATCCGTGCCACACAAGTACCAATCGCTGAATCTCTCTCTATCAACATCCTATGGGTTAATATTGACTAAAAACTAAATTAGACCAGCCATATAAATAGTGTGGCTACAGAAACAGGTCAGAGGCTGGGAGTTCTGCAGTGAGTAATTTACTTCCTGTCTCCCAAAGTCTGTCCGCCATCTAAAAGACAAAAGTCAGGAGTGTGATAGAATATTCTCCACTTGCCTGGATGAGTGCCGCTCCAACAATACTCAGCTCAATATCCTCTAAGGCCAAGCAGCCCATTTGATTCCTTCCACCACCTTGAACATTCACTCCTTCCTTCATCACCAATGCAAAATGGCAGCAGTGTGCACCAGCTGCAAGATCCAATTCACCAAGGCTCCTTTGACAGTACTTTCAAAACCCAGAACCTCTACCACCTAGAAGGAAAAGGATGGAGATGCATGGGAACACAACCACCTTTAAATTCCCCTTCAAGCCCTGCACTGTTCTGGCTTGGAACTGCATCGCAGTTCCTTTGTAACATATGGTCAAAGACCGCTTAAAATCCTGAAACTCGCTTTCTAACACTGTGGTGGGTGTTTCTACTGCAGTGGTTCTAGAAGGCAGCTCACCTCCACCTTCTCGAGGGCAACTAGGGATGGGCAATAAATGCTGGCCAGCCAGCAATGACCACATCCTGTGAACGAATACATGTTTAAAAAATCCAAAGGGCACTTTCGCCCATGGAAATCCAATTAGGAACTTTCCAGAGACTTGAGGTAGTCCATGCAGAAATTGCAAAAGTCACCTGACCATTAGTAGCCATCATGGCAGCCTTTTAATATCCATTTTTAGAAGAGATGTCTGTTCCAGAAAATTCTATGCTGAATACACACCATGTATAAAGTTACAAATGTGCCATGCCTTTACTAAGCATGATACATGTTCCTGACTCAGGTTGTAGGGACGTGAATGCAGAATTGGAAGGCACAAGTACCAACTCAACAAGTTTCAAGAACAGCTTGAGACGAGGAGGAATTATCTTTATTGTAGAAGTGCAGAAATGTGAAATGCTTTCCCTGCTAAAATGCTTTAAAAAAAAACTGAGTGAATATCTGATTGACAGCAGGATTGAGAATATCCAGCGGAGCATCTGTAAATATAAATGGCAAGGGTACATAAATGGTTTTAATCTCAACACAATAGTTAAACTCCCTTCAGGCCTAAAAGTGGAGGACAGAAATGATTAGAACAATTTGGTGTCCTTGGTCTCCATCATTTAAAAAAAGAACAAAATGTATCAGGTGTCAGCACCGTAATTTATGAAATGTAACATTAGAATTGAAAAATCAATCATAGTCATTGATGTTAGGTGAATATTTTATTGAATATTTCTTTCTGGGTATTTCTTTATTCCTGCAAGCAAACTAATCGAAGACACGAGCAAAAAGGTTAACAGGAGAATGTTGGGACTAAATCAACCGCCTTACTTTAGTATTCAAAGCTTCTTTCGCCCAACCAATAAAATAATCAATAACTGGTTGACACAATTAGCTGTGGATTCAATGAACTGTCATAATTGTACCATCTGATTAAACACTGATTATGACAAGACAATTTGGAAAATAGTCTATTGTCTGAAATAATTCCACAGCAATTTGGTATTAAATTAAGTTTATTTATTAGTCACAAATAGGCTTACATTCACACTGCAATGAAGTTACTATGAAAATCCCCTAGTCGCCATACTCTAGCACTTGTTCAGGTACACTGAGGGAGAATTTAGCATGGCCAATGCACTTAACCAGCACATCTTTGGACTGTGCGAGGAAACTGGAGCACCCGAAGGAAACCCACACAGACCCAGGGAGAATGTACAAACTCCACACAGACAGTGACCCAAGCTGGGAATCAAACCTGGATCCCTGGTGCTGTGGGGCAGCAGTGCCATCCACTGTGCTACCGTGCCACCCACTCCAAGCTGAAAATCAAAAATAATGTCAGATATAAGAATAATAGAGTTTTGTGTGGAGTCTGCATGTTTTTTCTGTGTCTGCGTGGGTTTCCTCTGGGTGCTCCGGTTTCCTCTCTCAGTCCAACAGACATGGTGGTTTGATGCATTGGCAGTGCTAAATTCTCCCTCAGTGTACCCGAACAGGTGTCGGAGTGTGGCGACTAGGGGATTTTCACAGTAACTTCATTGCATTGTGAATGTAAGTCTATTTGTGACAAATAAATAAACTTTAGAACAGTGTTATCTTCTCTTTGGAAACCAGATTCACAATCAGCACAGGGCTTTGGGACTGATCTTCTTTTTCTTTCTGATCATCTGACAGCTCAAATGCAAATGGTTTAAAAGCGATCACAAATCTATGAATCCACTCGGTAGGACCCTTCATAATTTAGTCCAGATTCTACTAAATGGTTGCCTTCCCAAAAGGAAGTAAAGGTTGGCTAGTGGCGTCTCCCCAGGATAGATCTTTGGCACCTTTCTATTTCTCATCTACACCTTGCCCTTTGGTGAAATCATTGGAAAGAACAGGGTTCAATTTCACATGTACCCTCACAACCACCTCTCTCGACTCATCCACTCTTGCTAACTTGTAAGACTATTTTTTGGACATCCAGTACGAAATGAGCAGAAATTTCAAAGAACAAAGAAAACTTACAGCACAGGAACAGGCCTTCGGCCCTCCAAGCCTGCACCGACCATGCTGCCCGACTGAACTAAAATGCCCTACACTTCCAGGGACCATATCCCTCTATTCCCATCCTTTTCATGTATTTGTCCAGATGCCCCTTTAAAGCCACGATTGTATTTGCTTCCACTACCTCCCCCGGCAGTGAGTTCCAGGCACCCACTACCCACTGTGTAAAAAAACTTGCCTCGTACATCTCCTTTAAATCTTGCCCCTCGCACCTTAAACCCATGCCCCCTAGTAATTGACTCTTCCATCCTGGGAAAAAGCTTCTGATAATCCACTCTGTAATCTTGTAGACTTCTATCAGGTCGCCCCTCAACCTCCGTCGTTCCAGTGCGAACAAACTAAGTTTCTCCAACCTCTCCTCATAGCTAATGCCCTCCATACCAGGCAACATTCATTTCCTGTGATTAAATACCGGGAAGCCTGAAGCCATTGTTTTTGGTCTCTGCTCCCTTTCCCGAGCTACCAACTCCATCCCTCTCCCTGGCAACAGTCCAAGATGCAACCTTGGTGTCATATTTGATCCCGAGATCAGCTTTCGACTACACGTTTGCACCATCACTAAGGCCACATGTTTCCACCTGCCTAATATTGCCCAACCTTATCCAGGTCACCTGTGCTGAAACCTTCATTCATACCTCTATTACCTCTGGTCTTGAATATTCCAATGCACACCATGCTGAATTCTACACTCTACAAATTCAGGTCATCCAAAATTCTGCTGTCCGAGTTGTAACTCCCATCAAGTCCCATTCCGTTATCACCTTGAACGCGATGAACTGCATTAGCTCCCAGTCAAGATCAGTCTGGATTTTTAAAATGTTGTCCTCGTTTTAGAGTTCTTCCAAGGTCTTACCCATCTCTATCTCTGTAATCTCCTCCTGGGTCCAGGGTCTCACTTCCACGGTCTCATCCACCTCTATCTCTATAATCTCCTCCTGCCCTACAACCTTCCAAGATATCATCTAATTCTGGCTCTCTTCAACCTCTCCATTATTAATCGCACTATTTTGGGGGCCATATCTTTAGTTACCTCGAACTTCAGCTTTGGAGAAACTCCCGACAGCTCTCTGCATCTCTACTTCACGTTCTACCTTTAGGACACAACTTAATGCCTGCCTCTTCGACCAAGCTTTTGGTCATCTGACCTGATATATTGCTCAGTGTCATATTTTGCTTTGTAACAATCTTGTGAAGTGCCTTGGGATATTTTACCACATTGAAAATACAATATAAATAAAAATGCAAATTGCACATTATGCAGTCTGGGTGTTATTCTGTGGTTTTAGTTCAGCATGGTGGCACAGGATAAAGGTAGCAGCAACAAAACATAGAAAATAGGAGCAGGAGTTGGCCACTCAGCCCTTTGAGCCTGCTCTGCCATTCAATATGACCGTGGCTGAACTTCTATCTCAACACCATACTCCCACATTCTCCCCTCACTCCTTGATTCCTTTAGAGACTCAAAATGTATCTATTTCCTCCTTAAATGTATTCACTAACTTGGTCTCCACTTCCTTCTGTGGTAAAGAATCCATAGGTCTGCTACCCTCTGAGTGAAGACATTTCTCAGACCTAAATGGCTCACCTGTATTCTGAGACTGTGACCCCTTGCTCGAGACACTCCAGCCAGAAGAAACAACATCCCTGCACCCACTCCTGTCAGAATTTTATATGTTTCAATCAGGTCCCCTCTCATTCTTCGAAATTCTAATGAATACAGTCGCAATCAACCTAATCTCTCCTCATATGACAACCCTGCCATCCCAGGAATCAGTCTGGTGAACCTTCACTGCACTCCCTCTATGGCAAGTATATTCTTTCTTCGGTAGGGAGACCAAAACTGCATGCAATACTCCAGGTGTGGTCTCACCAAGACCCTGTACAGCTACAGTAAGACATTCTTGCTCCTGTACTCAAGTCCTTTTGCAATGAAGCCCAACATATAATTTGGCTTCCTAACTGCTTGCTGTACCTGCATGCTTGCTATCAGTGATTGGTGTGCAAGGACACCCAGGACACCTTGTCTGTCAACATTTCCCAATCTATCACCAGTTAATGGTAGGGAGTTGGGGAGAGTTACAGAACAAAGAGATCTAGGGGTACATGATCATAGCTCCTTGAAAGTGGAATCACAGGTGGACAGAGTGGTGAAGAAGGCATTCGGCATGCTTGGTTTCATTGGTCAGAACATTGAATACAGGAGTTGGGACGTCTTGTCGAAGTTGTACAAGACATTGGTAAGGCCACACTTGGAATACTGTGTGCAGTTCTGGTCACCCTATTTTAGAAAGGATACTATTAAACTGGAAAGAGTGCAGAAAAGGTTTATTAGGATGCTACCGGGACTTGATGGCTTGAGTTATAAGGAGAGGCTGGATAGATGGGACTTTTTTCTCTGGAGCAGAGAAGGCTGAGGGGTGATCTTATAAAGGTCTATAAAATAATGAGGAGTATAGATCAGCTAGATAGTTGATATCTTTTTCCAAAGGTGGGAGAGTCTAAAACTAGGTTTAAGGTGAGAGGGGAGAGATACAAAAGTGTCTAGAGGGGCAATTTTTTCACACACAGGGTGGTGAGTGTCTGGAACAAGCTGCCAGAGGTAGTAGTAGAGACGGGTACAATTTTGTCTTTTAAAAAGCATTTAGACAGTTACATGGGTAAGATGGGTATAGAGGGATATGGGCCAAATGCGGGCAATTGGGATTAGCTTCGGGTTTTTTTTTAAAAAGGCGGCATGGACCAAGTTGGGCTGAAGGGCCTGTTTCCATGTTGTAAACCTCTATGATTCCTATTTAAATAATACTTTGCCATTCTTTTTCTCCATCCAAAGTGGATAACTTCACATTTATCCATGTTAGACTGCATCTTGCCAGTGAGCATTTGCTCACCCACTCAACTTGTCTAAATCACCTTGAAGCCACTTAATATCCTCCTCTCCACTCACATTCGCACCAAGGTTTCTGTCACCAGCAAACTTGGAAAAATTATGTTTGATCCCCTTATTCAAATCCTTGGCCTTTCCACCTCTGGGTGCATTCAGAATGAGGGCCATCAATGTAAGGCAGTCACTAAGTAATCCAGTCAGGAATTTGGGAGAAACTTCTTTACGCAGAGAGTAGTTAGAATGTGGATCTTGGTAACTCGGAGGAGTAGCTGAGGTGGTGAACATTGAAGGGGAAGCTAGAGGACACAAAGAATAGAAGGAAATGGGGTTAGATGTAATAGAATGTGAAGAGACTCATGTGGGGCATTTGGGTTGAAGGAATAGTTTGCAATACTTTGTACCTTTTATAATAACCTTTTACCAGAGATGTTTCAGACATGGATCAAAATGCAAAGTCAGGTTCTGATCCTAACAGCAGCCCTCCTCCCTAAAACAAAGCATCTTCATATATCCTCAGAACTGTGTAGTAAGCTATTGGTAGAAATCATGCATATTTGATCTGAAGAGGTGCATAAGACAAAGCTGGTGAAATGTTTAATACATGACATTACTGATGAACGTGATTCTTTTCCATTTGCGGAAAGTACAAGCGACTCGTCTTTGAACCAGTCCGGCGCTGTGCACAAATTGGATCAAATAAACTTTCACTTCCTTTGGTTGTTATGTGTGACATTGAGTAATATTCATGAAATGCAAAATGTCGATCTTAATATAAAGAAAGCCTACCGTGAAATCATGAATATTTTAATAGCGAAACAAAATTGTATTTACAATTATCTACTTCCATACAACTATCTGGACCAGCTATTCTTATTCGCGTGCTGCATGTTAAAGGGGTGATGCTGCAGTGTCAAAGAACCTTGAGGAATACTTTAGCCATTTTAAAAGCAAAGAGCTGGAATCCCTGACCTCTGACACTCCTGGTCTTAGCTTGGGTCCGAGCCCACCCCACAGTCATTTAATTGCCCTTGAGCTTTTAATTTGCTAAAGACAGGATGTTCTGTTGTCCAGTGCCAACAAACACCTCATAATTTGCAAATCGTTATCGAGGTTTTTGCAGCACCGGATATAGTATCTGTTGACTGAAGAAGAGTTTAGGAAGGATGTTTCTCACAGCTTAGCACAGTCCAAAAGTTATCCATTTGGATTCCCACACACTTTCAAATATGATTAAATCTCACATTGAAAATGTTTCTAATATTTGGAAAATTGGGTTTTGAATCCCACATTGTTTTACACTTGTTCCTGTGATTTGTAATTAATTCATTATTGCTTTTATCTGTCATTGATATGTGCGCAAAATGTTCCCACACTTTATCATTCCATCTTGCCAGCTCGGCAATGTGACTAATGTTCGTTGCTCTCTCTAACGGTAAAATGTGATCGCAGTGTTCAAAATAATTGCTGCAAAAATGTACTGTTTTGACAGATTTCCCATCTGGTTCTGGCAGTAACTCCTCTATTGTCATTAATGGGACTGAAATTGTAATAGTAAAAAATCCATGTTGGTTCATGAACAGCTGCTAAGGAATGATCACTTCTTTCACAGCTGTTGTTCATGGTGGCACAGTGGTTAGCACTGCTGCCTCCCAGCTCCAGGGACCCGGGTTCAATTCCGGCCTTGTCTGTGTGGAGCTTGCACGTTCTCCCCGTGTCGGCGTGGGTTTCCTCCAGGTGCTCCGGTTTTCTCCCACACTCCAAAGAAGTGCAAGTTTGGTGGATTGGCCAAGCTAAATTGTTCCTTAGTGTCAAAAGATGTGTAGGTTTGATGGATTAGCCATGATGAATGTGTGGGCTTACGGGGATAGGGCAGGGGAGAGGGCCTGGGTAGGATACTCTGTCGGAGAGTCGGTGCAGACTCAATCGGTCAAATGGGCTCTTTTACACTGTAGGGGTTCTTTGAACTGAGTGAAACAGAGAACTTATTCATTCATGGGATGTGTGTGAAACTGACAAGGTCAGCATTTGTCACCTATCCCAAGTTGCCCTTGAGAATGTTGTATCTCCTTAACCCATTGAAGTCCATGTGCTGCAGACTGTATCACAGTGCCATTGAGGTCGGGTGTTCCAGAGTTCTGACCCAGTAATGATGTTTTGTAAACTTGGCACTTATGTAGCACCCTGTCACATTCCAGCAAGTAAATTAAATTTTAAGTGCAGCTAATATGGTGATATAGGTAAACATGATGTGGAGATGCCGGCGTTGGACTGGGGTAAACACAGTAAGAGTTTTAACAACACCAGGTTAAAGTCCAACAGGTTTATTTGAATGAACGCCACTCGGCAATCACCAGGCAAGACTGTTCCCTTCCTGTGGGGGAGCACTTCAGCGGTCACGGGCATTCAGCCTCTGAGCTTCAGGTAAGCGTTCTCCAAGGCGGCCTTCACGACACACGACAGCGCAGAGTCGCTGAGCAGAAACTGATAGCCAAGCTCCGCATACATGAGGACGGCCTAAACCGGGATCTTGGGTTTATGTCACACTATCAGTAACCCCCACAGCTTGCCTCCTGGACTTGCAGAATCTCACTGGCTGTCCTGTCTGGAGACAATACACATCTCTTTAACCTGTGCTTAATGCTCCCTCCACTCACATTGTCTGTATCTTTAAGACCTGGTTGGCTGTAGAGATTCGCATTCTAATCAGTATTCTGTAACTTGATTTTGTGTCTCTGTATGCACTGTTTGAGAGCACATTTCCACTCCATCTGACGAAGGAGCAGCGCTCCGAAAGCTAATGGCATTTGCTACCAAATAAACCTGTTGGACTTTAACCTGGTGTTGTTAAAACTCTTACGGTATTTTCTAACCAGCGAATCAGGAAACAAGCCTTCAACCGTGGGGGCGGCTCAGTGGCACAGTGGTTAGCACTGCTGCCTCACAGGGCCAGGGACTCCAGTTTGATTCCCAGCTTGGGTCACTGTCTTGCACGTTCTCCATGTGTCTGTGTGGGTTTCCTCCGGGTGCTCCAGTTTCCTCCCACAGTCTGAAAGGTGCATTGGTCATGCTAAACTGCATATAGGTAAACACAGCATCCAATGCCTGCATGGCAGGATCCAACAGGCAGTGAATAAATAACCAGTTCATTTATTTTGGTGGGGGAGCGGTATTGACCGCAACCTTGGCTTGTCATATATTACTATAAGATTGTTGCTATCTATCTGGTAAATTCTTTGGCCAAAATAATCCACAGGTAGTTCATAACACTGCCCTCCTTATAATGTCTCATCTGAAAAGAACTGTTCAGACTGGAGTATTCCCTCCAGTTTTAAAGTGTATCTATTAGAGTCCCAAATAGGTTTACATTAACACTGCAATGAAGTTACTGCGAAAATCCCCTAGCCGCCACATTCTGGCGCCTGTTCGGGTACACAGAGGGAGAATTTAGCATGGCCAATGCACCTAACCAGCACATCTTTCGGACTGAGAGGGGAAACTGGAGCACCAAGAGGAAACTGGAGCATCAGGAGGAAACCTGTGCAGACACGGGGAGAATGTACAGACTCCACACAGACAGTGACCCAAGCTGGGAATCAAACCCTGGTCCCTGGTGCTGTGAGGCAGCTGTGCTAACCACCGTGCTGCCCTAACCACAATGGAGTGCCATCCTAAGTTATGTGATGAATTTTGCAGAGCACCTTGAACCCACAACTTTATGATTTAGCTTGAAGAGTATTGCCAACTGAGTCAAACCGACACTTATTCTCCTGACTCCCTGCGCAGTCAGAAAGAGCTATTCTTAAACTCATATGAAAGTGAAATCTGCTCAGATTAACAATGGAATACAATGCGTTCCATTAGAAGTGACATGAAACCCTTCAGCCCCTCTGTTATTTGTTCGTTATTCCCGCTGCAGGCTTGAAACTCCAAAAGCCATTGTTTGCGACATGTTAGCACAGTGGTTAGCACTGTTGCTTCACAGCTCCAGGGACCTGGGTTCGATTCCCGGCTTGGGTCACTGTCTGTGTGGAGTTTGCACATTCTCCTCGTGTCTGCATGGGTTTCGTCCGGGTGCTCCTGTTTCCTGCCACAGTCCAAAGATGTGCGGGTTAGGTTGATTGACCATACTAAAAATTGCCCCTTAGTGTCCTGAGATGCATAGGTTAGAGGGATTAGTGGGTAAATCTGTAGGGATATGGGGGTAGGGCCTGGCTGGGATTGTGGTCGGTGCAGACTCGATGGGCCGAATGGCCTCTTTCTGTACTGTAGGGTTTCTATGATTACCCCATAACTCACTCCTTTTCTCTCCTGCAAACTGTTACCATGCGTATAATGAAACCAGAAAGCTTTATTATCGGGCTGTCAGATGCCTGGCACATTTCCTCTTAATCAGATGGTGAACCACCTCCTTGGCAGGTCCCAGTCCTAAGCACCTTGTGAGGTTACCGTGGCATCGCTTTTTGAGTCAGCTGGAGTGCTTAATTATACGTTTGTCATGATTAATAAAAGTGTCAGATTGCATGCAGAGCCGCGAGCACCTATTTTGAGATTGCTACCTCCCAACCTGGTCCATGCGAAAGGCACCAGCGATTCATTAATGGTAGCTGGAGCCATGCGCATGTTGCCACAGTCACTTTCAGTTCCACCATACATTTGAAATTGGCCTGCACCGCTGATATTTATTCACAGCTTGCCACGTCACTGCACAATCTGTCCATTTGTTTGCTGAAACCTTGGCAACCGGGAGAACAATTCCTTGCATCATCACTTCACATGACTAAGGTTTTATTTAATAATGTGAAAATACTTGCATTTATGTAGCACCTTTCACAACTTCAAGGCAATTTTCAGCCAATTATGTACTTCTGAATCACAGTCACTGTTCTACTGTAGGACAGGGAGTCTATGACTATCGTTACTCAAATTGCAAAACACAGGAGGAGGGTGATTTTCCACAAGTGCTTTAGCCCCAGGAACATTACATCTAATCAGTGTTTCGGTGTTAAACTTGCAGTTAGTGGTTTCCGTGCCCGCTGGCAGGTTTAAACTATGATAATCATCAATTAGCCCCAAAATTGTGTTAAATTGACGCTCTTCAAATAGGCATTTTGTGTTAGCACAGAACCCAATTATTGCGCGTTTTTCACGCTTTGACCAAAATAGTCCACAGTTGGTGCACAGCCTTGTCCTCAGCACTGTTCTGTAATGAGGCAATATTTATGGTCTCTCAGGGGATGCTGGAAAGAATTGCTGCCGTCATTGAATAAACCACCATCTTAACGCCTTCATGAGACCATTGCATAAAACACAAACTATTCTTCTTCTGCGATTGTTATAAGCAAGTGATGCAGTTGTCACCATAAGTTGGGACAATGCAGTGAAAATTAAAGAAGGGATAAAATAAAAATAACAGGCACGTGCTGGCAATCTGACCAAAAGCAGTAAAAATTAGAAATTGGTATCTCCAATTGCAACATCGGTGAGCTGATTGAGGAATTTCTACCATTTCTTTTTGCAATAATATTGTATTTTTTGGAATAAACCCTCATTCACAACTACCTTTTTCATCTGCTGTAAATTAATTCAATGTTCCTGCTGACTGGACAGTAGTTGCCTTGTCTGTGAGGTCCAATCGAAGATTGCATTTGGCTGTCTATTGGTGTTAGTGCAGCCCAGATATTTCAGTTTCAAGCCTTTCTCCTCTAAAGTGTAAGGTTCCCGTTAATTATTTCCATTCAGACCCAGCGATAGTCCCAAACTCTGAGGAGGCATTTGCAGCAGATTCAAATGATAAAATCTCAGCAATCTTTAAGAACTCTTTTTTGGAAGTTTTTTTTATTGCAACCTTCTCATTCTAACAAACTCTCTGGTCTCCAAAGATGCTCCTTTGTCATTGAATAGAAAAGGCCAAAACAATCGCTGGAATTCCTGAAAGCATGAGCTTGAATTGAGTTCTCTTGAGTTTGTAAGTGTAGGAATAAAGAGATGTCAGGCAGGATTTTCTACACCGCCTGCACGGTGTGTTTTGTGGTGGTGGAGTCGGCCCACCTTTGGCCAGCAGTGGGATTTTCCACTCCCGCTACCAACAGGGTTTCCCGTTCACACCCTCCACCAGCAGGGAAATGACCAGTAAATTCTGCCCTTTCTCTCAGCTCATCTTGCCACCCGTTCTCAGGGCACAATCTCACTCCCAAACAACTTGTTCTTATTCCAAACCCAAGCTGCTGCTCTATTAAAATTCATGACCATCAATTGATTTTTATTGTTAGAATTATAGAATCCCTACAGTGCAGAAGGCGGCCATTCGGCCCATCGAGCCTGCATCAACATCAATCCCACCCCGGCCCTATCCCCGTAACCCCAAGTGTTTACCTTGCTAGTCTCCCTGACACCAAAGGTCAATTTAGCATGGCCAATCCACCTAAGTTGCACATTTTGGACTGTGCGAGGCAACCGGAGCACTTGGAGGAAACCCACGCACTCACGGGGAGAATGTGCAAACTCCACACAGTCACCCAAGGCCGGAATCGCACCCCTCTCCCTGGAGTGTGAGGCAGCAGTGCTAACCACTGTGCCACCGTGCCGCCACTTCAAGCATGTCCTTGGATCATTATATGTTGCATTGTTGACCTGTATGTTGTATGCTAAAGAGGAAGGGTTGCTACAAGACATACAAATGCTTGGTTATTATACCACATCTGGAGTATCATGTACAGCTCTGTGCCTGGCACTTCAGGAAGGATAGAATGACTTTGGAAGGAAGTGCAGCACAGATCCACCTGAAGGTTACCAGGATTTCTACGGATGGACTATAAGAGATTCTATGTATTCAACTTGTATTCCCTGGAATATAGATAATTAAGAATTTGTTCGATTAAGCTTTTTAGGGATTTTGAAAGGGTAGCTGGAAGGAACCTTTTTCCACCGATGATGAAGCCTAAGACCAGCAGAAATTCAGGGGAGAAGTTAGGAAACACTTCTTCATGAAAAGGATGGTAAAAGTTGGGACCTCTTCTCACAAAAGAAAATAGCAGATCCTAGATCAATGAGTTTTAATTCTGAAATTGATAGATGTTTGCACAACAAGGGTGTAAAAGACTATGGAGTGAAGGCAGGTGGATGGAGTTAAGATGCAGGTTAGCCATGATGTTGATTGAATGACAGAACAGGCGGAAGGGGTTGAATGGTCTACTCCTGATCCTGTGCAGAACAGATTAAAGCCATTGGGCAGGATTTTCCAGTCTCCCCGCGGCGTGTTCTCTGGTGGTGAAGGCGGCTTGCCATTGGCCGCTGGCACTGTCTTCCAGTCTCCCCGCTGTCTCTGCGTCTTGCATGCCTCGCTCATCCTGCCGCCAAGGAACCCTGTATGAGAGGTTGCCTTCGGTGGTACTGGAAGTTACCGCTCGCACGCAGGGCCAAAAAATCCCACCCATAATATGCAGAAAAGCGGCAAGTAAAATATTTAATCCTGACAACAAGTACACTCGCTTTAGGTTCTTTAATAATATGTCTTGACTTAAGACCACAGTGACACATGGATTCAGGCAGATAGAAGAGGGTGATTTAAAATAATTTTGCACTCCTTTTTTTTTGACATGTTTCTCATCACTTCTCACTGCAGAGGGCAAGCTTCTCGAGCTATTAGCACTGTAGTCTTGTAACCAGTGGCTTGGGAGATTCGTACAGACAGCCTGAGATGGCCAGTTTTTTATTGCGCACTTGTCCTTGCTGTCCCAACCATAAATTAGAATTCAGTTAGCATCTGTTTTAACAGACAGATGCTGTTTATGTCAACTGATTAGCATTGATCCAGGAGCAAGCTTTCTGGATGCTCCGTGGGGATAAGAAACAGGCGAGTGTGGATATCCCTAAGGTTTGGTTTCACATTTTCGAATTGTATATGATTTTGGAGTTCTGCTGCAGCGATAGTCTCCATTAGTTCTGAACATGTATCTTGGAATCCGTTTCATTTAAATATCTCGGCTTTTGTCATCTGCAGGAAGTCAGGACACAGATGTGCCCTTGGGAAGGGTATAGCTGAACTAATCTTCAACAGAGAACAAATGTACCACAAAGGCTATGTTGAGAAATTGAAGTTACTTGGTCTATCAAGCTTTATAAAATGTGCTTGCTTAGAACTGTTCCCTTTTTTTCCAATGGTTTCCATACTGGTTGTCCATGCTAATGTAACATCATTTATACACATGGCATTAGCCAGATCTGGATGAGTCTGGGGCAATTCCAACAGGCTAGAATTATAGAACAGCAACGGCATACATTTGTGCTGATGCAAAACCATCACCCAAATCTAATTGAGGCAGTGAATTGAGTGCGCCTCTAGGGTGTCACTTCACTCCATTGAATCTTCAGGAATATTAAAATCTAGCTAGTGCTTAACGACACTGATTTGGACATTCATTTCCCTGGCTAGGATGCAGAGCTAACAGCATAATTCAGATCTGCTGATCTGGCTTCACGTTAGAACAAGTGGCAATACGTTGTTCAAATTTTTAACCAATTTGTTGATATTTTCAATTTAAGCACAATTTGCTGCTGTTTTCAGCGATCAGTCAGGATTGACTGCAGCCAATTTGGTAGGTATGTTTACTTCAATCACGATATAAGATGGGATATAACATTCGACCAAGACAAGTAGCATGTACCAGTCCAGATCAGGTAGGCAAACAGGCACATGGAAATAGCTCTTTTTCTTCCTCTCGAGATCTTCTCTCTTGCCTCCCGCACTGAGGTCTCCTAAAGCCTCTTATTATATACCCTTTTCCTTGGATGGAGTGTTATCAGGGCCTTATTGCCCTATATAGGTTCCCCAATACAAAGCACGCAATAAAATGGTATAGAATTCCAGTAAGCATCTTAAGGTTACCTGAAAGTACTAACACAGTTTTGGAGTATGGTTATTTGTTTTAAGTATGTAGAGAGTTGCTGTTCCACAATTGGTCTCATAAAAACACTACAGAGAAGAAAGAAGCCAATCGACCCATCGAACCTGCACCGACAACAATCCCACCCAGGCCCTAGCCCCATAACCCCATGTATTCACCCTGCTAATCCCCCTGATGCTAAGGGGCAATTTAGCACAGCCAATCAACCTAACCCCCACACCTTTCGAATATGGGAGGAAACAGGAGCGTCCGGAGGAAACCCACACAGACACTGGGAGAATGTGCAAACTCCACACAGTCAACTAAGGTTGGAATGGAACCCGGGTCCCCGGCGCTGTGAGGCAGCAGCACTAACCACTGTGCCACCTTCTGACCATGTTCCCTTTGAGCTAGCCATGTGCAGCGGAAAGCACCTAATAATGATTATAATAATAATAGTTTGTTTCTAGAGGAATGAAACCTTAATCATTTTCCAGTAAAACAAAACTTACTGTGTGTGTGTGTGTATACATGCGTGTGTGTGTACACGTGTGTGTGTGTATACATGTGTGTGTGTGTATGTGCACACGTGTGTGTGTGTACATGTGTGTGCATGTGTCATATTAATTTGGGATAGAGTGATTTGGGAGGTTTGGAGGTTGTGAACAAATGCACATTCTTTTGTTCTATACCTTAAAAGAAGTACCCTTCGCGCACCAGTGCGGTAATATAACAGCATCCTTATTAATGTACAAAATGTGTTCACACCTGTATTGTTATGGGGAGGACATGGGGAGTGTTCCTTATACTATACTTGTAAATCTTGAGCAGGAATAATGCTTCAAAGTTAATTTCGACTGTTTTTTCCTCAGGAGCTCATATTGCTAATTGTTCTAGAAAACGTACAGTCTGCACCACATTTACAGCAGAGGATACTAACTTGCTTTGAGTTTGTTTGCTACCCTTGGGCAGCAAACAGACCTTCCAAGCTTATCAGGTAGACCTTGGAGAAAAATAACTGGGGCAAATTAATACTCCAATGTGTTTATAACTTCTGTGAGATCAGTGTTGCCTGTGTCATCAGACAGAATATTGGTATAAATACTTAAAATAAATGTCAACCATGTACTGTAGAATGCAAGGCCATCAAGTTGGTATAGCTTCTGATTATGTGTCAGATTGGTATACAAATAATCACTTCCTTTAGTCCAATTACCCTTTAGATTGTTTCCCCCTTCGTAAAGCTGGAAACTGTTTGCAAGCGAATGCAGACTATTGTTATTTATTCTACTTTATTTCCTATTTATCCCCTTTTTTCTTTCCACTTTCTGTCCTGAAGGCACTGATTTCTTATTGGTTATGGTCACAGAGGAACTGGTAGTAGAGCCATTGATGCTGCAGTTTACGAATACCAGACGCTATAGTGGTGTGCAGCAAGGAAACGCCATCGTGAACAGGATGACACCACACATGGAGGTGATGTCATCATAAACATAGGTGACATCAGTGTGTAGGGGGGCAATGCCATTGCTGACATGGCAATGACCAAATGTGGAGGTTCGGCACCATTTGAGAGACAACAAGGGGTGTGGTGGGAAAATAATTGTGTTTTCAGTGGAGAAGATCTTACAGTTTTTGCGGTTCCTGTCACTCTCGCATCTGTGCAGTGCACTCTTACCTTCATCAGAGATCTTTGCCTCACCACCTCCGGTGAAATGAGCTCCATAGCAGCATTCCATCTCAAGGGGGTCCACCACGTAGTACCAGTCGATTGGGCTCCCCACCGCATGTTGTTGGCGCTCTGCCACATTACAGCTTCTCTTCACCTGAAAGGAAAGAACAAGTTTCATCATTGATGCTCCCTCTCCCTGCAGTACTATTTCAGCCTGGATGCCTGGACCCCCAACCGCTGCTCCCCATCCCCCCACCCATCCCCCCATCCCCCCACCCCTCCCCCCATCCCCTGCTCAAAGAACCATGTTGTGGGGCGCAGCAGTGTGGCGCGCCACACCCGTCAATGCACTCAGGCCAAGTGGTCAGATTCCACAGTCTTCAGTGCAAGTTGGCACACAAACTCTTACACCCCTGAGGGGGATGCGGAATGGCCAAACAAATACATGACTCCGTGCAATTCCATTTCACCTCTGTACTCATCCTTGACGAATGCTGAAGTTTGTTGAACCTTCTGGGGCTCTGTGTCCACTTTTGGTGCACCATGTCATGCCCGATGACCTGGGCAACCATCTCTGCCCATGCCTTCTTTGTGAAATGTGGTGGCCTCCACTTATCATCGCTGGGTATGAGGACATCACACTAAGAACTAACTCCGAATACTAAGAACTAACTCCAAAAATCTGCGGGCTAGGTTGATTGGCCATGCTAAATTCATAGAATCCCGACAGTGCAGAAGGAAGCCATTCAGCCCATCGAGTCTGCACCGACCACAATCCCACCCAGACCCTATCCCCATACATTTACCCTAGCTAGTCCCCCCAACACTAAGGGGCAATTTAGCATGGCCAATCCATCTAACCCACACATCTTTGGACTTTGGACTGTCCAAATTGACCCTTAGTGCCAGGGGGATTAGCAAGTTAAATACGTGGGGCTACAGAGATAGGGCACGGGTAGGATTGTTGTTGGTGCAGGCTCGATGGACCAAATGGCCTCCTTTTGCACTATAGAGATTCTATTTTATGATTCTATGATACTGATGCTTTGGAAAAAATGACAGCAGTGGTTATGATCTTAAATTATTGACCTCAATGTTGAGACTGGAAAGGCTATAAAGTGCATTATAGAAACATGCAATGTTGTTTCCCAAGCTAGCATTGACCTTCTTTGTAACAGTGTAAAGATTAGCGAGATTAGAGTGGAAATGGGACAGTGGATGGACAGAATGAAAGTATTCAGCAAGTGATCAGTCAATCTGCATTTGGTTTTGCCAATGTAGAGGAGATTGCATCACGAGTAATGAATACAGTTCATCTGGCGGGAGTATTTGGGATCTTGTACGGGGGAAGGGAGGTAGGGGGGACAGGGCAGGTATTGCACCTTCTGTACTTGTATTGGAAAAGGTATGGATTGTTGGTGATGGCGGAGTGAACAAGGGTGGCATGGAGGGAATGGTTCCTTGGGAATGCTGAAAGTGGGGGAGGCGGAAGATGTGTTTGATGGTTGCATTTTGTGGAAGTGGTGGAAATGGCAGAGCAGGCTCGTGGGATGGAAGGTGGGGAACCCTAACATAGTCCTTAGAGGGAGGGGTGAGAGTAGAAGTGAGGCAGATATAGGATGAACAATATTGAGGGCCTGGTCAGTGATGTTGGAGGGGAATCCTTTTTTGATGAAAAAGGAAGACGTATTAGACATTTTCATAACCCGAGGACTTCAAACATTTTATAGTCAACGAGGTACTTGCATAAATTGTAGTCACTGTTATAAGGATAGATCATAGTGAAACTATACACGCAAAGGTCCCCTAATGAGCAATGAGATACACCATTAAGCTTTCTTTTCAGTGATATTGGTTGAGTAACAAATATTGGCCAGGATGCTGGAGAAACCACCCTACTGTTCTTCAAAATTTGTCATAAGCTCTTTTACTTCAAGAGGTTAGAAATGGCCTTGGTTCAATACATAATATGACATGTCTGCATGAGCACTTCCTTGGCACGTACTACAGCGTCAGCCTGAGATTTCTGCACCAGGGTTTAAACCCACGAACTTCGGATGCAGAGGTGAGAGTGCTACTCTCTGAGCAAGGCTGACATCCTAGGCATTTGGATTAAATGGCTGAAGGATTCAAAACAAAAATGGGATTATTCAGATCTCTGTGTGCAGCCTTGTATATTTGTTGATAGAGTGAAGTGATGGGCATCCAGGCCCTAACAGTTAAAGTCCTCACACTTAAAGCTGGCAATCATTTACAGTCATTCAATGATGGCTGATTCCATACCTGCCATTTAGAGCAAATTAAGAGTGTCGGCTATTATAGGAGGGAGAAGGAAGTATTTAGTTTGTGGCTTGTACCTCATTATAGTACAATTTCATTGTATATTTAATCACCTCTGAGAGTGCCAGATTACAGCTTGCACTAGTCATCTGAAGCCGCATTATGTGAAGGTAATAAGACCAGGTCCTTGGAAGGGATGACAGTAATGCTGAATTGACTGCATTCCAATGTATTGAAAGAACCTTGAATCCTTTTGCAAGATGCATGGGACAAACACTCCAGTGTCACTTCTTGAAAGCTGCTTTTTCTTTCCCAATGATGGCGAGATGAATGTTAATAAAATTGACAGGTAGAAATGAAGATTCTTACAAGACCAGGCGGGATATCCGAGGAAGAATTCTCTGCTCTGTCGCTTTGGTGACCAGGGGTGGTGGGTCCAATGCAAATCCAAAATGAAGAGGAGGGAAAATGGGAACAGGATTGGAACAGTGAAGAGATCATGGGAATGCCGACCACCTTTGCCAAATATAAGGCCCGACTGTGAAGCCTCGAAAGATATGGAGATGGTCTGCATCTATCCTGCCAGCCAAAGACAGCTCAGGCTTAGATTGCTGATTTCTTTAATAGAAATATATAGGATTGCAGTGGTGTTACATTCCATCAAACTTTAATGTATAACTAATTATTTTAATAACTTTTTTAAATATTTAGCATTTCTTAACCCTTGTATAGAATCCCTACAGTGGAGAAGGAGACCATTTGACCCATTGAGTCTGCACCAACCACAATCCCATTCAGGCCCTATCCCCATAACTCCTCATGTTTATCCTGCTAATCCCCCTGCCGCTAGGGTCAATTTAGCATGGCCATGGCCAATCAACCTAACCGGCACATCTTTGGACCGTGGGAGGAAACCCACGCAAACACGAGGCGAAAGTGCAAAGTACCCACAGTCACCCTAGGCTGGAATTGAACACGGGTCCCTGACGCTATGAGGCAGCAGTGCTAACCTCTGAATTGCCCCAACATTTGATTTTTTGTGGTTTAAATCAAGCAGGTTAACCTGAATACATATTTAGTTATTTAGTCATGATTTACTCCTGTCTTGTAATAGCGCTAACCCTTTACTGCCCAACATGTATAGCGGGCACATTGAGATAGCGCCCACTAGCCAACTATAAATCATAGGAGTGCATTGCCATTTTTGCAGGCATTTGACTTCTTTACAATTTTTACATTCAATGCAACATTATCAGCAACAGATTATTTTATTTTACGTGATGTTATTGACTATTCTATCAGTGGATAGAAATAATTGTATCCTGTCTCTCCTAATCGAAAGTGTTTGGGACATAGCAACATGCAGCTTCCTCCATGGAAGTAACCCTCAGGCTAAGCCCACAATGTTCGCCCATTTTACCAATTCACCCAAATGTCCTCCATTCTAATTATAATACATCCAAGCTTAAAATGAGCGCAAATGGGTATCAACCAGCATAAGGAATTGCAGTCCAAGAAAATGCCAAACACAATACTGGTACATTTTCTTCTTTATATTTCTTCTTTAAGTATGAAAATGATCTCAGTTTCATCTCATTTAACTATCATTTATGCACAGCAGAAACAACTGAACCTGCAATTAGTGAAGGCTTCCAACTTTTGATGTGACTTATATTATGTCATTAAAATGCATTAAAAAGAAACAGAAATTATGGAGCAGGTTTTGGTGAGGATTTTTTAAAAATTGAATCAAAATCGTTCCAATAATCTCCTACTATTGAGCTCCTGTTCCCATTCTCCCTCGTCCTCTGGGCTTATTTTGGACTCTCTCCTGTAACTTGGAGGTAAACTTCCAGGTTGTGGTGTTCCCAAGTTTCTTCTGCCCTTGTCTTTATAGGTGGTAGTTCTCGTGGGTTTGGTAGGTGCTACCTGAGAAGCATTGGTGAGTTCCTGCAGTACATCCTGTAGATGGTACACACTGCTGCCACTGTGCATCAGTGGTGGAGGGAGTGAATGGTTGTGGGAGGGGTGCCAATCAAGTGGGCCGCTTTATCCAAGAAAGTGTCCAGCTTCTTGAGTGTTCTTGGAGCTGCACTCATCCAGGATTGGTGCCAGGTGGTACATCTGGTTTCATTCCTTATTGTTGCATTTGTAGTGGTTGAATACAACTGAGTGGCTTGCTAGGCCATTTCAGAGGACATTTAAGAGTCAACCACATTACTGCGGATCTGGGGTCACATGTTCGCCAGATCAGGTGAGGATAGCAGATTTCCTTCCCTGAAGGACATTTGTGAATTAACAAGGATTTACGACAATTGACAATGGTTTCAGCTACTGTGGTGGGATTGGAACTCCGGTCCCCAAAACATTATCCTGGGTCTCTGGATTACCAGTTCAGTGACAATACCACGACACTACCACTGTTCCTGAAAGTCTGGTTGCAGTGTTGTGGGACACTTATATTCAAGAGTCCAAAATGTGACTAGTTTTATGGGCAGAAATTCTCTCAGCGGAGAGTTTGAAAGTCAGAAGCGAAAGATAGAAAGTTGGGTGCATTATACTTACAAACACCACTCACTTGCACCCATAACTCTCCAATCTCTTAAGCCATATAATTTGCTTGCACCCAGAAAACTTAAAGTTACAGTAAGGATGGGATTTTTCCTGGAAGATTTGTGGAGTCTGTGTGGAGTTTGCACATTCTCCTTGTGTCTGCGTGGGTTTCCTCCGGGTGCTCCGGTTTCCTCCCACAGTCCAAAGATGTGCGGGTTAGGTTGATTGGCCATGCTAAAAGAAATTGCCTTTAGTGTCGTGCGATGTGTAGGTTAGAGGGATTAGTGGGTAAATATGTAGGGATATGGGGGGAGGACCTGGGTGGGTTTGTGGTCGGTGCAGACTCGATGGGCCGAATGGCCTCTTTCTGTACTGTAGGGTTTCTATGATTTCTATAATTTCTATGATTTGGGGACAAGTAGATGATTTATCTAATGTTGACATATTGCTAAATCTAGTCAATTGTTCAGTAACTGCTCCACTCTTTATTACTGATCCCAGTGAGCCAAAAGGTCACAGGATGGATACAAAGATTGTGTTTTGTTGGCTAATCCATTGAAGGCAACAACTTGGTGACACAGTGGTTAGCACTGCTCCCTCACAGCACCTGGGACTCGGGTTCAATTCCAACCTAGGGTGACTGTGTGAATTTGTACGTTTTCCCCATGTCTGCGTGGGTTTCTTCCGGGTGCTCTGGTTTCTTCCCACAAAGTTTCAAAGTTTATTTATTCTTATCACAAGTTGGCTTACATTAACACTGCAATGAAGTTGCTGGGAAAGTTCCCTAGTCGCCACACTCGGGTGCCTGTTTGGGTACACTGAGGGAGAATTTAGCATGGCCAATGCACGTAACCAACACGTCTTTCGGACTCCGGGAGAAAAACCGGAGCACCCGGAGGAAAGCACGCAGACATGGGGAGAACGTGCAGAGTCCGCACAGACAGTGACCCAAGCCAGGAATCGAACCCGAGTCCCTGGTGCTGAGAGACAGCAGTGCTAACCGTGTGCAGGTTAGGTGGATTAGCGAAGGTAAATGTGCAGGTTTAGGGGGATAGGTTGGAGGGGAGGGCCTGGGATTGGATGCCCTTTTGGAGAATTGGTGCCAACTCGGCTGCCGAATGGCCTCTTTCTGCACTGTAGGGATTCAATTGTTTTATGGTCCTATGGAGCACTTCTCTTCATCGATCACTCACGAATGAGTATGATTGTCCACCTCAGAAACTCCATGTCGTTGGTCATGGGTTCTGTGGGTCCTTGCGTGGCTGATGAGTCCGATCCTAGAGCCACCTCTTCACCTGCACACTTGACAGTTATTTCCAGGAGGTGGGTTGATGGCTGGGATTCCTCTCTGGGCCACCTCTTGCTGTCGGGTGTCCTTGAAGGAGTGCTGCTGCTGACTTGTCAACCTCAGAGGTGAAACAGTCTCCTGCCCTGAATGCAGTGCCTCCCTCCCCCAATAGAATCTATGTATCTGTAGATGTTGGTGAGGATAGGACTGAGCTTGGACTATCTGAAGACTACCTGCCTCCTTGCATCACACACTATTGAGTATTTCAAGCTGATCAGTAAGAAATGTTTGATAGCTGGTTGTCTGCCAGTCTGTTGGTTCAGGACAATAAGTACGACACAGAGGATTATTAACTCAAGAAGGAAAGAAGGGAGTAACAGAATGGAAATTAAGAAACAAAATATTTGGTTGTCTGTTATTGTTGTGGGTTTTAGAATCATAGAACCCCTACAGTGCAGAAGAGGCCATTCAGCCCAGCGAGTCTGCACCGACTCTCTGACAAAGTATGTTACCCAGTCCCTTTCCCCCACCCTGTCCCCATTGCCCCACATATTTACCCCACTAATCCCCCCTAATCTATATATTTTGTGACACTAAGGGACAATTTAGCACGGCCAAACCACCTAACCACATCTTTGGACTGTGGGAGGAAACCAGAGCACCTGGAGGAAACCCACGCAGACACGGAGAGAACGTGCAAATTGCTCACAGTCACCCAAGGCTGGAATTGAACCCAGGTCCCTTGCGCTGTGAGACAGCAGTGCTAACCACTATGCCACCCCATTTTAGATGAGCTTGTTCATGATCTGTACTTGCAGTTACTGCTGGAGCCAAGGCTGTTGATAAATTTTACCTTTCCTGAACATTATACTAACATGTACAGTAAAACCGTATAGCGAGACTCTACATGGAACTATCTCTCAGCATACGCTGTGATCTCACGTCACTGATGATGTAGGCTATATATTTACATATTTCACATTAAGCCTTAATACTGCAGATAGGAGCTGCAATCAGATTAACCAATTTGTGTTTTCTCCAACCCGTACCAACATTGGCTTCATTACATTGTTGTGCCTTGTGTTGCAGATGTGTGATAATGAATCCAATTTCTTTCAAGGGCTTGGAAGAATATCCTGAATTTCCTTGTTCACACATTGAAAAGCAAGCTTTGTAGCAATGTGAGATTGAAATGCCAAATAGGACATCACCTGAATAAAGAGCAGCACTTCGAAAGCTTGTGATTTCAAATAAACCTGTTGGACTATAACCTGGGGTGTCGTGTGGCCTCTCACCCTGTCCACCCCAGTCCAACACCGGCATCTCCACATCAGTGCAGAAAAGGAGAAGGGTCATTAAGCTCTGCAGTTAACACATTCATGAAATTGCGGGAATGTGTGATTTAATAACACACTATTTCTCAGAATGAAAATTCCTTAGAGGGAGCTGCTTTATTTTACCGAAAACACAATGATTGGCCGGGTGGTTAACAGTGAGGTTGAGTGTCTTGGGTTACAGGAAGATATAGGTGAGATGGTCAAATGGGCGGATAATTGGCAGATGGAATTTAACCCTGAAAAGTGTGAGTGATGCACTTTGGAAGGAGTAATTTAACAAGGAATTATACAATGAAAGGTCTAACACTGGAAGTTCCGAAGAACAAAGGGATCTTGGCGTGTTTGTCCACAGATCTCTGAAGGCAGAAAGGCAGGTTAATAGGGTGGTGAAAAAGGCTATGGCACACTCGCCTTTATCAATCAGGGTATAGATTACAAAAGCAGAGAGGTCATGACGGAGTTGTATAGAACTTTGGTGAGGCCATAGCTGGAGTACTGTGCGCAGTTCTGGTCACAACATTATACAAAGGACGTGAACGCACTGGAAGGGGTGCAGAGGAGATTTACCAGGATGTTGCTGGGATGGAGCACTTAAGTTATAAAGAGAGGCTGCATAGGCTTGGGTTGTTTTCCCTGGAGCAGAGAGACTGTGGGGCGACCTGATTGAGGTGTTCAAGATTATGAGGGGCATGGACAGGGTTCCTCTTAGTTGAAGGGTCAGTTACGAGGGGGCATAAGTTAAAAGTGAGGGGTGGGAGGTTTAGGGGGGGATTTGAGGAAAAACTTTTTTACTCAGAGGGTGGCGATGGTCTGGAATGCGCTGCCTGGTGGGGGTGGGATGCCTCACATCCTTTAAGAAGTACCTGGATGAGTACTTGGCACGCCATAACATTCAAGGCTATGGGCCAAGTACTGGCAAGTGGGATTAGGTGGGCAGATCAAGGCCTTTCATGCATCGGTGCAGATCGATGGGCCAGAGTCTCTTCTGCACTGTAATATTCTGTGATTCAGTGAGGAAAAGCAGGCTTTCTCCCATTTTTTGATGGAAAAATCTCACTCCGCTGTTCTTCAGAGAAATTTAAGAGCATGCCTCTGGTAGTGGTTCATAAATAAGTCAGGGTATTTATATTGCTCTTCATAATTAGGACAAAGCTTGTGCCTGTGTTTTCTTGTGTAGTAACAAGACAAAAGGTGCATAGTTGAAGTATCTTTATAACATTGTTAGGTTTGTCCTCCAGAGTTCTTGTTGTGTGCATGCTTCCTCAAAGTGGTTGGAATGATTTGCTTCCATGTTCGCGCGTTACAAGAGATTCTCGGCAATGAAGTTTATTTTACTCTACAAATAATTATCTAGTGACCACATTGTGGAAAGCCATTGCTAGATGTTCCTTAAAAGATTATTGGCGCGATCTTACCGGCTGGACTCGCAGGTCGATCAGCGTGACGAGCCGGGAAGATAGCGTGCAAAGCCAAAAATCCGATTCGCACCCGGTGAATTTTGTTTTGCCGGTGAGAACTGCTTCTGTTTCTTCACGGTGAGTAACTTGTGCTTGCTGTTGTCACTCTACTATTGCAGTCCTCTCGAGTGGTGTGAGTAAATCGACTTTACTTCTCAGTTTCTTTCTAAGGAACAATACTGCCGGAGAATTTTGTGTAGTGGAATGAGCCATGTTCCAACAAGAAGTGGAAAAGCTGTTTACTCTCCTGGATGGTGAACCTTCACCTTTTGACGCTTTGATGGCATGTTTCAGTGACTGCACCAGCTTCTCTGTCAGTTTGTTAGTAGATGGATGATATAGGGCAGTCCTTATTTGTTGCATACCATTGTTCTTAAGGTAATCCACAAATTCCTCAGATGTAGATTGTGTCCCATTCATCGCTGATTAGTTGTTCAGGGAGCCCAAATCTTGCGAACAACTTATCCAATTCCTCAATGGTTCTTTTCGTCATGGTGGATTTCATCATCCTGACTTCGGGCCACTTTGAATGTACATTCACTCGGACAAGAAACATGTATCCTTGAATGGGTCCCTCAAAGTCAATATATATCCTCTGCCAAGCTTGTTCTGATGAGGAGATGCCGGCATTGTACTGGGGTGGGCACAGTAAGAAGTCTCACAACACCAGGTTAAAGTCCAACAGGTTTATTTGGGAGCACAAGCCACGAGCTTTTGGAGCACTGCCCCTTCATCAGGTGAGTGGGAATTCCCATTCACCTGATGAAGGGGCAGTGCTCCGAAAGCTTGTGGCTTGTGCTCCCAAATAAACCTGTTGGACTTTAACCTGGTGTTGTGAGACTTCTTACTAAGATTGTTTTGGCCAATCCCACGGGCGAAGTGGTTGAAGGGGTGAAATATTCCGTATTCTAGTGCATGACTGGCATTGCCCCATGTTGTCATCTCTTTCAAGTCCCAGCAACTAAAAATAGCTTTGTGCGAGCTCTTTCATGTGTACTACCCCAGATGACTTCAATATATTTGATCCAGGATTCGGCTTCGTAAGCATGGAGGGTTGATCACGCTGATCCCCCAGAGCAATAGTCCATTTTCATAGAATCCTACAGTGCAGAAGGAGGCCATTTGGCCCATTGAGTCTGCACCTACCACAATTCCACCCAGACCCTATCACCAAGCATTTACCCTGGCTAGTCCCCCTGACACGCAGGGGCAATGTAGCATCGCCAATCCACCTAACCCGCACATCTTTGCACTGTGGGAGGAAACCAGAGCCGGCGGAAACCCACGCAGACACGGGGAGAACGTGCAAGTTCCACACAGACAGTGACCCAAGCCGGGGATCAAATCCGGGTCTCTGGTGCTGTGAGGCAGCAATGCTAACCACTGTACCACCGTGTCTCCCCAGTTAATTCAAGTTCCCTCATTATATAAGGCCTGAATTCAGGATTCTTCTTTTGTTTGTCCAATGGTGTTCCTCTTAAAACCATGTCCATGACCCTACCCATTACCAAGTCATTCCTCATGTGCTTTTGCACCTGAGATGATATCGGGTCATTCTCTACCTGGGAGAAATATAATATATTAATGTGATGTGGTTTTGTCTTGAAGTGGCAATCTCAATTAGACATCTGCGTTGCCATGCTGCTCTGATCTCTGGTACTTGATTTCATAAATATGCGCTGATGATATTAACGACCATCTTTGTAGATGACTTGCGGCTAATGATGGAATTCCCTGGTATGGATCAAACATGTTTGTCAACAGTCTGCCGTTCAGATACTGGTGAAATCGTTTATCGAAATCGAAATGGCAGAAATCATGCTAAGCGCTTCTTTCTCAAGTTATGCATAATTTTATTCTGCACTTGACATAATTGATTGGTCCTAAAGAAATCATCACAACTGTGACACGTTCTGTGATCCTGACCCATCGAGGATCACTGTCATTTTCTGAGGTACTTTGTGGAGGCCATCCTTGTCTGTTATGTGACTGAGATGGATGATCTGAAAAATTCACATTTTCCTTCCTTCACACAGAGGTTGTACTTCTGTAGATGTTGCAGTGTTTTCTCTAAGTTGTGTAACTGTTCCTGTTCAGTTCTGCCTGTGATTCGAATGTCATCCAAATAACATTGGACACTGTTGAGGCCATCTAAGATTTGCTCCATTTATTTCTGGAATGTGGCCAGAGCCAATGTTATTCCGAACAGTAGGCGCTTCTATCAGAACAATCGTTTGCAGTGGTTGTGACCCAATAGCCACCCTCATCTGGAGGTCTGCTTGGACAAGTCTATTTGATGAACTGCTGACCACCAGCCAGTCCAGTGAATAGGTCCTCAATTGATGGCTAGGAGAACAAGTCAACACGCAGCCCTGGATTTATCATCATCTTAAAGCTCCCACAGATAAGTACAGAACCATCAAATTTAATAACTGGGACAATTAGGTTTGCCCAATCGTTCATCCTTACAGGTTCAATCACTCCATGCCTGACTAACTTCCACTTCTACCTTTGGTTTAATTGCATAAGGCACAGTTCTGGCCTTGAGGCATCAGGGGTTGATATCAGGTTTGATCTTGAGCATTGCTTCCACTCCAGTCTTGAATCCTCGGATATTCTTGAACACTTTCCTCTACTTCTCTAGAGGTTTTGGTAGCATGTTCTTGCTGTCAACCAATTGGTTAATTGCTCCCCAGTTTAGCTTCATTTTGTGTAACCACTCCCTTCCAAAGAGTGCCAGACAATTACCCTTAACAATGTGCAGAGACAATTCTGCTTATTGACCATTAGCTTCTACTTGAACCATCAAATATCCATTCAGTGGAATTACCTCCTCGGTATCTAAATTCACAGGACTACGTTTGAAAGTTTTAATGGCATTTAAGCTTCAGATTGTATATGTTTTCTGGGAGAAGTGATACAGCAGCACCCATTTCTATTTCCATCTTTACTTTTGTCCGCCTAACTTTGGATAAACCCAGAATCTTTGGGTATCCCTTTTCGTTGATAAGACACCTAGTTCAAGTTTTTGGACCTTTCCTAGTCTGGTATCATCTTGTCTATTTTGGCACCAGCTCCAATTTGGGAAGCTTCTTTTGTGGCCAATTCCATGGACACCACGATCCCAACAGTGAGTTTTAGCGTTGAAGAGCTTTTGGTGAGCAATCGTCTTTGAATTGCTTCATTTTAAAGTCCGCAAACGAATCTTTCTCGCAGAGTGTCATCGACAGTCGAGCCAAACTCAAAGTTCTTCACTAACCTTCTCGGCGTAGCAACAAATTGTGATGTATTTTTGCCCTCTTCTTGGCTCCATGAATGAAATCAGAATCTCTCGGCAATTATTAGTGGTTAAGGTGAGAAATGACTTTTGAGAATCTTGGTCAGTTCCTCATAGGTTTATTCTCCAGGCTTCTCAGGGTGGACAAGGCTCTGAAGTGTGAAGGTTTTATGTCCTACTATTACTTAGGAAAGTGACTACTTTAGTTCATCCAGTATCATGTTTGCAGCCAGACAGCATTGAATTCTCTCTGTCAGAATTTCAGGTTTCCACATTTTCTTCGAACGCCTTTGTGGCGTTGCCTTTGTCCCCCATTGTAGTTACCAATTATCAAATCAAAGTACTTTCTTTGACTTTTCCTCCACTCTTTTGTTTTCTCTTTTCCTTATTAATTTGTGTTTTTTTTGTTGCTTCATTTTTATTATTCAAATCTATAGTTTGAAATATTTTTTTCAAAATCTTCTTGGTGGGCGATCAATCTTTTTCCTAAGTAAAGAAAGCTTTACTTGTAATTCTTTTATTATTTTTTGGTGTAGTAGCTCTCCTTTAAGAGTACAGGGACTCTCTCTCTCTCTTTATATGAGAATCCCTGTTTCTGCAGCTGTCACGTACAAGGTCACCTGGAAGTCTACCCCACTTCAAAACGATAACTAAACCTTTTCTTGCAGCCGACTCGCGGCTTTGTATTTTTTTAATGATGTTTTCTCACTGCATTGATGGCTTTCCTTGACTTATTTTGAGTCAAGACATGATTTATTTTTCTTCTTGACATCAGGTTTGAAAAAGAAATTCTGGAATCTGGTCGGAAACCTATCCGTTTGCTAGTTTTATCTTCACCGCCGCCAGTTTTAATCCTTAAAAACTGGGGTTTTTGTTGAAGATCTTTCTGGAAAACCTCCTTGTCGTCAGTCTTTATCTTGTTGTTATTTAGTAGATGTTTGGCCTGGCAGTACAAACAAGCCAAAAGGTGATAAGGTGTCACACTGTGGGTTGTGGACCTATTCAACGCCGATTTATTTAAAAGCTGTTGCCGGATTGAAATCCAACGTGGAAGAGATTAAAACCAGTGAATGCCTCCTGTGAAATCACAGCACATAGAAAATAGGAGCAGGAGGCCAATCGGCCCTTCGAGCCTGCTCCGCCGTTCATTATGATCGTGGCTGATCATCTAATTCAATAGCCTGATCCCGCCCTCCCCCCCTCATATCCTTTGATCCCGCCCTCCCCCCCCCCCCCATATCCTTTGATCCCGCCCTCCCCCCCTCATATCCTTTGATCCCGCCCTCCCCCCCCCATATCCTTTGATCCCGCCCTCCCCCCCTCATATCCTTTGATCCCGCCCTCCCCCCCCCCCATATCCTTTGATCCCGCCCTCCCCCCCCATATCCTTTGATCCCGCCCTCCCCCCCCATATCCTTTGATCCCGCCCTCCCCCCATATCCTTTGATCCCGCCCTCCCCCCCATATCCTTTGATCCCGCCCTCCCCCCCATATCCTTTGATCCCGCCCTCCCCCCCATATCCTTTGATCCCGCCCTCCCCCCATATCCTTTGATCCCGCCCTCCCCCCCATATCCTTTGATCCCGCCCTCCCCCCCCATATCCTTTGATCCCGCCCTCCCCCCCCATATCCTTTGATCCCGCCCTCCGCCCCCCATATCCTTTGATCCCCTTCACCTCAAGTGCTGTATCTAACTGCTTCTTAAAAACATTCAATGCTTTGACCTCAACTACTTTCTGCAATAGCTAATTCCACAGGCTGACCACTGTCTGGGAGAAGAAAGTTCTCCTCATCTCGGTCCCAAGCGGCCTACCCTGTATCCTCAGACTGTGACCCCTGGTTTTGGACACCCCCACCATCGGGAACATCTTCTTGTGGCTGACTAACCACACAGAGATGCGTTGCTTACAATACATAACAGGCGCCGGAGTGTGGCGACGAGGGGATTTTCACAGTAACTTCATTGCAGTGTTAATGTAAGCCTACTTGTGACACTAATAAGAAAACTTTATAAAGATAAGAGTCAACATAAGTTGTACAACTCATACACACCGTGAACCCTCTCACCATCAGCCAGCCATTCAGCCTCGAGGGAGAGTTACCTCTGTGAATATGCAAACAATGGAAATGTTATAACAGAATCCACTGCAAAGAATCATACAGCACGGAAGGAGTTCATTCGACCCATTATGCCTTTATTGGCATATTGAAAGAGTTATGCAATTAGTTCCATTCCACTGCTCTTTCTGTATCATCCTGATTTTTTTTTTATTATTTCAAGTATATATCAAATCCCCTTTGGTAAGTTACCATTGAGTTTGCTTCCACAACAGTTTCACGGAATGTTTTAAAAGTTTAAAAAGTTTATTTATTACTGCCACAAGTAGGCTTATGTTAACACTGCAATGAAGTTACTGTGAAAATCCCCTAGTCGCCACACTCCGGCGCCTGTTTGGGTACACTGAGGGAGAATTTAGCATGACCAATGCATCTAACCAGCACGTCTTTCGGTCTGTGGGAGGAAACCAGAGCACCCGGAGAAAACCCACACAGGCATGGGGAGAACGTCAAACTCGGCACAGACAATGATCCAAGCTGGGATTCAAACCGGGGTCTCTGGAATTGTGAGACAGCAATGCTAATTACTGTGTCACCGTGTCGCCGAATGTGCTCTAGATCATAACAATTCACAAGTTATGCATACAATTATTTCCCACTGAACCCCCAACATTAACTCATCATTAAGAGACACTGACTGGACACTTATTTCTGCAGGATACGGCCAATGACAATAAAACCAATCAGGAGTCAAATTTTCCCAACCGCTTCTATGGATTTCCTGCCTGCTTTGGATTGCTGCTACAATCCATGGTAACGACAAGCATTAGTATGTGGCATAAAATAACCTAAACAATGGTGGTGCTGGAGGTGAGTTTAAATTTTTAACAAATGGAGCACTGCATATTGGAATGGCTATTAGTCAAAGTACCAAACAGCTTATTAAATGATGACAAGGAATATGGTAAGGTGGTAATGTTTACAGCAGCTATCTAACAAACGTTATGGGGCACAGATGGGAAGCTAACATCAAAAACACAAGAAAGCAATTGCGAAGGGCGGCACGGTAGCACAGTGGTTAGCACTGCTGCTTCACAGCTCCAGGGACCTGGGTTCGATTCCCGGCTTGGGTCACTATCTGTGTGGAGTTTGCACATTCTCCTCGTGTCTTCATGGGTTTCCTCCGGGTGCTCCGGTTTCCTCCCACAGTCCAAAGATGTGCGGGTTAGGTTGATTGGTCATGCTAAAATTGCCCCTTAGTGTCCTGAGATGCGTAGGTTAGAGGGATTAGCGGGTAAATGTGTGGGGATGTGGGGGTAGGGCCTGGGTGGGATTGTGGTCGGTGCAGACTCAATGGGCCCAATGGCCTCTTTCTGCACTGTAGGGTTTCTATGATTCTATGATCTTACTTGGAAACTATCAGCTGATTTCTCTTTTAATATTGTACCCAATCTTTGAATGAGAAATATGAGCCAGTGATCCTTTCAATTGATTATAACCTTGCCTAAGGGTACATTATGTAAACTGCGCATACTGTTTTCTAGGATATAACCTGAAGGTGTGCCTGGCTACTGTGAAATGGGTTTCAAAGTAATCCCATGTTTGGCATAGACGGTGATGTGTTTTCTTATCTTGCGCAAGTCAGTCTTCAAGGATCAGGCTGTCCAACAGATTAAACTGTTCCAGTTTTGAGGAAGTTTTCAGATATTTCCTGTGATAACAAATAATCTTAAAAATTAAAAGTTTCCTGTTTATTTTATGTAATGAGGCTGTCAATTAAGCCTGCTGCACTAAAGCTTAACATCCAGCAGTGTGAGAAACGTCTTGCTGGACTAGATCACCTCTATCCAAGTCCCTTTGAGATCCTAACCAGTTTGTTCTGCTGCTGTGAGGTGAAATCTGCAGCAAATAGCAATGAAAATGTATTTCCTTTAAAGTAATTTCACTTTTGGAAGTTATTTAATGCTACGTTTTGTTCAGAAAGTAAAATAGGGAAAGGAAACACTGATGATTTGTCAAGAAACTGAATTTTAAAAACTGATATTTCAGTTCGGATGGTAGCATGCTTTTTTATATTGAATGCAACAACCTTAAGGCCGTTGGGATTCTTGATGGAGGTGGTCAGGTCACAAGAGAAGGCTTTTGGGCTTTTCGAAATGTTCGAGTAAGGACCTTGGCCTGTCAGTTACAAGAACTGCTTGGGCTTAGAAACGCCAGCCTGAGTCAGATTTCTACTCAGAAATTCTAGTCTGAAAGCAGACTAATTTCTATAGAGATTATTCATTGTTTTGCTATTTTGACAGGGCAGGGGTGTGAAAATCTCCAGTTGGCATAGGATCTTTAAACAAATATGATGTAAAAATCAGCTTTGCGAAATAACATTGTCCTATCAAAAAGACATGGAAAAAAAATCAAAACTGTGTGCATCAAAACTTTTTTTTTGTTTTTTTAATGGACTTTTGATGAACCAGAAGATGACTACAATAGGTTCCATGACTCACACGACTGACCATCTGTTCTGGAAGCTTCCAAAGAGATTACCCAAACAAAGAGTTCCACACTTTCCTTGTGGAATCTCAGACCCCATTGTAAGACCATATAATATTCACAAAACTAGTAGGCTAACAGGCATAAGAACATAAGAACATAAGAAATAGGAGCAGGAGTAGGTCATCTAGCCCCTCGAGCCTGCCCCGCCATTCAATAAGATCATGGCTGATCTGAAGTGGATCAGTTCCACTTACCCACCTGATCCCCATAACCCCTAATTCCCTTACCGATCAGGAATCCATCTATCCGTGATTTAAACATATTCAATGAGGTAGCTTCCACCACTTCAGTGGGCAGAGAATTCCAGAGATTCACCACCCCCTGAGAGAAGAAGTTCCTCCTCAACTCTATCCTAAACTGACCCCCCTTTATTTTGAGGCGAGTTGGCTCCCAAGCTGGGGTGGTAACAAAAACAGAAACATTGAAGCTCATTATCCCTGAAGAGGTGTTAAAAGTTAGCATTTCACTCTCAAGGGAAGCAATGGATTTTGGTCAGAGGCAGAGAAACTGCTTGTGAAGTTGCAATTAATTCATTAATGTGTTACATAAGAACTAGGAGCAGGAGCAGGCCATCTGGCCCCTCGAGCCTGCTCCGCCATTCAATAAGATCATGGCTGATCTTTTCGTGGACTCAGCTCCACTTAACCGCCCGCTCACCATAACCCTTAATTCCTTTACTGTTCAAAAATGTATGTATCCTTGCCTTAAAAACATTCAATGAGGTAGTCTCAACTACTTCACTGGGCAGGGAATTCCACAGATTCACAACCCTTTGTGTGAAGAAGTTCTTCCTCGACTCAGTCCTAAATCTGCTTCCCCTTATTTTGAGGCTATGCCCCCTAGTTCTAGTTTCAACTGCCAGTGGAAACAACTTCCCTGCTTCTATCTTGTCTACTCCCTTCATAATCTTATATGTTTCTATAAGATCTCCCCTCATTCTTCTGAATTCCAATGGGTATAGTCCCTCCTCATAAGCCAACCCTCTCGACTCTGGAATCAACCTAGTGAATCTCCTCTGCACCCCCTCCAGTGCCAGTATATCCTTTCTCAAGTAAGAAGACCAAAACTGTGCACAGTACTCCAGGTGTGGCCTCACCAGCACCTAATACAGCTGCAACATAATCTTACACACCCTCAATCTTCTGGTCTCTTGGCCTGTTTTAATATTACATTTCCAGCCTCCCAGATCAGTCTGCTGATTACTTCCAACCTGAAAAGCGCAACTTTTGTACATTTAATGCAACTAATTTAAGGCCATCTTGAGGGATCTTGAGTGAGGGAGGTGGTCAGGTCACAAGAGAAGGCTTTGAGTTCATTTTCCAAACTTTTGAGTAAAGAACTTGGCTTGTTGGTTAAAAGTATAGCTTAGGCTTACACGTTTGGAAGTTAATACGCCAGTATGAGTCAGATTCCTGCTCAGAAATTCCAGTCTCAAAGCAGACAAATTTCTATAGAAAAGATTCCTAACACTCAGCCACTCAAAGATAAGTCCCTCCCTTTCATAATCTTTTAAAAAGTTTGTGGGAAATGGTACAATATGCCTACAGCAATCAAAAAATAACTACCCGAGACTCTCTTCAAAAGAAACCAGTGACACTTTATTTCCTAACCAACAGTAAGCAGGTTAAATAAACTATTAACAAACTGAATAAAATACTATTCCAATGGAGTGCTGTTTAGATAATTACAATTCCCACTCATTAACAAATTTTTAAAAAAGAATCTCTGAGTCTCACTCAAAATGCAGTCAGGTTTGTCGTCTTCCCAAATTCTTCTTTCTTCGGTGCTTCTGTTCTCCTGAGACGAAATGAAATCTTAATACATAAATTGTGGCTCTTAGACTGACAGAGGGTTACTGGGTGTCTGTGTGTGTGTCTCTCTCTCTCTCTCGGAGAACTGTGAGCAGGCTGCTGCTGGCAGGTGCGCTTCTGGCAGCTTTCAGGAGTTGGGAGCGGTTTTATCCTCTCAATGACAGAGCAAAATTCGCACAATCAGATTGGTTTACAGGTTATCAGATCATCAAAATTCAAATCCGATAGGCTGATGTGATTCAAATGCTTATTTTAAATTGATTGGTTAACATTCAAAAACATGTTGTGATTCAAATGCTAAAGCCTGTTACCACAGCAACCCTGTTGTTTTGCCTCTCAATACAATGGCCGGAATTCTCCCATCCCGCCCACCACTGGAATTTTAGCGGGCGGGTTGGGGAGAATGTGAAACATCATTGGCGATCGGGTGGGAATTTCTGGCTTTTAGACCTGCGCGGCTGGAGAATTCCGCCTAATGTTTCAATCTGTACTGGATTGTTGCACCTGCAGCTTCCCAGCATGCAGACAAATCTAAACCATCTTTTAAACAGACAATTTTTACAACTCTTAGCATTTTATAATGTTTATAATTTTACAAACACTAACTTCACAACAATACGATCTCTTTAAAAAAAAAAGTTGATGTAAAAATCAGCTTTGTGTAGTAACATTGTCATATCAAAAATACATGAAAAAAAGTTGATGTAAAAATCAGCTTTGTGTAGTAACATTGTCATATCAAAAATACATGAAAAGAAATGACCAAACACCCATCCATCTCCCAACTCCTCGTAGCCTGTTTTGTATTAAAAGTATCCGACCATCACCTGGTAAACAGCTTTGATACAGAAACCTCATCATACTGCATCCTCATTCACTTCCAAGGACTTTTATGCTTCTGAATTTCAGTTCTCATCTGAACTCAACTCTGCCAAGAAGGAAACACCCCTCTGAACTTTGACTTTCTAAAATCTGGAAATCTTATGAACTAATATTAATTTTTGTGGTTCCTTTACCTTTGGTGTCCATAGCAGTAAAAACTCCCTCTTTTCTAATCACCTCACCGTAATTGTGTTTGTGTGTATGTGTGAGATTGTGAACATCACACCCCCTCCGCCACCCCCCCCCCCTTCCCTCGTTCCCCTTCCCATCCAGTTTTAAATGTGAAATAAACTAACTTTCTGAGTTAATCGTAAAGAGAGTTTGTTGTGAGTTACTTATAAAATTGGACCACAAAAACTGAGGGTTTTGGAAAACAGCACACAGCCTATGTTGAAAATAATTCTAAATCACCTTTGCTTACGGACACAGTGAGAGAATAAAGAAGTTCAGTGCTACCCGTAACAACATCTATAGTAGTCGGAAAATGTTTTCCCTCATGACCTCTGGGGGAGGAGCAAATCACATTTTGGGTGTAAATATAAGAGCCGGTGGCTTGGCACGATCACAAGGAGATAACCTAATCACTGATGGAATCAAGGAGCCAGAAAGACAGCTTCAAGAGATTAAAACAAGGAGCAAGTAGTGAAAGTAGAGGTGTCCTGCAAGATCTACTTAAATCAAAGAACCAAAGCACGGTGGCACAGTGGTTAGCACTGCTGCCTCACAGCTCCAGGGATCCGGGTTCAATTCCCAACTTGGGTCACTGTCTGTGTGGAGTTTGCACATTCTCCCCATGTCTGTGTGGGTTTCCTCCAGGTGCCCCGGTTTCCTCCCACAGTCCAAAGATGTACGGGTTAGGTGCATTGGCCATGCTCAATTATGCCTTAGTATCCCGGGATGTATAGATTAGAGGGATTAGCAGGGTAAATATGTGCGGTTACGGGGATAAGGCCTAGGTGGGATTGTTGTCGGTACAGTCTCAATGGGCCGAATGGCCTCCTTCTGCACTGTAGGGTTTCTAAAACTGTCTTCTGAACTGTTCACAGATTACAGTACTGAAGAACTTTCTCAATGGTTTAAGTAGGTGATGAATGGTTATTTGGATTCAATTTGCTTAGCTGCCACCAGCAGTGAGGGGCTAACTCTGATTACTTTTTCTGTATTCAGTGGCCACATCATGACGAGCAGTGGTGATGTTGGTCAGCTGATAGTAGGTGAAATCCCTTAGCAGTAAGTATTAGAAGTATAATTTTTTTTTCAGAAATTGTCGTTCATAGTCTTTTAATTGACCCGATTGACAGGAAACTGGGCAGTGAATACTGTGCAAACGATGACAGGGAACGAGGAGAGAACCCATCTATAATTCCTGACTTTTCTGCCATTTAATTGACAGGGAAAAGCCAGAATGAAGTAGCTGCCCATTTTTCTACTGCTGCTTGTAGAGTCCCCGTTTTCACAGCTGCTCAGTGGTATGTTTAAGGTGACGAGGTTTTCCATGTTGAAGCAATTTTCCCCCTCCATTTCTCAAATTGTATTTTGTACGTGTACATTTGATTGTAAATTGGAGCTATCGTTTTATTAATTAGATGCACCATTGAGATTTGAGAAGCTGTGGCAGACTGCAGGAGAGTTGGGACCGGTGCAGCATGATTAGTGACAGGATTGAAGAACATAAAATCACTCATATGTTACATTCAGTCAGCAGAAAGAAACACAGCAACACATCTGCTCCAAAACTGGTATACCACTGATATCCTGAAGATCAAATGATTCCAGGAAAACACCATCTGTCAAGGGAATGTCTTTGCAATGCGCAGGACTGAAGCGATTTCAGAGCTTCTTAACGCATTGTCTTGGAGCTTTTCCCTGTTCCACTGTTATGCACAAGACTTAGTGCAAGGAAAGTTCTGTGACTGCTTTAACATGAATGAATTTCACAGCTGACTGACTGCAGCAAGGACTCTTGTGGGCTTCTGGCGCACATTCAGTTTTTGTGTTCAACATAATCCTTCCAATGAACTGTGGGCGAGATCTCTAAAACACAGAGAAATCTGTTGACACAAGCAGATGGTTCAGCAGGTAATTCAGATTTCTTGCATGATGCACCGCATGTTAACTTTTGGGGCAGTTTACTTGTGATATAACAGTTCGAATGGCTTGTCAAGGGATCAGTACTTGTTCCCGGGCTAGGATTTAGGGGACCAACTCGGCTATGCTTAGTGATCCATACAGTTCATTCACTTATACTGTATAATAAGCAGCTGCTTATATCTGGCAGTTGCCACTAACCTTTCCTCAACAACATCGGTGCCAATTGCACAATGTAATGATGGATAATTTGCGTAGTGATAGGGCAGCATGGTGGTTAGCACTGTTGCCTCACAGTGCCAGGGACCTGGGTTCGATTCCTGGCTTGGGTCACTGTCTGTGCAGAGTCTGCACTTTCTCTCCATGTCTGCGTAGGTTTCCTCTGGGTGCTGTGGTTTCCTCCCACAGTCCAAAAGACATGCTGGTTAGGTGCCATGCTAAATTCTCCCTCAGTGTACCCGAATAGGTGCCGGAGTGTGGCGACTCGGGGATTTTCACAGTAACCTAATTGCAGTGTTAATGTAAACCTGCTTGTGACATTAATAAATAAACTTTTAAAAACTTAACTTCATTTGCCAGTTATGTCTCCTGCATATAACAAATCTTCCTATATTTCCTCAATTACATAGATGTACAGATATCATTCATTCAAAATTCCCCATTGATATGTGATTGATCGAGGTACAGGAGTCTGGATAATTAATAGGCAGAGAGCTGAATGCAGAGGTAACCTAAGCCTTAAAATAGATAGATTTCTAATTGTCTCTTTTCATAGTTGACTCTAATCTTTCAGCCAGACCACCTTTGTTGAAAGCATTGCAATTTCTTTTGGCCCACCATGAAATCATAGAATGGTTACAGTACAGAAGGAGGCCATTCCGTCCATCATATCTGTGCTGGTTCTCTGCAGGAACAACTCCACCCTCTTTCCACCCTCTTGCTTTTTCCCCATAGCCCTGCAATGTTTCCAGGGGGCATTTAGAAGGATGAGGGGGGGATCTAATTGAAACTTACAGAATACTGAGAGGCCTAGAAAGAGTGGACGTGGAGAAAATGTTTCCACTAGTGGGAGAGACTAGAACTCGAGGGAACAACCTCAGAGTGAAGGGACACTCCTTTAAAACAGAGATGAGAAGGAATTTCTTCAGCCAGAGGGTGGTGAATCTGTGGAGCTCATTGCCACAGAGGACTGTGGAGGCCAGGTCATTGAGTGTCTTTAAGACAGAGATAGAGAGATTCTTGATCAATAAGGGGATCAAAGGAAGGCAGGAGAATGGGGATGAGAATCATATCAGCCACGATTGAATGGCAGATCAGACTCGATGGGCCGAATGGCCTAATTCTGTTCCTATATCTTATGGTCGTATGGTTATCATTGGTCCTCAACTAGTTAAATGAACCAATCAAACTTTGCAGTTGCTCTATCTCGTCTTTCACTATGACATCATCTTGTGCAATCACCTCGTGCAATTATGTTTAATTTTATTTATTAGTGTCACATGTAGGCTTACATTAACACTGCAATGAAGTTACTGTGAAAATCCCGTACTCGCCACACTCCGGCGCCTGTTCGGGTACACTGAGGGAGAATTTAGCATGGTCAATGCACCTAACCAGCACGTCTTTCAGACTGTGAGAGGAAACTGGAGCACCCGGAGGAAACCCACACAGTCACAGGGAGAATGTGCAGACTCCGCAGAGACAGTGACCCAAGCCGGGAATCGAACCCGGGTGCCTGGCACTGTGCCACCATGCTACCCATTAACCAGGATGGGAGTAATAACTCTCTAAATGGGGAGATTTAGAGTGAAGGTAATACACATTAAATATTCAAGCAACTTGCTTCAATCCTGTCATTTTAAGTGCTACATTAATAGAAATTGTTTTACCTGTGCCATTACTTTGAATGCATCATAAGCCTGACCATCTTTCTTACACACACACACACAAATATACACATGCACACACAAATACACACACACACACACATGCTTACAGAACTTGAGAACACATACATCCACGCCACTCATTATCTTTCTGTGTAAAGCACAGTTACTGTGTAACTTCTCAGTATGTCTCATACAATTGATCCTTCCTGTCAGATGACAGGTGCCTGAAGCAATCAGCACTTTCAGCACGAGAGATCCAGAGGCAATGGAGTAGACGATAGCTGCATTGGACTTTATGCCGTTGCAGTCAGCTGTGCAAAAATAGTTGGGCAAACAAAATAAATGTGGTGGCAGAGCGAGAGTTTTGGGCTGTTGCGTAAACTCGGCAACGTGGATGTTTACAAATCACTGTCTCTGCTCTGCCTGTTAATAACGTCATTCCTACCCTTTGATTGTTAGATGAAAGCTTGATTATATATAGACTGGTAAAGTCCAAATCCCCACTCAGACTCTCAGTAATGTCAACAGCTGTCTGCACATCCACAGGTTTTGATACCACCAATTTAGCTGTGCAACTCCTTCCCACACACTCATCAAAACCTTTTTTGATTTTTTGCGGCACGGTAGCACAGTGGTTAGCACTGCTGCTTCACAGCTCCAGGGTCCAGGGTTCGATTCCCGGCTCGGGTCACTGTCTGTGTGGAGTTTGCACATTCTCCTCGTGTCTGCGTGGGTTTCCTCCGGGTGCTCCGGTTTCCTCCCACAGTCCAAAGATGTGCGGGTTAGGTTGATTGGCCAGGTTAAAAAAAAAAATTGCCCCTTAGAGTCCTGGGTTGCGTAGGTTAGAGGGATTAGCGGGTAAAATATGTGGGGATAGGGCCTGGGTGGGATTGTGGTCGGTGCAGACTCGATGGGCCGAATGGCCTCCTTCTGCACTGTAGGGTTTCTATGATTTCTATGATTTCTATGATCTCTCTTAGTCACCATATAACAAAACAAAATTCCTGTGCCAAGCTGCGAGCTAGTACCTAGAAGGTTTGGATTTGTTATAAAGCGGAGCGTATCTTTTGTGGTATTATCCACAATAAATGAGGAAGTGCACAATTTTCAGAAAGTGACTGACACCATGTGCTGTTATGTAACCAGGGCAGTGTTTATATCCTGACTGTCCTTTCTTAATACACGCAAAAGAATTGCCTAATGGAATACTCTCCACTGCTAAATGAATTTGCATTTAACCCGGCTCGTCCCTGTTAGGAAACTCGGCTTTTCCCTGACCCTGGGATGGCGAGTCTGACATACAAGGAGCGATTGAGTCAGTTATATTCACCGGTGTTCATAAGAATGAGGGGAGAATCTCATAGAAGCCTGTAAAATTCTCACAGGACTAGACAGAGTAGATGCAGGAAGGATGCTCCCCATGGTGCCCAGAACCAGGGGTCACAGTCTGAAGATAAAGGGGTAAACCATTTAGGACAGAAATGAGGAGAAATGTCTTCACCCAGAGGGTGGGCAGCCTGTGGAATTTGCTACCACAGGAAGTAGTTGAGGCCATAGCATTGAATGTTTTCAAGAAGCTGATGCAATACTTGGGGCGAAGGGTATCAAAGGATATGGGGGGGAAGGTGAGATCAGTGTATTTAATTTGATTATCAGCCATGATCATAATGAATGGCAGAACAGGCTCGAAGGGCTGAATGGCCTCCTCTTGCTCCTATTTTCTATGTTTCTATGGAAGTGCTTTAAATAGGAAAAAATGTTCACTGGTGTAGTGAGGCAAGTGTCTCTTGGAAACAGTAACTGCGTGTAGGTTTGCAGTTCCCGAGCAGAGGCTACGTTATCCAATTTGTGAACTATCTTTTCTTTAAGGTGAATCCCTTGTGTTTTGTTGCTGTTTTGTAAATCTGATGTTTGAACCCAGGTGTGGCAAACCTCAGACACGTGACGTTTCAAAAATTTCCACTTTGAGATCACCAATCTAAAGGGTGAGACTTTTATTAAAAAGGAAAACAGCAAATGCCAGAAATACACAGAACATTTTTTTTTTAAATCTCAAAATGCTAGAAAATGCGAGCAACACAGACAAAACATACAGTTCATAGAGTACAGAGGGGAGGAGGAAAGGAGATGTGCAGAATATAGTGTTGCTTTTATTTAACATGACCTATGTACTGTTGCAGTTGTGGATAGGGTGAGGAGAAACGTCAGCTTAATATGTGATAGGACCATTCAGAAGCCTGATGGCAGCAGGGAAGAAGCCATTCTTGAGTTCCGTTTGTTTCTTTCAGTAGAATTGAAGTTGGGTTTTAGTCGGACTTAAAAAAATAAAGTGAACCAGGCAAAAGAAGAGATGCAGCAGAGAACAAAATCCTGTAAACTGCCCAGCAGGGTGGTGGCATGGTGGTTAGCACTGCTGCCTCACAGCGCCAGGAACCCATCTTCGATTCAGAGCCTACACGTGCAAAGTCTACACGTTCTCCCCGTGTCTGCGTGGGTTTCCTCCGGGTGCTCTGATTTTCTCCCACAGTTCGAAAGACAAACTGGTTAGATGCATTGGCTGTGTTAAATTCTCCCTTAGTGTACCTGAATAGGTGCCGGAGTGTGGCGACTAGGGGGTTTTCAATGCAGTGTTAATGTAAGCTTACTTGTGACAACAATAAATAAACTTTAAGCTTTTTTTTGTCATTTAAAATCCTGTGCCGAAACAAGCTACTTCCAGGAATGGGTGGTCAGGCAGGCCTTTCTCTTGCAATTGAGCATGATTAGGAGAATGAAGTGAGACCCTGCAGAGCAGGGCAAGCTGTTGGAAGAGGGAGGATGAGGAGAGTGAGCTGAAATCTCAGCAGGTTTCCAAATCCACCAAAGGTCTTCAGGCAGCTATTCTTTAACTTCAACTTTAATGAGCACCATTGCTTGAGATGTCTCTGCTTCAGCAAGAAGGTTGTGACTGAACTCTACCAACTCCTACAGCCGTATCTACAACCTCAAAGCAAGGCACAGACTGCATTGTCTGTGGCTGTCAAAGTTACTGTTACTCTTAGGTTTTATGTGTTGGGCTCTTCCTAGGCTGCTTCCAGATGTTAAAAAAAAACAGTTTGCAGTGCACTGTGAGGCTATACACAAAGAAAGTTTAATCTCATTCCCTCTTGCCAGAGACATTAGTTGGAGGAGTGAGAAGGGTTTGCAAGAATTTGCAGGTTTTCCCATGGCGAATGATGCCATTGACTGAATGCACATTGCCTTTCCGGTGCTTCATGGAACTCCACATTTTCATGAGCCACAGGGGATTCTATTCTTTCCGTGTCGGACCACAGCCAACACGTCATGAGGCCTGTTATCCTGACATAGAAACCTAAAAAATATGAGCAGGTGTAGGTCATTTGGCTTTCCAAGCCTGCTCCGCCATTCATTATGACCATGGCTAATCCTCTATCTCAACACCAAACTGCTGTGCTCCACACATACCCCTTGACTCCTTCTGAGTCGAGAAATCACACAATTTCCTTCTTAAATATATTCAATGACTTGGCCTCCACAGCCTTCTGTGGCCGAGAATTGAATGGTTCACTACCCTCTGAGTGAAGAAATCTATCCTCATCTCAGTCCTAAATGGTCTACCCCATATCCTGAGACCGTGACCCCTTGTTGTTGACCCCGCCGCCCACCCCACCCCCAGCCAGAGAAAACAACATCCCCATATCCAGCCTGTCCAGCTCTGTCAGAATATATGTTTAAATTAGATCCCCCCTCATCCTTCTAAACTCTGGTAAATACTGACCTGGTCAACCCAATCTCTTCTCAGACAACAACCCTGTATCCCAGCAATCAGTCTGGTGGACATTCATTGCACTCTCTCTGTGGCAAATATATCCTTTCTTAAATAAGGAGACCCAAGTTGTGCACTGTGTACTCTGTGTGATTTCACAAAGGAAGTAACAACAGTCACAATTCCTTTATTTGGTGTTGCCTTTATTTGGTGTTGGTCCCCTTTCACCTCAATAGTATCCACCACTGCAAGTCAAAGGCGTGTTACTGGGTGAAAGGGGTTATCCACTCAAGACATGATCCAGAAGCCAGGCACACATGCACAACAGGCCTGCAATAAGGGCCATGCAATATTATAGAGCACATCACTGACATCCTCAAGTATCATTCTTGCCTTTGTCCATGATGAGTGCAAGAGGAAAAGGTTTGGTACCATGTCTCCCTTTTCAGCAACATTCAAGTTTGAATTGTGTAAAAATGTTGTAGATCTGCCCCTGCTGGTCAACTTGTGCTGTGGCAACACGTTAATGACCTTGAAACTGGGAAATGGACCAAGGTTGGGGCAAAGCCAAGGACTGACGGAAAGTCCCACCCAACTGAACATGCGCCACTAGAAAAATCCAGCTCCAAAATATTTACTTTCAAGCGTCGAGCCCAAGCATTAATCAGCAACTGAAATGTAGATAAAGGAAAATTGTTTCTAAAACAGGTAATTAAAGAACGCCCTTTATCTGTGGAAAGGTTCACCGGATTATACCAAACTGCAAACAAAATAGATTTTAAAAATTAAATCACATCATTAAAAAATGTATAACGTACACATGGCTAATACATTAATTCATCCATTTAATCATAGCCCCAAATGTGGTTCACGAAAAGTGAGAATCTATGTTTAAAGATCAGTTCAAAGGGGGAATTTTGTTGTAAGACTGCTCTTTAATGAGAAAGGTTTAACAACTTCCTTTCGAGAAGGATATTCACTTTTGAAATCTTTTCAAAGAGAAAGTGCAAGCATCGTCAGAACCTTTCCAAAGGCTTTCACAGGCCTCTAAGGTCAGGACGTTCTCTTGGGCTTCCAAATCCCCCCTGTCAGGCACCCAATGTTTAGAAGCCTGCACTGTGGAAACACAGTCCAAGGGACTTCCCCAGAGCAGCCAGTCCACGGCCAGAGTGCGGACCCGCTGTCCAGTTCACGGCCAGAGTGCAGACCCGCTGTCCAGTTCACGGCCAGAGTGCGGACCCGCTGTCCAGTTCACGGCCAGAGTGCGGACCCGCTGTCCAGTTCACGGCCAGAGTGCGGACCCGCTGTCCAGTTCACGGCCAGAATGCGGACCCGCTGTCCAGTTCACGGCCAGAGTGCGGACCCGCTGTCCAGTTCACGGCCAGAGTGCGGACCCGCTGTCCAGTTCACGGCCAGAGTGCGGACCCGCTGTCCAGTTCACGGCCAGAGTGCGGGCTCACTGTCCAATCAATGGACACTGGGTAGGCTCTTGAAGTTGGAATGTCACTCAGAGGTCTGCCAGCTTGGAAGCAGCAGCAGGATGCCATTGCAGGTAATTGAGGGAGGGGGCTCTTCAAAATGGAGGTGCCCTCTCTCCAAATTTTTCAGAGCTGAAATCAAAAATGGTCTTTGCAGCTGGACCACAACTGGTGGGGGGAGGGGTGCATTTTATAAAGTAGTTTTCTGGTTTCCAGTGCCCCCAGGAAGATGGGCAAGGGCCTCGCAGCCTTGGAGCATCCCCTTCAACCAATGGTCTGCCATTAGGAGATCACCCCCCTAAACTGTCCTCACAATCTCCAGGAGATTAACTGAAGACTAACTGGAGAGTTCAGGCAGCTTTCTTCAAATGTCTTAAGTAGCTCTGAACAAACTGAGTTGTCTGCCCATTGCGTTTGTGCTTGCTGCCCAACTCCAACCCCCAGGAAAATGGCCTGGGGGGGCTAGATTGAGCTGGAGAACCAACATGGCACTGTTGGCACTATTTTTACTCTCTACCCACGTCTGTCCCTGACTCTGATGCTCAAACTCCAGCTCTAAATTTGTATATTGCTATTGAGATTGAAATAGATTTCTTTTACCCGAGTACTGGCAGAATCATGAAGCAATGCTTCCAAATCTTTTTTCCAATGTGACCACCTTTTAATGCCTCAGACTTCGCCTGACCCCAGAGAGAAAATGTTGGCGTTAGGAGAGCCATTGAATGGGGGAGTGGAGGAGTCAGAAGAGGAAGGGGATAGAAGAGAACTTTTAGTTGCTGCGTGAGGCGGGAGGTGCCAGGATTTTCATTGCGGTGGGGGAGAGGGGAGGGATGGAGGGGACACAAGAGTTGAATTTTGGGAGAGCTGATAAGGAAGGCAAGGTTTCGGCAAACAAAATGAATGTCGACCTTTTGGCAACTTTTTTTCCGGCAGCAGTTGGATATCAGAGTGCAATCCATTAGGTCACACCTACCAACAGAAAAAACATGTAAGTTTACAGGAGCCTCACAGCTGTCAGAAACCAGTCGGATCTCCATGGCAGTCATTGTTGCCTTGCAGCTCACCACCCCAAAATCTCATCCCACTAGGGGTGAATTAAGATTCATATAAGAATCACGGGATTGGTAAATCCTTCTGAGTGAATGACTGAATGTTGAGAACTCAACCCCTTCCGACTACAACTTTGGGGCGGCACAGTGGTTAGCACTGCTGCCTCATACTGCCAGGGACTCGGGTTCGATTCCCGGTTTGGATCACTGTCTGTGTGGATTCTCCCCATGTGTGTGTGGGTTTCCTCCGCTTTTCTCCCACAGTCCGAAAGATGTGCTGGTTAGGTGCATTGGCCATATTAAATTCTCCCTCCGTGTACCCGAACAGGCGCGGAGTGTGGTGACTCGGAGATTTTCACAGTAACTTCATTGCAGTGTTAATGTAAGCCTACTTTGTGACACTAATAAATAAACTTTAATTTAGCTCAATTCAGTTTCCCTCACATTGTTAGTGTTTTCCATCTCTTGCCATTCCCCCTTCATTCTAATAGAAAATCTGTCGAAAAACCAAGGGAAAGAACACATCAATGGTGATTAATATCCTGGTATTAATCATAACCCCAGCGGGGTAATGAGCAGTTATTGACAATGTTGAAAATCTAAGAGATAAAAGTGTTGATCAACTTAGGGGATGAAGTATTAATTGAATATTTTCGACATGTATTCTCCAGAGAGAAAACTTGTTATCCAATTTCTGTACACCACATCTTAAAATAAGTTAAAAACAACCTGACTGAGGTACTTTGTGAGCTATGAGAACTTAAAACTAACTAATCCCCTGGGCTCGATATCCCAGGGTAATACCACCTGGAAGAAAAATGGATTAAATTCCCTGAAGATGGGAAAATAGGGTAAGCAGAGAGGAGGATTGATTCAGGAAAATAATTTTTTCAAACATTTCAAATTGGGTATGCAATTTGACAGACATTGGGGGTGGCACAGTGGTTAGCACTGCTGCCTCACAGCGCCAGGGACTCAGGCTTGATTCCCATCTTGAGTCACTGTCTATGCGGAGTCTGCACGTTCTCCCCGTGACTGTGTGTGTTTCCTTCAGGTGCTCCGGTTCCCTCCCACAGTCCGAAAGACGTGCTGGTTAGGTGCACTAGCCATGATAAATTCTCCATCCGTGTAACCGAACAGGTGCCGGAGTGTGGCGACTCGGGGATTTTCACAGTAACTCCATTGCAGTGTTAATGTAAGCCTACTTGTGACACTGATAAATAAACTTTAAACCTTTAAATGTGGAAAATGAAAGTTAACAATGATGAATCGAAATTCTTACCTCTGGGGTTAAAATAAAATGGCACAAGTATGGGATAAATGGATTTGTTTTGAGATAGGTTGATTAAGAAAGAGTCCTGAGGGAAATGGAACTTCCAGTGGGTGGAGAACAAAGCCTAACAATCACAAAGCAGAAATAAATGTTGGGCAGAATATTACATTCCCCCACTGGTGGGCTTGTGGTGGGCGATGGTGGGGCGTTGGGGGGTGTACAGGACTGGATGTAGTTGTAACTGTGAAATTTTTCTGGGGCTTCCCATTAGAATCTCGCCTGCTCCAACCTCGCTGTCAGTCAGACATAGACCAGCCCATAATTAAGGCCCTGGGAAGGCCAAATCACTGACCACTTCCGGGTCATTTCCCGCTCAGCCTCAATTTTCAGGCTGGCAGGAGAAGTTCAGGGGAGGTAGAGGGCAGCTTGAAAATTAATCGTGTCCCGGCTGCGGGTGGAAAGTGGGCAGGGGGAGGTTGGTAGATGTACACCCAGCAGCCTCATAGTAACATCAGCGTACCCCAAAAGGTCTGACCCCTGTGGGAACTCTGTCCACACCTCGGCCTAATGACCAACACCCCGACACCCACTGCCCCTCTCCCCCCTCACCCTCCCTCGTCTCCCTTTCCCCTTCCTCCCCCTCCTCCTCCTCCTCATACCTCCCCCTCTCACCCTCCTCCTACGCCTCCCCCTTCCTCCTCCCACCCGCCACCTCCCCGCTCTCCTGCTTCCGCTCCACCCTCCTCTCCTTCCCTCCTTCCTATACCCCCTTCCCTTATCCTTCCCCCCCCCACCTCCACCCCTTCTTCTCACCCCACCCACCCCAGTCCTTACCTCCTCTTCCTCTCCACATTAGCCCCTTCCATCTCACACCCCTCCCCCTCACAACCACTCCCTTTGCCCCACATTGTCCCTACTCTTCTTCCCCTCCCCTACTTCCCCCACATTCCCCCTCCCCTCCTCATCACCACCCCCTCCCCATTCCCCCTGCCCTATTCCTCCTCTTCCCCATCCTCCCTCCCATTCTGCCCTCCCCCTCTCCCCTTCCCCTACCAATTCCTTTTCTTCCCCCTTGCCCTGCTCCACCTTTCTCCCTCCTCCCTCATCCTCCCCCCTTCCGCTCCTCCTCCATCATCCCTCCCTTCCCTATTCCCCTCTCCCCTTCCCCTACCAATTCCTTTTTTCCCCCTTGCCCCGCTCCACCTTTCTCCCTCCTCCCTCATCCTCCCCCCTTCCCATGTTCCCCTTCTGCTCCTCCTCCATCATCCCTCCCTTCCCTATTCCCCTCTCCCCTTCCCTCTCTCCCTTTCACGCTCTCCCCCCCTCCTCCTCTCTCCAGGTGGATATGTCCCTGGAGTCAAAATGTCTGAGCAATGGGCCACGTCGGTAACCAGATTAATGAGTGACACCGGGAGGCAAGCTGCATGGACATCCCAGGATCTGGATCAAAGGAGCATTCACCGCCATCGACCCAGGTGTTCCCCAATTCGGCTGAGAAAAGACAGTCACCCCAATGCACAGACTCCCTCTCCCACATTGAAGCTTCAAAATTACAATGCACATAAACATTAAGGTCACCAAACTACAGCGAGTGTGACTCCAGCATTTACACTGGGACTGTGCACACTGCTGAATTCTGCTGCTGATCTCAGAGTTTTAAAGATTATGGGGCAGTTATCAAGGACAGGCATTTGAGAATGTATCGATGAACCTGCTGGATGTCCCAAAAACAATGCTGTGATTGTGATCAATTCCTAAGGGAAGGGGAATTGAAAACTAGAGGGCAGAGGTTTAAGGCGATAGGGGAAAGATTTAAAAGGGATCTGAGAGGCAACTTCTTCACGCAGAGGGTGGTGCGTATATGGAATGAGCTGCCAGAGAAAGTGGTTGAGGCAGGTACAATAGCAACATTCAAAGAGCATTTGGGTAAGTACATGGATGGGAAAGGATTAGAGAGATATGGGCCAAAGGCGGGCAATTGGGAGTAGGTGGGAGGGCATCATGGTCAGCATGGACTGGTTGAGCCAGAGGGCCTGTTTCCATGTTGCATTGTTCTATGACTCTACTGTCCTGAGTGGTCTTTGAATCTCTCTCGACACGGTGCAAATCATGGCCCCAATGAGTTCGCTTTGTCACAGAGCCAATTCAAAAATATTTTCAAAGATTTCTAACTCACTGTGACCTTAGTCTTTGGGTGTCTGGGTCAGGATCCCAGCCTGAAACCCTCTATTAGGTCCATATCCACTCGCCCGGAGGCTCACTCAGCATAGCCACCTCCAACCTCTCACCAGGACCCTGCAAGTTTAAAGAGCTGGAAGCTCCCACCAGAGAGAATCCTGTCCCTTCATCTGGCCTCATACTGGCACTCCAGTACCAGTTATGGAGTGAGTTGAGTCTCCAGCTGTAACCTGTGGCTACAGGAAGCTCCCTTGCAAGATCAGGACCCATTGGAATTGATGGCCATTCCATCAATCTGAAATACATTGGAACTGCAAGCAGCTTGGAGCTTCTACATTCACGTTCAATTTAGGGGAGACGATGGCCTAATGGTATTTTCGCTAGACTATTAATCCAGAAACTCAACGAATGTTCTGGGGACCTGGGTTCGAATCTCACCATGACAGATGGTGGAATTTGAACTCAATAAAAAAAATCTAGAATTAAGAATCTACTGATGACCATGAAACCATTATTGATTGTCGGAAAAACTCATCTGGTTCACTAATGCTCTTTAGGGACGGAAATCTGCCTGTGACTGCAGAGCCATGGCAATGTGGTTGACTTTCAACTGCCCTCCAAGGACAACTAGAGATGGGCAATAAATGCTGTCCATCCAGCGACGCCCATGTCTCACAAATAAATAAAATAAAACTCCAAATCCCAATGCTCCATTTACAATTGTGTTAAAGAAAGTTATTTGAAAACAAAATGCTCTTGTGGCTGGTCAGAGATGTATTGTTCATTTATAATCCTTTTTTGTTTCCTGCTATCATTACTCAATATACTGCAGCAAATGCTAAAACCGGTTTATATTTGAAATAATACAATTACAAAATACATGCAGGCTATGTCCAAATATGTCCCTTAGTGGCCCAAGATGTATGGGTTAGATGGATTAGCCATGGCAAATGTGTGGGGTTACAGGGATAGGGCAGGGGAGAGGGCCTGGGTAAGATACTCTGTCAGAGAGTTGGTATAGATTTGATGGGCCGAATGGCCTCTCCCACACTGAAGGGTTTCTATGATTACAAATCTGAGATATTAAGAGGTAATAATCTCACTGAGGGATGCCCTATTTGGTTTGCACGGTGAAATATTAAACCTGTGACATAATCACTGCATTACTTACATTTAATCTGAGGTGGTTTACAAGGAAAGAACGTATATTCTATGGTGACAAGCAGTGAGACTAAACCTTGACCTGTGCAATAAACTTCATTTCAACAACCAGGATCACATTGCTGCCTTGAAATTGGTTCTTCAAATGTTAAACACAGCTTTAATTGCCTGTAAAGGTTTAATCACATTTCAGTTTGATTTTAAGTTGACAGTGTCTGTCAGTACATATCATATTCTTGATGTAAGATACACAAGAAAAAGATCAACAACATTGACGTTGGTATTGCCGGTTTCCAATGGAGTGATCATCAGGAAGCATTTCGTCCTGCATATATTAATCTGTTTTAATTAAATTGATTAAGTGATTCGTAGCATAAGTATTAAAATATAGTTATCCTCATCTAAGAAGTATATGACATGCTTACTAATCCCACTTAAATGCATAAGAATTCACTTGCAAGCTAATTATTCATCTAACAGCATTCGACCAAATTAAAGAATGGGGAAAGAATGCAATTAAGATTTTTCATTCTGAATATGTAGTGTGAACCGTTTGTCATTAAGCACTATTAACAGCTGAGCTATCAAAGGACAAGGACAATTACAGGATCAGAATTTCCCAGTTGCCGGGAACAATAATGAATAGATGTACCTTTAAAACAAGGTACCCCACCTTTCCAAGCCTTCGGACTAAAGTCAGTTTAAATGAGTTTGGAGAATTCATATCCTTCATCTCACCAAAGTGACAGGCAACATGGAAATTGGCACGACGGCGCTTTGCTCTTTATTCTTGTCATCAAGATATTCTTGCTTAATGAGGAAGTGAGTAATTAAAGCAGAACGCCGAGGACAATGTTCACTTCATGTTTTATTAATTATTTACAACTGGCAACCTGGAGTTCAACTTTCCAATGTGATATTTTCAAATAACCTCTGAAATAATTGAATATTGTTCTGACTGGCAAGCAACTGCAAAGAGTACAATTACTACCTCCCCCACTTCTACTTTTAATTTCCTTTCGATTCAACTTCTCCCTATGGCTTGGGAAAAGGTGGGCAGGTGACCAGATTCTGTTTGTCTGTCGGTGCACTTGACTCTGTGGAGTTTGCACATTCTCCCTGTTTGTGTGGGTGTCCTCCGGATGCTCCGGTTTCCTCCCACACTCCAAAGATGTGCGGGTTAGGTTGATTGGCCGTGCTAAATTGCCACATCACAGCAAATTACTGCGGATGCTGGAATCTGAAACCAAAAGAGAAAATGCAAGAAAATCTCAGCAGGTCCGGCAGCATCTGTAAGGAGAGAAAAGAGCTGATGCTTCGAGTCCAGATGACTTTGACAAAGGGTCATCTGGATTCGAAACATCAGCTCTTTTCTCTCCTTACAGATGCTGCCGGACCTGCTGAGATTTTCTTGCATTTTCTCTTTTGGTTATGCTAAATTGCCAGGTGGATCAGCAGGGTAAATATGTGGGGTTACGGGGATAGGGCCGAGGTGGGATTGTTGTCAGTGCAAGCCTGATGGGCCGAATGGCCTCGTCCTGCATTGTAGGGATTTTATGAGATTCTATATTTGACTGCTGAAAAATGTTTTGGAAGTCATGGGAGGTATAGACTCAAACTCGTTTTCCTTTCTCTTTCCGGGAAGTGTCCGACACGTACTCTGCAAATCTCTTATTGACCTGCCTGAGGTGAAGCGTGTGGAGAATGATGGGGCCAAACCCTTCCACTCCCTGGATTAGTGATTGTGAAGATCCAAGTAGATGTTGGAGCGCGGCCTGGCATGATAACTCATATTTCCCCACCGGAAGGAGTTTTGCTGGCCTCAGATGGATACTCTGGCGGGGGGGGGGGGGGGGGGGGGTGAAGGAAAGCTGGTTAGCTGGCATGGCAGTGGATGTTCCATCTCCCTGGAGCACATTTCCTGGTGGATTCATTGACAATTGATGACACTTGATGTAATATCCAAGGGGAATTTTCTCATTAAGAAAGGAATAAATGCACGGCATTAATTTGGTTATCATGTACATTTTTTTGCTCTTCAAATAATGATATAATTGCCTGTTGAATGTCTTGACCACACTCTGAGGCAGAGCATTTTAGATCTTAACGACTCATTATCAAAATTGTCACCATTGTTTCTTTTGCCAATTATCTTAAATCTTGTGGCCTTTATTTCTCGATCCATCCACCCAGTTTATCCCTGTCTACTCTATCCAGACTCCTCATGATTTTGAACATCTCTATCAAATCTCCTCTCAAATTTGCCTTCTCCATGGAGAACAGTCCCAGCTTATCCAATCCCTGAAGCCATTCTTGTAAATCTTTCATGTTCCCCCTCGATAGCCTTCAGGTTCTACATAAAGCGTGGTGCCCAGTACCATGTTTTATACAGATTTTAACATAACTTCCTTGCTTCTCTATTCTATGTACCTACTTAGAAAGCCCAGGATGGCTGTATGTTTGAGTAATGCTCACAACCTGTCAGTGGAGAAAAACAATTGAAAGTCAAAAGAATTAAAATCCCCAACTGTTCATTAGATAAAGGAAATGAATAATCTGCCACTGAGACTCTCAAATCATCTGGGGATCATCTTCAATCTCCAGGTTACACACAGCATTGTACCGACGCACACGAACAAGTAACATCCTAGCTTCAAGCTTTGATCCAAGCATAGTAAGAGTGCTCAGGCTTGCAAATCAGCTGGGCCTAATTTCAGTTCCAGATCCAGATCCAGGCTGGTTGAACTAGAATCATAGAATCCCTACAAGTCTGAAGGAGGCTATTTGGCCCGTCGAGCCTGCCCTGACAACAATCCCCCCGCGGCCCCATTCCCATAACCCCACATATTTATCCTGCTAATCCCCTTGACACTAAGGGGCAATTTAGCATGTCCAATCCACCTAACCCGCACATCTTTGGAGGGTGGGAGGAAACCAGAGCACCCGGAGGAAACCCACGCAGACAAAGATAGAAGGTGCAAACTTCACACAGACAATGACCTGAGGCCGGAATTGAACGCAGGTCCCTGGCACTGTGAGGCAGCAGTGCTAACCACCGTGCCACCCACGACTCTGGTAATTTTCGATTGCCAATGATCCATACCTGAAATGTCCTCTTGGTAAAGTAGTCGAAGCAAACATTCTGGAACGGTTAGATCCTGTGATGGGTGGGAGGGGAGGCAATAGATTTCTAAAGAAGTAAAATTTGGCCCCAATAGTATTCTTTAACTTGTAGATATGCAATGGGAAATTACTAGGTATTCCTGAGAAAATAATTCATGTAATAATATTGAACAGAATTCGTTGTCTTAGCTTAGAAATTTTGCAAAAGGAACGGAATTAGATTTCCACCTTTCTTTTTACTGGTAAACTCTAATGTATTTGGAAGAAGAATTATTGAATTCCCCAGTACTGAATGGTAAAATCAGACAGCCTATTGTACCTGTGATTGCTCTTTGAAAAAGCAATGGCTCTCCACCAGCTTTTTCCCTTCATAAAAGCCCTTCATGAGGTTGAACAGCACCTTGTGGGTCTCTCCTTAACCCCCGCAGCTCTGAGCAGAATAATTGCATCTTCCCTTGTCGTTCTGCATCACTTAAGTTCCTCAGCCCTGGAACCATGCTAATAAATTTCTTCTTTACCTTAAAAAGTGTGGTACACAGAACTGGACTTAATACTCCAGCTGAGGCCTATATTTTCTCTGAAGGTTTGGGTACTTTCATCAGTTTTTTAGTAAATTTATGAGCAAAAATTCCTTGAGAAATGTACCAATTAGTGTCTTTGCATCCGAAAGACTCTGTTTAGTGCTTGGAGCCTTCTTGAAGGTCTGTAAACAAGCGAGGTTAGTGAAACTATCCAACTTAGCTGCGCATGAGGCCAGCTTTGTTGCCGTGGTCAGTTTCTATTGTGATGTTTTTAAAACAAGCACTAGTGATCTCGGAAATGTGCGTTGAGCTGCACGCAATCTGCACTTAAAATTCCACAATCTTTGGCAGCAATTACACTGACAGTGAAGAGGAACTGAGCAGAATCTCCAGGTCTGTGTCCATATTTATAAAAGCAAAGAAACTTGTCTGCCTTTTTAACAGCTTGTCCCTGCAACCTTAAAAGATTTGTGTATGCATTACTGCATTAACAATTAATCTGGCACCAGGAACTATCCTGCTTGCCTCGCAACAGCTGATGTAAGCATTGTCAATTTATTCAAAACTCAGAGGATTAATAATACGTTTAGAAAAAAAAGGATGGGATTTCTAAATATCACTGATTGACATCATACACTGACTGAAGGTCATCTCAGTAAATTAATTACCTTAGAATCCCTATCGTGCGGAAGGAGGCCATTCGGCCCATCGAGTCTGCACCGACGCTCAAACGGAATATCTTACCCAGGCCCTCTCCCCTCCCTATCCCCATAACCCAATACATTTACCATGGCTAATCCCCCATCATGGGACACTAAGGGTCAATTTAGCATGGCCAATCCACCTAACTTGCACATCTTTGGACTGTGGGAGGAAACCAGTGCACCCGGAGGAAACCCACGCAGACACGGGGAGAACGTGCAAACTCCACAGATAGTTACCCCAATGCTGGAATTAAACCCGGGTCTCTGGCGCTGTGAGGCAGCAGTGCTAACCGCTGTGTCAGCATGCCGCTCTATAAGCTCATTATTTAATTGAAGTATTCCCTTATTTGTCAGATTTCGAGAAGGAGGGTTGCATTCAGAACAACTTATGGCAATTAATGGGTTACCCTGATCGTTGCTTTATACTTTCCAACCAGAATCTAACGTTCATGTAATCCATGCTGTGCATTCAGGCAGTGTGATGAATTGACAGAGACTCTGCACCAAGTAACAACAGGTTAGCTCTCTCTCCTTTCAACACAAACGGATTCATTATCCCTATTTTGGAGAAAGTGAAAATCAAGATGACAATAAGTTCAGCATTTTGGGTTGCTTTCACCCAATCTAGAACATCAGCATCATGAGATAAAAATCGCCCAATCAGGGGGCACCTATAATAATGCTTAATTGATATTTGTGCAGTAAGTCACCTGTCAATTAAGAAGTGAAACTTGGCATTAATTCCTACTTCACTCTGTGGTTGCTTATTTCGCTGATTACCCCTCCCGAGTACCTCATAGATACATAACTTGCCAGGAGGCTGCTGTCATCTAAGCCTGGGATATAGAATCATAGAATTCCTACAGTGCAGAAGGAGGCCATTCAGCTCACTGATTCTGCACTGATTCTTTGACAGAGCATCTTACCCAGACCCACCCCCACCCCCCGCACTATCCCTGCAACCCCACACATTTATCCCACTAATCACCCTAACCTATACATCTTTAGACACTAAGGGATAATTTACCATGGCCAATCCGCTTGACCTGCACATCATTGGACTGTGGGAAGAAATCAGAGCACCCAAAGGAAACCCACGCAGACACAGGGAGAATGTGCAAACTCCACACAGACAGTGACCCAAGGCCGGATTTAAACCCGATAAATGGAAGAACCATAAAGGGTGTAGAGACACAGAGGGACCTGGGTGTGCAAGTCCACAGATCTTTGAAGGTGACGTCACAGGTGGAGAAGGTGGTGAAGAAGGCATATGGCATGCTTGCCTTTATAGGACGGGACATAGAGTATAAAAGTTGGAGTCTGATGTTGCAGATGTATAGAACGTTGGTTCGGCCGCATTTGGAATACTGCGTCCAGTTCTGGTCGCCACACTACCAGAAGGACGTGGAGGCTTTGGAGAGAGTACAGAGGAGGTTTACCAGGATGTTGCCTGGTATGGAGGGGCTTGGTTATGAGGAGAGATTGGGGAAACTGGGGTTGTTCTCCTTGGAAAGACGGAGGATGAGGGGAGACTTAATAGAGGTGTATAAAATAATGAAAGGCATAGATAGGGTGAACGGTGGGAAGCTTTTCCCCGGGTCGGTGGTGACGTTCACGAGGGGTCATAGGTTCAAGGTGAAGCGGGGGAGGTTTAACACAGATAACAGAAGGACATATTTTACACAGAGGGTCGTGGGGGCCTGGAATGTGTTGCCGGGCAAGGTGGTGGAGGCGGACACACTGGGAACGTTTAAGACTTATCTAGACAGCTATATGAACGGAGTGGGAATGGAGGGATACAGAAGAGTGGTCTAGTTTGGACCAGGGAGCAGCGCGGGCTAATTGTTCTTTGTTTCTCATTTCAAGGCTTCATTCTATGATCATCTTGCTGGTGCCAGTACAGAGCGAGACTGCGGATAGTTGGGAACCTGTCTCAGGGGCAGGGAATTCAGATGGTGTTCGTAAAGCAGAAGTGGAAATGAATAGGGTTGGGAAGCATTTTCTGATCAGGGCCAGTGTGATCTCCTGGACTCGTTTCGATCGCCTCAGGGGGTCGGAGAGGAATTTCCCAGATTTTTGTTTTCCCCATATTGGCCCTGGGGTTTTCACTCTGGGTTTTCGCCTCTCCCTGGAGATCACATGGTCTGGAATGGGGGGGTGGGGGTGAGTTAATAGGTTGTGATGAACAAAGCATCGTAGCTGTGAGGGACAGCTCGGTGGATAGGATATTAGGATGTAGATAGGCTGGAAAATTGGGCGGGGATCCTGGATTCAGGATTCAATCCTGGACCGGGGAGCGGCGTGGGCTTGGAGGGCCGAAGGGCCTGTTCCTGTGCTGTATTGTTCTTTGTTCTTTGTCCCTGGAACTTCGAGGCAGCAGTGCTAACCACTGTGCCACCATTCCACTCGATTGCAATGTAGAAATTATCTAATCTTTATAAGTTATTATTTAAATGTATTTCAAAAAGCATGGAAAATGGAGAGCTAGCCACTGTGCTACCCATATACTGAACAATAATTTGCAACATTGAAAGGGGTTGTGGGTGAGAAGTTTAAAGTTTATTTATTAGTGTCACAAGGGGGCTTACATTAACATTGAATGAAGTTACTGTGAAAATCCCCTAGTTGTCACACTCCGGCGCCTGTACGGGTACACAGAGAGGGAGAATTTAGCATGGCCAATGTGCCTAACCAGCACGTCTTTCGGACTGTGGGGGGAACCCGGAGCAAACCCACGCAAACGCAGGGAGGATGTGCAGACTCCGCACAGACAGTAACCCTGGTGCTGTGAGGCAGCAGTGCTAACCACTGTGCTGAAACCACTCAAACTGCAATGCAAGTAAATAAGTTTGCTGTTTGGTCAATAGCTTGATGGCGATAGCTGGTCTTTGTTCATGACATAAAGAATTGGATCCTCCCCAGCATCACATCTAAAGAATTTATTCTGTTGGAAATCATGTAGAAAGTGCTTTTCCCGCGCAGATATCCAGTTCAGCCTTGAGCTGGAACAGGTATTGAGTTGCACTGCAGGAGTCAAAATTGTTCATGAGATTCTTGCTCTCCTGGTGCCCTGCACAAGAGACAGTAGTCTCTTAGGCAAGGAAATCTGCTATTCTTACTTGGTTCAGCCTTTTGAGGACTGTAGGATTTGAGCAATGGTCGGAATTTTCCGGCCATTCATGCCAGCGGGTCCCACTGCAGTGAGCGGAGATTTGGCTGAGCGCCAAATTCTCCAACCTCACTTGCCCTCTCTGCAAGTGATGAATGTACAGTGACACAAGCAAATATTATCCCTAGCATTCATGCCCTTGAGTCAGGGTTAGTGACTGGAACGTAGGAGAATGAGGGGTGACCTTATTGAGATGTATGAAATCATGAGGGGCATCGATAGAATGAATGCACGTAGCGTGTGATTTTATGGCCTCGCTCGACCTGAATCTGTAAAATTCCACCCGAGGTCAACGGATCTTTCCATTGTCCGTCCTTCGCCCGCTCCGATTTCCTGTGGCGGGTGGGGCAGTAAAATTCCAACCATAGTATTTTTCCCAGGAAAGGGGAATTGAAAACTAGAGGGCAGAGGTTTAAGGCAACAGGGGAAAGATTTAAAAGGGACCTGAGGGGCAACCTCTTCACGCAGAGGGTGGTGCGTATATGGAATGAGCTGCCAGAGAAAGTGGTTGAGGCAGGTACAATAGCAACATTTAAAAAGCATTTGGATAAGTACATGGATGGAAAACGATTCAAGGGCCAAACATGGGCAATTGGGAGTAGCTGGGAGGGCATCATGGTCGGCATGGACCAATTGGGCCAAAGGGCCTGTTTCCATAGTGTATTGCTCTATGACAGCAGCAGTAGACGTCCAGTCCTCATAGTTGGCCTGGGTTCGATTCCCGGCTTGGGTCACTGTCTGTGTGGAGTTTGCACATTCTCCTCGTGTCTGCGTGGGTTTCCTCCAGGTGCTCCAGTTTCCTCCCACAGCCCAAAGATGTGCACGTTAGGTTGATTGGCCATGCTAAAAAAAAAATTGCCCTTAGTGTCCTGGTTAGAGGGATTAGTGGGTAAATATGTAGGGATGTGGGGTAGGGCCTGGGTGGGATTGTGGCCGGTGCAGACTCGATGGGCCGAATGGCCTCTTTCTGTACTGTAGGGTTTCTAAGATTCTAAGATTCTAAGAATTGGTCAAGGAGTAACTGACCACTTTATCTCTTTCAAATGGAAGTGGCGGTGGGGGGGGAACCATGGCTGGGAGACATGTGGAATGACCAGGATAAAGTACAATAGGCAAATACTCCAGCAGATCACATTGAATGCATGAATTCTTCACTGTCGCAAAACGTGCCATACGAATATGCTGAATTGAGTTTTCAGTAATTGGATCTCATGCTGGAACGTCACGGCGCAGTGATGTGCTTCTCTTAAGTGACAGGAGCTGTTTTACTTTTTATTCTGTTTTCACACTTGGCTACCTATGATTCCTTCAATGCTAAGTCGAATCAAGTCAAAAGCTCACACACAACAACAGATGCCTGCTACCCTCCCACGTTTGTAGTCATTACACAAGATCAGAATCAAAAGAAATGAAGTGCAAGGTAGAAAAACTAGTCTCTTCCATTTCAGCCTATTGAGAGGAGTGTTTAGAGGTAGACTTTATTGAAAGCTTAAAAGTGAAACTGCTTTCTTGTAACCTTTATTCATATGAACCATCTGGTGTATTACGTCCTTGGGATTCACATAGATGAAGAAATTTCAGTGCCTTTAATTAATTTGCTGTACATTAATACAGCAATATTAACATCCTAAATGATATGCCTCCTTGTGCGCAATGTCAGAAGGAAATAGGATGATGTGCCAAAGTCCCAGCAGTTGGATTTCCAGTACAGTCTCCAGCTGTGGCATGTCTTGAGTTGCACAGCAGTAAGCAGTGATGCTCATGAAGACTCGCCTCTTTATGAAACTATTACACATTTATTGAACAATTCAATTTCTTCACAAATGTAGCAAGGTACTACATGGTAGGCTGTTGCATAAGGTTAAATCTCACAGGATCCAGGGTGAGGTAGCCAAATGGACACAAAATTGGCTTGATGACAGAAGACAGAGGGTGGTTGTAGAGGGTTGTTTTTCAAACTGGAGGCCTGTGACCAGCGGTGTGCCTCAGGGATCGGCGCTGGGTCCACTGTTATTTGTCATTTATATTAATGATTTGGATGAGAATTTAGTAGGCATGATTAGTAAGTTTGCAGATGACAAGATTGGTGGCATAGTGGACAGTGAAGAAGGTTATCTAGGATTGCAACGGGCTCTTGAACAATTGAGCCAGTGGTCTGATGAGTGGCAGATGGAGTTTAATTTAGATAAATGTGAGGTGATGCATTCTGGTAGATCGGACCAGGGCAGGACTTACTCAGCTAATGGTAGGCCGTTGGGGAGAGTTATAGAACAAAGAGATCTCGGGGTAAAGGTTTAAAGCTCCTTGAAAGTGGAGTCACAGGTGGACAGAGTGGTGAAGAAGGCATTCGGCATGCTTGGTTTCATTGGTCAGAAAATTGAATACAGGAGTTGGGATATCTTATTGAAGTTGTACAAGACATTGGTAAGGCCATACCTGGTACACTGTGTACAGTTCTGGTCACCCTATTATAAGAAAGGATATTATTAAACTAGAAAGAGTGCAGAAAAGATTTACTAGGATGCTACCGGGACTTGATGGTTTGAGTTATAAGGAGAGGCTGGATAGATGGGACTTTTTTCTCTGGAGCATAGGAGGTTTAGGGATGATCTTATAGAGGTCTATAAAATAATGAGGGACATAGATCAGCTGGTCAATATCTTTTCCCAAAGGTAAGGGAGTCTAAAACTAGAGGACATAGGTTTAAGATGAGAGAGGAGAGATACAAAAGGGTCCAGAGGGGCAATGTTTTTCACACACAGGGAGGTGAGTGTCTGGAACAAGCTGCCAGAGGTAGTAGTAGAGGTGGGTACAATTTTGTCTTTTAAAAAGCATTTAGACATTTACATGGGTAAGGTGAGTATAGAGGGATGTGGGCCAAACGTGGACAATTGGGACTAACTTAGGGGTTAAAAAAAGGGGTGGCATGGACCCAAAGTTGGGCCAAAGGGCTTGTTTCCATGCTATAAACTTCTATGACTCTATGTCTCAAGATCTCTGCGGTCCAAATGTCAATCAGGCAGTGGTCAAGTGCAGGTAGGCTTTTGATCAGGTTGCTTGCATTCCCTGGATGTTGTTCCACCAGTTATAGCAGGGGTGACTTTTTTTTGAGTAAGTATTTATTGAAGAGTCATTTAAGCAACAAATTCAGGGCTCTTTTCAAAAACACCCCATCAGGCCCAAACCGTATTGTCAAGTTCACCCAAATGCTCGCAAACCTAAGCCTATCATATTCGAAACATCAGCTCTTTTCTCTCCTTACAGATGCTGCCAGACCTGCTGAAATTTTCCAGCATTTTCTCTTTTGATATTATGTTCAGAAATGCACCTAAATCGAACTGGAATGATTACTAGATCCACACCAACACTGAAGCCACGAGCTCAGTGAATCTATATTTGGTTCACTTTAAACTAGTAATGGGCACCAGTTTTGTTCTAGCAGACCTTCTATGACATTGCAATGAGGAATATGTCTAGCTCGAAGACTAAAGAAAATAAGTTTGACATTTAAATGGAAAATGTATACTAAGTGTGGTGAACCATCGTTGGTTACCACTGTGGGGTTATTCCAATGTTACTGTTGGGTTAGGGTGTTGCCACTGTGGGGGTTGTTATAATGTTGTTGGGTTAGGGTGTTTACACTGTGGGATTAATATACCTGTGGTGGATGTTGTTATGGCACATCCCGGTCGGGCCCCGCCTCCTGGGGAGAGGTATAAGACCCTCTGCTCAGGCGGGACCCCTCCAGTCTGGATTGGTATACTCGTGTTAGATAGCTCCATTGTTTGTCAATAAAAGCCTTCAATCGCTGAAGCCTTGTACCTCGTGCTTGATTGTCGCGCATCAATTTTATTGACAAACAGAAAACTCTCGACAGTAAAGAGAGTATGGAGCAAATGCTGAAACCAGAGCGTCGGACGCTGGACCCACGTGCGGTCGGTGCCTCTAATACCTTCGACCACTGGCTGAAGTGTTTCGAGGACTACTTGGCGGCCTCGGCAGCAGTTACTACGGACGACGACAAACTCCAGGTCCTCCACGCGAGGGTAAGCGACACGGTCTATCTTGCGATTCGTGCGGCCACCACTTACCCGAGGGCCATCGAGCTCTTGAAGAAACGATACACGAGACCACCCAACGAGATTCACGCTCGTTACCTCCTCACTACACGACGTCGGCAGTCGGGCGAAACCATGGAGGACTACGCCAATGAGCTCTTGCAGCTTGCCAGGGGCTGCGACTGCAAAGCTGTGTCCGCTGAGCAGTATATGCACGACCTCGCCCGAGATGCGTTCGTAGCAGGGGTAGGGTCCTCGTACATCCGGCTTAAGCTATTGGAGAAAGGGAACCTCAACTTGACCCAAGCGATGGAGATGGCTGAGATGCTGGAGGCAGCGTCGAAAAGCTTGGCTCTGTACCCCGAAGACCACGTGGAGACAACGTGGCAGGAGCAAGCACAAATCCCTCCTCGCCCCACGGGCTCGCGCTCCCATATCGACCCGACGACGGCGGCAGCTCCAGGCGGCCAACGATGCTATTTTTGCGGAGGAGCCAAGCATCCACGGCAACAGTGTCCAGCAAAAAACGGCGATCTGCAGTCAGTGCGGTAAAAAGGGGCACTATGCTAAAGTCTGCAGGTCGAAGCCCAAGAACGGCAGTGCAGCCTGTGACCCTCCAGAGCGGAGACAATCTCCTTCGGCGTCGCAGTACCCGCGAGGCCCGACCACGTGCGAATCCAGGACGGCGCCATCGTGGCTGACGGAGGAGGAGGATGACTACCAGGAGTCGCTACGCTTGGCGCCTCACCCACGTGCGATTCATGGAGGCGGCCATCATGGTCAACGACGACCAGGAGCGACCAGCAGGGGTCCTCAGTATCAACCTCGTCTGCATGCAGTGACGCCCTAGGGCCAACGGTGGCGTCGATCTCTCTGGACCAGACAAAGCATCACAGGCTTGACTGTTCGATGATGAACATCAAGGTAAATGGTCGTACTGTGTATTGTCTGTTTGACAGTGGGAGCACCGAGAGTTTTATTCACCCTGACACTGCAAAGAGGTGTGGACTCCGGGTTCTACCTGCCAAACAGACAATTTCTATGGCATCACGGTCCCGGTCTGTACCGATCCAAGGACGTTGTATGATAACCCTAGAGGTGCAGGGCGCAATTTACGAGCGATACAGGCTCCTTGTGTTGCCGCACCTTTGCGCGCCAATTCTCCTCGGACTAAACTTTATGGTCCACATGAAGAGTGTGATCCTACACTATGGTGGGCCACTCCCTTCGCTGGCAGTAGGGAATCAGCCGCAGCCTCCAAATTGCCCAAAGCGCCCCGCATGCAATCTTTCCACACTAAAGATCACCACACCTTCTTTATTTAAGAATCTGGTACCAGGCTGCAAGCCCATCGCTACTAAAAGTAGGCGTTACAGCGCTGAAGACCGGATCTTCATTAGATCTGAGGTTCAGCGGCTCCTCAAAGAAGGGATCATACAGCACAGTGCTAGTCCGTGGAGAGCGCAGGTCGTGGTGGTTAAAAGCGGGAACAAACCCCGGATGGTCATCGACTACAGTCAGACCATTAACCGTTATACGCAGCTGGATGCGTATCCTCTCCTGCGCATATCTGATATGGTCAATCAGATTGCGCAGTACCGGGTGTTCTCCACCATAGACCTTAAGTCCGCCTACCATCAACTCCCCATCCGCCCAGAGGACCGACAATACACGGCTTTTGAGGCGGATGGTCGTCTATATCAGTTTCTTAGGGTTCCATTTGGTGTCACCAATGGGGTCTCGGTCTTCCAGCGTGCTATGGACCGAATGGTGGACCAGAACGGGTTGCGGGCTACCTTCCCGTACCTGGATAACGTCACCATCTGCGGCCATGACCAGCAGGACCATGACACGAATCTCCAAAACTTTCTGCGCACTGCATCTCGCCTGAATCTGACCTATAACAGGGAGAAGTGTGTATTCCGTACGTGCAGGTTAGCTATCCTTGGATACGTGGTGGAAAACGGGGTCATCGGCCCTGATCCAGACCGTATGCGCCCCCTTACTGAACTTCCCTTGCCCGCTAGCGCAAAAGCACTGAGGAGATGCCTCGGCTTCTTTTCTTATTATGCGCAGTGGGTCCCCAACTACGCGGACAAAGCCCGTCCGCTCATCAAGTCCACGACCTTCCCACTCACGCCGGAGGCCCAATTGGCCTTCAAGGCTTTGAAAAGCGACATTGCGAAAGCCACGATGCCCGCGGTGGATGAATCCATCCCTTTTCAGGTGGAAAGTGATGCATCGGATTTCGCCCTGGCCGCCACACTAAACCAGGCAGGCAGGCCCGTCGCGTTTTTTTCCCGCACCCTTCAAAGTCCCGAAATTCGGCATTCAGCGGTGGAGAAGGAGGCTCAGGCCATTGTGGAGGCCATCAGACACTGGCTCCATTACCTGGCGGGGAAGCGGTTCACCCTGATCACGGATCAACGATCCGTGGCGTTTATGTTCAGTAATACGCAGAGGGGCAAGATCAAGAATGATAAGATCTTGCGGTGGAGAATTGAGCTCTCCACCTATAATTACGATATTATGTATCGTCCAGGGAAGCTCAATGAGCCCTCGGATGCCCTCTCGCGCGGAACATGCGCTATCATGCAGGAGGACCGCTTGAAGGCCCTCCACAATGACCTGTGCCATCCTGGAGTCACTCGACTCTACCACTTCATAAAAGCCCGCAACCTGCCCTACTCGGTGGAGGATGTCAGGTCAGTAACGAGAAGCTGTCGGATTTGCGCGGAATGCAAACCGCACTTTTATCGACCGGACCGGGCACAATTGGTCAAGGCCACTCGCCCCTTCGAGAGGCTGAGTGTGGATTTTAAGGGCCCCCTTCCCTCAACGGACCGGAATGTCTATTTTCTCAATATCATAGATGAATACTCCCGGTTCCCGTTTGTTGTCCCCTGTGCGGACACGTCGACTGCCACAGTGATTAAGGCATTCAGTGATCTTTTTACCCTGTTCGGGTACCCCTGCTACATACATAGCGACAGGGGCTCGTCGTTCATGAGTAACGACTTGAGGCAATTCCTGCTCTCATACGGGATTGCCTCTAGTAGAACCACGAGCTACAACCCTAGGGGTAACGGACAGGTGGAGAGGGAGAATGCTACAGTCTGGAAGGCTGTCCTATTGGCGCTGAAGTCCAGGGGCCTTCCAGTCTCACGTTGGCAGGAGGTCCTTCCAAATGATCTTCATTCCATTCGCTCCCTCCTGTGTACGGCAACCAATGCTACTCCCCACGAGAGGATGTTCTCATTCCCTCGGAAGTCGTCCTCGGGGATCTCCTTACCAGCCTGGTTGACGTACCCAGGACCCGTCCTTCTGCGGCGACTTGTGAGGGCCCGCAAGTCCGACCCCTTGGTCGAACCGGTCCAACTCCTCCACGCCAACCCTCAGTATGCCTATGTGGCATATCCTGACGGGCGAGAGGACACGGTCTCGATTCGAGACCTGGCGCCCGCAGGGGACGTAGCAACTCCTGTCGCTCCTATACCCCCTGTCACGAACCCCCTTTCACTTCTTTCTTCCCCAGACGTGGCGCGGTCAGCACCGGGACCACTGCATAACAGTTATACTCCCATGTACAGCTTGCCTGAGACTCGGAGATCGGTGCCACCACAGAAGGTACCAGGATCCCCTGCACCACCGCCTCACCAGGGTCAACCGGCCCGGGAGTCCTTGAGGGGACAGCCGGACGCTGTTTTGGAGAGAACGCCACCGCAAGCACCTGCTCCGGTGTCGCAACCGGTGTTGAGGAGATCACAGCGACGGTGCGGTCCTCCAGACCGTCTGGACTTGTAAATTTTGTATATATGTGATCTGTTTTCGCACTCCGCCGGCCTTTGTTTTTAAAGGAGGGGTGAATGTGTTGAACCATCGTTGGTTACCACTGTGGGGTTATTCCAATGTTACTGTTGGGTTAGGGTGTTGCCACTGTGGGGGTTGTTATAATGTTGTTGGGTTAGGGTGTTTACACTGTGGGATTAATATACCTGTGGTGGATGTTGTTATGGCACATCCCGGTCGGGCCCCGCCTCCTGGGGAGAGGTATAAGACCCTCTGCTCAGGCGGGACCCCTCCAGTCTGGATTGGTGTACTCGTGTTAGATAGTTCCATTGTTTGTCAATAAAAGCCTTCAATCGCTGAAGCCTTGTACCTCGTGCTTGATTGTCGCGCATCACTAAGTGGATGACTTTTAGCGGATTTAAAAATTAAAACATGTGAAATGTTTTTGAGTTAGCTTTTTGTTCAATTTTTAATTTGTTTGATTTGACTTGTGTTTCTGCTATCCCGGGAGGGTGGGTGATACAGGGGATGTTAGGGAATGGGAATGTTATTGAACTAGTAATCCAGAGGCCTGGATTAATATCCCAAAGACATGGGGGCAAGATTTTTCAGCCCTTTCCATCAATGGGATCATCTGGTCCCGCCAAATTCAAACCCAGCCATGGGCTTCCCAGTGGTTGGACAGCGAGCCATGCAAATTGTCATTGATTTTTGCGGGACTGGAAGATACCGCTGGTGGCCAAAAGGAAGCCATCTCCACTGTGGGGCAACCCACAGGAGAGTGGGTGAGGGGACTGGAAAATTCCAGGCGTGAATTCAAATGGCATTTGGGGGGATTTTAATTAAATTGATTATCAAATGTGGAATAAAATGCTAGTCTCATTAATAATGATCATGAAACTACCAGATTGTTATAAAAATTGAGCTGGTTTATTAATGTCTCTTAGGCAAGGAAATCTGCTATTCCTACTTGGTTCAGCCTTTTGGGGACTATAGGATGACAGCAACGGTCAGAATTTTCCGGCCATTCATGTCAGTGGGTCCGGCTGCATTGAATGGAGATTTGGCTGAGCTCCAAATTCTCCATCTTTGCTTGCAGCGGCAGTGGGGCATGAACAGCAGGAAGATTCCGGCCATTTATGGAATGAGCTGCCAGAGAATGTGGTTGGGGCAGGTACAATAGCAACATTTAAAAAGCATTTGGATACGTACAGGGATGAGAAAGGACTCGAGGAATATGGGCCACACATGGGCACCATGGTCGGCATGGACCTGTTGGGCCGAAGGGCCTGTTTCTGTGCTGTATTGCTCCATGACTCTATAGGGGGAATTTTCCCGTCCCACCCGCTGAATCGTAGTGGGGGGGAGGCGGGGGGGGGGGGCAGACCATGCAAAGGTCTATTGATCTCGGGCAGGATTTTCCGGTTATGGGACGGAAAATCCTATCCTATGACGCTGTGTTTGACTCTTAACCGATCTTTGACATTCTCGAACAAGCCATTCGGTTGTCGGTGGCCCGCCACAGCCTGCTCAAGAGCATTTCAGGATAGACAGTAAATGTTGACCTTGCCGGTGCCACATTCCAAGGTGGAATAGATCTCGACAGGATCCGCTTTGTCGGTAACAAGCTGGTACAAAACACACAAGAAGCATCTCAGAATAACTCTCCCTTCTACTTTTTTTTTCCATTGAATATATGTGTTGCCTTCAAATGTCACCTCCTTAATGTAGCCAAGAAAATTTGAAATTAGGAGCTTGTAACATTGGAAATGATAGATGAAACCGTGTTCTGGGAACATCAATGCATTCCACCAGCATGCCTCTCTACTCTAATATGTTTCACATAAATAATCCAGAATCTTTCTGAAATAACAGCAATAAATCTTAAATATTCAATAAGGAAAAATATGGCAGTAATTTACTTTGCAGATTGGATCTCAAATGGATACGGCAATCGGGGCTGACATGCCCTCCTCGAATGAGACGAGAGAAATCGTGTCACTGAGCTTTCTGTCCAAGGATTCATGTCCATTGGGAGGTGCTTTGAAAGTGTAACTATTCATTACATGTGTGAGTTGTGACCCTTAACAGTCTTCAGAGAGAGGGGACATTATTATTCTGTCTGTATTATTCATTCTCAAAAGAATAGCTTTCTCACCAGCAATTTGTTTTGCATTTTTATGGATCTTCTGTTTTCTCTGTTTTTGAGGTATATCTCCACCTAGCAGTTCAGCATATAGCACAGGGAACGGGTGTCTTGTATCCAACACCCAGGGTGGGATTTTCCACACACCCCCACCCATCCGGCAATTTTTTTTCCGGCGGCGGAAATGGTTCGCCATTGGCCGTCAGCGGAATCGTCCGATGGTGTCTACCGACTGTTAGTGTGGCTCACCTGTCCCACTGCTGAGGAACCCACCAAGGGGCGGTTGCCTTTGGGGGATTGTTTTAACACAGCATTTATTTCAAATCTCTGAGCCTTCATAGAAAGCTCAAAGCCTTTAAAATCCCTTCAAATCTCATTAAAAACCCAAGGGGTCCTATTCACGCCGGAGCCTGACAGCTCTGGAACTCTGCGCATGCGCAGTGGTCCCGATCTGTCAGTCTCCCCATTTGCTGGCCAGTTCAATCGCTGGCCAGACTGGGACCACCGCAGTGTTTTCCCTCCAGCCCCCCCCCCCCTCACAGCCCGATCACAACCCCCACAACAATTCCCAGGCCAGTCCTGACACCGCCCCCCCCCCCCGACTCTGGAGCACCCCGATGTCCAGCCCACCGCCCCCCCCCCCCAGCAATGACAATTTCCCCCACCCCCCTCACCCCGACAGACACCTCCCCCTCTCCACTGACACCCCCCGGGTCAGAACCCCCAGGAGGCAGCCCCGCCCCTCCCCAAGCCTGCCCGATCGCTGCCCTCCCTCCAGCCCAGACTGATCCCAATGCAGAGTGGCTGTGGGACCCCCCCTCCAAACCCCACCAATCGCCCTTAGGCCCCACCCACAAAAGGCCCCACCTCCTTGGACACTGCCTGATGCCTGATGGGCAGTGCCAAGGTGCCCCCTGGGCATGGGCATTTTGCCCCTTGGGCAGTGCCAGGGGCACAGGCTGGCACTGCCAGGGTGCCCATGCCCAGGGGGCACCACCCACACCACCTGACCCCTTGGGGGCCCTGGTTGCCCCCCCCTTCACTCCGGCAGGGTCTCCCGCTAGTTCCCAGAACATGGGGAGCTACTCTAAACCCTGTTGGAATGAAGTACTCCTGGTGGGGTGGGAGATGCTATCGGGCCCGGCAAGTTCCGTGCCGGGCCCGATAACCACATTTAAAATACATTCAAATTATATTTAAAACATATTCAAATGACTTATTTTACTTCCCGCCGTTCCCAGCGGCGCCATTTTCTTCCGGTTGGGGGATGCACGCGGGTTGTAAGCACTCGCGTGGAACTCGCGAAATAGCTGACACACACATCTCCTGACCCACCAGAAAAATAGCGGGTCGCAATGGGAGAATCAGGCTCTTTGTTTCCATTCAATTTTAGTCCAACCCTTTTAATTCTCCTTTGATTGACAGCTTAATGGTTTTTACTCTGCGTTCAGCAAGCAGTGTGCTGCAGGCAACCTCAAAGCAACTAAGTGCTTTTCAATTCCTATTTTGTGTTAGATACAATGAAGGGTATTTGAGATGCATTCAAGCATGAAGGGAAAAGTAAATAAACACAGCTGACCTGTTATTTCAGTGATTGGATGGGGGAGTGGGGGGTGGGGTGGGGGGGGTGCCCCTCTTTGCTGAGGATTGGTGGTGTTCCCCTTGTCAGTGGGGGGGGGGCAGGAGGGTGAACATTTCCATTTTTATGGGGAGGGGACCTCTCTGGAAATGCAGAAATCGGGATGTCCTTTAAAAACTCTGAAAAGCCGGGCTGGCCAGCATGTTCCCCGGGATGCATGAATTTACATCTGTCAGGTGGGCGAACCCCACCAGACAGGCACTGCCTGCGTCAGCGGGAAGCACTCTGGGTTTCCCGCTGGCGTGGGCACTTAGTGCCAATTCGGGAGAATCGCGCCCATCGTCTGTCAGCTACAAGACCTCATCAGTATTATTGCCAAGTAAAACGTTTCTAAATAACATTCTACTTCCAGCTTTTGTGAGATGGAGTCATTGTACTGAAGTTTGAATTGTTCTGTGTCTATTGTAAACCAAAGAAGCATGCCAGATATAGATATCGAATTATTGTGCAGTATTGATCTGCGTGTCTGGTCCACAGTTATGTCTGTGTTCAAATAATTCAGCAGCTTCTCGATTCAATAGTCCAATCATCTCAATTGAGAACAAAAGCATCTTCTCACAAAGCTGCATTGAACATTAGCTTGTGATTGCCTTCAGTAATTCAGTAATTCTATCACAGTTCCACAGGCAAATAAAAAGGTAATGTCATTCTGAGTGTACCTTATAAATTCTTTTACAGGAGGTTTAATATGGGCACACATTCTGTGAAACTTCTGAACGTTTACTGTACAATTATATTTGCCATCATCAACATCAGTTGCTCATATTTTACAGTGACTTCCTTCCATACAGCCTAACATTACAATTGATATTTATAAGGAGGCGGGTAAGGCGCAGTGCAGGGAAGGCCAGGGAGAAAGAGAGAGGCCCTGATCAACAGGGAGGAGGCCGACGGTTTATTTGAAGGGCTGTGGCCCTTGAAGGGCAAGCAATCCTGCTCCTAGTTACAGAGTCATACAGTGTGGGAAAGCCCTTCGGCTCATCGAGTCTGCACCGATAATATCTACCTCTAAAAGCACACTAATCTCATTTTCTTGCACTTGTCCCATATCCTTGATTATTATGATATTTCAAGGGCTCATCCAGGCATTGTTTAAAGGTTGTAAGATTTCCGGCCTCCACTACCTTCCCATGCTGTGCATTCCAGATTTCCACCACCATCTGAGTGAAAAAATGTTTTTTTCTCAAATCCTCTCTGAATCTTCTGCCGCTTTGCCTAAAACTATGCCCCCTCGTGATTGACCCCTCAAGCAAGGGGAACTGTTATTCCGTACTTACACTGTCCATACCCCTCATAATCTTATACACCTCTACCATGCCCCCCTCAGCCTTCTCTGCTCTAAATAAAACAATCCAAGCCTATCTAGCCTCATTATATCTCAAATGCACCATCCCAGGCAACATCCTGGTGAACCTCCTCTGTACCCCCTCGAGTGCTATCACATCCTTCCACCAGGTGACCAGAACTGCGCACAGCACTCCAGCTGTGGCCTAACCACTCCATCATTACCTCCTTGCTCTTATGTCCTGTATCACGACAGATCAAAGCAAGTGTTCTATATGCCTTCTTAACTATCTTATCCATGTGCTCTGCCAACTTCAGGGATCTGTGAATAATTACCCCAAGATCCCTCTGTTCCTCTGAGCTTCCCACTGTCCTGCCATTCATTAAATACACATTCGTCTTGTTGCTTCTTCCAAAGTGCATTGTTTCACACTTACCAGCGTTAAATACCACCTGCTACTGCTCTGCCCACCTGACCAACCCATCTATGTTTTCCTGTAACCTACAACTATCTTCCTCACTATTAACCACCCTACCAACCTTGGTGTCATCTGCAAACTTGCTTATCATTCCCCCCACATTTTCAGCTATATCGTTCATGTATATAGCAAACAAAAGGGTATCAGTACTGAACTTTGTGTTACACCGCTGGACACCAGCGTCCAGCCGCTCGAACAGCCTTCTATCACTACCCTTTGAGTCCTATTACTAAACCAGTGTTCTGATGTATCTCATCAAGATTCCATGAATTTCAGGTGCTTTAACCTTCTCAATCAGTCTGCCACGTGGGACCTTGTCAAAAGCTTTGCTAAAATCCATATAAACTACATTAACTGAACTTCCCTCATCCACATATTTGATCACATTTTCTAAAAATTCCAACAAATTTGTTAGCCATGGCCTCCTGACTAGGGCTGACTATCCCTAATTAACCTATGCCTTCCCAAGTGGAGATTAACCCTTTCCTCCAGTAGGAAGGGCTAAAAAGGTGTTAACCCACTGGTGGTCGACACCACCTGTCTCTCTTCCACTTCTGAGTCTGGGAAACCCATATACCCACAGTGAATTTACATTGTTACTGTTGGAGGAAACCACTGCCATAAAAAAGGGGTATGATTGTCACCATCCAACTGCAGGGAGTTAACGTTGAAGGCCTTTGAATTTTTTCACTGTAGAGGATGCAAATAAAGTGCCAGAAACAAATGAAATGAAAGGGAAGAAGGAAGTTAAAATGATTATTACCACCAGGGAAAAGGTTACTGAGAAAATTATTAGAACTAAAAGCTGACAAGTTCCCAGGTCCTGATGGACTTCATCCTAGGGTCTTAAAAGAAGTGACTGTTGAGATAGTAGATGCAATGGAATTAATTATCCAAACAGGGCGGCACGGTGGCACAGTGGTTAGCACTACTGCCTCACAGCACCAGGGACCCGGGTTTGATTCCAGCCTCGGTCACTGTCTGTGTGGAGTTTGCACATTCTCCCCATGTCTGCATGGGTTTCCTCCGGGTGCTCCGGTTTCCTCCAAAGATGTGCAAGTTAGGTGAATTAGCCATGCAAAATTGCTCCTTAGTGTCCCAATATATGTAGTTGGATGGGATTAGCCATGGTAAAATGTGTGAGATTACAGGGATAGGGTGGAAGAGATAGCCTGGAATCCTCTGTCAGAGAGTCGGTACAGACTCAATGGGTTGAATGGCCTCTTCTGCACTGTTGGGATTCTATGATATATTTCCAATTCAGGATGGGGTGTGGCTTGGAGGTGAACTTGCAGGTGATGGTGCCCCCAAGCATCTGCTGCCCTTGTCTTTCTGGGTGTTAGAACTCCATGGGTTTGGAAGTTGCAGTGCATGGAGTTTTGGTGAGTTGGTACATCTTACAGATGGTATATACTGCTGCTACTGTGCGTCGGTGATATGGAGAGTAAATATTGAAGGTGTGGATGAGGTGCCAATCAAGCAGATTTCTTTAACATCTATCACAGGGAAAATGCTGGAATCTATTACTAAGGAGGTTACATTGGGGCACTGAAAAAAATGACATTGTAATCACCCAGAGTCAACATGGTTCTGTGAAAAGGAAATCATGTTGACTAACTTTGAGGAGGCTGTGAACCACGACTCTTTAAAAACCAGGCCTGACTCCAAGGGCAAACTTCCAGTCAGTGCGTAATCTTTCCCAATGAATCTCAGAAACCCACTGTCATATCACATTCAATCGAGCTCTGATCCATCTATTCTTGGAAGGAAGTCCCACTTTGGAGAGCTATTGGCCAATCTGATTGGCTGACAGTTTTCCAACCCGCCAGGAGCAGCACTATAGTAGCTGGGAGATATCCTGTCGTGCTCTGCTTGGAACTAAGTTCCGGCACCATTCTTAGGGTAAGCCCTGGGGGTCCTGGAGTGGGAGGGCGAGGGATGCACTAGGGTTTTGGGAGGGCGGTGGCCGCTGCGTTGTCGGATAGGCCGGGGAAGTGGGGAGAGGTAGATCTGGAGCTCCATGGTCCCAGAGGGGAGGGTGCCCCAAATCTGACGGTGCCTTCAGATCACAGCTCCCTAGCCCCTACGTCCCGCATGAAATGGAGAGTTGTTTCTTTCCCAGTTTCCCAACTTGCTCAGACTCCGGCCCACCAATCTAGAAATTGAGGCTGGGAGGGAAAAGGCTCTCATGTGGCCATAAAGTAGCCACACAAGGGCCTTACTAGGGGAGAGGGCGGGCTTCCCACCAGAGGCCCTCTCAGCTCCTCAGGCGGGTTCTGAAGTGGGGAGGTAAAATTGCATGGATGGGATTCCCTCTGGGACCTTCCCTGCCCCGCCCCGTCCTGTGAAATTGCATCTAGGTTGGGGCAGGCTGTATCCCAAAGGGAATCCCATGCATTCAATTTGACGTTATCGTCCCTGCCCAACACACACACACACACACACACATATCCCCACACATATTCCCACACACACCCCCACAATGGAGCCAGCCAAGTTAGCAGTGCTCGATGTGGGCTTCTGACAGGAACCAGGCCACATCCTTTAAAAGCAATCCCAAAAATGAAACAGCCTTGTAATGGGGGTCAGTAATCCCAGAATTGGGAACTATCCATCATTTGTAATGGTCACTCAGATCAACTCGACTCGGTAAAAATCCAGGCCAAGGAATCTGTAAAAGAATATTGATGGGTTAAGTTAGTGGGCAAAGGTTTTGGCAGATGGAATTCAATGTGGGAAAATGTGAACTGATCCACTTTGGTAGGAAGAATAAAAAGACAGTATAATATTTAAATGGAGAGAGATTTCAGAACTCTGAGGTACAGAGGGATCTGGGTGCCCTGGTACATGAATCAGGAGACATTCATGTACAATGCAAAAAAAGTGATCGGGAAGGAAAATATAATATTGTGTTTATTGCAAAGGAAATGTAATGTAAAAGTAGGGATTTGCAACTGCAGTTGTATAGGTGACATCTGGAGTACTGTGTACATATTTGGTCTCCTCAGTTATGAAAGGACATTCATGGGCGGCACAGTGGTTAGCACAATGCCAGGGACCTGGGTGTGATTTTGACCTTGAGTGACTGTCTGTGTGAAGTTTGCATGTTCTCCCTGTGTCTGCATGGGTTTCCTCAGGTGCTCCGGTTTCCTTCCAGAGATGTATAGATTTGGTGGATTGGCCATGGTGAATGTGCAGTGTTATGGGGTTAGGATGGGACAGGGAAGTGGGCTGAGTAAGATGTTCTTTCGGAGAGTTGGTGCAGACTTGATGGGCCAAATTGCCTCCTTCTGCACTGTAAGGATTCTATGGTATTGTTGTTAAAAGCTTACCAACCAGTGACATTCTATAGTATTCGAAGCAGTTTAGAGAAGATTTGCTCCACTGATTGCTGGAATGTAGGGGTTCATCCTGTGAGGAAAGGCTGGACAGGTTGTGCCTTTATCTATTGGAGTTTAGAAGAATGAGAGGTGTTTTTATTGAAACATATGACCCTAAAGAGATTACCAGTCCGAGGAAGTTATGGATTCATGATCTTATTGAAAGACAGAGCAGGCTTCAGGGGCCAGGTGGCCTCCTCCTATTCCCATGGATGTGCTTGTACTGGGAGCAATGGAGGCATATTTTAATATTCTCCCATATTGGGCAGGTGGAATATATTAGCATCACAGATCTTGCCAGAAACATCTTTGTTGCACAATCTCTTAAAGAAAAGAATCAAGTGCTGAGCTACTAGTCCCAAAGCGCATACACTACACTTCTACGCTGAGCTGTTCAAATACCATCTATTACCTTCATTGGCTGGACTTTGTCCGTATCTTAACCCATGACAATACTCAGTTCATTGTTCAAGCAAACGCATACCATGTAATTCTTCTTCTATGTAACGTATTAAAGTTGGCAGCTTTAATTGCCACTGTGCTTATGCTTTGTTTCAGGCATGTGATACCTAACCCATTAATCCTTCTAAGTGGTTCGCCCAGGGACTGAGCGTGTGTGTTGGCTACGTGCAGAGATTCACTGACAGCCTGTTGAGATACTAATAGCTCTGCACCTCCTCGCACTATGGCTGAATTTGCTATGCCTGGGACCGTTATGGCTGACTAGTATCTGTCTGTTTTAAGTAATCTCTTGCCACGCTGATGCTTGTTGTGTAGCGGGTTGTAGCCACCTGTTCCAAAAATGGTATGTCTCCTTGCCCTGGCTTCATGAAGCAGGCTTTTCAATGTATGGTTGATGAAATTAGCTTTCCTATTTTTCTAATTTCAAACTCGACAGCAGTTTAACTCAGTGAATGTTTTTTTTTCCAGTATGATTTCAAGACTCCTTAATTGCAGTTCATGGCTGACTTGAGTTAATTCCTTTACATTGGCCAACTCCCATGTGGCAAATGTAACTTAGATTTTAGCACATCGAGTGAAAACAGCAAAATTGTGGGTAAACCAGCAGGCTCTGTTACTCTCAAAAAAAAAGTCTAGTAATTAACAACTAATCCCTGCCAACAGCAATTTCTAAGCTAATGGCCTGTAAATGATGGAATTATATTATCATTGGATTGCTTAATATGCTCTGATCAGATTCCTCCCGCTGTTATTACTTTAATGGGGTGTTTACCGGTTCATTGTGAACAGGTTAAAGTTGCCATTTAAATTGCAAAAGTGAGGAAGTTGTTCCAAATGTTTCAAGTGATTGTACAGTAACATTGCTCATAGTAATTTACTGTTTTTTTTGTTTGTGTAAATGGTCCTTGCTTATGCCGTCATTAGTGGAAAGTAGTTGGGATGAGTTACTCTCTCCAATGTAGTGAAGTTGGTGATTTGCTTCAATAGAGGTCACCATTCTTCAACAAAGTTGTCTTGTATTGACTTACTGTTTTCAGGCAGCTGGGTAACGTTGCTCACTCTTCTGACACAGTTCACCTGCTGGCCGAAGTAACGTTTAATATTTCAATAAAATACTATTAAGACACACAGTTTAAATTATCACCTTTCCGGGTCAGAGGAGTTGCTCGGCACTGCCTTAATGGTATGAAGGTAGTGACACTATTAAGTCCTTACCTTTTGCAGTGAGTTTAATTGATGTGCAGGTTCAGCAAATCCTTAAAGATAAGGGGGAGGCTAAGGGTGAGATGCCATTTGTGTAAAGTAAATGCTTGAGTGCAAGGAATTGATCAGTAGGTTTCGGAGAGTCACTTCTTATGCTGTATCTCATAATCCCCAGGACTTGCTGGCCTATTTGCATATTAATAATGCTGCTATTATTCCAGCAAGAGACCCTTTTGTTGAAGGAACTCAATGCCTTATTTGCACGCAAATCCTCCATATTATAATTCTACTGACCGCATGCCGACTCATGCCAGCCCTTTCAAAGATATGGTGAAAGAAGAAGCATTTTGAACATGAGCAGTCTCTAGCCTGGCCCTACTCTCTCCACAGGATGTGACAAATAAGCTTAATGTCGTGCCTCTGACATCAGGAGCCAAGGGGAAAGGTGACAAAAAAAATAATGAAAGCATCATTCTCATTTCAACTAAATATACATTTTGTATGGCATGCACACACAGCACTGCTGTAAAGGATTTTATACATTTTTTAATCACCTCATGGTGAGTGCTAAATGAGTCCTCCCTGACCTGGAAGAACAAACAAGTATGCAAAATAAACATTTTGGGAGAGTACACAACATTTTTTTAAAAATCTGATACTTGCCCATCAATCCCAGAGAGAGTAAACAGCCTACTCAGCAAATCATTGGTCTTATTCACCAGCCAATTGACCTTTGTGTTTCTGCTTTACAGCCTTGCCTGAGTTATCAGTGTGGTCACATGCATTTAAGTTGAAGCAATATGACTTCTTAAAGAAAGACACCAGATAAACTATCCTAAATGTCTTCAATTTTTCCCTGCAGCAAGGTCATTGTAACCTTCATCTCAAAGCGAGAGATGAAGATTGAAATTGATGGACAAAATTTCAGTAGGCTCCCAGGAGAAGGAGGAGGCAGAAGGGAAACAAGGAGGTAATGAGGAGTCTATATTCAGACTGCTCTCTTAATGCTGCGCTGATTAGTGTTGATTAATATTGCTGGAGATCTGTACTGGACTGATATCGGGAAAAGAAGGATGAGAAAATATTCCGGAGACGACGCAAACAACAGGGCCGATTGGATGGGAGCAGATTTTTCCTATTCTTTACAATACAAATCTGACATTGATGTCAATCTTGTTTAGTGCAAGTCTGGAGTTAGGATCCCACCTAATTTCACAGTGAATCTAATAAGACTGCTGTCTAGCAAGTTTCACGATGTATGTTTTTAATTTATTCATTCATGGGACGTGGGTGTCACTAGCTAGGCCAGCATTTTTATTGCCTATCCCTAATTACCCTTGAGAAGATAGTGGTGAGCTGCCTTCTTGAACCACTGCAGTCCCTGTGGTGTAGGAACACCCACTGTGCTGTTGGGGAGGGAGTTCCAGGATTTTGACCCAGCGACAGTGAAAGAACGGCAATATATTTCCAAGTCAGGATGGTGAGTGACTTGGAGGGCTACATGCAGAGAGTGGTGTTCCCATATCTCTGCTGCCCTTAATCCTTCTAGGATTTGGAAGGCGCTGTTCAAGGAGCCTTGGTGAATTCCTGCAGTGCATCTTGTAGATGGTACACACTGCTGCCACTGTGGTGGAGGGAGTGGATAGTTAAGGTGGTGGATGGAGTGCCTATCAAGCATGCTGCTTTGTCCCGGATGGTGTTGAGCTTCTTGAGTGTTTTGGAGTTGCACTCATCCAGGCAAGTGGAGAGTATTCCATCACACTCCTGACTTGTGCCTTGTAGATGGTATCCATAGAGTTGATACACAGTAAAAAGTTTATCTGATTCTAATGTGAAAATTATAGTAAAGCCAGAGGGAGAAAAATTTGTGTGGCACCGTGCAGTCTTCGAGACCTTCCTGCTCAGCCCAACTGGGTTCCTTTATTAATGTCATTGAAGAATCTTCTGGGGCTATTGAGAGAAATGCCCACAACGCTGCCTGCCACTGAGAAACTGATGAATCCCAGCAGGGCACTACATGAACAAATTTCTTCCCAGGCATGTTAGAAGCTTAATTAATGTGCTCTGTGTGTGTGTGGACTTCACAGCTGGCCTATAATGGAGATCTCAGGATTAGATACCTGTTTTTATTTTTGGCATACCTGTGTACTTTCCATATGAAACAAGTGATTATGTTTTATTTTATTTGTTTTTATTTCAGCCCTCAACAGGTAGCTTGAGGAATGGGTAGGAAACTGAAGGCTTGGAGGTTGATCCCAGCAATATTAACCCTGTCTTTCATCCTTCAGAAGTGACTGGGATAGTTTACAATGCAAATGACAAAATCAAGAGAGACATGAGGAGGACTCCAATTCACTATCGTCTGCTAAAAATCAAAGTTTTAGGATATGGGATTAAGGCAGGAGGCTGCAGGGATTGTGTGTGCAATGTTGATCCTATCTATCATCTTTAGACACCTCTGGCTCTTGGTAACAAAAATAGAGACAAGCATTGCCTTATGCTACCATCTTGTGGTGGCAAGTTTTTTGAACGGTTTTATTTTAAAGTTTTATCATGTAATTTGACAGCCCAAACTTCCTATTTCACTATCGTAGAATCCCTCCAGTGCAGAAGAGGCCATTCAACCCATCAGGTCGGCGACGACTCTCCGACAGAGCATCCTACCCAGGCCCTAACCCCCGCAACCTCGCTACTTTTACCATGGCTAACCTACACATTGTGGGACACTAAGGGACAATTTAGCATGGACATCTTTGGACCGTGAGAGGAAACCAGAGCACCCAGAGGAAACCCACATAGACACAAGAAGAACCTACAAACTCCACACAGGCAGTGACCCAATGGTGGAATTGAACCCGGGTCCCTGGAGCTGTGAGGCAGCAGTGCTAACCACTGTGCCACCATGCTACCAATATGGTTGTAGTGGTTTAAGAAAGGATGTTTAACATTCATAACATTATCCGATGTGACAGGGCCACTGTACTTGTACAGCACATGAGCTGACACCAATTTAGTTGCAGGTTCAAGTATAGAGGTCCTTCCCAAATCTACCTCCCATTTTTGGGATGACTTATTTCTCGGTCAAGCTGATAAATGGAGAACTTTACAATATTCTTAAGCAGCAAAGGACGAACCAAAATTCAATTTAGTGCCTTTGTGTCCTTAAAACATCCTCAAGCATTTCACACAAGTTAATTACTTTTGAAGTGTACTTTGCTACATAGGCAAACATAATGAACCAATTTGTACAAACCTTATCAGTGAGTCTGCATTGGTGAATCAGCACACCAAGTTTAATTGCTGTTCTTCTTTGAATAGTGCCCTGGGATCTTTTGAGTCCAACTGAACAGGTCTCAGTGTAATATCTCATCTGAAAGGTCACACTTCAAATGGCATGCACTCCTTCAGCCCTGCACTAACACACTGGAAATCCCCCAGTGGAACTTGCACCCTGGACCTTCTCATTCAGCTAAAGGTGCTATTACTAACAAAAATTTATGAGATGAACCATCTCCCCCCCCCCCCCCCTCACTTTACAGAAGTGTGGGGATCAAGTACAATAGGGCAGCGCAGTGGTTAGCACTGTTGCCTCACAGTGCCTGGTACCTGAGTCCAATTCCTGTCGTGGGTTGCCTGTATGGAGTTTGTATTTCTCCCCATGTCTGTGTGGGTTTCCTCCGGGTGCTCCAGTTTCCTCCCAGAGTCCAAAGATGTGCAGGTTAGGTGGATTGGCCATGGTAAATGCGCAGAGATACAGGGGATAGGGCGGAAGGGAAGGAGTGGGAGAGATGCTCTTTCAGAGAGTTGGTACAGAGTCGATGGGCTGGATGACTTCTTTCTGCACTGTGAAGATTCTATAGTTCTAATATTACATTTATCTAATTAATAGGTTTCCAAGTTGAATAGAATTCTGATGGTTCCGTATTTTATAAACCTTATGGGTCTGACTGGTAGCTGGGGCAAAGGATGGAATTTAGAACGTGGAGGGAATACTCTGGTTCTATGCCACCATTAAGTTCCATCCTAAATTCCACAGAAATTGAGGGAAGGTGCAGGCATGCAATAATGGATTTCTACTAGGATGACACATTATGGGCTGGATTTTCCTCTGAATTTTATCAATTTTGGGACAGATTTGGAGCACAAACCAGAGTAAAATTCTTCAAAGTGACTATCTCAAAGCAGGTGCAAAGAACTACACCAGGGGTTCCCTTCCCCTATAATTGCCTGTTCCCTTTAAAGTCCACTGACGGCCTGATCCATCACATGTAAGTGTTGTCAAGAGGATGTTACTCATCCCACTCATTCTTTCCAACTTCTAAAAGCTTGCAGGAATGTATCCCTGAGAAGCCACAACTTTTCTGTGTTGCTAAGCACTGCCACTGATAGAACTGCAAGAATTATTTGGAGTAGAAGTTGGCAAAAATGAGTGGGATTAGTAACATCCCCTTGACTACATTAACATGTGATGGACTAGGCAAGTGGTATTCCAGGGCAGAGGAATACTGAATAAAGTAGAAAAACAAGAATCAAAACATGTCCAAAGATGTCCGGGTTAGGTGGATTGGCCATGCTGAATTGTCCCTTAGTGTCGAGGGATCAGCTAGGGTAAATGCATGGGGTTATGGGGATAGGGCATGGGTGGGATTGTGGTCGGTGCAGACTCGATGGACCGAATGGCCTCCTGCTACACTGTAGGATTCTATGCTTCCATGTTCTATGTATTTGCATCAGCAGCAGAGGGGAAAACAGCAAGACACAGTGAAAAAGGCCTTTGAAATCTCTTGGATGTTGAACAATTCAGTGCAGAAGAAAGTCAGTCACCAGAGATTAGTGAAATATGTAATTTGTATTCTGAAACTAGACAAAGAAATAGAGCGGGACCAGCCTGAGTCTGAAGCTGACAAAGACGAGAATTGTCCTATTACTCGTCTTGAAGATGGTGTGTCGGAAGAACAGAAAGTTGAAAATGTTGAACGTGATCCTCTTCATGCTCCTGTTGAGAAAGTTGTTTGAAGTGGAGGACCTCTAAAACAAGATGATGAAGATAGATCTTCCAGCCAAACAAAGATATCAAAAGACAGTTGCTTTCCCGTTCATGTGCTCCTCCACTCTTGCTAAGGGAGATGAAGCTGAGCGTAACCTGACACCAGTGGCACAGCATGTTGTTTATTGCATTCCAAGACATCTTTTCTCATGGTTTTCTTCCAACCCTCACCGAGCCGATTGCATGAACTGCAGACCGCAGCTGGAATCTGTACATGTGAATCCCCGCCTATGAGACAAACACAGTAAGAAGTCTCACAACACCAGGTTAAAGTCCGACAGGTTTATTTGGTCGCACAAGCTTTCGGAGTGTCGTTCCTTCTTCAGGTGAGTGAAGAGTTCTGAAGAAGGAGCGACACTCCGAAAGCTCGTGCTACCAAATAAACCTGTTGGACTTTAACCTGGTGTTGTGGGACTTCTTACTGTGCTTACCCCCAGTCCAACGCCGGCATCTCCACATCGTGAGACAAACACACAAGGAATGATGGACAGATGTGAGAAGGAGATTGAAAGGTGGTGAACAAATCCAATCATTAATTGACTGAATTTTATGAAAAGGAAAAGCAGGAAAATCTTAAATGCATTTTGGATATTGCTTTGTTTCTACAGAATGGGTGATCAATTCAACTCGGTTGAATTTCTTAGATTTTATTTAATTGTTAGCTCAGTAAGTTCAGATTTTGGGTGGCCAAGTCGAATGTGTAAATGAAAGCACAGGCGCAGATGAAAAATCTTCAAGTACTTGAGAGCTAAACTGAATTTAGTGAAGAATGCATTAAGCTCATCCTGTAAACAACTGAGTTAATGAGGCAAAGTACTTTTTGATAGCTTGCAAGGTAACACCAGACACAAGGAACAGATAGTACTAATCATCAGTTATGTTAGTCAAATATCCACATTAAGATTGTGATTCAGGCATGCTTATTGTGCTTCAAAGACTTTACCCAGATGTTTGGCGTGCAATTAGTTGAGATGCTTAAAAACACCATTATACAATAGCTGAAAATGGAAATAGGTTCCAAGCTCTAGCTAAGCTTAAAGAGAAAAGCAGGCAGATTCTGCTTAGGTCTGCAAGAAGCAGGAGGTGTTTACGTTTCCTCTCTCTCTGGAGGTGGTTGTTTGAGTGTCAGATGACAGCTATCCCCCTGTATCTCCTTCCAGAAGTGTTAAAAGACTCTAAGACTGCTAACACATGCCAGCACGGAAGCCTATGTGTTTTTGCAAGGACAAGCTTAGAATAATTTGGAGCCAACTTACTCCTGAAATCAGGTGATACTTCAACACAATCCACCTTTTGCTCCACGCACAGCTCATACCTGAACCTACTTCAGTATTAATGTAGCAGAGTTGACAATTGATTGTTCTTTGGGCATCTTCAGTTATTGTATGATATTTTCAGGGCGTGTTCACAGAGGTGGGAGATTGTGTGTATAAACCCTTCACTTACACTCAGTTTGATGTCTGACACAATAGACAACGTGTATCGAACGTGTGCATCCTTTTGCCAAGAATGTGGCTTGCACATTCAGAAGTGCTTGCTGAATTATATGTCCCATTTTAAATGTTTTACTTAAAGAAAATTACAATTCCCATCAATGAATAGAGTGAACTCAACCCAACAGTTGCCTGGTTTCAACCTTCCAAGGATAGAATGGTCCACCCTCAACAAGTTCAGGACTGGTCATGGCCCCTGCTTGGCCAACCTCCACAGATGAGGCATTAGTGCTAGTCCCCTAAGTGCCTGTGGGAGAGAGAACACTATGTACCACATCATAGAAGAGTGTCCAATCCATAGACTCAGCGGAGGTCTATCCACACTCAAGACAGCAGGGCTGGAACAAAATGCTTGGCTTTAGGACTTTGCATTCGTTAAATAAATAAAATAGAATTAAATCCTTCAACACTGCAATATGCTATGTATGATGTCAAGAGAGACATCATTAACAATCATAATCATCTGAAATCTGGGTCCTTAATGTGTTATAAATGTTACTGCACTTCATTGGTTCTGAAACAGTTTGGGATGTGCTAAACACATCTCTTTTTGACTGTCTCTTTTCCTCTCTCCTCGTCTTTTCTGCAAAAAGCTCTCCCTTGTTTCTCCCTCCACCCTCTCTATATCTTTCTCTGTCTCTCTCTGTTCTTTTTTGATCCATGATTTGAAATTGCTGCTTTAAGAACAGCCAGCTTTAATTGGAGCACCTCTGCCTTCACAATGACTCCTTCCAACTGCCTCACACCCCCATCATCCCCACCACCTCCATCATCCCCACCCTTTCCACCAAGCGCACAAATTTTCTGGCACACCTGACGTAACTGGGTAGCTTCTGGTGGGGCACGCACATTGAACTTTGTCCCATCAAGCAATACTTAACTTTGTCAAACCCTGTTAAAGAATCATCGTCCCATAAATGACTCCTCATTCTGCAACAATGAACCACAACCAATTCAAAGTGAATTGTTACTGCGCTCGCACCATGAAATGGGATTCCCCTCAGCACTCTGTTGACACTGCAGAATGTTGCTCATTTTATACCTGTGCTTTTGGATGTCACCCGAAGGCCACTATAGGGTGACTGCCTCATAATTCACTTCTGGTCACTAATTGTACTCAGCTGCATTACGTATTCTTGCATGTTGCATTAGTCTCTTGGTGATAAAAATGGTTAATTGCCACATTAACGGAAGGCTGAAGCGAATGACAAAAATGCACAGCATTTGTCGAAATAGATATTGCAATACAGGGCTGAACGTCTGCATGACACATCAAATAAACACATCAAAAGCATACATCAATAGGAAATAACATTAGATAGGAAATACTATATAGCTAAGTAGGTAACTTCACGCTGAGCAAGCACTGGTAGTGAAAAAAGCCACAAAATTCAGCACATGACCAGGTTTTATTGCTGAAATCTATGGTGTGGATATATTTACTGTTTGACCTACAATGGTTTTACTTTTCTGTAATATTATCTGCAATATAGAACCATCATCTCGGCTGACATCGAATTACCAACCTGACCCCAGTGTGGGAGAATTAACTTCAATAGGAGCTATCTGCTCCATGTTAAACAAGGTGAAAATTATAGTTTGAAAAATATCTTTGGTTTTATGATTTCAATCTTCCCATTCCTTGTGGAGACCCTTTTATTTGAGACTTTCCCTCGCTGCCAGAAGTCATTGAATAGCTGCCAATTGTTGGAATTGTAGTGAGTGCCTCTATGGGTTTGCTGGTGTCTGCCTTTTTTCTCATTCTGGCTGTTGATTTGGATGGAAAGCCAATAGACTTAGAATCATAGAATCCCTACAATGCAGATGGAGGCCAATTGGCCCATCAAGCCTGCACCGACAACAATCCCATCCAGGCCCTATCCCCGTAACCCCATGTATTTACCCCGCTAATCCCCTTGACACTATGGGGCAAATTAGCATGGCCAATCATCTTAACTCGCACATCTTTGGAGTTCATTATGGAGCAATGGCCAAGAGGTAGGAGAGTCTGACTGTGTGGAGACCGCCGGGGTTTGAACACTAATGTATGGTGAAGCATTCAATGATTGAAGTGTTTTTTGTGTGGCGTGTACATTTTATATATGCATGTCTATATTATAAAGCTTTAGAGCACGTTTTAAAATAAAGCAAGCGAGAAAGGACCATAGATCAACCAAGGTCACCCACTGAATTAAGTGGAGCTGGGTAAGAAAGCTAACAAGAATTCCCTTAGTAATTCTTGCTACCAGTTTAACCTTGCAAAATCACAGAATTGTGAGAGTGCCAGGAGGTGGCCATTCGGCCCATCGTGTCTGCACTGACTGACCGAATGAGCATTTCACTTAGTGCCATTCTCTTGCCTTCTCTCCATAACCATGCACATTCTCCCTTTTCATTTCACAGTCAAATTTCCTTTTGATTGAACCTGCCTCCACTGCAGTGTCTGGTTGTGCATTCCAGACCCTAACCATTGTGGTTTATTCTTTTTTAAAAATGAGCAGCATTAACAAACTTTAACCCGTACCTGTGGAAAATAATGGTTGATAATTAGCCAATCTAGGATGAGCATTGGTGGTGGACATCAACATTGAAAAGTGAACTTTCCAAGTAGGGTGTGTAGCGACTTCTCAAAGACCTGACTGAGCTTGCTAACTCCCCAGCAGCGCAATGGTGTTGTTCCCATTGCCCTAGTTTTTGCCTAATAACTGACTTGATGCTTACTATGACACCAGCAGTCATAAGTTATTCATTTTTAAATGAGCTATTATTATTCATGGCCCATGTGATGCTGATATTCACAATATGAGATTGTAACCATGGCGACACTAAGTTAATTTCAAGGAGGGCAGACTTCTCTCCAAAACAGGAATACAGTTAAAGCTCTCCGTCAGATTCAATTATTTCTCTTTCTATGGGTCCTGTTTAATGAAAAGCTTGCTTCATTTTAAAGATTGGTGTAATAAGCTGCTCCAGTGTTTACAGACTCTGGTTTTCCATTAAAATAATAGAGGAGATAATTTGAACAGCTTGTGGCATCACATTATACTGTTTATCTAGATGATTAACAAAATGTCATTTTGTGCTATCAAAATGATTCTGCTCTGGTACTTACAGTAGTCTGTCATTTGGCAGCGTGCCTCGTAGAAAGCTTTACCACATCCTGGGCCTGAACTCACATCTTTCTCTAGTCGCTCTCCTATCCACCTTCTGCCCTCGTTGAGTTCATCCTGTTCATGAACACCCACACCCCTCCCCCAATCCTCACCTCCCACATCCTGACGCTATTCTCACTAGACCGCTGACTGCACAACATCGACCCCCATATTAGCCGATATTGTTAGCAATTATTTCTCCTCAGGTACTGCCTCCCATCTCTTTCAGTCTGCTACCACCACCACCCCTCTCCACCAACCATTTAACCCACTACCCTTCCCAACTGGAAAAAAACAATTCTGACCAAGATTTTTACTTTACAGGTTTTACTGATGTTCCATTTTAAGTTATACAAGACCATTTTGGACCAGTATTCTTATTTCCCCGTTTTACTGGTGTTCCATTTTAAAGTATACAAGACCAGTTTGGACCAGTGTTCTTATTTCCCCATTTTTACTGTTTTTCCCTTCTGGGTTGCAAACTGCTGCCCCATCTTCACCTCTCCCAAGTAATTCAATGTGCTATTGCATACCAAATCCATAACTGAATCCCTCCAATCAAGTTATTGCCCTGCCACAAAAGTAGCTTGTATCAAAATCACCAACCATATTTTATGTGACTGTTACTATGGTAAACTATCCCTCTTGTGCCTTTGATTCTCCTCCAACAGCTCTCCACTGTCAGCTGGTTGGCACAGCATTTACCTAGTTCCATTGTCATCTATCCAGTCATAGACTCGCCTACAATGACTTCTTTTCTCACTACCACAGCACTACCTCAAGTGACTAAGGAAGGATCCTCCATTTCTCTTATTTCTCAGCTACAGCTGCTCCTTGGTGACATTATTCCAAAAACAAAATACCTTGTTCCTTATGTACACAGCTGTACCTCACCATTGTCTCTCTGGGCTATGCCACTGTCCTTCACTTGTCCAATTGCTCTTGTACTGGATGAGCAGAAATTTCCTCCAACTAATTATCAGGAAGACCAAAACCATTGTCTACAGTACATGCCAAAAATCTCCACTCACTATCCAACTCACCCTGCCAGTTTTCTGAAGTTGAACCAGACTGTTTGCAACCCTGATGTCCTATTCCGAATTTATCCACGAAGGCTGCCTCTTTCCACTTGCTCGATTCTGCCCCTCCTTCAGTTCATCTGCTGCTGAAACCATCCTCCATGCATTTGTTACCTCCAGACTTGACTGTATTCCTTGCCAACCTCCCATTTCCACCCCTCAAAGCATAAGCATCCAAGCCCTGCTATCTTTCTTCTTAATTGGCTCAAGCACTGTTTGTCCCTCTAATCGCTGATAAACGTCGGCTTCCGGTTAAGCAAGACCTTTATTTTAAGTTGAAATCTTTGTTTCCAAATTCCTTCATGGCCTCGCCTCCTCTTTTCACTGTTACCTCCTAGAAATGTCCAAGATATCTGCGTCCTCCCAATTCTGGTCTCTTGTGTATCTTTGGTTTCAATCATTCCTCCATTCATCTGCCCTCATCTGTCTGCGCCCTAAACTCTGGAATTCCCTCAGTAAACCTCTCTGCCTCTCTACCTTGCTCTTCTCCTGTGAGATGTTCTGCAAACCACAAACTCTTTGATTAAGATCTTGGTCATTTGCCATAATATTCCTTTAGGCATCTTGGCATCATTTCTTTGATAGCACTCCATTCCAATGCCTTTGGGTGTTTTGCCCTATTAAAGGTCTATATGAACGCGAGACATTATTGGCATGGACAATGACACCACTGACAGTGTAGCAATCTGTCAATCATTCAGAGCAGGAGTTCCTGGCGCCTAGTGTTTAAGATTGTGTCTTGACTCAGCCACTGCTCCTGGCACACACAATTTTTATTTTTATTCATTCATGGGACATGGGCGTCACTGACGGGCCAGCATTTTATTGCCATCCCTAATTGCCCTTGAGAATGTGAGCTGCCTTCCTGAATCGCTGCATTCCATGTGCTGTGGGTTGACCCACAATGCAGTTAGGGAGGGAATTCCAGGATTTTGACCCAGCGACTGCAAAGGAAATGGCGATATATTTCCAAGTCAGGGCAGTGAGTGGCTTGGAGGGGAACTTGCAGGTGATGGTGTTCCCATGTATCTGCTGCTCCTGTCCTTCTAGATGGAAATGCTCGTGGGTTTGGAAGGTGCTGCCTTAGGATCTTTGATGAATTGCTGCAGTGCATCTTGTAGATGGCAAATTCTACAAGATTTCACTCATGGCGCAGACCCTTACCGGGCCGGAAGGTGCTTTGGTGATTGGAGACTCTGGTGTTATAATCCAATCTCCCTTGCTTCCAGTTAATTGAATCTGTGCTAAACTTGTAAATGCAAATTTACATGGAATTATCCATCCTGCATACTCGATGGCTGCATAGTTTGAGTCAATAAGGATACATTTATGAGGCTCAATCTTTCTTGTCCACAGCTCAAATCAGAAAATCACAGCGATAATATAACCATATGTCCAGCCTGTGCTTGAATCCGATGAGGCTTCAAGCTGGCTGCAAATCTTTACAAAATAGCCATGAATACTGACACTAACTGCGATTGCATTTAGCAATTAAGTCAGCATGTAACAATGGCGATGCCAATTTCATAGAATTCAAGAGTAATTATGCATAACTTTTCCTCAGAAGATTAAGTCGTACAGCCTTCACATTGTTTGTCAAACCCTGAATAGCCTGCTCCTGTAAGTTCTTTTGCATGTGAGGAAAGCAAGACTTTAATTTATGCAGCACCTTTGACCTCAGGCCGTCCAAAGTGGCGTGCAGATGATGAAGTGCCTTTGAAGTGTCTAATTGTTGTAATATAGGAAACACAACAGCCATGTTGCAAACAGCAAGATTCCACCAACAGCAATGAGATCATCACAAGAGAATCATTTTAGTGAGGGAATAATGGGAATGGTGCAAATATTTCCAACAGGGCAGGATTTAACCTAGGTTTTTGGGATGATGTGCGCCTGCCAGCACAGAAACTGAACTTGCCTAAAATTTCACCTGTCCTTCGAAGACATTCTGGAAAATCAGTTGAAACTCTGGTGACGCACTAACTCTTGCTGTGACAGCTAGTGTGATAAGACACAGGTCCAAAGAGCCAACCTTTTATCATTGTTCTCACCTGAGACCCAGAAAGCAAGAGTTGGAAGAAAGACGGGGTTGGATTTTAATGACCTCTCGCTGGGTTTCCGCAAGGAAAATATGTCGGGTGGGGTTGCTCAGTGCCTTCCCGCCCTGGTCCTTGTTATATAGGGAGGTCGGTAAGGCACCTGGCCAGAGGTGTATTGAGGCCCTTAAGTGACAAAGTAATGGCCATATCAAGGCCTTAATTCACCACCAATGCCATAATCCGCTGGGCAGTGGAAGGCAGGCGGGTGTGGCAAGGCCGCTTTTCACCCAAGTCGGTGAAAAGGCATTAAGCAAGGGGAAGGTACATCCTTTGGAAGGCATTTGGGGCACTCCTTACTCCAAGATTGTAACCCATCTCCGCCCCCTCCTCCATTTTGTGCCTTCCCAGCCTGGCCTCCGAAACCCAACTATCTCCACCCCCTGCCTCTCCCATCTGCCCCTCCTCTCTTGGGGTCATGTTCCCTTCCCACTAAAACAGCCCACGACTTACCCAGGTCGGATGTCCATGACAACTCATGGCCAGGCTCATTAACATCTTCTAGTGTTGAAGGCCTGAGGCTGAAGCAACTAGTAATATTATTAGGCACCTTCAACTGCATTGTTAACCCTGAGTAATTCACAATTTTCAGCAACTCTGATTTTACAAAGTGATATTCAATTGGACATTCCATTGATTATATTTGACAGGAATTTAATAGTTTCTTATTTCCATAATAATTGAGGGAACATTTTATTACATGAAGTAGGAAAATAGTTTCATTGAATGTTGAACATTATGGTGACATAAAGCATGAAAATTGGGTTAGATGTCACAATTTATTCATGCAAGCCAATGACAATTACAGATTGGACACAGATGATTTGCTTCAAATCACTGATATATACATATATAGTAAGTTTGATTTCTATTTTATTTGGCTTTTGGTCAGCTGGCAGTTTGATGCAAGTGGAAACACATTAGCCCTGGATGTCTAAAGCAATGTAATGAGGCATCCTGGTTAATTTTCTGTTTGTTTGACGTGAAGGTGACCACAGTTTTGGAGTTCAAATGCAGAAACTCCCTTGGGATGAGTATCATTTGTCACTGCCTTGAGCAATCTCACATCCCCTATGACCCAATGCATCCTTTCTGCTCAGTGTCTAATTGAAATGATCCTGGGAGAGGGTATGGCAGAGATACTGGACGTTTGAACATATAATGGCTTGCCATACCAATTTTCTCTTTATGTCCAGTGGACGAGATACCTACTCTCACTGAAATGAGACATGGGCTTCAAGCCCTTAGAAGAAAACAAGAAATAGGAGGGAGAGTAGACAATATGACCCTTTGAGCCTCCATCACTATTCAGTACAATCATGGCTAATCTTGTGCTTCAACCCCATTTTCCTGCCCGCTCCCCATGTCTCTTAGCACTCTGAGAGACAAAACATCTGTCTATCCAAACCTTAAATGTATTCAACAATGGAACATCCACAAGGTAGAGAATTCCAAAGATTATTGCAAAGCTTATAGGTCATGACAATATTCCTCAACAGTGCTGAAGACTTGTGCTCCAGAACTTGCTGTGCCCCTAGCCAAGCTGTTCCAGTACAACTTTAACACTGGTATCTTCTTAGCAATGTGGAAAATTGCCCAGATATATCCTGCACACAGGAAACAGACAAATCCAACCTGGTCAGTTTCAGTCCCATCAGTTTACTCTCAATAATCACGAAAGTGATGGAAGGGGTCATCAACGGTACTATCAAGTGGCTCTTGCTTACCAATAACGTGCTCACTAATGATCAGTTTGTGTTCCGCCAGGGTCACTCAGCTCCTGACCTCATTACAGCCTGAGTTCAAAGAGGGACAAAAGAGCTGAATTCCAGAGATGAGGTGAATGTGACTGCCCTTAACATCAAGGCAGCATTTGATCGAGTATGGCATGAACGAGCCCGAGAAAAACTAGAGTCAATGGGAATCATGGGGAAAATCCTCCTCTGGTTGGAGTCATACCTGGCACAAAGAAGATGTTTGTGGTGGTTGGAGGTCAGTCATCTCAGTACCAGGACATCACTGCAGGAGTGCCTCAAAGTGGCTTCCTAAGCTCAACCATCTTCAGCTGCTTCAGCAATAACCTACATTCCATCATAAGTCAGAAATGAGAATGTTCACTGATGATTGCAAAATGTTCTGAACCATTCATGACTCCTCAGATACTGAAGCAGTAAATGCCCAAATGCAGCAAGACCCGAACAATATCCAGGCTTGGACTGACAAGTCACGGTCATTGCCTTGCACTATGACATCTCCAACAAGAGAGAATCTAACCATCTTCCCTGAACATTCAATGGCATTACTATCAGTGAGACCCTCAATATCAATATCCTGGGGGTTAGCGTTGACCAGAAATTGAACTGAACTAGCCAAATATTGTGGCTACCAGAGCAGGTCAGAGGCTAGGAATCCTGTGGTGAGATAACTCATCTCATGACTCCAAAAACATGTCCACCATCAACAAGACACAAGTCAGGAATGGAATGAAATACTCTCCACTTGCCTGGATGAATGCGGCTCCAACTGCACTCAAGAGCTTGACACCATCCAGGACAAAGCAGCTTGCTTGATTGCCACCCCTTCCACAAATATTCACACCCTCCATGACTGACAAATAGTGGCACAAGTACCATCTACAAGATGCACTGCAGAAACTCACCAGGACTCCTTGGATAACGTCTTCTAAACCCACAATTGGTACCATCTAGAAGGACAAGGACAGCAGTTACCTGGGAACACCACCACCTGGAAGTGCCCCTCCAAGTCACTCACCATCCTGACTTGGAAAAATATCACTATTTCTTCACTGTCGCTGGGTCAAAATCCTGGAACTCCCCCCCTGATAGCACTGTAGGTGTACCTACATCTTGGGGACTGCAGCGGTTCAAGGTCACAGCTCATCACCATCTTCTCAAAGGCAACTGGGCTTGTGCAATTAATGCTGGCCTAGCCAGCAAAGCCCACGCCCCATTTTTAAAATTCATAAACATTTGAGTGAAGTAATTTCACCTCATCCCGGTCCTAATCATGAGACTGTGCCATCACATTTTAGACTCCCCAACCAGCGGAAACAATCTCTCAGTATCTGCCCATACAAGCCCCTTCAGAAATGTTTAGGCTTCAACAAGATTACCTCTCATTCTTCTAAAATCCAGAGAATATAAACATAATTTACTTCGCCTCTCATCATAGGACAACCCCCTCATCCCAGGGACCAATCTAATGAATCACTGCTATACCATATCCAATGGAACCATATCCTTTCTTAAAGGTGGAGACCAAAACAGCACACAGTATTCCAGGTGAGGTCTCACCAAAACCCAATAAATAATCTTATTTATATAAACCATCAGTACTGTTTCACACAGTAAAATAAAGGGCAGAATTTTTTGGCCTTGTCGCACCAGGGTGGGACTGGAATATGCATCGATCCATTCAAAAGACCTTTAACCTCGGCAGGACCAGAAGATCCCATCAACTTGAGGGGCCTCATAATTCCATCCTCCGAGTTTCCTTTGCTCCCTTTTATATATAGAAGAACAAAGATGCAACTTGTTTCCCTCAAAATTTGGAAAGTTAGTCAAGTATTTAGTTGGTATAACCTCAAACTACCCTATGCATGCATGAAAAGCCTTGTAGCTCCTAATTGGGTGTGTCGCATCCTTGGTTGGCTGCTCTTGTCTTTGTTCAAGGGGATGCTAATATCAATCTTTGAGATGAAGTGTGTCTACCCACCAAGCTGTTGATCACAGGAGGCTTGAGTCAATAAATGACTTTCTTTCTGAGGGACTGAGAAATGGCGATCAATCGCAATTCAGATCGAGGCTCACTCTTTGTCAGAGGCATGTGAACATTCTCGACCTCCACGGATTCCGAAACAAAGGCAGCAGGAAATACAGCGTTCCTGATTCAATGAAACTACCATTGCTAAGTCATCAGTCTTCAAAGAGAGCAATCGCCACTAATGACTGAATGTGTTCCTCAGTGAATGCTAATAATCCTGCTAATTGACGCGTGAGCTTTTCATTGTTTTATCAGTTTACAGATGTGAAACTCACTCATTCCCGATATATCTGGAATTGAACTGATGTATTTGCCTTTCAAAAATCCTTGGTTGATTCTGGTTTAAACCTTTATATATCCTTTCTTGAATGTGGAAACCAAAACAGCGCACAGGAAAATAAATATAGGGCAGAATTTTCCAGCCTTGTCGCACCAGGGGTAGGACTGGAAAACGCATCAATCCATTCGAAAAACTTTGGCAGGACTGGAAGATCCCTCCAGCTCCGAGTTCCCTTTGCTCTCTTTTATATACAGAAGAAAGAATTTGAGAATGAATAAAAGCAAATTACTGCAGATGCTGAGAAAGGATATTCTTGTAATTGGATATGGCGCAGGAATGATTCATTACACTTACCTTTGAACCTGGTTTTTAGCAGTACAGAAATGCCAGTAAAATAAATTCAGCACAGGAAGAAAAGCCATTTTGTCACAAAGTTAAAAGTTCTAACACACAGGAACAATTCCGCCTCCTCGAGGGGCAGCTAGTAGATTGCACCATCGTGAAGTTGCAACGTTTCTGCATCAATTGTGCGCAGGGCCATTTCCCAGGTTTCCTGGCAGTCCATATAAATCTTGCACGGAACGCCTCGTTACGTCTGCTTACTGAATCTAAATGAGGGCACTGTAGTCAGCAGCTCAGTTTCAAATTTCTGGTTGAAAAAACCTGCCCGGCAATCAGCCTGGTCAAAGTGTGCCTGGAGGGCAAAGACAAATAGCAATCCTTGATGTATGAAGAAGGAATTTCTTAAAGGGTCACAATCATCTTTTTTACTCTAAGTACATAGGAGTTCATTTTCAAGCTGCCCCCACCACTTTACCCAGATACATGTCACTTTATTATATACGATCACGGAATAGCAGCAACTACATTTCTGGCAGGATCTGTCTTCCGATATATTGCTGAAAAAAGAGACATGCTGTCTAGGACGGCATGGTGGCACAGTGCTTAGCACTGCTGCCTCACAGCGCCAGGGACCCAGGTTCAATTCCGGCCTCAGGCCACTGTCTGTGCGGAGTCTGCACATTCTCCCCGTGTCTGCGTGGGTTTCCCCGGGTGCTCTGGTTTCATCCCACAGTCCAAAGATGTGTGGGTTAGGTTGATTGGCCATGCTCAATTGGCCCTAGTATCAAGGGATTAGCAGGATAAAAATGTGGGGCTGCGGGATTAGGGCCAGGATGGGATTGTGGCCGGTGCAGATTCGATAGGCTGAATGGCCTCCTTCTGCACTGTAGGGATTCTATGATTCCAAGCTTTTGATCAGGACAGATCACAGGATTACCAACAGCAAAGAGATCAACAATTTCTGCATGAGCAGAGTGTGCGAATTGGTTGGCAAGTGTACTTTGGTCGAAGTGTTTCCGTGGAGAAGGCAGCAGGGAACAGCTAACTGCCAAGCTTTGTCAAATTCAAACCAGGACGGTCAACTGTGATTGGTCAAGGCATTGCCATGGGGAATGAACCAGGAAATGGTTGTCCTCCAAGCTATTGTTTAGTTGAAAAAGGCACATTGTGTGGGCATGCTCTTCTGTCGCAAAGGTCAAGGCCCTATTTGTGAATATATGTGACTTCCAGCATGCATAAGTGAGACAGTATGCGAGCCTGACTGATAACTGTGGCATCGCTTCTAATGTTGGACACTATGCTTTGAGTTTTGCAAGCACAGGCTGGTTGTGTACGGTCAGTATTTTGCCCCTTGTAAACAGCAAAAGGTACATCTTCTGATGTTTCCCAGGTGCTTAAATTGAGATACTTGTTCCAGGTGGTAACCATTTATTTACCCCCTCAGTTCCCAGCAATATTTCTTCCAATCTTCATTAGTATTTGGTGAAAGTGAACCTGGTCTGATCAGGTATGGGATGAGACAAGGCTGTCTGTTATCACCATTGTCCTTCAACATATACGCAGAAGCCATAATAAAATAAGCACTGGCTGAACTGAGATAAATGTCAATGTAGGACATCAGTTGGTGAATTGTGAGATTTGCAGATGACAAGGCCTTGGTGGCTATCACTGCATCGTATCTACAGATATAAATAGGGTGGCATGATGGCACAGTGGTTAGCACTGATGCTTCACAGCGCCTGGGACCTGGGTTGGATTCCCGACTTAGGTCACTAACTGCGCGGAGTCTGCACGTTCTCTCTGTGTTTGCGTGGGTTTCCTCTGGATGCTCCGGTTCCCTTCTACAGTCCGAAAGATGTGCTGGTTAGATGCATTGGCCATGCTAAATTCTCCCGGAGTGTCGCGACTAAGGGATTTTCACAGTAACTTCATTGCAGTGTTAATGTAAGCCTACTTATGACACTAATAAATAAACTTTAAATGAAGTGATGAAGACTTATGGATTGGAAATTAATATCTAAAAGATGAAAGTTATGAAAACTGGATCAAGAGCAAGTTCACAAAAATAGACAAAATATGCTGCAATGCTGACTGCATGATGCCATTTCGAATCCAGAGTTGTAACATAGTTAGGAATGAGAAAAATATTGGCCATAATTGATTGGCGGAGCAGACTCGATGGGCCGAGTGGCCTAATTCTGCTCCTATGTCTTGTGGTCTAACCTCTGTGCGATGATTTTCTGCTCACGGGCATTGTTCGAATCATAAGATCCTAAAATGATCTTACAGAATCCATTCACCCCGTCAAGGTTGTGCCAGCTCTTTGTTAGTGCCATCCAATTAATTCCACTCTCCAGCCCTTTCCCCACAGCCCTGTCATTTATTCAACTATTTATCCAGTTCTCTTTTGAATGCTGCTTTTGAATCTGCCTCCATCGCTCAATTGGAGAGTGTGTCCCAGATCACAACAGTTTGCTGTTTAGAAAGGTGAGTTTCATAATGCTGCCTCTGATACTTTGCCAGTCGAGTGCACATCCTCTATTTACTGACTGTTTTGACACTGGGCACAGATTCTCCTTATTTGCTCTTTCAAAGCTCGTCAATATTTTGGCATTTATATCAAGGGCTGGATTTTACATCAATTCATAGCCAATGTTTGCCCATTTAAGGCCCTTAATTTGCTTCCATTGCCACAAAATGCTGGGAGGGGGGAGATAGGCGAGAGGAGGGAGGGCGGACTTTTCGCTCAAGTTGGTGAAAAGGCAGGAAGGAAGAGAGGATACATTATTTTGATGTTCTTTGAGCTTTGGAGGCAGCAGCACCCCCCACCCCCCACAAAGGAGGCAGCAGGGATGTTTAATTTGTGGAAAGGTGGTGCATGGTGACCCCACTACCTTCCTGCTTCCACCCTGATTAAGTCAATGGCGGGAAGTACTGTAGACTGCCTTCCTGCCTTGTCATAACATGAGGCCCTGAAGTGGACAATTAATGTCCACGCAGAGCTTCATCCTGCCACCGCTGTTATTAACCCTACAGTGGGTGGGCAGCATGTCAAGCAAACCTTTGCGAGGTTGCTAGTGGGCTCCCAGTGGGAGTGGGGTCCCTTGATCAAAAGTACTTAGTGCCTGATTGAGGCACCCAGCATTGGGGAGGAAGAGTCCTGCTGGGAGCCACCCTTCTGCCGCCGCCTTTTTCCCATGCCCTCCTGAGTGAGGGGTACGGCATCTGGAAGGGAGGGGCATACTGTGAGCCAACCTTCAGCTGATTCCCCCTTTCTCTGTGATTCCAGCCCATGACCAACCATGCCCCCCTGCCAGTCACTCCTCTGTGGTCCAGCATCCAGTGACAATACGAGGCCTTGGCTGAATGACGAAACATCAGCAGTCACCATCTCCCTGCCGTTCACTGGAGCTATCGGCCACCAGTTCTCAATGGCTGGACTACTGCCCCGGGGCCATCTTGGGGAAGGTCCACCCTGGTCAAGTGAAGCAATTAAGTGGCGTTTATTACAGTGGACGATCCCTAAATGAAGTGATGCAAGATGTTCACTGGTCTCAATCCATTGGGCGAGTTCCCCATAAGTTTCATTAAATATCACCCACAGAATCATACAGTGCAGGAGGCCGCTTTCTATTCTTAACATTAAATTTCTTGGTTTCCACTCAGCCGCTATTAATGATTTGTTCACAACATTCCCTGCTAAGTTCCTGTTAGCTCGTCATTAAGCTGCTCAAAACCATTATTTTCTCAGCCAGGCTTTTGTTCTCCCTTCTCCACAGTACACAAGGAGGCCATTCAGCCTGTCGAGTCTATACTGACCACAATCCCACCCACACCCTATTCCCGTAACCCCACACATTTACCCTAGCTAATCCCTCTGACGCTAGAGTCAATTTAGCATGGTCAATCAACCTAACTCGCACATCTTTGGACTGTGGGAGGAAACCGAAGCACCCGGAGGAAACCCACGCAGACACGGGGAGAATGTGCAGACTCCACACAGACAGTCACCCAAGGCCGGATTTGAACCTGGGTCCCTGGCACCGTGGAGCAGCAGTGCTAACCACCGTGCCACCAATCTTCTCGTTCTTCTTTTTTCTTTTCACTGCTGGCCAGCATTCTTTCCTCTGATTGTTAAGCGGTCGGAGACATTTTCCTACACGCAATGAGTGCTGTTCAAAATCCAGCATTTCCTTTGCTCATGGTCTTCCCTTGGTGGCCAAAACTCCATCTCAAGTCGCTAATTTATTCCCCTCACTAGTTAAATGGACTTTTTCCAATCTTGCTAACTTACATTCTTCTGCACTAAACCCAAATGGTTCAGCGTCGCGGAAGAAACTGTTCTAGGAAAGGAAGAGTTAAATCGAAGTAAGATGGAAGATACTGGTGACATTCTTGGTTGAAGTGAGAGCTTTTGCATTTTAACGGAATTTCCAATTGTGTTCAATATTAGTGTTATTTACTCTGTTTAGTTATAACCTGGCATTAGTGGTTGACAGGCTCTAATTCATCGCTTCACAATAATACCAGTGCAGTGAATACAGTAATTAATGTTTCAGATAAAAGTTCCTTGGTATTGCTGTGCAATTACTGCCTGCAACCAAGTGTTAAATGATTTCCTGCAACAGAAACCTGTGAGGAAGATTGGCGAGCAGATGTTTCTTCATTTTGCTTTTCACCACTCTTGTCCCAGAGGCAGTGTCCCCAATTTTAACTGCCATACCGACACCACCCCTGGACCTGCTGAGCAGGAGGATTCCTTTCCTGCCTGATCAGATAGGCTGCCATTTTAAATTGTAGGCAGCAGGACACACACAGAATCATAGGATCCCTACAGTGCAGATGGAGGCCATTCGGCCCACCAAGTCTGCACCGACCACAATCCCACCCAGGCCCTATCCCCGTAGCCCCATGCATTTACCCTAGCTAGTCCCCCTAAACACTAAGGGGCAATTTAGCATGGCCAATCCACCTAATCTGCACATCTTTGGAGTGTGGGAGGAAATTGGAGCAGCTGGGGGAAACCCACGCAGACAAGGGGAGAATGTGCAAACTCCACACAGACAGTGACCCCAGCTGGGAATCGAACCCAGGTCCCTGGCACTGTGAGGCAGCAGTGCTAACCACTATGCCACCATGCTGCCCATCTGTGCCACCCAAAACAGATGAGTCTTTAAATATACCACCATCAATGTTTTGGACATTACCATTACCAGAAACGCAACTGAATCAGCCATATAAATGTAGCTACAAGAGCAGGTCAGAGGTTAGGAGTAACTCACCCCTCTGACTCCCCATCTAGAAGGCACAAGTCATGAGTGTGATGGAGTACACCCACTTGTCTGCTTGAGCCAACTTCAAAAATACTCATGAGTTTCAAACTTATCCAGGAAAAGGCAGCTTGGTTATTCCTCACCCCATCCAGCAAGATAAATATTCATCCCATCCACTATTGGTGCACAGCGACAGTAGTGTGTAAAATCCACAAGGTTTATTGGATTAAATTGCCAAGTCCCAATACAGCATTTTCCAAATGATCTCCATCACCTGGAAGAACAAAGGCAGCAAATGTGCGGGAACACGTCCACCTACAAGTTCCCTTCCATGCCATTTACCATCCTGACTTGGAACAATATTCCTGTTCTTGCATTGTTGCTGGAAGCCCCTCCCTAATAGCACTCTGCGTGTCCATACTGCAGTAGTTCAAGATGGCGGCTCACCACCACTTTCTCACGGATAGTTAGGGATGGGCAACAAATGTCGCCCTTGCCAGCGACACGCACATCCAATGAATGAATTAAAAAATGCCATCAGACTTTGATGACATCATAAATACCTGATCTGCTGTTTTAATCGAAGGTCTGTGCGTGGGAACAGTGATGGATTCCCTGCCAGAAGCTGCACTGAGGGTAAGAAGAGGCACCAAACCCTTCTGACCTCGACATGGAAACTTTCACCAAAGGCTTCTAGCAAGGAGAGCAAGCTAGTTTTGGGAAGTTGAGAGTCTTGAGCAGGGCCATTCCAGTACAGCAACAAAATTGGCATTTACCCAGCCACGTGAAAAATTGCCCAGGTATGACTTGTGCATAACAAACAGGACAAATCCAACCTAACTAATTACTGTCCCATCAATCTACACACCATCATCAGCAAAGTGATGGAAGGGACAACAACAGAGCTACAAAGCAATACTTGCTAAGCAATAACCTGCTCGCAGATGCCCAATTTGAGTTCCACGGGTCACTCAGCTCCTGGCCTTGGTTCAAAGATTGACAAAGCAACTGAATTCCAGAGATGAGATGAGACTGACTGCTCTGGACATCAAGGCAACATTTGACCAAGTATGGCATTGAAAAGCTCTCGCAAAACTGGAGTCAACGGGGATCAGAGGGAAAACCCAACACTGGTTGGAGTCATACCGAGCATAAAGGAAGGTTGTTGTAGTGATTGGAGGTCAATCATCTCAGTTCCAGGACATCCCTGCAGGAGTTCCTCAGAGTAGTGTCCTCGGCCCAACGATCTTCAGCTGCTGCATCAAGAACCTCCTTCCATCATAAGGTGGGGCTGATAGCTGCACAATGTTCAGTGTCTTTTGTGACTCCTCAGATACTGAAAAAGTCCATGCCCAAATGAAGCAGGACATGGATAATATATAGGCTTGGGCTGACAAGTAGCAAGTAACATTCATGTCACACAAATGTCAGGCAATGAAAATCTCTCACAAGAAAGAATTCAACCATAACCCTTTAACATTCAGTGACATTACTATTGCTGAATCCCCCATTGCCAATATACATGGACCAGAAACTAAATTGGACTAACCATATAAATACTCACCTCCTGACTCCCCAAAGCCTGTCCACCATCTACAAGGCACAAGTCAGGAGTGTGATGGAAATTCTCCCCTTGCCTGGATGAAAGCATCTTCAACAGCACTCAAGAACCTCAACACCATCCAGGCCAAAGCAGCCCAAATGATTGGTACCCCTTCCACAAACATTCACTCCCTCCATCACTGACAAACAGTGGCAGCCATGTGTACCATCTACAAGATGGACTGCAGGAATTCACCAAGGCTCCTTAGGCAGCATCTTCCAAACGCATGACCACTACCATCCAGAAGGACAAAGGCAGCAGACACATGGGAACATCATTACCTGGAGTTTCCCTTTCAAATCACTCACCACCCTGACTTGGAAATATATCGCCATTCTTTCACTGTTGTTGGAACTCCCTCCCTAACAGCACTGTGAGTGTACCTACACCTCAAGGACTGCAGCGGTTCAAGAAGGCAGCTTACCACTACCTTCTGAAGGGCAAGTAGTGATGAGTAATAAATATTCTCCCAGCCAATGAAGTCCACAACCTGTAAATGAATCTTTTAAAAATGTAAACTCTCCTAGCTTCAATCAATTCTGATCTTAAATACTCTTCATTTCCTCAGGGCACCAGTTAAGGTTGCATTTAAGGCCTGACGACATAATTGGACTCCATTCGATACACTTAAAGAAGGACCTGCTGGCTTTTGGTGGCTTGTTAACTGCCTGAAATGCAGGTACAAGCACCATTTCTAAATTGAATCTACAGCTAGGATGCCTAAGCCTCAACTGCACCTCTGCCATCCCTAAACCCCAATCCAGCAGTTTTGGGAAGGAGGTTAACTACCTCTGGGGTTTGGCTTTCATTCCTCCATCCAGCTCACTTCAGCCAGGCCGATCCATTTGCTTTGATCTTCTGAAGATCGGTAACTCAATCTGTTTGGTGAAAAAATGCGGTCATTGCTCTAAAGAAATCATTGAAAGCCAACCCACCGACCCTGGACACAGCTCATTAGTGCACTGGGCTATCAGGTTCCATTGAACCACCAACCTCAATGGATTTGCTATGTCCCTGTTGAAACAGAGGCATTCTCTATCTTGAGGATGTCCCGTAGAATACTTTACAGTGAAAACATGACTAACAGACTCATTAAAAGATGATTCTGGATCACCAAAGCATATGCTCCTGAACTAATGACTGCTGTAAATCAGGAAGCAGAGTGATCAACCAATCTTGTTGTTGTTCAGATTCACATGGCATATCAAAATATACATAATATTTAACCACTAGCTAATATAATTAAAGACTACCCACTCATCAGAGTGAAATATTAAATTGGTTTTTGTTTTTTAATTATCCATCTCATATTTTCCACTTCTTGATTATTTCAAATTCTTATTATTAACGGCCCATGGATCAATAATGGATAGTCGTTAGGGAATAATGAGGCTATGATTATATAACTGCAAACTCTAATTATTTGGCCATCCTTCCACAACATCATGTATTTATATAATGTCTTTAATGTGGTAAAATGTCCCAAGGTGCATCAAAGGAGCAATATCATACAAAAGTTGACACTGAACTACGTAAGGAGACATTCATGCAGATGACCAAGAGCCACGTCAAATAGTTAGGTTCTAAGGAGCGTCTTGATGGATGAGAAAGGCTGAGGGAGTTCCAGAGTTTAGGGTCTTGGCATGGCTGCCAATAGTGGAGTGATTGAAATCATGGATGCACAGAAATTCTAAATTGGTGGAGCCCTTGTCTCGGACAGTGGTAGAACTGGAGGATATTTCACATTGCCATGGAAATGGGCTTTAAGAGGGAAAAGTGTTTCTAAGATATTCCTGAAACTTTTAAACACATGCCATGATCCATGAGACAGGGAGAGGTTTGAAGCCAGAAATCTCTCTGGTTTACGACGCAGGAATGCAGGTAAGATCTTGCATTCTGTTTGAAAATAACAAATTTGTGAGAGTTTGAATGGAAGCTGCAAGATTTGCCTAACTTGTGCTGGAGGGAAATTTGCCAGGAAATAAAAGCACTGTGAAAAACTGTTCTGACGTTTATGAATATGCAAGGAATAGAGGGATGGACCAAAGGCAGGGAGGAGAGATTAGTTAAATTCGGCATCATGTTTGGCACAAAATCATGGGCCGAAGGCCTGTTCCTGTGCTGTACTGTTCTATGTTCTATGTTTAAAGTTACCAGGCTGGGATAGGAAAGGAATGGAAGTAAAACATTTAAGGAACAGTGTAAACTATACTTGTGAAGTGGGTTTTCCAGTTCTGTTAAAAGTAAAATGTGGAGGTTCTGTTCAGTAATTTAGAATATAAGTTGTCGATAAATGATATTGTTTAGTCAATAATGCTTTGGTCTGTTTGTTACAATAAACTTCTAAAAATGCGAAACCTTGCCTTGTAATATTTTCAGCTATTAATTGAAAGTTAGAATTTTGTTTAAAAAAAATTTCAGCCTCTATTTGAGTTGATTTGATTTGATTTATTATTGTCACATGTATTAACATACAGTGAAAAGTATTGTTTCTTGCGTGCTATACAGGCAAAACATACCGTTCATAGAGAAGGAAACGAGAGAGTGCAGAATGTAGTGTTACAGTCATAGCTAGGGTGCAGAGAAAAATCAACTTAATGCAAGGTAAGTCCATTCAGAAGTCTGACAGCAAAAGGGAAGAAGCTGTTCTTGAGTCGGTTGGTACGTAACCTCAGACTTCTGTATCTTTTTCCCGACGGAAGAAGGTGGAAGAGAGAATGTCTGGGTTGCGTGGGGTCCGTAATAATGCTGGCTGCTTTGCCGAGGTAGCGGGAAGTGTAGACAGAGTCAATGAATGGGAGGCTGGTTTGCGTGATGGATTGGGCTACATTCACGATCTTTTGTAGTTCCTTGTGGTCTTGGGCAGAGCAGGAGCCATATCAAGCTCTGATACAACCAGAAAGAATGCTTTCTATGGTGCAGTTGTAAAAGTTGGTGAGAATTGTAGCTGACATGCCAAATTTCCTTAGTCTTCTGAGAAAGTAGAGGCGTTGGTGGGCTTTCTTAACTATAGTGTCGGCATGGGGGGACCTGTACAGTTATTGGTGATCTGGACACCTAAAAACTTGAAGCTCTCGACCCTTTCTATTTCATCCCTGTTGATGTAGTTAGGGGCATGTTGTCCTTTACACTTCCTGAAGTCGATGACAATCTCCTTCGTTTTGTTGACATTGAGGGAGAGATTATTGTTGCCGCACCAGCTCACCAGATTCTCTATCTCATTCCTGTACTCTGTCTCATCATTGTTTTAGATCTGACCCACTACGGTGGTGTTGTCAGCAAACTTGAAAATCAAATTGATGGGGAATTTGGCCACACAGTCATAGGTGTATAAGGAGTATAGTAGGGGTCTGAGAACACAGCCTTGTGGGGCACAGTGTTGAGGATGATCGTGGAGGAGGTGCTGTTGCCTATCCTTACTTATTATGGTCTGTGAGTTCGGAAGTTCAGGAATACAGCCACAGTGGGAGGTGCCGAGGTCAGGCCACGGAGTTTGGGGATGAGTTTTGTGGGAATAATAATGTTGATGGGGATCATAACGCTGGATAGATAAGAATGTAGCCAAATGAGAGCAGTCCCACCCAGCTGGATAACAGTGGAGGGGCTTGTAAGAGGATGGAAAAAGGAGGAGGATGGGGTGTGATCAACCATGTCAAAACTGCAGATAAATCAAAAAGGATGAGGCAAAATAGTTTACATTTGTGATGGCCGCTTGGATTTTTTTTGTGATTTTGATACCGTTTGTGTCTTAGTCATTGAGGATCAATACAAAATCTTCCTTGGATTCATCTTTGTACGAAAACTAAATCTGGTATTTCTTCTCTATTGTCCACAGTGTTTCCCAGTGCTAGCCGCCAGCCACTACACCATATGTGTGGTCATTCCGTACCTGTGATCTTGGACATTTGTAATGGCAGCAATTTAACTGTAGGGCAACAACAGCCAGGTCCAATTCTCTTCTCACTCCATGTCCACACTTTCATGGCGTCATAGTGGCGATGTTAATGGCCGAACAAATCTGAGGCCTGGGCCAATAATCAGAAGACATGAGTTTGAATCCCACTGTGTCAGTTGGAGAATTTAAATGTGGTTAACTAAATAAATCTGGTATTAGCAGTTAGTATCAGTAATAGTGACCATAAAAGTACTGGGTTGTCATAAAAACTCAACTGGGTCTCCAGATCCTTCAGGGGAGGAAATCTGCTGTCCTTCCCCTGCTTGGCATCTATGTGACTTCAGACCTAATATGGTTGACTTTTATCTGCCCTCTGAAATGGACTAACAAGTCATTCATTTGTCACAAAACCATGACGACAATTTACAGAATCATAGAATCTACAGTGCAGAAGGAAGCCATTCAGCCCATCAAGCCTGCACCGACAACATTCCTACCCAGGCCCTATCCCACTAACACCACATATTTACCCTCCTAATCCCCCTGACACTAAGGGACAATTTAGCATGGCCAGTCAACCTAACCTGGAGTGTGGTGGTTCAAGATGGCTGCTTACCCTCACCTTTTCCAGGGTAATTTAGGATGGACCATAGATGCTGACCTTGTCCGTGATCTCCAAATCCAATGAATAAATACAAAAGAACTCACAAGGAAGCCAGAAGTTTTATCAGTCTGCTTTCCCCGGCCCTACTGCCAACCTGGAATTTCATTGATGTGTCAGCGTAACTTATATCCTTAAATCTAAAGCGGGGCTTGATTCCACAAACACCTGATCAAGAAGCAATTGAGGAGCTGAGCCAAGCTGGAAATGCTTAAACACAATGCTGTTATAGTTAATAGCATTCGCACTCAGTCTAAAATTTACAATACTGGTCAGATGCGGAACTAAAGGATTATTTGCTCCACAACTAATATTGAAACATTTGTCTTTCAGGCTACAGCACAAAGATATTAACCCATTCGGAATGTCAAATTGCTGACAGCCCCCAATAATATTAGAACACATGCCTTTTTTAAAAATAAACTTTTATTGGTTTGTTTATCATTATCACGCAGCATAGATATCAGCTGCAAAAAGGATCAGGTCTAACGATGTGTTGACTTTAACCCAGAGTTGAAACAGAGTGAGCATGACATGAGAAAGATACCAGTAGAATCATGTTGAGAAGAACCCAGTCCCATTGAAGTAGGTAGGAGGTGAGATGTTTCAATTATCAGAAATAGCAACCAGTCCAGTATTGTCAGAACAGGATCACATTCCACACTGGGGGCCTGGATAATAAATAATTCAGTAGCAAATCTTAATTCACAGCTGGTGAGTTAACATGGGAGACATGTAGACAGATATTCTTGCCAATAATTTAGAAAATAGGATTGAAATTAATCTTGGTCCATCCAGATAGAGTATGGGAAGAGTTTTATGCTCCCACCTGACCTTCCGTGTTGTTTCTGAGGTCGGGGAAGTGGGGGGAACATGTGAAATTGCATAGACGGGATTCCCTCCAGATTCCCACCTGCTCTGACCTGGTAGCAATTTCATGCTGGGGTTGGCAGAGCCTCTGAGGGGAAGCCTGCCCTTGCCCCGATTAATGCCCATAAGTGGCCACTTCACAAAATCACAGAATTGTTATGGTGCAAAAGGAGGCCACTCGGCCCATCATGTCTGCACTGGCTCGTCGAATGGGCATAATGATTTAGTGCTGTTCTCCTGCCTTTTCCCCATAATCCTGCAAATTATTCCTGTTCAAATAATAATCAAATGCCCTCTTGAATGCCTCAGTTGAACCTGCCTCCCCACACTTCCAGGCAGCGCATTCCAGATCCGAAGCACTTGCTGCATGAAAAGATTTATTCTCGCATTGCATTTGCTTCTTTTGCAAATCACTTTAAATCTGTGCCCTCTCATTCTTGATTGCTTTACAAGTGGGAACAGTTTATCCCTGTCTACTCTGTCCAGCCTCCTCATGATTTTGAACATTTCTATCAAATCTTCTCTTAGTCTTCTTCTCTCATAAGAAGAACATAAGAACATAAGAAATAGGAGCAGGAGTAGGCCATCTAGCCCCTCGAGCCCGCCCCGCCATTCAATAAGATCATGGCTGATCTGACGTGGATCAGTACCACTTACCCGCCTGATCCCCATAACCCTTAATTCCCTTACCGATCAGGAATCCATCCATCCGCGCTTTAAACATATTCAGCGAGGTAGCCTCCACCACCTCAGTGGGCAGAGAATTCCAGAGATTCACCACCCTCTGGGAGAAGAAGTTCCTCCTCAACTCTGTCTTAAACCGACCCCCCTTTATTTTGAGGCTGTGTCCTCTAGTTTTAACTTCCTTACTAAGTGGAAAGAATCTCTCCGCCTCCACCCTATCCAGCCCCCGCATTATCTTATAAGTCTCCATAAGATCCCCCCTCATCCTTCTAAACTCCAACGAGTACAAACCCAATCTCCTCAGCCTCTCCTCATAATCCAAACCCCTCATCTCCGGTATCAACCTGGTGAACCTTCTCTGCACTCCCTCCAATGCCAATATATCCTTCCTCATATAAGGGGACCAATACTGCACACAGTATTCCAGCTGCGGCCTCACCAATGCCCTGTACAGGTGCATCAAGACATCCCTGCTTTTATATTCTATCCCCTTCGCAATATAGGCCAACATCCCATTTGCCTTCTTGATCACCTGTTGTACCTGCAGACTGGGCTTTTGCGTCTCATGCACAAGGACCCCCAGGTCCCTTTGCACGGTAGCATGTTTTAATTTGTTTCCATTGAGATAGTAATCCCATTTGTTATTATTTCCTCCAAAGTGTATAACCTCGCATTTATCAACGTTATACTCCATTTGCCATATCCTCGCCCACTCACTCAGCCTGTCCAAATCTCTCTGCAGATCTTCTCCGTCCTCCACACGATTCACTTTTCCACTTATCTTTGTGTCGTTTGCAAACTTCGTTACCCTACACTCCGTCCCCTCCTCCAGATCATCTATATAAATGGTAAATAGTTGCGGCCCGAGTACCGATCCCTGCGGCACGCCACTAGTTACCTTCCTCCAACCGGAAAAACACCCATTTATTCCGACTCTTTGCTTCCTGTCGGATAGCCAGTCCCCAATCCACTTTAACACACTACCCCCAACTCCGTGTGCCCTAATCTTCTTCAGTAGCCTTTTATGGGGCACCTTATCAAACGCCTTTTGGAAATCCAAATCTCTCCAAGGAGAACAATCTCAACCTCTCCAATCTATCCTCATAACTGAAGTTTCTCATCCCTGGAGCCATTTTTGTAAATCCCTTCTGCATTCTCCCCAATGTGTTCACATCCTTCTTAAAATGTTATGTTCAGAACTGTACACAATACTTTAGCTGAGGTCTAACTAGTGTCTTATATAAGTTTGGCATAACCTCCTTGCTATTGTACTCCATGCCCCTATAAATAAAGCCTAGGCCTAGTGTATGCTTTATTAACTCTCTCCACTTGCCCTACCACCTTCAATGATCTATGCACATATACACCCAGGTCCCACTGCTCTTGCACCCCTTTGAATTGTACCCATATTTTATACTGCCGCTCCATGTTCTCCCTACCAAAATGCATCACCACACACTTCTCTTCATTGAACTTAATCTGCCACCTATCTGCCCACTCCACCAACTTGTCTATGTCCTTTTGAAGTTCCACACTGTCCTCGTGGTTTACAGTGCTTCCAGGTTTTCTTATCATCCACAATCTTTGAAATTGTCCATTGCACACCAAGATCCAGATCATTAATATGTATCAGAAAAAGCAAGGATCCCAATACTGGGAAACGTCACTACAAATCTTCCTCCAGCCCTAAAAATATCCTTTGACCATTACTCTCTGTTTCCTGTTATTCAGCCAATTTTGTATCCACATTGCTACTGTCCCATTTATTTCATGAGCTATAACTTTTCTCACAAGTCTGTTGTGTGACATTGTATCGAATGCTTTTTGAAAGTCCATATACACCACATCAGCAGCATTATCCTCATTTGCCCTTTCTGTCACCTCTTCAAAAAACATCAGTAAGTTAGTTAAATACAATTTCCCCTTTAGAAATCCATGCTGGTTCTTCCTAATTGACCCACATTTTTCCATGTGATTATTAATCCTATCCCAAATAATTGATTTCAGAAGCTTCCCCACCACCAAAGTTAAACTGACTGGTCTGTAATTGTGGGCTTATCCCTGGGACAAACCTTTTTGAACAAGGGTGTAATGTTTGCAATTTTCCAGGCCTCTGGCGCCTCCCCTGAGTCTGGAGAAGACTAAGACATTATGGCCAACACCCTACAATTTCCATTCTCATTTCCTTCAAAATCCTTGGATGCATCTCATCCGGTCCCGGTGCCTCGTCAACTTTAAGTATTGATAATGTATCCAATGCCTCCCCCTTCTAGTGATAGGGATTTCATCCTCTGTCGCCCTGGCCTGGATAGCATTTACCTCCTTGATAAAGATGCAAAGTATTAATTTGGTACATCAGCCATGCTCCCTGCCTCCATTTTTAAGTACCATTTTCAGTCCCTAATCGGCCATACTCCTCCTTTTACCAAAGTATTATTTCCTATATGCCTCTTGAGCTTAAGAATATAAGAACTTGAGGACTTTGGGATTCCCCTATCAGTTGGCTGCCACTCTTTTCTCATAATCTCTCTTTGCTTCTCCAATGTGCTTTTTCACCTCCTCTCTGAACCTTCTGTATTCAGCCTGGTTTTCAACAATTACATTCTCTACCTGACACCCGTCATAAGCACACTTTATCTTATTTATATTGATTTCTACCTCCTTTTTCATCCAGGGAACTCTGGATTTGTTTGTCCTATATTTCCCTTTCTGAGAGAATATACATTGCTTGTGCCCGAACTATTTATTTTTTGAAAGTTTATGAGCTACAGTTTTTCCTGCCAACCTTTTGTTTTAGTCTATCTGGCTCAGTTCTATTCTTGCTCCATTGAATTTGACTCTTCTCCAGTTAATTATTCTTATTCTGCTTTGCCTCGTGCCCTCTTCTATCATCATCCTAAACATTAAAATATACAATGATCACCGCCTCCTAAATGATCCCCACTGATACTCGATCTACTTGGCCCACCTCATTTCCAAGAAATAAGTCTAATAGTGCCTCCTTTCTTGTTGGACTGGACACATACTTCCAATCTTCTGAATCGTATCCAGGAACTTTCGCCTCTCTTCGCCCTTTATAGTACCACTGTCGAGTCTACATTTGGGTAATTTAATTATAACTACTCGATAATGCTTACATTTTCTCTATAATTACGCTGCTGATTTGTTCCTCTACATCCTTCCCACTGGTTGGCAGTTTCTAGCTACGACGTGCCATGTAATTGCACCCTTCCTTAGCTCTAGCTAAATTGATCTTGTCCTTGAACCCTCTGGGACATCATCTTTCTCCAGTACTGCAATGCTCCCCTTAACCAATACCACCAGTCCTCCTCTTTTCCTTCCTTTTCAATCTTTTCATTGAGTTAGGTTGCCGTTATCGATACAACATCATGTTTCCACATGACAATCTGTGCCGTAACTCACCAATCTTATTCGCTATATTCCATGCATTCATGTATGTGCACAGTAATCCTGATATACACTTTCTCCCTTACTCAGACTCCACTGATTAACGTAATGTTCTTTATTCTCATGCTATCTGTCCCTCCCAGTATTTTGTGCACCCTGGTATTCTTCTCTAATTTCCTCTCCAGGTTCCCATACCCCTGTTGAGAAAGTCCTCTCAACAACACTAGCTAAACACCTTGCAAGGAATTCAATCCTAGCTCTGTTCAAGTGTAACCTGTCCAGTTTATACAGGTGCCACTTCCCCTGAGCCAGTCCCAGTGTCCCAGTAATCAAAAGCCTTCCCTCCTGCACCATCTTTCTAGCCATGCATTCATCTGCCCTATCCTCCTGCTTCTGTATTCACTTGCACAAGGCACTGGGAGTAATGGCCACTTAAGGGTTTGTTCCCACTTAACCTCAATTTTTAGGCTGACGGGCAGATGACAGCTCAGGTGGGGGAAGGCTGGAAATAAAAGGAATTATATCTCTGGCAAGAAGAGCAAATGGGAGGGGGCATTTCCAACAGAAGCCCCGTCTGATTGGGGACACCTTTTCCTTAAGGAACAATGACCTGTGACCTCCCCCACCCCCCCTGGCCTATCCCTCGACACTCCAATTACCCCTCCTCGTGACCTCCCAAGCCTTCCCTATCCTCCTCACCTGGACCCTCACACATACCTTTTTTTCTCCAGTTCTCTGGGCTTAGTCTCAGGAGGTACCTTGCAATGCCTCTTCCAGCCATTACAGTGCTCTTCCTGGAGGCATTGGAGAGCTGCCAGCCAATCTGGCTGACTGCCAGTTCTCCAAGGCAGGACTTGTCCTCAGTGAGCTGGGAGGTGGGGGAAATGCCACCTTCCTCCAATCAATACCGTTACAGGGTGAAATGGCAGCGGGTCTGTCGGAATCGGCGGGAATGTGTTTCCCAGTGTCTCTTTGGATGGGTGGACATGGGGGCTGCTCCCATAATCCTGAACATTCTGACCATGATATCCTTACTGAATGGTGAATCTTGTTAAGTTGATGAACTAAATTGTGCACACCAGTAGATCTGTCTATCAATGAAGGGCAGAAACATATATTTATGAGGCAATAATGCGTCAATCAAACTCAGCACCCAACTCAGTCCGAAAAATGTGCATAAAATGCCCTGAAAGTATAAAAACATTTTTTCATAATCATAATGGTAAAATCTTGTATGAACCAATGCAAGCGAGAAGCATAAATAAAAGATAATTGTTTATTTTCCAGTAAAAGTATTCCTTGATTTATTGAAGAATGGTTACCTGGTGTGTTTCCAGTAATACAGCTGAAAACGGGTTTATCATTAAAAAGAAACATTTATAATAAAGGTGTGTGATCCTCCACCTGTGAACAAACTGATTTCCAAGCACAGAAAATGACATTCAAAAATATGCTGAACCATTTAGTAGTTTCATTGGTACATACTATGATGTCTCAGGGGCTGGGTGCTGGAGGGGCGGTACTTCCGACACTCGCCCCTCCATTTTCTAGATCATATCCGCCCCACATTCAACATGGCGGCTGAGTGCAGCCGTGCCTACCAAGATGGCCACCGGAAGTCACGTGACAGACTGATGAGAAATCAGCGCAAGCAAGGATCAGCTGAGCAACCTTATTAGACCATATAAGCAGAGGGCTGAGTGCTGCTAGGAGAGGAAGTCAGGGTGAAACCTAGGAAGGGGTTGGCGGCATGTGTGGGTTGGCTGCACGTGTGAGTTAGTTGCTGCGTGTAACTTCACTGTGTGCTTTGTGGACAACAAACCCAATTTGTACTTTGACTAAGGACTGGATGAGAACCACCACAGTGACAACATTTTCTATTTTCACGACTCAGAACTTTTGCTACGTGCCTTCATGTGGGTTAACTAATGTAATAAGTTCACGGAAATTGAAGTCCCTTCACCAGAATCCCTTTATTTACAATTCCAGCAGCAGTGCACAGAGTGCTATCAGTCAGCAGTTTGTCTTTGGGAGTGCCAGAGAAACTGACACTCCCGATTATATACAAAGTAAAGTCTCCCTGTTTGTCCCATCAATTGGCCCCTTAATCAGAGAGTTCATATTCTAATAGGCCAACTTCAATGCCTGATTAAAGTCATTACAATTGATAAGTTGTTTATTATTTGGACTTGGCCTTCTAACTATCTACACTGCATCTCGGGAACCCTGCCTATATCAGTGTGTGACCCTTTGCGACATCACAGCACTTATTATTTTCTTTTGAGCTGGATTTTGCTCTGCCTGGGACATTGGTTTGGGAGCAGTTGTGAGATCAAAACCAACCAAATCAATAGCGCCTCAGGAACCAACTTCAACCTGCAGTGCATGAGGCAGACCCCACCTGGAGCACTGTGCCCAGTTCTGGTCGCCTCATTACAGAAAGGATGTGGAAGCCATAGAAAGGGTGCAGAGGAGATTTAACAAGGATGTTGCCTGGATTAGGTGGCATGCCTTATGAGGATAGGTTGAGAGAGCTAGGTCTTTTCTCCTTGGAGAAGCGAAGGATGAGAGGGGACCTGATAGAGGTGTATAAGATGTTGAGAGGTATTGATAGAGTGGATTCTCAGAGGCTTTTAACAAGGGCTGAAATGGTTGCCACAAGAGGTCACAGGTTGAGGGTGCTGGGCAATAGGTACAGAGGAGATGTTAGGGGTAAGTTTTTCACTCAGAGGGTGGTGGGTGCGTGGAATCGGCTGCCGGTAGTGGTGGTGGAGGCGGATTTGATAGGATCTTTTAAGAGACTTTTGGATAAGTTCATGGAAGTTAGTAAGATAGAGGGTTATAGGTAAGCCTAGTAGGTAGGGACATGTTCGGTGCAACTTGTGGGCCGAAGGGCCTGTTTGTGCTGTAGCTTTTCTATGTTCTGTGTGAGCAACCCCCGTTGTTAGAGGCAGGTTGTCAATGAGCATTTCATTCACGCAATTTGAGCAATATCGACACTAATTTAGCACTTTAATTGTGGGAACACAGGTTTCCTGGAACTCACCAGTGGAGCAAGGTGAGAAGACAGTGTGATTGACTCAGGTGGCCATTAAGACAGCAGACTGTCCTCCCAAATGTCTTTGCATGTGGAGAAACTGTTGAGAGTGAGGGTGGAATCAGATTGAAGAAGTGTCTGAGAGAGAGAGACAGTGTTCCTGTTTCAACAGTGTTCAAGTGGAACCTTCATTCCCAATACTTTATCTGTCCGCCGCGCACTCATGTACACCATTCTTTTATCCTGGTTCATCTTCCTGAATTCCGAGCTTGGACAGAATCATCACCCTGACTGTGAGACCACCATCAGCCCCCAGATCAACCTGGAGTTCAACGCATCTGATGTCTACCTCTCCATGTCTTTCTACTTTGATTGAGATTATAGAATCCCTACAGTGCAGGAGTCCATTTGGCCTCTGAAGTCTGCACTGACTCTCCGACAGGGCATCTTACCCAGGCCCTTTCCCTGTAACCCTACGTATTTACCCCACTAATCCCCCTAACCTACACATCTTGGGACACTAAGGGACAATTGAGCATGGCCAGTCCACCTAACCTGCACATCTTTGGACCGTGGGAGGAAACTTGAGTGCCCGGAAGAAACCCACGCAGGCACAGGGAGAATATTCAAACTCCACACAGACCACCCAAGGCTGGAATCGAACCTGGGTCCCTGGCGCTGTGTGGCAGCAGTGCTAACCACTGTGCCACCTTGCCACCTGAGAGGACATTGCATCGAAGAATTTTGTGAAATTCTTTCTGGGGCAGTCTCATGGAGAGTGTGAACATGCCGAGAAACTCATGAAATTACTGAACCAGCCAGGGGGATGCATCTTACTCCAGGATATCAAGAAACCAGATCGTAATGAATGGGGAAGTGGCTAATTTATTTATTGCCACAAGTAGGCTTACATTAACACTGCAATAAAGTTACTGTGAAAATCCCCTTGTCGCCACACTCCAGCCTGTTTGGGTACACTGAAGGAGAATTTAGCATTGCCAATGCACCTAACCAGCACGTCTTTCAGACTGTGGGAGGAAACCGGAGCACCCGGAGGAAACTGACGCAGACACGGGGAGAATGTGCAGACTCCATACAATGACCCAAGCCAGGAATCGAACCCGGGTCCCTTGCGCTGTGAGGCAACAGTGCTAACCACTGTACTACCATTCCACCATGCCCTCTGTGTGCTCTCTGGAACTGGAGAAGTGTGAACCAGTTTAGAATTGCATAAACTGGCTACAGGCAGGAATGACCAAGATCTCTGTGGCTTCTTGGAGATCCAATATCTGGATGAATAGGTCAAATCTATCAAGCTACCAGGAGACCATGTAACCAACCTGCAGAGATTAGGCACTCCTGAAAACAGAAAGGCTAAGTACTTATTTGACAAGCACACCTTGGGTAAAGACAGCAGCTGAACATCTCAACTGTCTATCCCTTGCTGCTTGCAGCAATCTGTAAAGCTCAGTGCATGTTTAACTTATCTTTGTAGTCTATCCAGTTTTCACACTACCCAATTATGTAATTGATTGGGCCACCGTATAGTTCAATGGATTTGATTAAGCTATATATTGGTGGATTATTGAAGTGCACTTGATGAAAATGTTCTTTGGCTTATCTCCAAATAAAGCAACTTGAACACGAAAAAAAAGCAGAATAATTGGCTGGCTGTTTGCACTCGAGGGATTTGCTTTTAAAAGGTTGATGAGGACACTTCTCAGAATGCTGAGGAATGAGGACCTCAGCACTCGGATGAGGATGTGTGTGAAGGAGAGAGAAGAAATTGCACAAGGCTGATGGTGTGTGAATGGATAGATGGGGATGTGAGACAGTGCATCGACAAAGCAGGATGGCCATAATACAGTGGAAGGCATAAGACCACTAGATGTGCCAGCGCGCAAGCAATCAACATACTGAAGATTCACTGCAGCTTCCTAGACCAGCTAACAATGTCCTTCAATACGCAGGACACTGAGCGGACAATGTCCTTCAGTGCACAGTACACTGAGCGGACAATACTCTTCAGTACACAGTACACTGAGCGGACAATGTCCTTCAGTGCACAGGACATTGAATGGAATGTCCTTCAGTACACAGTACAGTGAGAGGACAATACTCTTCAGTACACAGTACACTGCGCAGACAATGTCCCTCAGTACACTGCACGGAAAATGTCCTACAGTACACTGAGCGGACAATGTCCTGCTTATTCAGTCGCTCTTCTTCTGCCCAATGGCCTGCAGAAAAGGAGATTCTTAAAACAGAAGAGGTCTACTGGACCTATCACATAATTTCCTCTCCCCAACCTACCAGTTATCCAAACATGGTCATTGTTAGTGGATTGCAGTTGCATGGTTAAATCATGGCAGGATGAATTCCTTTCTCAGCCAATGTTCTTGTCTAATGCTTGACACCCTCCCCATCCCCTCCCCTACCCCGCCTCCCCCAGTTTACCCAGTTTAGTACCCGGGTGATTGGGTGGATGATTTATGAATGAATTAGGAGATGGCCCATTCACACTCCTTCAAGATGATTGTTTCTGATGGGGTTTTGTTGACTCCATTTTAATGGCTTTGTGATTCTGTGAGGTGCAGTCATGCAAATGACCCACCATCTGAAAAGTTGTTATTTCAAGTCACTGAAAAGCTGTTCCAGTCTTTCAAAATGCAATCAGTGGTTTTCCAGCCAGTAAATAGTATGGCCAGAATCTTATCATCGTTCACGCCAGCGAGATTTTCCCTTCCCGCTGCAGTGAACGGAGATTTGGCTGGCCGCCAAATTCTCCGACTTTGTTGCAGTGGGAGTGTGGCATGAATGGCAGGTAAGATCGCACCCATAGTCATTTTTGACCTAAAACATGGTTTTATAACAACACTAAGTCCAACAGAGAGTGTTGTGAGCCATGTGGCTGTCTTATATTTAATTCTATCACCATGTGACTGGGAGGCTCCTTTCTCTGGGCTTGCCACGACTCTTCAGAGTTCCATTGCTTCCTTCTCTGCAGCTGTGAGATGGCTAAGTGACCATGTTCATTTGTCTCTCTCACCCTGGTGTTCTGAGCTCTCTTCTCCTGCTAGGAAGGGAAGCATAGACCTATGACTGGGAATAATGTCATGTTGTTGAGATGCTGGTGTTGGACTGGGTGGACACAGTAAGAAGTCTCACAACACCAGGTTAAAGTCCAAAAGGTTTATCTGGTATCACAAGCTTTCGGAGCACTGCTCCTTCATCAGGTGAGGAATAATGTCAATTGTTCGCCCAGTGGATGAAGAACATTCGGATGAGGATGTCTGTGAAGGAGAGAGAAGAAATTGCACAAGGCAGATGGTGTGTGAATGGATAGATGGGGATGTGAGACAGTGTATCGACAAAGCAGGATGGCCATAATTAAGTTAGTGTGAGGAGTGATGTTTTGGAGTAGGTCTGAGAAGGCAGATTGAGGGGGCTGGGGTGATATGGGATAAACATACCACTGCTCTCATGCTTTCCACCTTGTTTCGGCCATTGAAGCACTTCCTTCATTGGATCCAGCCATGTGACACTGCACAACCTTCAACAGTGCTTTCCCAATTGCCCTAACTGACTTCTTCTATGCCCTATTGCTGGGGAATATTATCTCTTTCGTACTCTTCCCAGTCGCAGGCAGCACATTCATGGAGGTGGCTGTGAAGCAGGGAAAAGCCTTTACTTGTCTGGACACTACTGCAACACTTCCGGTTTCCTGTTGGCCAATTCCAATCTCTTTGACTTGCATATTTGGATTGTCCTTCAAATACTGCAGTTATATTGCATTGATTGATAGGAAAGCTGGAATTAAAATGCTAATCGAGTGGTCGCATTAACATGTCATTGATAGAATTTCCTCATATGTTTCTGTGTTATCGGTCCCTCCATTCCCAGCATGCCACCACGTTCGAATCCAGAAATTAGTAGATTTAATGTACTTTGATTGGAAAAATTTCAAAAATGGCTCTATCAGTTAAAAACAAAAGTGCGTGATTTGAAGAGCCCATTTGCTGGAATCTCACAATTTCAACCCGGGGACTGTGGTCTCTTTTATGAATGGGACTAATTTGAACAATTTGAATCTTGAATCAGCGGAGAAGCTGTCAGAGAGCACGACAGGTGTAACTCAGTCAGATTTTAAATTTCCTGGCCTTTTGCCCTGGTTCAGTTGAGTGTCCTGGAATATGGATGCAACATTAGTGGAAAGCTATACCCCAGCAAGCTTTGTTTATGATTACGTTTGTAAGGAGTGATGGAACTGTAGGTCATGTGATACTTCGGAATATATCTGGAAGATGCACCAAGAGACTTCAAAGGTACTCTCACGAATACAAAGCAATTAAACAGTTGCCAGCAGCCAGAACACAGGTCCTTTCTTGTTTCCTTATGTCAGTTGGCATACTGTTCCCTGAACTCAGCTGTTGAACAGTCACTAGGAATGAATGAGATACGTACTACCACACAGCACTAGTCCCTGCACACAGCACCCTGATTTTATGGCTAAGTTTGGAAATTCATCATCTTAGCAGGAGTCAGTTTGACTTTGAGCTGTTGTGTATAATGGCAAATATTTGTTGAGCTACATATTGTACATTTCTCAAATTTTATTGATGTAAATGAAAATGAAGTTTTCATTTACATCATTTACATGAAGCTAAAATGGTTTACTGATCACTGGCACCCATTTTTCACCATGGCCCACAGTCTATAACAGTACCCCCGCCCACCTCTTCCCCGCGCCCCCCCCCCCCCCCCCCCACGCTCCCCAGTCCTCCATGCTCCTCCCAAACCCCTAGCAGGAGTTAAAAAGTACATTACAATCCGGAGCATTGCTCTTCCACACCAACGTGCTGCCATTTTACTTTACTTGAACTATAAATAGCTTACTCAACGGGTGTTTGTAGAGTAGATATTTCGCCACTCATTAGTCATTTAATTTTCATTCTGTGATAACCCCTTGACTATGCTTTATCTTAACATTTACAAGAAAAATGGAAATATGAAAAGTTATAGCTTTAGGGTCCGTATTATGTCCTGTCACTGTCTTGCAATATGTTCTATATTACAGCCAGCCAGTTTGTATCATGTCCCAGATTCTTTTCAAGTTACAGCTGCTTATTTCAAACTGACATATTTGCCTGGAGGCTGTTTCTCTCCATTTTCTCCATGCACTCCCTTAGTTCCTTCTCTGGCAGCCTTTGCAAAGAAGTGATGTTTGGCTGCAAGATCAAATTAGAACGTGATCTAAATTTGCTTTAAAAAGTTGAACAAACGATATACGAGCCACTGGACACAGGATGGAATATGCTACACATATTATATACAAACCAAGGTGGGAGGCATTACTGGTAGAACAATGGATGAGAACTGAAATGTGATTTGTGTAGATTAATATACAGTCTGGCATGTTTTGTGTGCAGAAATAACATAGGCTGTGGTATGTTTCAAGAAGGATAAAGAGATTGGTTGGAATGAGTTGCATACAGGCTGACATCTAGGCTGCATACAAAATAACACAGAAGCAATATCACACACAACTGGCAATGTGTGGATCAATGTCAGTGAGTCCATGGTGTGTGACATCTTTGAGGCATATTCCAGACTCTCTTAGTGGCAGCATCGTAATGTCATAGTTGTTGGTGATTTATAACATGTACCAACTGCAGCCCATTTAATAGGATTCCCATTCATATGAGCCTAGAGATCAAGCAAAGGCTGAACAATATATCTCAGAATGCTGCATTGTTCACCATGCTAAGAGCTACACAATTGCTCCTTCTCCTTCATAAACTGAAAAGGTTTCCACTTTATCTATGTGCAAACACAATGGCCCATAACTTCCTGGTTCCCCGACGTTGCATTTGGGGGATACCCCAAATCATCTGCTGGGGAATTCCTCTCGGCTGTTCCCATGTAAGGGTTTACCTGGCAATTGCCCAGATGTTCCTGTGGACAATATCGCTGGGCTGGGAAACATCCGACAGAAGCAATTTAAATCACCATCTTTGGATGGCTTTACCAGTTTTACCCCAATAGCTACTCTGAAAGAGCTAGAAGGAAAAAAATCACTTCTAACTCCAGAGTAACTATCGAAATACCCAGCCTCGTACAAGACACCCCACACACACAAGTCCCCCAGGGGACCCCTCACAGCACCTCCACCCCCGACCCAATCCACCCCTCCTGGTCTTACCTAACAACCCCCTCCACTCCAGCCACTCCCCTCCACTCTGAACCTACCCCCGCCCCCCCCCCCAGTCCCTCTGGTCTGTAAAGCGGGAGGAATGACTTAACTCTCTGTGCTCCAGTTACTCCACGCCGATGCTGCCAGGGGGCACACTTCGCTGCTCCTGTCTCAGCCAGCCTGAGTGGGGAAGGTTGGGTAAGACAGGGGGCTTTGGAATCCCAATGAAGTTAAGTTCATTCAGAGTGGCAATCCAATGGAGGTTGCCACCCTGAAGAAGTTATGAGTCAATGGCTGGAATTCTGAGGCCGTTCACGCCCCACTGCTGCTGCGAGCGAGGACAGAGAATTTGGCGCTCAGCCAAATCTTCATTCACTGCAGCAGGACAAGAGAATCCCGTCGGCGTGAATGGCTGCATAGTTCCGGCCAATATGTTGCTTGCACATTATAAGACTTGTGACATTGCACTATATAAAGGAAGTGAACAAAGTTTGCAAGCCATAAAATAGTTCCTTTTTTACCTTGTTACCCTCTCTGAGGTTGCTAAAGCCAATCCTCACACCTATTACCGTACTGCATAGTCTTCAATTTAGCCACTTCAAATTGCTTGGTTATTTGAAAGTCATTCACAAATCATACAGCTAACCTGCTTCCTGTATGTTCATTTGCCCACACGTAAGCAGGAGGGTAACTTGGCGTCATTTATTTATATGCTCTTCAACCTTACAACACCTCAGTACAATCTCAGTGCCTACTGCCTGATGTTACTTCATAACATTGCCCATAAAAATTAGTTTCCATAGGCATTTGGCCGTGCATTTAAATTTATTTTAAATAGCATCCAGCATGCTGCTGCTAATTTAAATGGTATTTTTGAACAGTGGTTGAGTTGTTTTCAAACCACGCATGCTCTTAAGCTTCATGCTTGTTTGAGGAGTCAACGTGGACGAGTCAGACCAAGGAAGCAATCAATGTCACAATGGCAAAATCTTCCAAGAGCCTGAGGAAGTTCCGACATTTAATGGCATAAGCACCTTCACAAGCTAAAAAGTAAATTGTAAAAGTCTATTTATTGTCAAGTAGGCTTATGTTAACACTGCAATGAAGTTACTGTGAAAATCCCCGAGTCACTACACTCCAGCACCTGTTTGGATCCACTGAGGGCGAATTAGCACAGCCAATGCATCTAACCAGCATGGTGAGTTCGGACTGTGGGAGGAAACCGGGGAACCCGGAGGAAACCCACGCAGATACGATGGGAATGTGCAAACTCCAAACAGTCACCTGAGTCTGGAATTGAACCCGGGTCCCTGGCGCGGTGAGGCAGCAGTGTTAACCACTGTGCCACCATGCCCCCCATTAGTGCAAGAAATGAAGAGATTGATAGGCTAGAGGGTGACTACCAATCCTCGAAAGTCAAAGTTGTTTGTTGATTTGCCTGAAGTGATTTGAAGAAACATGCCAGCTGCAATTTAACTGGGAAGAATAAACTAAATTAAGTTGTCTCGTCCAATAATATCTGCTCTCGCTTTCCTGAATATCTTGCAGACAATCTAGTCAGAGAGTACAAAAGCTTCTATACTGATGCAGTACTGACTGATGACAATGTGCTAATTATTTCAAACACTGTTATCATTAAATTAAGTACTTTATTTATGAAATGCAAATATGCACTTTTGTACTTTTCAATTGTTTCAATTATAATAGTCACAAATACTGTTTGTATTAGACTAAGAAATATAATAGTTCAGTTATATTTTATTCTTTAAGCACACCGGTGCTGGAATTTTTAATACTAAATGCAGTGGCATAACTGAACTATTTTACCACCTTATGGTCACAGATTGGTTTCCTGCTGGCAGTCACAGAATGACTTAAAGCACATGAGATTTATGCTATGATGCACATCAGCTGATAGTTCATCTGGTATTCTGTGTGGATTTCTGCCAACAACTGTACGATGCACACCCTTAGCAAAGGATAAATACTCAGTTACATCTGGGATTGTACAGCTTCGATATGTCTCAATGTCAGTTCCTACAGGCGCAGATTGTGGATTAAATGAGCACTAAGCTTCCCATGAAAGGTAGCTAGGGTGGGACATTGGAACAAAGAACAAAGAACAATACAGCACAGGAACAGGCCCTTCGGCCCTCCAAGCCCGCGCCGCTCCCCGGTCCAAACTAGACCATTCTTTTGTATCCCTCCATTCCCACTCCGTTCATATGGCTATCTAGATAAGTCTTAAACGTTCCCAGTGTGTCCGCCTCCACCACCTTGCCTGGCAGCGCATTCCAGGCCCTCACCACCCTCTGTGTAAAATATGTCCTTCTGATATCTGTGTTAAACCTCCCCCCCCCTCACCTTGAACCTATGACCCCTCGTGAACGTCACCACCGACCTGGGGAAAAGCTTCCCACCGTTCACCCTATCTATGCCTTTCATAATTTTATACACCTCTATTAAGTCGCCCCTCATCCTCCGTCTTTCCAGGGAGAACAACCCCAGTTTACCCAATCTCTCCTCATAACTAAGCCCCTCCATACCAGGCAACATCCTGGTAAACCTCCTCTGTACTCTCTCCAAAGCCTCCACGTCCTTCTGGTAGTGTGGCGACCAGAACTGGACGCAGTATTCCAAATGCGGCTGAACCAATGTTCTATACATCTGCAACATCAGACCCCAACTTTTATACTCTATGCCCCGTCCTATAAAGGCAAGCATGCCATATGCCTTCTTCACCACCTTCTCCACCTGTGACGTCACCTTCAAGGATCTGTAGACTTGCACACCCAGGTCCCTCTGCGTATCTACACCCTTTATGGTTCTGCCATTTATCGTATAGCTCCTCCCTACATTATTTCTACCAAAACGCATCACTTCGCATTTATCAGGATTGAACTCCATCTGCCATTTCTTTGCCCAAATTTCCAGCCTATCTATATCCTTCTGTAGCCTCTGACAATGCTCCTCACTATCTGCAAGTCCTGCCAATTTTGTGTCGTCCGCAAACTTACTGATCACCCCAGTTACACCTTCTTCCAGATCGTTTATATAAATCACAAACAAGTTGATAGTGGATGTTTTAAGTTTTTCCATGATATAGATGGGGTGTAATATAAATTAAAAATGAGTGCAGGATGAAATGCTTGAGGAACATGTCTCTTTTTTCAGCAAAATAAAAATATCTTACGAAACTGATACCCAATTCATAGAACATAGAACAGTACCTCACAGGAACAGGCCCTTTGGCCCACAATATTGTGCCAAATATGACACCAAATTAAACTAATCTCATCTGCCTGCCCTTGGTCCATATCCCTCTGTTCCTTGCATATTCATGTGCTGATCTAAAAGCCCCTTAAATGCCACGATCATATCTGCCTGCAGCACCACCCCTGGCAGCGTGTTCTAGACACCTACCTCTGTGTAAAAAAATTGCCCCTCACATCTCCTTTGAACTTTCCCCCTCTCACGTTAAGTGCATGCCCCCGAGTACTAAACATTTCAACTCTGAGAAAAAGATTCTGACTGTCAACCCTATCTATGCCTCTCATAATCTTACAGACTTTGATGAGATCTCCCCTTACCCTCACCCTCTGCTGCTCCAGAGAAAACAACCCTCGTTTGCCCAGCCTCTCCTTATAGCTCATACTCTCTAATCCAGGCGGCATCCTGGGAAACCTCTTCTGCACTCTCTGCAAAGCCTCCATATCCTTCCTGTAATGTGGCGACCAGAATTGAGTGCAATACTCTTAAGTGTGGCCTAACCAAAGATTTATAAAGCTGCAACATGACATCCTGACTCTTGTACTCAATGCCCTGACCAATAAAGTCAAGCATGCAACATACCTTCTTTACTGCCCTATCTACTTGTGTGGCCCTCATGATTCCCTTATGATAAATCTGTAATAAGGAGATGGTGCATTTACTTTTGACAGCTTAAATGCACTGATACTGATGGCAGGCACAATCAGTGTTACTCTACTGCAGCATCTTTAGCTTCCAGCTACAAGTTCCAATTGAGAGCCTAGAAATGGGAGCCAGAACAGTCTTTCGATCATCATCATGCTTGATCTTCTTTCCCAAATCAATTTGCTGCATATATCTTCATTACTTTTAATTCTCTCAGTGTCAAAAATTTCATCCATCCCTGTTTTGAGTTTACCCAATAACTATGCATCCAAAAGTTCTCTGGGGTAGGGAATACAAAATTCTTTGAATAAAGACATTTCGCCTCATCTCAGTCATAAGTAGCTGACCCTTTATTCTGTGATGGCGACCCCTAGATCTAGACTCCCCAGCCAAAGGAAACATCCTCTTGGCATTGACCCTGTCAAGGCCCTTTAAGAATTGTGTATGTTTCAATGAGATTGCTTCTCATTCTTTGAAACCTGAGGGATTATAGGCCTTGTCAACTCAATTTTCCCTCAAAACAAACCCATCATCCCAGAAACCAGTCTTGTGAACCTTCCCTCATTCCCTCTAGAGCAGGTATATCCTTCCTTAGGTAAAGCGATCAACACAGTCTATGGTACTCTGGATGCAGTCTCACTAAGGCCTTATATAACAGTAGTAAAGCCTTTTTGCTCTTAAGTTCTAATCTCTTTGAACTAAAGGCTAACATACCATTTGCTCTCCTAATTGCCAGCTGTACCTATATGTTAACTTTCTATGATTTGTGTACACAGACCCAGGTCTGTCTGAGTACCAACGTTTCCCAGTATATGATGTCGAGCAGACTGCATTGTAAGCTGTGAATGTGGTACCTGATGGAGAGCAAACACAGATTGGGTGACCACTTTGCAGAAACCTCTGTTCAGTCTGTCAAACAGGTGAGAAAACAGGAGGATTCCTCTCCCGTTTTTCAGCAAGATGAGTTGTGGTGATTTACGGCACTCTGTGTGATACGGAAGCCGTAATCTGAATCTTGCCAGTAGTGGGAGTGGGAAGAGCCTATTCACGTCAGGATGCTGGCTGCAGACTGCTCGGGGCACTCACTGTACAGGCACCTCAATCTCTAGGGGGGGTGGTGGGGGTGGGGGGGGGGGGGGGGAGGGGGTTGACAGATATCCCAGTATACTGTAAACTGGGATATCTGTCAACCCTTCCCCATAGTCCCTGTGGACATTCTTTCCCCTCCCCTCCACAGACCCCCCCTCCTCCTAATCACCAAACCCCCCCACCACCCTGATGGTCAGTCTCACTGACCAGCCCCATCCTCCGATGCAGAGTTTCCCCCCTTCCCTCCTCTCCAAGCATGCCATTAACAAGGGCACAAGGCTGATTTTGCTGGCAGAATGAGGCTGGTCATATTTCCCACCCTACTATGCCACACGACCAGCACGATGTGGAGATGCCGGCGTTGGACTGGGGTGAACATAGTAAGAGTTTTAACAACACCAGGTTAAAGTCCAATAGGTTTATTTGGTAACAAATGCCATTAGCTTTCGGAGCCCTGCTCCTTCTTCAGATGGAGATATCCACTCCATCTGACGAAGGAACAGGGCTCCGAAAGCTAATGGCATTTGTTACCAAATAAACCTGTTCGACCAGCACAGCAGGGCAGAAAAATCCCACCCCTCATCTTTTGATTAAGCACTTTATAGCCTTTCAGATCTAACATTGAGTTCAATAATTTCAGACTATAACCGCTGTCCCCTTTCTTTGTCTTTTCCTTTTGCTGGTTTGGGTTTTACTCTCTTCTTTCCCTTTTTTTCTTTCAAAGAGCAACTGTTCAACATTCTGCCATTCACACCTCTTCTTGCCGCATTCTTCACTTGCCATGTTATCACTCCCCCTGGCTCCAACTCTTGCCTCTCAGGAGAGACAGGATCTCTCCTGTCTTCCAGCCTATCACATCCTCTTTTGTTATTTTTCTCATCCTCCCTCTTTCAATTGCTTAAAACTTTCCCTGTTAGGATGAAAAGTCATCAACCTGAAACTTTGACAGTTTTTCCAACATTTTCTTGTCTTTATTAGAACATAAGAACTAGGAGCAGGAATAGGCCATCTAGCCCCTTGAGCCTACTCCGCCATTCAATAAGATCATGTCTGATCTTTTCATGGTCTCAGCTCCACTTAACCGCTCACCATAACCCTTAATTCCTTTACTGTTCAAAAATGTATCTATCCTTGCCTTAAGAACATTCAATGAGGTAGCCTCAACTGTTTCACTGGGAAGGGAATTCCACAGATTCACAACTCTTTGGGTGAAGAAGTTCCTCCTCAAATCAGTCCTAAATCTGCTCCCCCTTATTTTGAGGCCATGCCCCCTAGTTCTAGTTTCACCCACTAGTGGAAACAACCTCTCAGCTTCTATCTTCCCTATTCCCTTCATAATTTTATATGTTTCTAAAAAATCTCCCCTTATTCTTCTGAATTTCAATGAGTATTTCCGTATATCTAGAACTACCTCAGATTGCACTTATTGCCATCTGCAGCCAGTTCAAGTTATCTATCTGCACTGAGTTGCTTTGAAGCACAGGGCAGCAACATGCAGAAGTTTGTAACTATTGTGCCTGTCTGCATATAGCATTTTTCACAATCTCAGCTGCACACGCTGAGACTTGTTTTCTGCACAAGCCAATTCTACCAGCCCGAGGAGGAAGGTCAGACTTACACTGGTAAATTACATGTCCCTTAACAGCTTGACAGGTGTTAAATTCTGGGAGATTGTTTCATCATTCTGTCATATATTGACACCCACACGCCAGAAATCTACAGTCAGATCACTCAGCGCACTGCAACACAACAGCAACATCAATAGCTTGCAATTATCATTGGACTTTAACATAAAATGTCCCAAGGCACTGCATGGGATCATTATCGATAGCATTTGATACCGAGCCACATAAGAGGATGTGAGGGCAGATGACCCACAGTGTGGTCAAAGCAGTAGGTTTTAATGAGAATTTTACAGGATGAAAAAGAACTACAGAGAGAGGTTTAGGGAAGGGATTTCAGAGCTTGGGATCTCAGTCACTGTGGGAACAGTCATCAGTGATGAAGTGAATGATATTGGGGATGCGCAAGTGTCCAGAATTGGATGAGCTCAGATATCTCGGAGGGTTATAGGGTTAGGGGGAAGGTTATCTAAATTGGGAGGGGGTGAAACCAGTGAGTGAGGGGCGGGAGGGGGGTGGCAGGGGGGATCTGACGACAAGGCTGAGAATTTTGAAATTGAGACATTGCTTCTAACTGGGTGCCAGTGTTAGACAGGGTTGATGGGTGAATAGTCTTGGTATCAGTTCGGATATGGACAACAGACTTTGAATGACCTCAAGTTTGCAAGAAGGTAGAGGAAGTCTACGGGTAATAAAGACATGAGGTGAAGGTCTCTGCAGCAGATGAACTGAGCTGGGAAGGAGGCAGTTGATGTTTCAGAGGTGGAGCTAAGTGGTTTTAGTGCCGATTCATTTATGTGTTCTACAGTCATCTCAATCTCAAATATGACATCAAGATTGTGAATAATCTAGTTAATCAGGGGACAATTGTCAGGGAGAGAGATACGGGGCTGGATGATACGTTCCCCTGCTAACAAGTTTAAAGGCAGGGCACGTAAAATCCAATGGGCACCATGCTCAAGGTTATTTTCACGCCCCCCCCCCCCGCCCCCCGCCCTTACCCTCCTCCACTGGCCACTTGAACCTTGCCTCCAACCCTTCACTGGAGCCTGTCAACGTGGCAACAGTGACCCTGGCCCCTCAGCTTGTAGACCCAATAGTTGGCACAGCTGGAGCTGGAGAGAGTGAAAGGAGTCCTGTGAGCAGGAACCTCTCACCTGGCCATGGCTGCAGCTCTTCAGCTTCCCAGACTATCAGTTTCACTGAAGGAGTATTTCCTGCTATGTACTCACCCAGGTGACCTTGGTAGATTCCACACAACTCAGGGAATAGGTCTATATCCTGCTTAATCCAGAACCTAATTATCCATTAGAATATTTAACTCCTTGCCCAGCAGCTGCACAGGGGTTCCCCGCTCACCTTCAAACTGCTTGGGTCTAACTAAGAAGAATTTAAGATGATTCCAGGAATCTGACCCACTGAGTCAGATACTCAGGGATCTGATACTGAGGGAATTTAACTCCCACAAGGCCCCAAACCTGTCTCCCCCTGACATCACCGGAAGGGAAATGTGTCATGTGATCCAGTCTTATTTTCATTTTTACTTTAAGCAGAGCACACACATACACAGCTCTTATCCCCTAATTTGTTGATTCAATTTATTTAGAGTCATAGGGTGGAATTTTTCCGTCATGCCTGCCACGGGAATCGTAGCGAGTGGGACACAAACCATGTAAATGTCTGTTGACCTCGGGTGGGATTTTTCTCTTTTGGGGCGAGTGTGACAGGAAAATCCTGCCCATAAAGTCATGGATTCATACAGTGCAGAAAATGCCCTTCGGCCCATGGAGTCTGTACTGACAATGACTTCCACTAAAGTTGTGCTAATCCCATTTTCCAGTGCTTATCCCATATCCTTGAATGTTATGATGTTTCAAGTGCTCATCCAAATACTTTTTAAAGGTTGTAAGATTTTGGGCCTCCACTACCTTCCAAGGCAGTGCATTCCAGATTCCCACCACCCCCTGATTTTTTTTCTCAAATACCCTCTGAATCTCCTGCCCTTTACCCTAAAACTAGGCCCTTTCGTGATTAACCCGTCAGCCAAGGGGTACAGCTGCTTCCTATTCACCCTGTCCATACCTCTCATAATCTTATACACCTCGCTCATGTCCTCCCCTCAGCATTCTCTGTTCTGAAGAAAATAATCCAAGCCTATATAGTCTCTCCTTATAGCTCAAATGTTCCATCCCAGGCAACATCAAAAGAAGCATACCCAAAAGAAGCATCCACAGCTCTGATGCCTTCAAGCTTTATGCCAATGTATAACTGATCTTGTGTTATAATGTGTTACCAAATCCCTTATGAGCGATTGGTGCCTTGTGTCTTATGCAGTAAATGTGCCCAAGTTATGATGTCATTATACTAACAGGCCCAGGGTAGATCCTTTGGGGCCACCATAAGCAACCATGCAGGAGTGAGAAGCGAAACCTTTGCAGGTGATTCTCCTGCTCCGACTGAATAGTTAAGGATAGGACCAGGTGGATGCAGTCTTATCCAGCTGGAGGAGAGTAGAGAACCATTAGAGGATGATTGTGTAGAAATCGCATCAAAGACCACACACCACGGTCTACCTGGATAGCACTGAGCTGTGGGACTAATACAGTCACCGCAACAAAGGTCTGAAGTTTGCCCCGTGGTGGAGTGTGAGGTGAGGGGGGGAGGGGGGGGGTGGCCTGACAAAGACAAGGGGGGGGGGGGGCATTAAAGAAGGAGGGCAGTGCAAGGAGGGGGTGCAGTTGTTGGGTGAGGGCTCACAATGGCAGGCAGAGTGGCAGCGATGTGGATGAAGAGGCCATACAAAGGAAGGTGGAGAAAAAACCTAGTGGGGAGCTGGACAAGGCTTCATGAAAAGCTCACAAACAAGAGGGGGGTGGTTGGTGACAGAAGAATACTACATCCTTCACTGGAAGGGGATGGATGAAGACATGAGAGGCAGTGGGTAGAGGTCCAAGTGGGGCATGGGTGTCCTGCAGGTGATGGGTTCGGCGGGAAGGCAGTTGAATCAAGGTACAGGCTTCTTCTTGAGGCTGCTATCCTTTTCCCTCTGGGTTGCTTACATCCTGCACCGTCTGGTGAAGACAGGTGGGTTAGATATGAGTGTGGTGAACTGGTATTTAAATATGGCAGCGGGACCTTTGAACCCAGCAGCTGAGGATGAGCGGATGAATTAGCTGCTGGCCTGCCAGATGACTCGGTGGGGAGCTCACCTGTGCATAATTAATGAGGTTCCAAGTGCAGACTCTGGGAGTGGGTTACGCCATTCTGGTCAGCGGGGCTGGAGCTGCCCTGCACCGCACTCTGCATCATAGAAATCATAGAAACCCTACAGTGCAGAAAGAGGCCATTCGGCCCATCGAGTATGCACCGACCACAATCCCACCCAGGCCCTACCCCCTTATCCCTACACATTTACCCGCTAATCCCTCTGACCTACGCATCTCAGGACACTAAGGGGCAATTTTTAGCATGGCCAATCAACCTAACCCGCACTTGGACTGTGGGAGGAAACCAGAGTACCCGGAAGAAACCCACGCAGACACGAGGAGAATGTGCAAACTCCACACAGACAGTGACCCAAGCCGGGAATCGAACCCAGGTCCCTGGCGCTGTACTAACCACTGTGCTACCGTGGCACATCAAAATGGGAGAATTCCACCCATTGTATTTGATCATGGGTCAGAAGCAGAGTACAACAGATTTCGGGTTATGGTACTTGCCTGGCAATCCTGGTCTAATGACCAGGTGTTCAAATACTACCACACTACTGGGGATTTTGAATCCAATTTGTTAAATGTAACCTGGAGTAAAGAATTAGTATCTGTAAGGCTACCCTAACATTAGAGTGTGGTAAAACCCATATGGTTTGCTGATATCCTTCGGGAAACAGTATCCTTACCTGGTCAGGCCTGTGTGTGCGTGGCAATATGGGTGACCCTTATGGGTGCCCTCTGAAATGACCTACAAGTCACTCCGTTATATTCAAGAAGGCAGCTCATTACTAATTTCCTGAGGACAATTAGGGATGGGTAATAACTGTTGGTCTTTACCAGCAATGCTCAGATCCTGTGAACATAAAGAAACAAAATGAATTCTAGTCAATAACAACATCGGAAAGTCTAACCTAAAAGTGGCAGAGTTTCTTGGGTTTAGCATCAAAATTGTGCTTGTTTGCAAAATAGACATGAAGCACTTTGCTTTCAATCTGAGCTTCGGTCATACTGCAGCAGTGTTGCTGTGTTTTTTCAGATGGTTGAACCTGATTAATTTTGGATAGGGCACAGCAGTGGAAATTGAGCGCAACTGAAGTCAGTCACCGTTTCTTTCAAACTTCTTCGAATGCAGGAGAAAACTGCTTGAAGAAAACATGACTCTGCAGGGACCTAGACTATATGTTGGAGCTCCTTTTCACTTTGCCGCCATTTTGTGGCACTGTTGCCTGTAAGGTCTAAGCTATTCACAGTCTTCTTGGTCTTCTTCCCAATAGAGTGCTTCCACATTGCCCAAAGTCTACCTTTTTCATTAGAATGAATGCCAGCAGGATCCTAGTATTTTTGTAGGCAGATATCTGGGGGAGGAGGACATTGGGAGGAGTACCTCCATTAAGCACAGGGTGCCTGAACAGCAAGGCCCCCCTCAGACAGCAGCTAGGTTTCAACAGTGCTGATGGTAGGAAGCTCTGAGGGTGGTCATTAATTGGCCATGTAAGGACCTCAGTTAGCCCAATGGCGGGCAGCCAGCTGCTGGCCACAATTTTCTGGCCGTGTCACACCTGGCGCAGAGCATGTTAGAGCGGAGTGGAGCTGAAGAATCGCAGGCTCTGTGCTGGGCCAAACCTCATCGATATCTTCCCCCCTCCCCCCCCGTCATGAGCCCCCCTCATGCCCCAGTCCCCTTGGCTGCCGGATATAATCTGGTTGCCACTCAGTAAGAGCAGAAAGCAGATCATTTTGTTTAAACAAGTATTTAAATCTGCAGAATCTGTTCAAGGCCAGATCTTCCCTGCTCCCGGCGTTTTTTGACCCTCGGACACACTGGGTGCCTGGTGAGAATCACTACTGGTCTCCATGAATGGAGACCAAGTGTGATGGCCACGTCGGGGAGGCTCAGAGGCCATTGAGGCCCCAGGTGGTCAGGGGCATGGCTGGGCATCGCTCATCTGGCACTGCCACCCTGGCACTGACAGGGTGCCAGGGGCAGGGCCAAGAGGGCTGGGATATGAAAGGGCTGCGGCATAAGGGGGGGGTAATGAAGAGTGGCATAAAGTGGGAGGGTCATGAATTGGAGCATAAGGGGGGGGGGGGTGGGGCGGCATGAAGTGGGGGGGGTCATGATGAGAATATTGAAGGGGGACCCATTGGGAGGACCCCGATGCCAGTAATCTCTGTTGGGGAGGGGTGTGGGTAAACATCCCTTCAGTGAGGGGAGGGGGGATCCCCAGTGTCTGTGGGGGGTGGGAGAGGGGTCCTGAATTTCAATTTGAGATCGGGGCTCCCTTTAACAATTCCGCCCGACACCTCCCCTGTCAGTGGTAAAACTCCCAGCAGAAGTGGGTAGATAACATGCCATCACCACCAGCCAACACTATTTCACACGCTCTGCACACCCCGCCCCCCGCCCCCAATTCCCCCCCACCAACATCTGGAAAGGTGGGGGCATAAAAGTCTGACACTAAACTTGTAATACAGAGCGACTGCCCTGGCACCGCCTCTGGTCTTTTTCAATAGCCGTGTATATTTGATGTATTGATGGATTAGTTATTTCAGGTCCATTTCAGTCGCACACATTCAATAACTTCCCACCAGGCTCCATGTCGTCTGCTCTCCTCTTACACAACAAATTTCTTTCAAACAAATATTCAGTGACTTTATTTGACATTGTCGGCACCATGGGGAATGGATTTTACATCAGAATGTAGGTTTGAAGGCAATAAATTCTCAGCGCCCTGATCTATTCATGAAACAGAGCTTTATTCCTGATGGATGATGTTTGAACTCCTTGCCTTGTTAAACACTCTGTGTTATCAATTATTCCCTATTTAACATACTCTGAGCTGCCTCTTCTACACAGACCTCAGCCATATATTACTCCATATTTAATGCACCTTTACCTGCATATTACTGCATGAATATTGCTTTCTTTATAACATGAGCCTAATGCCTAACTTTATTAATGCTTTGACGCTGCCCTTTTGCTTCTGAATCTGGGACCCAAACCCAGCTAGTTCCAAGTGTGTGTGTGTATAGTTAAACACATAGGCAGACACGCAAAGAACCAACTCATTAGGTTGAGCAAGGCTCCTTCAAACCTAATGAAAAGGAGACTGCCTTAAAATATTCCAAGAAGAATGAGAAAAGTGATTTTATTTGTGTTTCTCGAGACATTGTGTGATGGATGATGTCTGATTCGAAAGCCAGTTTCTGCAATACCAATTGTGGCAGAAAAAATATTCCGTTAAATGCAATTGCAGTCAATCATCCGTGTAAATGTCTGTGGTAGATCATGATGCTGCTTGAGAATGACGCTACATAACTCATCTCGCTGGATGCTACCGCCTTGTTTATGTTGGATGGCCTAAGTTCAAATCCATCAAATTCACAAAAATTACAAATCTTTCCAGCCCAAAAAGTAATTTTCGAATCCAGAATGTAACAGTGCAAGTAATGTACTGGATTTGACTGATGCGCAAGGGTACTGATAATGTCTGGCGAATGTGTAGCTTCCGCGTTGTTTACCAAGATAAGTTCACATAGCTGGTACAGTCAGTGAAACCTCCATTTAAAAGGAGGCCAGGTCAGGCACCATGTTGTAGTCCAACTCACTTATCTAAACTTTCTTTAAATAGCTGGGGTGGGATTCTCCGGCCGCGTTCACCCCAAAACTGGAGAATCCCGCCCCGAGGTCAATGGACCTTTGCATGGTCTGCAACTCCCCCCCTCCCTCCCCCGCCTGCTATGATTCCTGTGGCAGGTGAGATGGGAGAATTACCCCCCTGATCTCCACTATGGGTGGAATCTTCCCTTCCTACCAATGGCTGGAATTGTGGCAGACAGAGGGCAGAAGATCTGGGGAAAATCAAAAAATCAGTTTCTCGACATTGGGAAATTAGTTTGGAATTTTGTTCTCCCAACTTTCATGGTGGGTTTACTTTCCCACCGATCTACGCAGGGAACCCCTTTTTCGAATGCCCGTTGCCAGGCCAACAACATCTTGAAACTGAATTATTCTTGAAGAGTTGCAGACAGAGCGGGCTTGGAATGGCATGACACCCTTGGAGAGTCGTGGGTGGAAGGCCCCCTGGTGTTTGGTTGAGACTCCTCTCTTCAGGTGCCCGAGGGCCCCCCCCCCCCCCCCGAACTCACTCTGCCAATGCCACATGGACTGCAACGGTTCAAGAAGACAGCTCATCAATACCTTCTCGAGGACAATTATGATGGGCAATAAACACTGGCCTAGTCAGTAACGCCCATGTCCCCTAATGAAATAACAAAAGGTCAGTGCTGATGTGGGTTCGGGGTGAGTAGAAGGTTCACTCCCTAGGGGAGTGGATAAAATCAATTTCTGTTTCCTGCTGTGCAGTGTGGCCCTTCTTTCCACCCCGCAGGCACTGGCTGCTCTGGCGATCTCCTCCCAGGTCGCCGTGTTCAGCCAGAAGGACGTCCTGCTGTCATCCTTCAGAAATAGGGCCCCCTCCCTTTTCTTGATGGCCTAGAGGTGAAGCTCCAGCAAGGCATTGCTGAATCACCGGAGGCTTCTGTTCTTCTCGACATTCTTTCCCGAGATCCGAAGTCTTAGTGCCTATTAAATATGGCTGCCGGACATGACAGTGGGCGGATGACCTCCTCCCATCCCACCATGTGATTCGATGTGATCCTCGTGCCTGCATAATTAATGAGCTGAACAGCTCAAGACTGCATGTGCTCACCCATCCCATTGCTCAGGAGAGGTCACACTGACTTCCCATTCCCACCACCGGTCTTGATTCCGGAAGGAAAAATTCCAGTCTCTGGTTCTGAATCAATGAAATTATCCTTTAATCTATATGATGCATCATATATATATATATATGCTATATAGTACAAAATAATGCATTTTAAATCAAATATTGTTTAATGTGTACTATATAATTAGTACTTGTTTATTGATATATATTCTTGTCAGTCTGAGAGATTGCATACTGGTGTGAAGACTAATTGTAGCTCACAAGAGAAGAATTAGAGGACCAAGACATGTTGACATAATTCAATCCTGATTAAAGACTCCTTATTTGTTTTTATATCATACTTTGTTTCCCTAATTGCTCCACTCTTTGACAAAGTTAGTCTGAGGAGATGGATGATGCAAACCTGAGGGCACGATATAATTAGAGTGAAATGTTTTCACAGGCAAAACCTGTTATAAATGTGAACGAACCAAATTATTATAAAAGTTGACAGGAGACTTTGTTTTTAACACCTAGTCAAATGTGTAATATATTTAATGTATAGGTTATGTTGCATAGTTTGTTTAATCTATTGGTTATATAACATTTGTGTATGATAGATTAATCTATACTTTGTAACAAAGTATAATAAATGGTATCTAGTTCATTAGTATGTGGATTATATAATATGTACTCGAATGTGTGCTTTATGTTGGTTACCTTGTGTGTGTTAGGTATTAGAACATAACAGGAGGAAGTATATGATGTTGCAAAATGCCTTCCACCTTCAAGTCTTACGTCTTTACATTCTCCTTCTTGCCCTTTGTATCAGTTATGCTGACTCTGAAGTGTCCAGTGCGCTTCTGAATAATGCTAATGCATTATTGTCCTGGGACATACTCTGAACACTCACTGACCCTGGAACAGACTGTGGTCACTCACTAAACCGAGGGGAGACTGTCTGTGTGGAGTTTGCATGTTCTCCCCGTGTCTGCATGGGTTTCCTCCGGGTGTTCTGCGTGATGTTACAGGGATAGAGCCTGAGTGGGATTGTTGTCAGTGCAGGCTCAATGGGCCGAATGGCCTCCTTCTACACTGTAAGGATTCTCTGATTCTACGTGCATAAACAAATCTTTATTTCTAATAAATATTTAATGAGGTATTATATAAAGTAACAAAGCCATTGCTATGTTTAAGGCAATATTTTATTTTCTTGAGAACCTGTGTGGTTCGCGAACCATCCTTGTGGTTTATGGTGACAGAACCACGTACTTGAATTATTTTCCTGTAACTCAGCACCAACCATCTGCTTTCTTCAGTACATTGTCATACATCACAGCAAAACAAATGCATGTCAGCCCTCTATCTAGCAGAGAAAGAAAAAAGAAAGGGGGAAAACCACAAGTTAAATGATGTTTATAGAGGTAGAGAGCTGCGTCCATTACTAATATATAAATTCCATAAGACCTATGACAAGTTGAGTAGAGTTCAACTTGCTTTAATGCATTCAAATGTTCAATGCTTTAATGCATTCAAAATTATATTTCACCTTTTGTGTAAGCACTTCACTTAAGTGTCTTATTAAGTTAAGCAGCAGAATTTTAAATGGAAAGTTTAAGAGAGCCATCAGCACTGCTTGTAAAGATAGAAAGGTTTCAGAATTTAAGAAAGTAAATGAATCAAAACACCCAAGATGTCGTAGAATAAAATATTCACATGTTGAATTGTCACTCTCAGTTTACTAACTCCTTTACTAACTCCTGATTTTGGGCATTTTGATTTGATTTGATTTATTATTGTCATGTGTATTAGTATACAGTGAAAAGTATTGTTTCTTGCACACTATACAGATAAAGCATACCATTCGTAGAGAAGGAAACGAGAGAGTGCAGAATGTAGCGTTATACAGTCATAGCAGGGGTGTAGAGAAAGATCAGCTTAATGCAAGGTAGGTCCATTCAAAAGTCTGATAAAAGCAGGAAAGATACTTTCCATGGTGTATCTGTAAAAGTTGGTAGCGGACATGCCAAACTTCCTTAGTCTTCTGAGAAAGTAGAGGTGAGCATGGTGAGGGAAGGAGGCTGAGATGTAAAATTGTTTGGCTGGTGTCAAAACTCACCTTTGCATTATCGCATCAGTACTGAGAAGAGGCAGGAATTGTCATGTGAATAAGTGTAGTAGCTCGCTCCATTAATCATAGAATCATAGAGCCTCTATAGTGCAAAAGGCAGCCAGTTGGCCCATTGAGGCTGCACCAAATCTCCAAAAGAGCATCTTACCCATGCCCACCCCACTGCCCTATCCCCGAAACCTCACATATTTACCCTGCTAATCCCCCGAACCTACGCATCTTGGTACACTAAGGGACAATCTAGCATGGCCAATCCACCTAATCTGTACATCTTTGGGCAGTGGGAAGAAACCGGAGCACCTGGAAGAAACCTACACAGACACTGGGAGAACATGCAAACTCCACAAAGTCACCCAAGGCTGGAATTGAACCCGGCTCCCAGGTGCTGTGAGGCAGCAGTGCTAACCACTTTGCCACCATGCCACTTTTAAGGGGGGATGAAATTTTGGAGGGTCATGTGACTAATCCGGCCAAAGCGTGCGAATCCTGGAGCTGAACGTGGGTTCTACCGGTCAGTCTGGAGACTGGAGTCAAAATAATCAGTAACATCTTTCTCACTTTCTGAATATTGTTATTCCTGTTAATAAATAGTTCCTGGGTTACCCCAGTTGGTGGTCACCACTCTTTATGAGATATTACAGCAGAGAATTAAAGAGATTAGACAGTAAATGATGCACAATTCAGGATGGGTTTGTGAATTGTCAGTTTGGGAGACCAGTGAAAGGCAAGCCAATGGGAAACAGGAAGAGGACCAGGAAAATAGCATTGTCCTGCGTATAACTTTTCTTGTTAATCTGCAATAATCCTTTGTATACTACTTGAGAGCCTGGACGTGTAAATTAATTTTAAAAATAAATAAGCATCAATATTTTTCAATTTATTACAACAGGAGATTGTCTGATACTTTAGAATTTTATATATAAATTAGTTCCATATTTTGTTTTCATAGTTTTGTACTCTGTATAGATAAACACTCTGCTGCTGGTACCCAGCAGCTGAAGGTTTTTTTGGTATTGGGATTAATTTTTGCGCTGTCATGTAATTTAGGGTTGGAATACAACTATTTCTCTATTTATGCTTTTATTACAGTTTTTGCAGACCAAATAGTCATGTGGATGCTGTGATGACGTGACTAGTTAAGAGGGTTACGTGTCGGTAGTATGGGAGCTCTCCCCGAGCGTGGGCAGAGATACAGCCTGCAAGAGTTGCTGAGAGTACTTAAGAAACTGTGGCTGTTCTGAGTACTTGGTCAGCCAGTCACTGGAACCCAGCACTTGTACAATTTTCTCAAACTAAAGTCTTGCCTGTAACCTTGAGCATCTGGGAACTGAAACTGAATGATTCTTGAAGAGCTGCAAAGTCTGTAGGATTAAGAATTACTCTATTTGCAATAATCTGCTGACTGAAATAAATGTAACCTATTCCCTCAAACCCCATTGTGGGGACTTCTGATACTAATTCTCTCAACAAATCTCAGAGACAAAATTGTACTTGCTGATTTTTTTGTCGTTTTCTGCAAATTTTTAAAACAATTCAGAATGTACAATTTAGTGGAGAGGAAATAACTTACATTTACATAGCACTTTTCATAATTGCAGGGTGATCCAAAACACTTCATAATGGTGGCACAATGGTTAGCTCTGCAGCCTCACAGCGCCAGGGACTCGGGTTCAATTCTGGCCTCGGGTCACTGTCTGTGTGGAGTCGGCACGTTCTCCCTGTGTCTAAGTGGGTTTCCTCCAGGTGCTCCGGTTTCCTCCCACAGTCCAAAGATCTGCGGATTAAGTAGATTGGCCATGCTAAAATTGCCCCTTAATGTCAGGGGGACTAGCTGAGATAAATGCATGGGGTTATGGGGTAGGTCCTGGGTGGGATTGTGGTCGGTGCAGACTCGATGGGCCGAATGACCTTCTTTTGTACTGTAATGATAATGAATAAAGTCCTTTTAAAGTGTTGTCATTGCTTTAGAGTAGAGAATCATAGGCAATGTATCAGTCTAGTTAGTAATTTTTCTGAATAAGGTGTGTTTGGGGTGTCACTGTTAAGGATGTCAAAACGCTGCTGGCACTTTTAATATACATACACTGTCCTTTTGACTTTCCCATGTCATTTACCTCACCTTTATTAAGGCTATTAATGTTAATCACACACATTAACGTGATTCACTGCCATCTGACTCACTCCATTACTTTTTACTTTGAAATGACAGCTCCAAGTGAGCCTCTGTGCCCTGGGATATAAACTGCAACAACTATTCTCTGCTGCAGCTGGGCGGCATCACTGGCACCCACAGCGTACCAACGGAGCCCACACTGTTCAATCAGCTCAATCAACTGGGACAGAAAAGAAAGCTGCAAACTTTGTTTAATTTCACAGTTAATTCATTTTGGAGTGGTGACTGCTGCTTAGGTAACACTGGCACGGGGCAGTCAACTGCTGCGCTGCGGAGATGAAAGAGAGATCCCCATCCTGAAATATATTGTCAGAGCAAGAAAGTAGAGTGTGAGGCCTTTTTGCACTCTATGATTTGGTTCATTTAAACTGAGGGGTAACCAGTGATCAGCTATGGCCCACAAGGGTCATCTCTCTCTGATAGAGAGAGACACAAGTGGTTATCTATCTTGAGGGGCACCACTCCACACTAAGCATGGGGCAAAGGCAAGACAGAGGCCTCCATGAACTACCACAGCTGGTACAGGGATTGAACAGGGATGCCATTGGCATCATCCTGCACCACACTCTAGCCATCCAGCCAATTGAACTAAGAATATGAATACCAAGCAAATTTTGAACAACCTATAGTGGAGGAAGTCTTGGGTTATTGGATTTCATTCTATGAGGATGGTAATATCTAAACTCTAAAGCATATTGGCCTGCAAAACATCCAACCAGATTCTACAGTGAAGAGGAAAAAATGGAGCAAAACTCTGGATAAAATACACACTGGTGAACTGAACTCCATGATATTGACTTTCCACCATGCCTGTCAGTTAGCTAGGAATGATCACCCATACTTGACCTAGTTGAATTGCAGATTCTGATGGAGGCACGAGTGCATTGTTAAGTTGAAAAGTTGGATTCTGTAGAACCTTAGGGATAACAAGGCAGAGATCATAGCATGACTTGTCTCAATCACAGGATTACACAGGCAGCAAGAGATGCTAATAATGGAACAAATGGTTTTAGCCATCCAAAATGCAATTATACATTGTGCGCAGCAACCCAACATTCAACCAAAGTGCAGTGAAAGAACACGCCAGAGCCCTGGATTTGGAACTAATTAAGCTTGCTCTCCATTAGGAACCAAGTGTGGGACAGTGTGTGCTGAATGTAATAACTGGGACACTTCAGGCTCATGTCTTTGCAGCCTCACAAGACGAGAGACAAAGGGGACAGAGCGCAAAGTTTTCTCTCTTCCTCAAGTTATTGCAGAACCCCAGAACATCACACTTATGTATGCAGGAGCAGTACTGAACGACGCAGTATGAATCAGAGAGACTAAAAGGGGAAACCAGTTATAGGGGAGTTAAAGTACAGCTCATGAAGGTCAGCTGAAAAATATTCTTTTCGTCTATAATTAAAAGTACGTTATCTTCAGCCAGCAGCAGTTTCTTTCAAGTTTGGTAAACCACGTGAATGCATGATTATTTTCCATTGTTGCAGCACATGACAGGAACAGCACAAGAAATAGAAGAGCACAATCTCTATTCCACAACAAATATCCACATTGTTTGGGAGGAACAAGTGCAATCCCAATGTGAAAGGTTCAGATTTGTTCCATGGACCACATAAAGTATTTTGTGGCCACCTCAGGTTTCTTGTTGGATGTAACCGTCTCGGGCATCAACAAATAAGTCAAGCACAGTTTCAGTTTCCACGTGCTCGAGGTCATAGGCAAGACTTTTGTTTAGGAAAATTGTGGAAGCGCTGGGTTCCAGTGACTGGCTAACCAAGGACTTCGAACAAGGCAGTCACAGAGGCTTTACTTTTTTCTTTATTTGTTCACAGGATGTGGGCATCGCTGGCTGGGTCAGCATTCATTGCCCATGCCTGATTGCCCTTGAGAAGGTGGTGGTGAGCTCCATGCTGAACAGCTGCAGTCCATGTGGTGTAGGTACACCCACAGTGCTGTCAGGGAGGGAGTTCCAGGATTTTTACCCAGCCAGTGATACCCACATCATATGAACAAATAAAGAAAAAAGTAAAGTCTCTGCCACTGCTTTGTTCTAAGTCCTTGGTCAGCCAAAGAAGGGACGGATTTCATCAAAAGTGGCAGAAAGAGTAGACGGTAGGGTAGGCAGTGCTGTGAGTGACACTGAGTGACAGTGGAGCAGCGAACCCGGAGTAAGATAATTAATGGGTCAGGCATTGTATGAGTGAAGAAGTGAGGGAACAGAGGTAGGCTGCACAGTGATTTAATGGGATTAAAGGCCAGGCTGAGCATTTATCATGGGAAATTCATCAATGTGCTGGTCAGAAAACTGAGGAGTTAGCTTCAATGAGTAGATTTCACAGTTATTGACTGTCAATATCTGACAGGTTTGTTAATGCCTGACAGATATCCCTGTGATTGACAGATATCCCTGTGATTGACAGATATCAAAGAACAGTACAGCACAGGAAACAGGCCCTTCGGCCCTCCAAGCCTGTGCCGCTCCTTGGTCCAACTAGACCAATCGTTTGTATCCCTCCATTCCCAGGCTGCTCATGTGACTATCCAGGTAAGTCTTAAACGATGTCAGCGTGCCTGCCTCCACCACCCTACTTGGCAGCGCATTCCAGGCCCCCACCACCCTCTGTGTAAAAAACGTCCCTCTGATGTCTGAGTTATACTTCGCCCCTCTCAGCTTGAGCCCGTGACCCCTCGTGATCGTCACCTCCGACCTGGGAAAAAGCTTCCCACTGTTCACCCTATCTATACCCTTCATAATCTTGTACACCTCTATTAGATCTCCCCTCATTCTCCGTCTTTCCAAGGAGAACAACCCCAGTCTACCCAATCTCTCCTCATAGCTAAGACCCTCCATACCAGGCAACATCCTGGTAAACCTTCTCTGCACTCTCTCCAATGCCTCCACGTCCTTCTGGTAGTGCGGCGACCAGAACTGGACGCAGTACTCCAAATGTGGCCTAACCAGCGTTCTATACAGCTGCATCATCAGACTCCAGCTTTTATACTCTATACCCCGTCCTATAAAGGCAAGCATACCATATGCCTGTGATTGACAGATATCCGTGTGAGTGACAGGTTTGTTGATGCCTGACAGATATCCCTGTGATTGACAGATATCCCTGTGATTGACAGATATCCCTGTGATTGACAGATATCCCTGTGAGTGACAGGTTTGTTGATGCCTGACAGATATCCCTGTCATTGACAGATATCCCTGTGATTGACAGATATCCCTGTGATTGACAGGTTTGTTGATGCCTGACAGATATCCCTGTGATTGAAAGGTTTGTTGATGCCTGACAGATATCACTGTGATTGACAGATATCCCTGTGATTGAAAGGTTTGTTGATGCCTGACAGATATCCCTGTGATTGACAGATATCCCTGTGATTAACAGGTTTGTTGATGCCTGACAGATATCCCTGTGATTGACAGATATCCCTGTGATTAACAGGTTTGTTGATGCCTGACAGATATCACTGTAATTGACAGATATCCCTGTGATTAACAGGTTTGTTGATGCCTGACAGATATCCCTGTGATTGACAGATATCCCTGTGATTAACAGATATCCCTGTGATTGACAGATATCCCTGTGATTGACAGATATCCCTGTGATTGACAGATATTCCTGTGATTGATAGATATTCCTGAGATTGACAGGTTTGTCCATATTTGTCAGATATCCCTGTGATTGACAGATATCCTTGTGAGTGACAGGTTTGTCGACGTCTGACAGATATCCCTGTGATTGACACATTTGTTCTCATGACAGATATCCCTGTGATAATGGATTGTGTCACTGATATCATGGTGAGCAATTGCTTGAGTATTATGCAACAGATATCAGTGTGATTGATAGATTCAGCATTGTGGCAGGTATCATTGTAACTGACAGTGAGAGTTACTGGACAGATATCACTGAGAATGTCAGATTTCCCATTGTTTGTCAAGTATCATAAGGCTGACATTAAGTGTTATGTGGACATCATTGATTTACAAAGTGAGCAGTACTCAAATCTCAGACGTGGAATATTTGCAATTCAAATCAAAATCCCGGAAAGAAAATAAATATTATGAAAAGAGTCATAATTCCTCCCGCGATCCCTGACAATCCCAATGTTGGTGTAAATGTGGAGTTATGGTGCCATTAATATTTGCAGCATAAGAGAGTATCCCACAAAGAGTAAGATTTATTTTCTTTTTACAGCAGAAACTATTATCAGGGAAATGTTTTGCTCCTGAATAGTTAAAGAATGGACAGCTTCTTCCCTCCATCTTCCCTGCTGCCATGAGACTTGAGAATGGTACTATCATTAAGCTGATTTTTCTCTGCACTCTAGCTATGACTGTAACATTATATTCTGCACACTCCCATTTCCTTCTCCCCTATCTACTCTATGAACGGTGTGTTTTTATCTGTATAGTGCGCAAGAAACAATATTGTATCCTAATTCATTTGACAATAAATCAAATCAAAGAATATTGCCTTTTCTAGTGCTGAAGATGCATTCACTGACCTTACTACTGCCACTGCTTGGCTGTCTGACAGTTTGAACTTTAAAATTTTGCTTTGCCATTTCATTTTACTGAAAGGCTTTTATTATCCTAGGTATTTTTTAGCTGTTGATATTCATGGGATGTGGGTGTCACTGGCTGGGCCAGCTTTATTATCCTGATGTGGAGATGTCAGTTTTGGACTGGGGTGGGCACAGTAAGAAATCTCACACCACCAGGTTAAAGTCCAACAGGTTTATTTGGTGGCACAAGCTTTTGGAGTTCTGCTCACGCACCTGATGAAGGAGCTGCGCTCCGAAAGCTCGTGCTACCAAATAAACCTGTTGGACTTTAACCTGCTGTTGTGAGGCTTCTTACTTATCCATCTCTGACTGGTCTTCAACTGAATGGCTTGCTGGGCCATTTCAGAGGGCATTTAAGAGTCAACCACATTGCTGTGTGTCTGGAGTCACATGTAGGTCAGACCGAGTAAGGATGGCAGATTTCCTTCCCTAAAGGACATTAGTGACAATGGTTCCATAGTCATCATTAGACTTTCAATTCCAGATTTCTATTGAATTCAAATTTCACTATCTGCCATTGTGGGATTCAAACCTGGGTTCCCCAGGGTTTTACCCCGGGTCTCTGGAGTACCAGTCTGGAGTACCACCATGTCACTGCCTTATTGGCAACACTGGATATTTTTATTCTCCCTAGCTCATTGATGAGATTACTGGGGCTGATTGGGTCTGGTGTCACTGCCCAGACTGCACTCAGTTGCATCAGAATGGCCCAAGGAGAAGCATGGGACCATGGATTGAAACAAGAATGATAAGGGGATTAGACAAAGTAGATGTGGGGAGGATGTTTCCTCTTGTGGGGCAATCTGGAACAAGGGGTCAGAGTTTTAGGGTAAGGGGTCGCAGATTTAGAATGGAGATGAGGAGAAATTATTTCTCTCAAAGGATTGTGAGCCTGTGGAATTCATTACCCCCCGAGGTGAATGCCGGGGCTTTGAGTAAATTTAAGGAAGAGGTGGACAGATTTTTAATTAGTAAGGGTTTGAAGGGCTATGGTGAATGGGCAGGAAAGTGGAGTTGAAGCTGAGATAAAATCAGCCGTAATCGTATTAAATGGTGGAGCAGGTTCGAGGGAATGAATTGCCCACTCCTACTCCTAGGTCTTACTATTCTTATGACTCTCAGTCTCAGCGAGGTGGTAAGTGAGAGCATTTAGCTACTGAACAACTTCAGGAGCACCTTTATCTAATTTTTTTTAAATCTCAAACCCTGTGAAAAAGAGAGCCCAAAGAGCCAGTATTGAACTCTGAACTTAAGTGCAATAAGGCTTATCAGTCAGAATCAGATGTGTCTGCTTTCATAAGATTACAGACGGGTAAAGCACCCGTGTCTCCTGCCTTTTCCACAGTCTGTTCCTTGGTGACCTTGTGTAAAAATTAATCGCAAGCAGGAAGACAGGAAATGGAACGAGAGATTAGGACGGAGTGTCTTGAAAAGCAAGTACTTCTGTCTCATGTAGCAGTACTATTCTGTAATGTTTGTTCGGGACTGTAAGGGCTGTTTGGATTGGGGAAATAGTATCACCCACATTATGGTGCAGAGAGTCTCATGGGATTAGTTGAGGAGAGTAGTGAGTCTGGTAGAAGTTGCCACGAAGATGAATCCTGTCTATATGTATATAGTTATTGTTCTATTATACGAGACCCTGGACCTCTTCATGAGAAACATGCAATCTTACAATATAGAGACAGTGGATGAAGGACCCAAATATCCCTGAGAATGAAGATGTGAACAAACTGCAACCTGAAATGAGAGAAGTGTGCTTAACTTGAAGACCTCAGTAACACAGCTGGAGATCACCTAAGAAGCTTCATTCCAGACATGGAGGTTCAACAACAGAAGAAAGATCCAGTGAGCAGCATAAAAGGACTCCACCAGAGCACGCACGGTGGCACAATGGTTAGCACTGCTGCCTCACAGCGCCAGGGACCCGGGTTCAATTCCCGGCTTGGGTCACTGTCTGTGCGGAGTTTGTACATCCTGCCCGTGTCTGCATGGGTTTCCTCCGGGTGCTCTGGTTTCCTCCCACAGTCTGAAAGGCATGCTGGTTAGGTGGATTGGCCATGCTAAATTCTCCCCCAGTGTATCCGAACAGGCACCAGAGTGTGGCGACTAGGGGATTTTCCCAGTAACTTCATTGCAGTGTTGATGTAAGCCTACTTGTGACATTAATAAATAAAGGTGGAGGTCTGTTGTGAAAGTGATTGAAAGCAGAGTCAACTGTCTTTTAGCCATGAATCCTGAGCCGACAGGACTGTCACACTAACTCCTGTGTTTAGCCTGAAATTCATGCGATCACCATTTACAGATAGGTCAGCATTACAAATGATGATCATGTTCAATGGTGGAATGGGCTCAAAGGGATGAATTGCCTACTCCCACTCTTAATTCCTATGTTCCTTTGTTCCAAAATGTGAATCTGAGATCTTTAATTTCTCTCTCGAGGCATTGTTGGACTTCTTCTCGGTGTGTTTCATTTAGTCCATGGATTTGTTTGGGATCCTCTGCATGTCTTGAGGTTTTAGATCTAACTTTCCAAAATGTCCCAGGCAATTACAGTAAAAGCATTGCACAGCGATTGCTGGACACTGCTCACACCTATGAGGTCTTGTGACATCACCGCACTGACAAAGTCTGCCACCGTGTTGTGTTTTGTTTCATTATTGCTTTCCTTGCCCTGGAGCCTCCATGCCCTTTTGTTGCTTTATTGAGTGTCACATGGGAGTGGTAGGGTGCAGTAGTGAGCCTTGTATAAGTCGGTGTGAAGATAGCACCTTTTCTTTATTCATTTATGGGGCATGGGTGCCGCTAGCTGGCCAGCATTCATTGCCCATCCCTAGTTGTCTTTGAATTAAGCAGCTTGCTTGGCCATTTCAGAGGGCAGTTGAAGGTCAACCACATTGCTATGTGTCTGGAGTCACATGTAGGCCAGACCTGGTAAGGACGGCAGATTTCCTTCCCTGAAGAATATTAGTGAACCAGATGGGTTTTCTGACAATGGTTTCATGGCCATCATTAGACTTTCAATTCCAGATTTCTATTGAATTCACATTTCACTATCTACCATTGTGGGATTCAAACCTGGGTCCCCAGTTTCTGGACTAATCATCTAGCGACAATACCACTAAGCCATTGCCTCCCCAAGTCAGGACTGTCTCCTGAATATATGTACATAGTTATGCGTTATTAATGAACAGTTATTGTTCAAGCCTACACATACCTTTTTAAAGTTTTTACTTATTAGTCACAAGTAAGGCTTACATTAACACTGCAATGAAGTTACTGTGAAATTCCCCAAGTCGCCACACTCCGGTGCCTGGTCGGGTCAAAAAACCTAACCAGCACGTCTTTCAGACTGTGTGAGGAAACCGGAGCACCCGGAGGAAACCCACGCAGACACGAGGAGAATGTGCAAACTCCACACAGACAGTGACCCAAGCCGGGAATCGAACCCAGGTCCGTGGCGCTGTGAGGCAGCAGTGCTAACCACTGTGCCACCGTGCCGCCCCACCGTACCTCTTTAGAGGACAGCATACAACCTTACAACATTTATGTGATGCCATCACAGGAGATTTCCAATTCCAACACATGCTTTATGTTCCTATTTTTTCAGAGCAATATAAATTAGGAAACGTAATTTGCCAGCGTTACTGTGTCATTATTTCTATTTCTAGAAATCAATTGGAAAGACAGAACAGTCCTTGAGACAGACACCATGATAAAAATTGCTTGCTACCTAGGGTGAGATGGGAGATCTGAGAAAAGTAACAGGAAATAGAACATAGCGAACCACAAGAGAGGCTGCAGAAGATGTGATCATAACACAGCGCAGTGTGAGAATATACCATTCAGGCAGGCTCTTGAAAAGAAAGTTTCTGATTCAATAGCAAGCCTGACACTTTTTTTTGAGTACTGTGCAATTTTAAAAATTCACTCTTGGGACGCAAGCATCGCTGGCAAGACTGGCATTTTGTTGCCCAGCCCCAATCGCCCATTCAGAAGATGGTGATGGCGAGCTATATTCTTGAACTGCTGCAAGGTAGTGGTTTGGTACAACTGGTTAGCTTGGCTTGACCAGTTCAAAAGGCAGTGGAAAATCAACAGCATGCTTGTGCGTCTGGAGTAACGTACAGGCCAGACACCACGCAGCAGATTTCATAGAATCATAGAATGATACAGTGCAGAAGAGGACCTTCAGCCCATCGAGTCTGCCTTTCCTTCTAGAAAGGCCCTGAGTGAACCAGATGGGTTTTTACTGAAACTTGATAGTTTCATTTCTACCGCTACAGAAACTGGCTTCTTAATTCCAGATTTATTTGATTAATTAAACTTAAATTTCCCAATTGCCATGATGGGAGGTATCTCTGGAGCATTACTCCGGAACCATAACCTAACCATTATGCGACCAGCACCATAAAAGGTTACATTGGAAACTGTTCCTACAGATACACTGAGGCTTTTACGTAAGTATTTACTCTTGGGGAGTATGCACAGAGCACAGTTATTTTCCCACTCTAATATCAGCTGTGCACCAGCAGTCAATGAAGAAAACCTACCGACTTTCTTGGAGTAAGATCTGGGCCTTGGGCTGAAAAGTGGACTGGCTGGAGGTAATGTGCCTTCTAACATTCCAGCAAAGCATGTTGCCATTCATTAACTTGTCCTCCTGTTTGTCTGTAGGAGCTTTGCTTTGGATGGAGCAGATGGAGGCAGTGCCTGGGATTTTAACGGGTTCCCAGGGAGCATGCTGGGAGGTGGGGGTGGAGTGACATCACCTTCCCACCATGCCTGGCATTTTACAGCAGGTGCGGAAAGGTGGTAGGTGGTCCACCTACCCTTGAGCCAACTGAGACCCTTGTCAATGAAAAATGGCGGCCACTTCATGGCCTCTTCCCACTTTTGCTGGTATTTTATCAGCAACAGGTGAGATCCTCTCACATGGAGCAATCAACTTGCAGGCTGGTGGGATTTGGGGGGAACCTTCTGACCAGGCACTCTGAGGTTCACAGAGAACACCACCAACAGCAAGGGCTGCCACATTGGAAAGATCACCAACGACTTCACGCAGTGGGGTTTCCAAGCACTGGCCAAGGGGAGGTTGATGAAGGGCATCCCCAGTCTGGTGAAATCTTGGCTAATGCATCTGTGTTTCATCGTGTGGATCCTTTGAGATGAAGTAGGTGGGCTGAGCAGGCTGGCATAGAAACGATGCCCTCTTGGAATACAAATCCAACAGAGGGAATGTATGTCAAGAAAAGGAACACACTGTATTTTTCATAGATGTCAGCCATCAGTGTTTAAGCTGAAGGTAAGTATTTCAACCCAACATTTCTCACTGAGATTGGAAGTTGTCAGTGTCAACTAATCAGGTCAGTTGGAAGCTGGAAACTGAGGCTGCCAGAAAGCAATCTGTGTTTTATTTCCACATTACAAATCCAAGACAGAAAATACTTATGAGTTATAGTGCTGTTTCTTTATATTTGACCACAAAGAGGTTACAATAAGGCTATAAAGCAGCTGCAATCTATTGCTCAAATTTATTTTCTGGGATGTGCCTGGCTAATGGGAAGCTCTCTCTTCTTGCAGATTAGTTACAGTCCCTTTTTTGAGAGAACAGAAGTTGCTAATGTGAGTGCATTCATTAGATTTATTTAAGTGTATGCTGGGTTACCAGGGCAAATAAGATGGGGGAGAGGAATTGTGGGTACGAATATGTTGCACTCCATTTAATAACAATTGATTTTTGATTTTCTTATTTCAACATTTACTACAGTAGACAACTGTGAATTTTTTTTATTCAGTCGTGGGATAAGGACGTTGCTTGCTGGGCCAGCATTTCTTGCCCATCCCTAGTTGCCCTTGACTAGGTGGTGGTGAGCTGCCTTCTTGAAAAGCTGAGGTTTTTTTGTACTTTTTTGTACTTTAAGTCACTCCTCCACAGTGCCTTTAGGGAGGGGATTCCAGGATTTTGACCCAGCAACAGTGAAGGAATGGTGATATATTTCCAAATCAGGATGGTGATTGGCTTACGTTTTTAAATAAGTTTATTTATTAGTGTCACAAGTAGGCTTACATTAACACTGCAATGAAGTTACTGTGAAAATCCCCTAGTCGCACCTGTTCGGGTACACTGAGGGAGAATTTAGCATGGCCAATGCACCTAAATCAGCACGAATTTTGGACTGTGGGAGGAAACCAGAGCACCCGGAGGAAACCCACACAGACACAGGGAGAACGTGCAGATTCCACACAGACAGTGACTCAAACCAGGAATCAAACCCGGGTCCCTGGTGCTGTGAGGCTATGCCACCCACTGCCTTGGAGGTGGTGGTGTTCCCATGCTGCCCATGTCCTTCTAATGGAAGTGGTCATGGGTTTGGAAGGTGCTGTCATAGAGTCATAGAGCTTTACAGCATGGAAACAGGCCCTTTGGCCCAACTTGTCCATGCCGCCCTTTTTTTTAAACCCTGAAGCTAATCCCAATTGCCTGCATTTGGCCCATATCCCTCTATATCCATCTTACCCATGTAACTGTCTAAATGCTTTTTAAAAGACAAAATTGTACCCGCCTCTACTACTACCTCTGGCAGCTTGTTCCAGACACTCACCACCCTCTGTGTGAAAAAGTTGCCCCTCTGGACACTTTTGTATCTCTCCCCTCTCACCTTAAACCTATGCCCTCTCGTTTTAGACTCCCCTACCTTTCGGAAAATATATTGACTATCTAGCTGATCTATGCCCCTCATTATTTTATAGACCTCTATAAGATCACCCTTCAGCCTTCTACGCTCCAGAGAAAAAAGTCCAGTCTACCCAGTCTCTCCTTGTACTCAAACCGTCAAGTCCCGGTACCATCCTAATAAATCTTTTCTGCATTCTTTCTAGTTTAATAATATCCTTTCTATAATAGGGTGACCAGAACTGTACACAGTATTCCAAGTGTGGCCTTACCAATGTCTTGTACAACTTCAACAAGACGTCCCAACTTCTGTATTCAATGTTCATCATCAATGAAACCAAGCATGCTGAATGCCTTCTTCACCACTCAGTCCACCTGTGACTCCACTTTCAAGGAGCTATGAACATGTACCCCTAGATCTCTTTGTTCTGTAACTCTCCCCAACGCCCCACCATTAACTGAGTAAGTCCTGCCCTGGTTCAATCTACCAAAATGCATCACCTCGCATTTATCTAAATTAAACTCCATCTGCCATTCGTCAGCCCACTGGCCCAATTGACCAAGATCCCATTGCAATTGGAGATAACTTTCTTCGGCTGTCCACTGTGCCACCAATCTTAGTGTCATCTGCAAACTTACTAACCATGCCTCCTATATTCTCATCCAAATCATTAATATAAATGACAAATAACAGTGGACCCAGCACTAATCCCTGAGGCACACCGCTGGTCATAGGCTTCCAGTTTGAAAAACAACCCTCTACAGCCATCCTCTGGCTTCTGTCAAGAAGCCAATTTTGTATCCATATAGATACATCACCCTGGATCCAGTGAGATTTAACCTTATGCAACAACCTACCATGCAGTACCTTGTCAAAGGCCTTGCTAAAGTCCATGTAGATAACATCAACTGCACTGCCCTCATCTACCTTCTTGGTTACCCCTTCAAAAAACTCAATCAAATTTGTGAGACATGATTTTTCACTCACAAAGCCATGCTGACTGTCCCTAATCAGTCCTTGCATCTCTAAATGCCTGTAGATCCTGTCTCTCAAAATACCTTCCAACAGCCTACCCACCACAGATGTGAGGCTCACTGGCCTGTAGTTCCCAGGCTTTTCCCTGCAGCCCTTTTTAAACAAAGGCACAACATTTGCCACTCTCCAATCTTCAGACACCTCACCCGTGACTATCGATGATTCAAATATCACTGCTAGGGGACCCGCAATTTCCTCCCTCGCCTCCCACAAGATATACTTCATCAGGTCCCAGGGAATTATCTACCTTGATGCACTTTAAGACTTCTAGCACCTCTTTCTCGGTAATATGTACACTCCTCAAGACATCACTATTTATTTCCCCAAGTTCCCTAACATCCATGCCTTTCTCAGCAGTAAATACTGCTGAGAAATATTCATTTAGGATCTCATCTACCCCTTGTGGATCTGCACATAGATGACCTTGTTGATCCTTAAGAGGCCTTACTCTGTCCCTTGTTACTCTTTTACCCTTTATGTATTTGTAAAAGCTCTTTGGATTCTCCTTTGCCTTATCTGCCAAAACAATCTTGTGTCCCTTTTTGCCCTCCTGATTTCTCTCTTAACTCTACTCCTACACCCACTATATTCTTCAAGGGATTTACTTGATCGCAGCTGCCTATGCATGTCATGTGCCTCCTTCTTCTTCTTGACCTTCCTCAATATCCCAAGTCATCCAGGGTTCCCTACTTCTGCCAGCCTTGCCCTTCACTCTAAGAGGAATGCGCTTATCCTGAACCCTGGTTAACACACTTTTGAAAGCCTCCCACTTACCAGATGTCCCTTTGCCTTCCCACAGACTCCCCCAATTAACTTTTGAAAGTTCCTGCCTGATACCATCAAAATTGGCCTTGCCCCAATTTAGAATTTTCACTTTTAGGCCAGACCTATCATTCTCCATAGCTATCTTAAAACTAATAGAATTATGGTCACTGGTCCCAAAGTGATCCCTCACTAACACTTCTGTCAGCTGTCCTTCCTTATTTCCCAAGAGGAGGTCAAGTTTTGCCCCCTCTCTAGTCGGGCAAACCATATACTGAATGAGAAATTCCTGCTGAATACACTCAACAAATTTCTCTCTATCCAACCCTCTAATACTATGGCTGTCCCAGTCAGTGTTGCTGTCTAAGGATCTTTGGTGAATTACTGCTGTGCATCTTGTAGATAGTACACACTTCTGCTACTGAGCGTTGGTGTGGAGGGAAAGGATGTTTGCGGATGTGGTGCCAATCAACGTGTTCCATGATGTGGGCAATTGCACTGTTATGGGTGTGTTTTAGCGCCCAATTAGAATCTGTTTCTTGTGCCCCTTGGTGGAGGTTCTTTGCTGCTGTGCACAGTCCCCACCATCCCTTCTACGATGATTTATATCCACTGGATATGAGAAGCAACATGACTAATAGAATGAAGGATTGGAAAACTTCAGAGGAGGCAGTCAGTCAAGTCCATTTTGGAGCACAAAATTCAATTGCCAAACCTGTTTCTGAAAATCGCATCTTTCACACTTCAGTTTCATTTTGAGCATTGGAATTTGGAATGATTTCCATTTCCAGTGGATGGTAAAGTATTTTGGTGGAGTTAAAACATCTCTATAGGTGAGAAATGACCATATGAGATACGATTGTGAGCTAGTTTTGTCCTGTGAGCAGGAATTGGATGCTGATTAGGATTATTGCAGGTGCAATTTACAAAAAGCTTTAGTGCAGAAATTACTGTGATGACTTTGGAGTTAGATTCTCAGTAAGTGGGTTGTACTGAATCCCCTACAAGAAGCATAGAATCCCTACAGTGCAGAAGGAGGCCACTCAGCCCATCGAGTCTGCACCGACCACAATCCCACCCAGGCCCTATTCCCATAACCCCCCACATTTGCCCTCCTAATCCCCTGACGCTAGGGTCAATTTAGCATGGCCAATCAGTAAATCCAGTAGTGTTTCAGGAGATTTTAGTTGTAAGAAGTGCATTAGATTGCAGCTTCTGGAGGAGCGTGTAAAGGAGCTGGAGGGGGAGGTAGAGGAACTCCGCATAATTCGGGAGGCGGAGGTGGAAGTTGATAGGAGTTATAGAGAAATAGTAACTCCTAGAAATGAGGCTTGGGTCAATGCCAGGAGGAGGGGTAAGAAGCAATCGGGAAGACAATCCCCTGGGGCGGTTCCCCTCCATAATAGGTTTTCGGTGCTGGAGGCTACAGTTGAGGAGGAATCAACTGAGCATAGAGAGCAGATCTCTGGGGGTGAGCCGAGTGAGAAAGCTCAGGTGGTTAGGGGCTGTAAAAGACTGGGCCTTGTGATTGGGGACTCCACAATTAAGGGGACAGATAGGAGGGTCGGAACTAAAGGTAGGGACTCAGGGTTGGTGTGTTGCCTACCAGGGGCTGGGGTCCGGGATGTGTCTGACAGGGTATTCAGGACTCTTAGGGGGGAGGGAGATAAACCACAAGTTATTGTACATGTGGGGACACACGACATAGGGAGGATAGGGGAAGGGGATATTAGGCAGGGATTTATGGAGTTGGGGTGGAAACTAAAGGCCAAGACTGACAGAGTGGTTATCTCTGGACTCTTGCCTGTACCACGGGATAGTTTAGAGAGGAATAGGGAGAGGGAAGGTTTGAATTCATGGCTGAAGGGATGGTGCAGGAGGGAGGGGTTCAGGTACTTAAGCAATTGGGGCTCGTACTGGGGAAGGTGTGACCTCTATGAGAAGGATGGTCTACACCTTAATCAGAAGGGGACCAATATCCTGGGGGGTAAATTTGCTAAGGCCATGCAGGGAGGTTTAAACTGATTCGGGGGGGGGGAGGGATCCTGAGTAGTGGGGCTGAAAGTGAGGGATGCATGGATGGGGACTGCAATGCACGGCATTGCAGAGGTGGGGTGGAGCAGGGTTTGAAATGTGTATACTTCAATGCCAGGAGTATTCGCAATAAAGTGGGTGAACTTGCAGCGTGGATCAGTACCTGGGACTTCGATGTTGTGGCTATTTCAGAGACATGGATAGAGCAGGGGCAGGAATGGATGCTGCAGGTCCCGGGGTTCAAATGTTTTAGTCGAAGTAGGGAAGGAGGTAGAAGAGGGGGAGGGGTAGCATTATTGGTCAGAGATTGTATCACAGTGTCAGAGAGGAGGTTTGATGAGGACTTATCTGTTGAGGTAGTATGGGCGGAGATTAGAAATAGGAGAGGAGAGGTCACCCTGTTGGGAGTCTTTTATAGACCTCCTAAAAGTTCTAGAGAGGTTGAGGAAAGGATTGCGGAGTCAATCCTGCTTAGGAGTGAAAGTAATAGGGCAATTGTTATGGGGGATTTTAACTTGACTAATATTGACTGGAATTGTTATAGCTCTAGCTCGTTAGAGGGGTCAGTTTTTGTTCAAAGCGTGCAGGAAGGTTTTTTGACTCAGTATGTAGACAGGCCAACTAGAGGTGAGGCTATATTGGATCTGGTGCTGGGAAATGAGCCAGACCAGGTGCTAGACTTGGAAGTTGGTGTGCATTTTGGTGATAGTGACCACAATTCGGTTACGTTCACCTTAGTGATGGAAAGGGATAGGCATGAACCTCGGGCCAGTGGTTTTAGCTGGGGGAAGGGTAATTATGAGGCTATTAGGAGAGAATTAGGAAACATAGGTTGGACTAGGAGATTACAGGGACTGGGAACGTCCGACATGTGGAGTTTTTTCAAGGAGCAGCTACTGCGAGTCTGTGATAGGTATGTCCCTGTCAGGCAAGGAGGAATTGGTAGGGCTAGGGAACCGTGGTGCACCAAAAAAGTTTCTTTGTTGGTTAAAAAGAAAAAGGAGGCTTATGTTCGGATGAGACGTGAGCACTCGGGTAGTGCACTAGAAAGCTTTAGATTGGCTAAGAGGGAGTTGAAGAGCGAGCTTAGAAGGGCTAAAAGGGGACATGAGAAGACTTTGGCGGATAGGGTTAAAGAGAATCCTAAGGCGTTCTATAGGTATGTCAAGAACAGAAGGTTGGTTAGGGCAAGTTTAGGGCCAGTTATAGATGGCAGAGGGAAGTTATGTGTGGAACCGGAGGAGATTGGTGAAGCATTGAACCAATATTTCTCTTCGGTGTTCACGCAAGGGGACATGAATATAGCTGAGGAGGACACTGGGTTGCGAGGGAGTAGAATAGACAGTATTACAGTTGATAAGGAGGATGTGCAGGATATTCTGGAGGGTCTGAAAATAGATAAATCCCCTGGTCCGGATGGGATTTATCCAAGGATTCTCTGGGAGGCAAGAGAAGTGATTGCAGAGCCTCTGGCTCTGATCTTCAGGTCGTCGTTGGCCTCTGGTATAGTACCAGAGGATTGGAGGTTAGCGAATGTTGTCCCATTGTTTAAGAAGGGGAACAGAGACTTCCCCGGGAATTATAGACCGGTGAGTCTCACTTCTGTTGTCGGCAAGATGTTGGAAAAAATTATAAGGGATAGGATTTATAGTTATTTGGAGAGTAATGAATTGATAGGTGATAGTCAGCATGGTTTTGTGGCAGGTAGGTCGTGCCTTACTAACCTTATTGAGTTTTTTGAGAAAGTGACCAAGGAGGTGGATGGGGGCAAGGCAGTGGACGTGGTATATATGGATTTTAGTAAGGCGTTTGATAAGGTTCACCATGGTAGGCTTCTGCAGAAAATGCAGATGTATGGGATTGGGGGTGATCTAGGAAATTGGATCAGGAATTGGCTAGCGGATAGGAAACAGAGGGTGGTGGTTGATAGTAAATATTCATCATGGAGTGCGGTTACAAGTGGTGTACCTCAGGGATCTGTTTTGGGGCCACTGCTGTTTGTAATATTTATTAATGATCTGGATGAGGGTATAGTTGGGTGGATTAGCAAATTTGCTGATGACACCAAAGTCGGTGGTGTGGTAGACAGTGAGGAAGGGTGTCGTAGTTTGCAGGAAGACTTAGACAGGTTGCAAAGTTGGGCCGAGAGGTGGCGGATGGAGTTTAATGCGGAGAAGTGTGAGGTAATTCACTTTGGTAGGAATAACAGATGTGTTGAGTATAGGGCTAACGGGAGGACTTTGAATAGTGTGGAGGAGCAGAGGGATCTAGGTGTATGTGTGCATAGATCCCTGAAAGTTGGGAATCAAGTAGATAAGGTTGTTAAGAAGGCATATGGTGTCTTGGCGTTTATTGGTAGGGGGATTGAATTTAGGAGTCGTAGCGTTATGTTGCAACTGTACACAACTCTGGTGCGGCCGCACTTGGAGTACTGTGTGCAGTTCTGGTCCCCACATTACAGGAAGGATGTGGAGGCTTTGGAGAGGGTGCAGAGGAGGTTTACCAGGATGTTGCCTGGTATGGAGGGGAGATCCTATGAGGAGAGGCTGAGGGATTTGGGATTGTTTTCGCTGGAAAGGCGGCGGCTAAGAGGGGATCTTATTGAAACATATAAGATGATTAGAGGTTTAGATAGGGTGGATAGTGATAGCCTTTTTCCTCTGATGGAGAAATCCAGCACGAGGGGGCATGGCTTTAAATTGAGGGGGGGTAGTTATAGAACCGATGTCAGGGGTAGGTTCTTTACCCAGAGGGTGGTGAGGGATTGGAATGCCCTGCCAGCATCAGTAGTAAATGCGCCTAGTTTGGGGGCGTTTAAGAGATCCGTAGATAGGTTCATGGACGAAAAGAAATTGGTTTAGGTTGGAGGGTCACAGTTTTTTTTTTAACTGGTCGGTGCAACATCGTGGGCCGAAGGGCCTGTTCTGCGCTGTAATGTTCTATGTTCTATGTTCTATGTTCTAATCAACCTAACCCGCACATGTTTGGACTCTGAGAGGAAACCGGAGCACCTGGAGGAAACTCACGCAGACACGGGGAGAATGTGCAAACTCCACACAGACAGTGACCTGAGACTGGAATTGAACCCGGGTCCATGGCGCTGTGAGGCAGCAGTGCTAACCACTGTGCCACCGTGCCGCCCCTATTGACTTTCATTTTCATGCATCAGATACCTACAATCCCATAAAAATTCAATTAAAAAAAATATCTGGAATTATGAATCTACTGATGTTCATGAAACCATTGTTGATTGTCATAAAAACCCACCTGGTTTCCAAATATCCTTTAGGGAAGGAAATCTGCCATCCTTACCTGGTCTGGCCTATCTGTGACTCCAGAGCCACAGCAATGTGGTTGACTCTCAACTGCCCTTGGGGACCTAGGGATGGGCAATAAATGCTGGCCAGCCAGCAATGTCCATGTCCCACGAATGAATGAATAAAAAAAGGGACATCGGACCACCCCTCACTTTCATCGGTGACATTGTTACCCCCCCACACTGACACGGGTCACTAGCATCAGAGCATCAGGACCCTCCCATGGGTCAACTGGCAGACCCTTGACATGGCCTTCCCCCCCCCCCCCCCCCCCACCCTGTCATGATCCTCTCCACACCACTGCCCTTCACAAGTCCCCAATGCATGATCCTACCCCCCATGCATAAATCACCCCCCCCCCCGGCCCGGTCATTGGGCATAGCCCCCACTTAAGCCCCACCTGCTCTCTTGCACTACCCCCTTGGCAATGCCTCTGGCACACTTACAGTGCCCAGGGTGCTAGATGGCCACTGCCCGATGGGCACCGCCTGGCCATCCCCTCCGACCACATGGGGGCTTCAGTTGTCTCCAACCTGGCCAGCGTGGCCATGGCGCCTGATCTCCACTCCTGCAAAGCTGTAGTGATTCTCGCCGGCGTGACATCTTGCTGGCGAGGTCGGATTCATCTGGGAAGGGTAAAGCAGCCATGTTGGACTCCCTACTTGTATAGAGATCCAGGCAATCTGAGGCTCGAAGCCATTCTCAGATTTCTGGCCTCCCATTTCCCGATTCCCGCTGGCGAGATTGCCTTCCCACGAACCGCAACAAGGGCTCAAAATCACCCTGTACAGCTCAAAAATCTGATGACATATCGCCTGAAATTTCTATAGGGGTTCTTCCTGATCATTCAACGAAACAACAGTAGATGATGAGCGAGAATCATAGAGGAACATTGTAAATATTTGTTGCAGTGGGAGACCTGGGAAGCCTCCTCCTTGTCAGCATGACACATGTTGACATAGAGCCTGCGAATCTAAATGGTGTTGTGTGGAAAGCTCTTATAATCCTTTATACTTCATTAGATCTCAACACTGAATCGCATATTTCTTTGCTGGTCATTAGTATTGTTAGGCCATGTTATAGTTCAGTTTTTTTTTGTGGGATAGACTTTCAGATTAAAAACCTGCCAAATTCTATAATAGAGGGGGATGTGGGGAGAAGGGTGGTGTGGTGTGCAACTTGTACATTCCAGTCAGAAACTGAGAATTTAAAGGAAAATTGATAACCACTGGAGTGTAACTTGAATGCTGCTGGTGATTGCAAATGGTAAAATCTTCTAAATTCAATGTAGTTTGTTCTGAAAGGTAGCCAGTTATTGAATGTCTGTTCAATATAGCGAGAGGATCTGTACAGTTCCTCTGGAATCGAGGGCAGGAGGGGCACACAAGTCCCAGAAGTAAGTTGAAACAAATGTGCCTCGACTGACCTGGTTGACTGAATATAAATACTTTGAAGCAGTGTCCAAGTCAAATATCTGTTCCATTCTCTGTCACGGAACTCGGATTGGTGGAGTCTTATCAGTATTATACAGGAATTCCCTCAGGCAACTGCAGGTCATCCTTGACAGAAGAAGCCAGCGCACACAGCCACATGCACTCTCAATCACACAAAAGCTCATTTCTGTTTAACCAATTCTAATCCCAGGCCTCAACTGATTCACTGCACTCTCCTTTATGCTTTTTATCGCGCCGCCCCCTTGCCAACGAATATAGAAGTATTCCCAATGTTCCTTCCTATATGCATCCTCAAGCTGTCAGTCACCGTAATAGCTTTCTATGTTGGACACCATTTGTATTTATAGATCACTCATAGAGTCATACAGTGCAGAAGGAGGCTATTCAGCCCATTGAGTCTGCACTGACCACAATCCCACCCAGGCCCTATCCCCACAACCCGATACATTTACCCCAGCTAGTCCCCCTGACACTAAAGGGCAATTTAGCATGGCTAATCCACCTGACCCGCACATCTTTGGGCTGTGGGAGGAAACCGGACCACCCGGGGGAAACCCACGCAGACACAAGGAGAATGTGCAAACTCCACACAGTGACCCAAGCCAAGAATCGAACACGGGTCCCTGGCGCTGTGAGGCAGCAGTGCTAACCACCGTGCCACCCATGCCGAATATTGTGAAATATTTCTCACTCGTTTCACATTACCTGACCTTCCAATCTAAAATCTAATTGGTTACTCATTATTTATGGAACTATGTTAAAGAGAGCTGCTCAGACAGTTCTCTTTTGGAGAGTGATGGTGGCTCAGTTATCTTGGGTTGATTTAGTCACAGGATGTTGGGCATCACTGGCAAGGCCAGCATTTGTTGCCCGTCCAGAATTGCCTTTGAGAAGGTGGTGATGAGCTGCCTCCTGGAATCTCTGCAGTACACCCACAATGTTATTAGGGAATTCCAGCATTTTAACCCAATGGCAGTAAAGAAACGACAATGTACTTCCAGGTTAGGTTAGTGTGGTTCCACAAGGTTGTTAAGGTGGTAAAGAATTTGGTTTGGGGATGTTGTTAAAGAAGCCCTGATAACTTGCTGCCGTGCATCTTGCGCAGTGGCGCACCTTGCTGCCACTATTCACCGGTGCTGGAGTGAGTGAATGGTTAAGGTTGTGGATGGGGTCAAGCGGGGCTGCTTTGCCCTGGATGGTATCAAGCTTCGTGAGTGTTGTTGGAGCTGCACCATTCCAGGCAAGTGGAGAATATTCCATCACACTCCCGACTTCTGCTTTCTAGATGGTGGAGAAATTTTGAGGGATTAGGAAGTGAGTTACTCGCTGTAGAATTTCCAGCCTCTGACCTCCTCTGTGTGGCTGTGATGTGGAGATGCCGGCGTTGGACTGGGGTGGGCACAATGAGAAGTCTCACAACACCAGGTTAAAGTCCAACAGGTTTATTTTGTATCACGGGCTTTCAGAGCGCTGCTCCTTCATCAGGTGAGTCACCTGATGAAGGAGCAGTGCTCTGAAAGCCCGTGATACAAAATAAACCTGTTGGACTTTAACCTGGTGTTGTGAGACATCTTACTTTGTGTGGCTGGCCTATTTAAGCTTCTGGTCAATCTGGCAATCTGCAGGATGTTGATGGTGGGGGAATCAACAATAATATCATTGAACATTAAGTGGAGGTGATTGAATTCTGTCTTGTTGGAGGTGGTCATTGCCTGGCACTTGTGTGATGTGACTATTACCTGCCATTTATAAACCCAAGTCTGAATGTTGTCCAGGTCTTGCTGTGTACAGGCACGAACTACTTCAGCATCTGAGGAGTTGTAAATGGAACTGAACATTGCCGTGGAGTTTGAATGTTCTCCCCATGTTTCCTCTGGGTGCTCTGGTTTTCTCCCACACTCCAAAGATGTGCCGGTTAGGTGGATTGGCCATGCTAAATTGACCCTTAGTGTCCTAAGATGTGTAGGTTAGGTGGATTAGCCATGGTAAATGTGTTGGGGGTGGGCCTGGGTAAGATGCTCTCTCTGAGAGTCGGTGCAGACTCGATCAGCTGAATGGCCTCCTTCTGCACTGGAGGGATTCTATGATTATGTTATCATCACTTAACATCCCTACTTCTGACATTATGGATGGAAGATTATTCATGAAGCAGCTGAAGATGGTTGGGTCTTGGACAATATCTTGAGGAAGTGCTGGAGTGATGTCCTGGAGTTAGACACTTGGCCTCCAACAATCACAATCATCTTCCTTTGTACTATGTATGGCTTCAATCAGTGAAGAGATTTTTTTTCCGATTCCCACTGAGTTCAGTTTTACTAGGGCTCCTTGACACCAGACTCAGTCAAGTGCTACTTTGCTGTTAACTGCAGTTACTCACATCTCATCTCCGGAATTCAGCTTTTTTGTCTATGTTTAGACCAAAGCTGGATTGAGGGCTGAAGCTGAGTGACCCTGACCAAAACCAAACTGAGCACCAGTGAACAGGTCGTTGCTGAGTCAATGCTGCTTAATAGCACCATCCACAATTTCTTCCATCACTTTGCTGATGATTCAAAGTAGGTCGATAGGACGGTAATTGCCTGTATTGGATGTGTCCTGTTTTCTGTCATCAGGACGTACGTGGACAACTTGGGTGATTGTCAGCGTTGTAGTTGCACTGGAACAGGTTGGTTAGAGGTTTGGCTAATTTATGGAGCACCAACTTACAACCAGGAGATAGTCAAGGCTGATTTCCTCAGCTACAATCCAGTACTCTCTGTCATTTCTTGATATCATGTAGAGTGAAACAAATTTTTGAAGGACAGCTTCTGTAATGGCAGGGACATTAAGTGGAAGTCAAGATAGATCATCCACCCTGCATTTCTGACTGAAGATGGTTTCAAAGGACAGGATTTTCCAGCCTCTCCCATTAACCATTTCAGACAGCTTTGCAGAGTCAACCATGCTGAAGTGAGTCTGGAGTCAGTTATAGAGCAGACTGGATAAGGATAGCTGATTTACTTCACGAAAGGATATTGTTGAGCTAGATGGGCTTTTACAATAATCTGATCACTTCATGGTCAGTATTTTTAATGATGTGGAGATGCCAGTGTTGGACTGCGGTGGGGCACAGTAAGAAGTCTCACAACACCAGGTTCAAGTCCAACAGGTTTATTTGGAATCACGAGCTTTCGGAGCCCTGCTCCTTCCTCAGGTGAGTGACTCACCTGATGCAGGAGCAGTGCTCCGATAGCTCGTGATTCCAAATAAACCTGTTGGACTTGAACCTGGTGTTGTGAGTATTTTTGATGCTAGTTTTTTTTTTCTTGTCACTCCAGATTTATTTAATTAATTTGAATTTAAATTTCCCAGATGCTACAGTGAGATTTGAACTCTGGTCTCTGAATTCATTTATCCAGGCCTCTGGATTAGTAACCCGGTAAAATAATTATCATATTGCCATATCCCCAAAACCGTTCATTGGATGGATATAACAGGTTGTCTGTGTTTTCATTGTACGTGGTACATTTGTAAGCTTTGCAGTGTTGCTCTGGGAGGCATTGTCAGAGTTAAAACAAATTGGAAGTATCATTCTCTGGGCTACACTCTGGGGCCTCCTAGTGGTCAGGTGTAAAACAGCTTTCACAACCCAAGGAGCCAGAGGTCTAACTGCCTCTTAACCAGCCAAAGTGCACAACTTGGGTATTTTCTGATGTCAAAAGTATTTTATAAATCCAAGTTGTTGATGTGTAATCAGTGAATCAAAAAGTAAGAGCCTGCTAGAAATTCAAAAATAAGCAAGTATAGTGGCATAGTGGTTAGCACTGCTGCCTCACAGCGCCAGGGGCTCGGGTTCACTTGGGTGACTGTGTGGAGTTTGAACATTCTCCCCGTGACTGTGTGGGTTTCCTCTGGGTGCTCCGGTTTCCTCCCACAGTTGAAAAATATGCAGGTTAGGTGGATTGGCCATGCTAAATTGCCCCTTAGTGTATCAAGATGTGTAGGTTAGGGGGATTAGCTGGGAAAATACGTGGGGTTATGGGGATAGGGCCTGGGTAAGATGCTCTTTCGGAGAGTCAGTGCAAACTCGATGGGCCGAATTGCCTGCACCTGCACTGTAGGGATTCTATGATTTGACAGAAAAACATTATATGGTGCTTTTTATGACCACGTACATTCCAAATCACTTTGTAGCTGATGAAGTATTTTTGAAGTGTAGTCGCTGTTCTGACGTAGGAAAAGTGGTCATTAATTTGTGCATAGTAAGGCCTCACAAACAATGATAGTGACCAGATAATCTGTTTCAGTGAGGTTGACTGAGGAATAAATACTGGCCAGAATACCAGGAATAACCTCTTTGAAATAGTGCCATTGGATCCATGCATCCACCTGAGAGGGCCTTAGTTGAACATCTCATCTGAAAGTCGATACCTCCGACAGTCCAGTACTCCCTTAGGACTGTATTGGAGTGTTAGCCTTGATTTTTTTAATCCGCCATCTTCTGATGCAGAGGTGAGAGTGCTGCCAGGCTCAGGTACATTTATGGGGACTAAGGAATAGCTGAATTGACTCCTAAGCTGTGATTTATATTATATGATTCTCACATCTGGGTACATGATAGCTATTTTGCTTTAAGGCCACATACCGTTGCGGGACTGATCTTTTGTCTTCATTGGCACGAGATGAAGACTGTCTTTTTTCAGCCTGTAGCATAATGTTTCCTACGATATCTTATGATTTCTCTCTGACACTGGGTGAAGCCCAAGTCCAACAATGACAGCATCTTTCTGGATGGTTTTTGTCCTCTGCAATAGCTTATCTTTCTCAGTCTGCACTGCAACGACCAAAATGCTGCAATCCTTAATACAGGAGGGCAACTCTTACATATCTCTGCTATACAGGCTAAAGAGATATAATAGTGATGCTGCTGAATGGATATATACTGTCAATACTGAATTGTAAAATATTCCTGATGCACTTTAATCCTCTGGGTGGGATTTTACGGACGCACTCGTCCCAAAATTGTAAAATCCCGCCTGAGGTCACCGGACCTTTCCATGGTCTGCCCTTCGCCCGCTCCGCCTCCTGTGACAGGCGGAATGGTAAAATTTGCCCCTATATCCCTGGAACAGCGTAGATACTACAAGGGGTGGCACAGTGGTGAGCACAGCTGTCTCACAGTGGCAGGGACCCGAGTTCGATTCCCAGCTTGGGTCACTGTCTGTGTGAAGTCTGCACGTTCTCCCCGTGTCTGTGTGGGTTTCCTCCGGGTGCTGATTAGGTGCATTGGCCTCACTAAATGCTCCCTCAGTGTGCCCGAACAGGCGCCAGAGTGTGACGACTAGGGAATTTTCACAGTCACTTCATTGCAGTGTTAATGTAAGCCTACTTGTGACACTAATAAATAAACTTAAACTTATGGAAACGTAAACATAAGGAAAATGAAAACACAACTTGAACTTTTAGCTGGAAGGATGGAAACTATTTCCATGGATACAAAACACGTCAACTCCTTCGTCTTATCACTTAATCATTTTGTGCTAGTGATGCTTGGAACAGGGAGATATTATAGTTGAACATATGACTAAAGAGATGGTGTCGGAGGGAGGGCTGGGAGATGGATTACTGGGATGTCTTCTGGGGAAGGTGGGACCTGTACAAGGAGGGCAGATTGCACCTGAACTGGAGGGGCACCAATGTTCTGGGCAGGAGGTTTGCTAGTGCTGTTCGGGAGGGTTTAAACTAATGTGGCGGGGGGGGTGGGAACCGGAACAGCAGGCCAATAAGTGTAGACACTGGAAAAACAAGTGAGACTGAGATAAACATAGCGCAGAGTAAGAGCAGGCAGAGGGAAGCCTCAGGGCTCAGCGGGACTGGAGGTCTGGAGTGCGTTTACTTCAATGCAAGGAGTATAACAGGTAAGACTGATGAACTGAGCGCCTGGATTATTGCATGGAATTATGATGTAATTGCAATTACGGAGACATGATCAAAGGAGGGACAGGACTGGCAGCTTAACATTCCGGGATATCGTTGTTTTAGACGGGACAGGAGGGGAAACAGAAGGGGTGAGGGACTTGCATTGCTGATTAGGGAGCAGATCACAGCTGTGTTGAGGGAGGACATATTGGAGGGATCTTGTAGTGAGGCATTATGTGTGGAGCTCAGGAATAGGAATCACAATGTTGGGAGTGTACTTTCGACCTCCCAGTAGCCCGCAGGAGACAGAGGAGCAGTTGTGCAGTCAGAGACTGGAAAGGTATGAAAAAAGCAGGGTAGTTGTGGTGGGTGACTTTAACTTCGCCCATATTGACTGGCAACACAGCTGGCCAAGGTGATTAAGAAGGCATATGGTATGCTTGCCTTCATTAGCTGGGGCATTGAGTACAGGAGTTGGGAAATCATGTTGCGGCGATATAAAACCTTGGTGAGGCCACATTTGGAGTATTGTGTGCAGTTCTGGTCACCACACTACCAGAAGGACATGGAAGTGTGCAAAGAAGGTTCACCAGGATGTTGCCCGGTCTCGATGGTGTTGGCTATGAGGAGAGGTTGAATAAACTAGGATTGTTTTCACTGGAAAGCCGGAGGCTGAGGAGAGACCTGATAGAGGTCTACAGAATTATGAGAGGCATAGATATGGTGGATAGTCAAAGGCTTTTTCCCAGGGAGGAAGTGTCAATTACAAGGGGGCGCAAGTTCAAGGTGAGAGGGGGGAAGCTTAAGGGAGATGTGTGAGAGACGTTTTTCACTCAGAGAGTGGTGGGTGCCTGGAACGCGCTGCCAGAGGAGGTGGCAGAAGCAGGCACATTAGCAACATTCATGAGGCATCTAGATGGGTAAATGAATAGGGAGGGAATAGAGGGATACGGACCGAGTAAGGGCAGAAGGTTCTTTTTTTAGTTAGGGCATAATGATCGGCACAGGCTTGGAGGGCTGAAGGGCCTGTTCCTGTGCTGTACTTTTCTTTGTTCTTTGTTCGTCCAGTGCCTGTAGCTTTGAGTCCAGGAAGCCTACTTGTCCCAAGCCTTTGTCAATCCCGTTCTGAGCCAGGCTTTCGGAACTGCAGCTCTGGAATAATGGCATCCGCAATCTTCCCTCCTCCTGTGTGGTCTCTGCTCAGAAATCAAAACCTTTCCCAAGCACTGTGTTTTTCACAACCCCCCTGTATATTAACATATCAATTTATTGTAAACAAGCATCAGACACAGTGGAGAAATCAGAATTGGGCATTCACACTCAGCATCCATATATTATTATTTAGGTAAAGCTAAACCTACCATAGTCCCAGATGACCATAGGATGTGACTGGAAGTGATTTAACCTGAGGATCACCACACCTCAGGCAAGAGACAAGGTTGAGAATAATCTCAGTCGGGACAGGAATTATTATTAATAATAAATAATATGATTGTGAATAATGAATAATTTATAATAATAACTTAAACATTATTGTGTGTCACAGCACTGAACATCAGGTTGGGAAAACACCAATGGCTTAAGGCATATGTTACTGGGAACATAAATTCTCTTTTTAATTTACCAGATGTAGCGTCGCCGGCTAACTCAGCATTTATTGCCCATCCCTAGTTGCCCTTGAGAAGGTGGGGGTGGAGAGCTGCCTTCTTGAATCTCCACAGTCCCTATGTTGTAGTCACTCCCACTGTGCTGCCAGGGAGGCGGTTCCAGGATTTTGACCCAGCGACAGTGATGAATGGTGATATGTTTCCAAGTCAGGATAGTGAGTGCCTCGGAGGGGAACTTGCAGGTAGTGGTGTTCCTATGTGTCTGCTGCCTTCGCCCTTCTAAATATGCCACTTGGCACCAGCAGCCTAGGAACTGTTAGAACAATAAAATGCTATCTATGAGCCTCTCCCAGAATGTCCCTATTCCTTCTCAAATTTTCCCCTTTTATCTCCTCCTTTGCACAAAACCTCTGTCTTTTCCTAAAGTACAGTTCCATGGATGATGGGACCAGGCCTGTTCCTCAGTCCCATGTCAGATGTTCACATGTGAAGCTAGACGATGGATATCAGTCGGCTATTTGGCTGTGGAAAGCATCACAGCCGAGCTCAATTATTTTCTCTTGGGGCATTCACACATGTGCACTTTACAGTTCCAGCCACTGATTTATATTCTGGTGCAAGAGAGACTCATCCACAGAGACTGAGTCCAACTGTATCCTCTCATACGCTGCCTCACTGGAGATCACCTGGCTAAACAAAGACCCCGGATCTGTGGGTCTGGCTGCATCAGTGTCTTCAATTACTAATTTACAAAATAACAACTCAGTGTATCTTTTATTCTTCAGCCAGTTTCTGTTTGAAATGCATTCTACACTTTAGAAATATTAAAATAATCATAGAACCCTACAGTGCAGAAGGAGGCCATTCAGCCCATCGAGTCTACACCGACCACAATCTCACCCAGGCTGCACCCCCACGACCCCATGCATTTACCCTAGCCAGTCCCCCTGACCCCAAGGGGCAATTTAGCATGGCCAATCCACCTAACCCACACATCTTTGGACTGTGGGAGGAAACCCCATGCAGACATGGGGAGAACATGCAAACTCCAATATGTGTTGAACCTAGATGAGAAACATGGCAACTACATACCTTCGCAGAGAAAGACTCAGCATCCAATTGTGGACTTGTTTTTGAATCAGTCCTTCATTCACTTTTTTGATTTCACCGTTCTTACAGCCAGATTCTGATATTATATAATATGTGATTGATATAAACGATCTGGAAGAAGGTGTAACTGGGGTGATCAGTAAATTTGCGGACGACACGAAAATGGCTGGACTTGCAGATAGTGAGGAACATTGTCAGAGGCTACAGAAGGATATAGATAGGCTGGAAATCTGGGCAAAGAAATGGCAGATGGAGTTCAATCCAGATAAATGCGAAGTGATGCATTTTGGTAGAACTAACGTAGGGGGGAGCTGTACGATAAATGGCAGAACCAGAAAGGGTGTAGATACGCTGAGGGGCCTGGGTGTGCAAGTCCACAGATCCTTGAAGGTGACGTCACAGGTGAAGAAGGTAGTGAATAAGGCATATGGCATGCTTGCCTTTATAGGACGGGGCATAGAGTATAAAAGTTGGGGTCTGATGTTGCAGTTGTATAGAACGTTGGTTCGGCCGCATTTGGAATACTGCACGCAGTTCTGGTTGCCACACTACCAGAAGGACGTGGAGACTTTAGAGAGAGTGCAGAGGAGGTTTACCAGGATGTTGCCTGGTATGGAAGGGCTTAGTTATGAGGAGAGATTGGGTAAACTGGGGTTGTTCTCACTGGAAAGACGGAGGATGAGGGGTGACCTAATAGAGGTGTATAAAATAATGAAAGGCATAGATAGGGTGAACGGTGGGAAGCTTTTTCCCAGGTCGGTGGTGACGTTCACAAGGGGTCATAGGTTCAAGGTGAGGGGGGGGTGGTTTAACACGGATATCAGAAGGACGTATTTTACACAGAGAGTGGTGGGGGCCTGGAATGCGTTGCCGGGCAAGGTGGTGGAGGCGGACACACTGGGAATGTTTAAGACTTATCTAGATAGCCACATGAACGGAGTGGGAATGGAGGGATACAAATGAATGGTCTAGTTTGGACCAGGGAGCGGTGCGGGTTTGGAGGGCCGAAGGGCCTGTTCCTGTGCTGTATTGTTCTTTGTTCTTTATTATGCATCACAGGACTTGCCCCCCTGCACTCTCCGCATTTACCTGGATGTCTGAATCAACTAAAATCAGACGTCAGCCTTGGGGAAATGAAAATAAGTCTGAATGGGTCCTGTTAGAATGATCTTAATTTGGCAATGACCTTGGAACTCATCCTGAGAAAATAGCTGCGTAGGCGGAAGGGAGGGGAGAGACTTTGTTTATCACAGTGCTTGCTGTGTTCTGGAGAAAGTCGCCTGATCATGAGGGGGGCACTTTTAAGTATCATTAAAAAGCTGCAATGGGAAGCCATGGGACTGGCGTAAGGTCAGCTATTCCTCTTTCTATTTTAAATTGAAATTTGGTGTTTTGTTTTCTCTCCTTCCTTAACACCTCCCTCTCTTAAAGGCAGCTAAATTTTCCTTGAATCATGTTCCATCAGCCTCAAACATCTGCTGGCACCTTTTCCAACAAAACCAAAGAACAATTCCTCTTCAGACACGAGGATAGCGAGAGAGAGAGAAAGCTGGTTAATCATTGGCAGGTGGGGCAACAACCCTACCTCGGAGGTAGCTCCTTAGATAGTGAACCAGAATCTAAACCCTGGGTGACTTTACGTTCCCTGATCCTGGGAATGTTGAAGTCAATCACTATGGACACTTCTGAGGGGGCGGCACAGTGGTTAGCACTGCTGCCTCACAGTGCCAGGGACCCGGGTTCAATTCCGGCCTTGAGTGACTGTCTGTGTGGAGTTTGCACCTTCTCTTCCCCCCCCCCCCCCCCCCCCCCCCCGTCCGCGTGGGTTACCTCCGGGTACTCCAAAGTTTAGGTAAATTGCCCCTTCGTGTCCCAAGATGTGTAGGTTATGGGGTTTAGCGAGGCAAATACGTGGGGCTATGGGGTAGGGCCTGGATGGGATGCTCTGTTGGAGAGTCGATGGGCCGAATGGCTTTCTTCTGCACTGTAGGGATCGTATGCCACCTCCTCCTTGATAACCTCCCGCCGTGAATGCTTCAGTTCCCTTACTGCTTGACCTCATTAGGGGAAATTAAAACCATTTTAAATTTATGCTTCAAATATCCATCCCTGGTGCACACACTGCCCTGCTGTCGTGCGAAGCCATCCGGTGACAGCGAACGTGTGAGTTGTTAAACATTCCTCATATTTCCTAAAAAATTATATAAAACATCCTCATTACCATCTGCGCGATGTTGGTGTATTCCCAATCAGTGGGTGTCCGCAGATTCACAATCCAGCGAGAATACATTCCTCATTCATTAAGTCTTCATATCTGACCAAATTTGCAACGTTGTCTGGGGACTCAGACAAGCACAGTTCCATACCTTTCTGTTGGATTAAACTGTCAGGCAGGAGGTGACTAATTCCGGCTAACACACAGTAGTTATTATTGCACAGAGCGCTTTTCCCCCCCTTTAAATTATTATTTTGTTTTTATGACTGTCTGAGCATCCCCACACAACATAGCCTTGTGAGAAAAGAGGAGCTCGAACCTAGTAGTGGGATTAATTACCCTTCTCACGGATCTTCAGAGCAGTGTAATCTGCAGTAGCTGATTGCAACCTGCTCGCATTACCTCCATCCACACATCAGCCGTGTCCCCGGCGATATGAGCAGCTTTATTCAAGTGGAGGGGGAATTTATTTTTCCCTTCCCTGCCTTTTTGAATGAGTTGTTTTCATTTTTGTAAGCTGCAGAGGATTTGAATTTATGTTGCCAAAACCACTGCAAGGTTGAGAGCTCTGCCTGGCTAATGGTGAAAATGCTGCCAGCATTGAGAAGGAAGGGTGAGTACAGGAACGAAGCGTTGGGCAAGATAAAATATCTCAGCCATTTTGTACGTCGTAAAAAGTTGTAATTTTGTTTGGACGAATTGTTTTTTTTTCCTCTCGGGTTGGAGAATGTGACACTTCTCAGCTTCACACAGGCACAAAATAAAAAGCACCTTTCACATGTAATATTTCAAAGAGCCGGCATGTGTTTTGTGTTGTGGGAACAAACATCTGCATGATTTCATAGAAAGACAAGAAACCCATCGAATAGCGACACTTTTTTAAAACTCAAAGTGCTTTAAGTATGTGGTTAGATGAGTCCGATGAAGTGGTTCTATATTTGCATAGCGTGCTTGTATCTCTAGACTATTTATTACCCAGTGTTAGTGAGAGATGTAGTTGAGTATGAAACTAGTTTCTTTACTTTTAGTTTGTTTAGGCTCGTGGAATACCAGCGTTGGCACAGACCAGTTGGGCAGAGTGACTTGTCCTGTTTCTGTACTGTATATTCAAAATGTTATATAATCTATGTATGTTTGGATTGAAGTGTTCACTGACACTTCCCTGGGTGGCACAGTGGTTAGCACTGCTGCCTCACAGCGCCAGGGACCCGGGTTCAATTCCAGCCTCGGGTCACTGCCTGTGTGGAGTTTGCACATTCTTCTGTATTTGCAAGGGTTTCCTCTGGGTGCTCCGGTTTCCTCCCACAGTCCAAAGATGTGCGAGTTAGGTTGATTGGCTACGCTAAATTACCCCTTGGTGTCGGGATTAGCAGGGTAAATATGTAGGGTTAAGGGAATAGGGCCTGGGTGGGATTGTGGTCAGTGCAGACTTGATGGGCCGAATGGCCGCCTTCTGCACTGTAGGGATTCTATGAAAATGGAGGCAGTGTGAGGACGATGTTGTATGTCTTAAAGCATTCCAACTCTTTGACTACTTCAAGGCAGTGGGGTCGATCTTCACTCTGTGCTTTAGTGGAAACGGATTATATCAAATCAACAATCCGTTTTACATCTCTCCTGATTTTTATATCTGTTAAGTTCAAGATCTCACTAATCTCAATCCAGCACGCTGTGATATTATTTTAGGAACAGCTCCACTTCCTGCCTGTGATGTGACGGCAGCTGAATATACCCTGGCAGATGTTCCCAACTGGTCGCAATAGCCGAGGCCAGATTGTGAAACATGAACATGGAAGTGAACTTTGAAAATCAAAACTTGCTACAACACGAATAAGATGTTGCGTTTATGTCCCTGGGCCACTGATCAGCAACAGCTCCAACTTTGGAGATAATGTTGGCAGTGGTGCAGTGGTAATGTGACTGGACTAGTGATCCAGTCTCTGGGGAGGGGGCATGGGTTCAAATCCCACCAAGGCAGATGCGGAAATCTGAATTCAATAAAACATCTGGATCAAAAGTCAAATGGCGACCGCGAAACCATTGTCATAAAACACTAAGGTGTACCTTACCTGAGTATCTCTAACACGATATTATGTGGGTCACAAAGTTGTTGGGTCATCACTGCATATTCAAGGTAACCTTTGCAACACGCAGTCAAAGGTTTGCTAATTATAGACCCAAGCTACAGCCTGTATCGATTTCAATGTGCTTTACTCTCTATCTCACCTCTGCTTCATGGGTTTCCTGTGATTTTTTTTGTGAGAAACAACTTCAGTAAAATTTTCCGGAATTGATTCTTACCTGATGAAAATTTTGATGTCAGTGCAGCAGAAACAGAAGAAGAAGACACTTTTCAGAGCCAGCGGCGTCCCTGTCTTCAGGCTTTTAGAGAAAGAGTTTCACCATCTGCACTTCTTTGAAAAGAAATCAAGGCTGACTAAATTCAGCAGTAGGAATTGAATTCTTAGTGGCCACAGTGGAAATCTGCCCTAGATACTGCACTAATTAACAAATCTCGCTCAAGAGAAACTGCAATGTCCAGTACTCGTCGCTGTTATGAAATTCGGAGGTGAGGTACACTATTGGAAAAGAGAGGAATAAGAACATAAGAAATAGGAGCAGGAGTAGGCCATCTAGCCCCTCGAGCCTGCCCCGCCATTCAATAAGATCATGGCTGATCTGATAGTGGTTTAGTTCCACTTACCCGCCCGCTCCCCATAACCCTTAATTCCCTTATTGATCAGAAATCTATCTACCTGTGACTTAAACATCTCTTTCATGAGTGGCCCTTAGTATCTTAGTTCATCAAGATGGGGTATACCATTGTCTGATAATGTTTTTCTTTATTCGCTCATAGGATATGGACATAGCTGGCTGGGCCAGCATTTATTGCCCATCCCTGAAGAGTCAATCACATAGCTGTGGGTCTGGAGTCACATGCAGGCCAGACTATTTAATGAGAATCATTTTGTGGTCATCGTTAGACTTTTAATTCCAGATTTTTATTAAATTCACATTTCACCATCTGCCGTGGTGGGATTCAAACGCAGGTTCCCAAAGCATTACCCTGGGTCTGGATTACTAGTCCAGCGACAATATCACTGTCACCACTGCCTCCCCATATGCATGTATCTTCTCAGAGGAAGGTTTCAGTATGAAACAATTTTGCTGCAGAAAAGGCATTAAAGAAGAACTTCTCTGTAAGAATTGTCATATACTTCCCATCACTTGCCAGCTTGTGCCTTATGGTGCTCATGCAGGGTTTGTTTGTGTTATCATTACTACTTAAACACATTGAATGATCCAGATTTGACATCTGACAAGAATATCTTTGGTATCATGGGTTCCAACAAAGCAGTTGGTTTCTAGTCAGCTTTGGATGTTGAGACTGGTTCTTTATTGCCAATCAGGTATATGTGATGCTTAGTAAGGTTCTTAGACCTGCTGCTTGCCCTAAACCCAGAGCATGTTATAGCGGTGTGGACTGGTGTCAAGACAGCAGAGGGTGCGTATTTGTGGTTTAAACTCTCCTCAGAGCTTGTGTTTGTAGACCCTAATGTTCAGACAACAAATTACAGATTTCCCAATTGGTCTTCGTTGGCTCATGCAGTGTTAGCCTTTGCCTGGCCAATTGATGCACATACATCAAAAGTACTTCATTGTCTGTAAAGGGCATCCTGTTGTCCTGAGAGGTGCTATATAGATGCAAACCTTTTTTTCACCGTTCCTGAATTTTCAGGCTATGTGGGGTGTTCGGGAGTGCACTGCCTGTGTTAGGCCAAGATTCAGAAGCCTGTCCAGGGTATATTTTTGAGGGAGTGATGGCTAAATTTGAAGGGAGATAGTCACTTGTATAAGGCTTGCTAAGTTTGGGTGCTGATATAGTTCAGACTTTGTAAAGGTTGTGAAGGTAAAAAGGTGATTGGCAAAATCCTGTGGGTAGCATGATAAATGCCAGGCCTGGAAAAGGAATTGGTGCCTAGATGAGGTAACACAGCATTCGACTGTTGTCTTTGATGATTGGTGATGTAACAATGATGCTGACTAATTAGTTAGTGAGGAAGGTGGTCCAGTGGTCATCCACCCACCCTTTGCATTGCAACTAGGTGGCACTCAAGAAGGAGAACTTGAGAAGATAGCTGAGTGCTATTACCACTGGCAATGCCAGTCCTAGATAGTACAGCTCTGCATCTAACCATCTGCTCAGGCAGAATTTATGTAAGAAGTTACTTACACACTGTCATGCCATGTAAGAGTTGGTTGTGTGTTACCTATGAATGGTGTACCCACCTCTAGCACTGCCTGACTTGTGTGGACATCCCTCTGTTGTGTCTCCTCTTCCTCATGAAGCATAAGTGCAGTGGAGATTGCCAGTGGCAAATCCAAATTGTCTCAGTATAATGGACAACGCTAAGTTAGCCAAAAAGTGAAGCACAAAGTCGCCTTGACCAAGTATACTCTGCTGTAAAGTCTTTTGTGAAAGCTTTTGAAAACTACTTCTGCAAGCAACACAATCCATAACAAATTGTCCCTGCGGACAAACTAGTAAATACCAGGAAATTAGATGAGATGGGGGGAATTCTCCCAAAGATTTTCCACGTGTTGCAGCCAGTGAGAAAACTGGTGAGATTCCCATTGGGTGGTTTGGGCCGATTTACTTTGCAATTCTCCCGCAGTTAGGAAATATTTTGGAGCCTGGGGAAATTTGGGCGGCACGGTGGCACAGTGGTTAGCACTGCTGCCTCACAGCGCCAGGGACCCAGGTTCAATTCCGGCCTCAGGTCACTGTCTGTGTGGAGTTTGCATGTTTTCCCCATGTCAGCGTGGGTTTTCTTCGGGTGCTCCTGTTTCCTCCCACAGTCCAAAGATGTGCCAGTTAGGTTGATTTCCCCTTAATATGTGGGGTTGCGGGGATAGGGCACGGGTGGGATTGTTGTCATTGCAGGCTCGATGGGCCAAAAGACCTCCTTCTGCAGTGTAGAGATTCTATGATTCAGTGTGAGTAATTATGGGGTCAGTTCTGAAGGTGCCCAGGGCTAGGTTTTAATCTGTCTAATATTCTCTGGGTACCTCTTCACTCTCTGAAGTCACTGACTCTCACTTAAGGTCAGTGACACCCGTGGAGGGTCCCAGAGAACAGCAGAGTTACCCGTCGGCAGTTGAAACTTCTTGGGCAATTCTCACAGAAATCTGCATGTTGGGACACCCACATGGTCCAAAAACACTTCCAAGTCATACGTCTGGTCTCTGACAGTTTTGACACTAGAAGATTTGGCCCAGAAATGTTGAAATATGCAGAAATAGGACTCCACCAACCCAGCCTCAATACTAGTATTCCTCGGAGGCCATAGGAAAGGTTGATGCAAACTAGCAAAACCTACACTGTTAACTAGAATAGATGGGCTGAGTGCTTACCTTGCCTTCAGCCAAGAGGCTGGTCACCTGTAGTTACATTAACCTTTGCTGCCTCCAACTCTGTACCACCAAAACAAGGGATAGAATTTGTTGAAATAGTATTTTATGCTGTCTCACTTATATTACACTGCAAATGCTGTGGTGTGTGCTGTTGCATGCAGTATTGTGTTACAACTGCAGTTATAGCATTACAAGTAGGAGAAGCCTAATGCAGAGACAATTAAAATTCTGAAGTCAATGTTCTGACTGAGGGCCAGTGAGTTTTCTAACACTGGTAAACAGTCGAAGAACAGCTATTGATTTAGCAGTGATCTAATGCACAATTAATTGTTCGTTGTTGCACTCGATGTTTGAAAGCACAATGCAACATAGAAACAAGTCTGTACTTTCAAGGAGATTGAAGTGGATCTTTATTCATTTTTTTTCTTCTTTGGATATTTCTACGAGCAAATCTCAAAATTTCCGTGTTCATGGAGAATAAACAAAGGCAAAAATCAATTACTTTCTAAATATTAAACATTTACGGTGAGAGGAGGAATGTGACAATAGTTTCACACACCGAACACAACCCAGGTTAATGATACGTGAGCCATGAAATAGGATAAGGCCCAAAATCAGGCACAGGGATCGCAATGCTGGAATACCCCACAGCTATTTCCTCTGATGCAGCATCGTGCAAACTCCTGCCTGACTCGTCGATTTGGTAGAATTAAGAGGTCTGAGCCAATTAACCCCTTCACTCTCAAATTCCAGAATGATTCAAAGTGATCTCCATAACCATGACGGTGGTTACGTTTCAGTCAGTAGAAGGGAGACTTGAAACACGCTAAGGTGTGAGCGGTGCTATCAAAGCACAGCAGCAGTACTGTTGTGGCCGGGTAAAACCACCATCTCCACATGGTCACTCTGAATGACTGTGGCCTGATTGAGCCTGGGTAAGATGCTCTTTCGGAGAGTCTGTGCAAATGAGATGGGCCGAATGGCCTCCTGCACTGTCGGGATTCTGGGATCCTGGAAGTTCAGGCCTGAAGTGCTCAAAGCATCCTTTTATTCTCTTGCAGCCAAGCCATGGAGACCAGTTTAACCTAATCATTGCCTTGCCTTGCCATGATTTTCACTTCTCCCCCAGTGTACCCAAACAGGCGCCAGAGTGTGGCGACTAGGGGATTTTCACAGTAACTTCATTGCAGTGTTAATGTAAACCCATTTGTGACACTAATAAATAAAGTAACCTAAAGTTGTAAAAGATGACATGCAGTCATTACCTGCTCATGCCATGTCAGAGTCTAATGGCTCCATAAGTTTCCCCACTCAGACTCTTACCAGCTGTTCAACATTCCAGTGCTAACACCTGACCATGGAGGCTTTGGTAAACAATTATCTTATCTGGGATTCAAGGCACTGTTGTTTGTCTGGCTCTTTATTGAGGTCTCTGGAATTCCACTAAGATGTTGCGGGGTGAATTCTCTGGCCGCCCTGCTTGTATTCGTGTTGGCTGGAATTTTCCAGCTGTTCACGTCGGCAGGGCCTTCTGGTCCCACTGTCGGCATACCCCTGCCACAGGTTTCCCAGCCATGGGGGTGCAGTCAATGGAAAATCCCATTGACAGCGGTGGGACCAGAAGATCCCACCTCCAGCGAGCAGAACGCCACTTCCCACCATGAGAAACACGCTACAGAGAGGCCTTTGACCACCCCCCTCCCCCCCCCCACCCTCCACCTGACCCCGCTATCATAGAATCATAAAATCCTTGTAGTGCAAAAGGAAGCCATTTGGTCCATCAAGTCTGTGCCGACAACTATCCCACCCAGGCCCCATCCCTGTAACCTCACATATTTACCCTGTTAATCCCCCTGACACTAAGGGGCAATTTAACCTGCACATCTTTGGACTGTAGGAGGAACACAGTAAGAAGTTCAACAACACCAGGTTAAAGTCCAACAGGTTTATTTGGTAGCAAAAGCCACACAAGCTTTCGAAGCTCTAAGCCCCTTCTTCAGGTGAGTGGGAATTCTGTTCACAGAGTTTATAAAGACACAGACTCAATTTACATGAATAATGGTTGGAATGCGAATACTTACAACTAATCAAGTCTTTAAGAAACAAAACAATGGGAGTGGAGAGAGCATCAAGACAGGCTAAAAAGATGTGTATTGTCTCCAGACAAGACAGCCAGTGAAACTCTGCAGGTCCACGCAACTGTGGGCGTTACAAATAGTGTGACATGAACCCAATATCCCGGTTGAGGCCATCCGCGTGTGTGCGGAACTTGGCTATCAGTTTCTGCTCAGCGACTCTGCGCTGTCGTGTGTCGCGAAGGCCGCCTTGGAGAACGCTTACCCGAATATCAGAGGCCGAATGCCCGTGACCACTGAAGTGCTCCCCAACAGGAAGAGAACAGTCTTGCCTGGTGATTGTCGAGCGGTGTTCATTCATCCGTTGTCGCAGCGTCTGCATAGTTTCCCCAATGTACCATGCCTCGGGACATCCTTTCTTGCAGCGTATCAGGTAGACAACGTTGGCCGAGTTGCAAGAGTATGTACCGTGTACCTGGTGGATGGTGTTCTCACGTGAGATGATGGCATCTGTGTCGATGATCCGGCACGTCTTGCAGAGGTTGCTGTGGCAGGGTTGTGTGGTGTCTTGGTCACTGTTCTCCTGAAGGCTGGGTAGTTTGCTGCGGACAATGGTCTGTTTGAGGTTGTGCGGTTGTTTGAAGGCAAGAAGTGGGGGTGTGGGGATGGCCTTGGCGAGATGTTCGTCTTCATCAATGACATGTTGAAGGCTCCGGAGGAGATGCCGTAGCTTCTCCGCTCCGGGGAAGTACTGGACAACGAAGGGTACTCTGTCCACTGTGTCCCGTGTTTGTCTTCTGAGGAGGTCGGTGCGGTTTTTCGCTGTGGCGCGTTGGAACTGTTGATCAATGAGTCTAGCGCCATATCCTGTTCTTATGAGGGCACCTTTCAGCGTCTGGAGGTGTCTATTGCGATCCTCCTCATCCGAGCAGATCCTGTGTATACGGAGGGCTTGTCCGTAGGGGATGGCTTCTTTAACGTGTTTAGGGTGGAAGCTGGAGAAGTGGAGCATCGTGAGGTTATCCGTGGGCTTGTGGTACAGTGAGGTGCTGAGGTGACCGTCCTTAATGGAGATGCGCGTGTCCAAGAATGCAACCGATTCCGGAGAGTAGTCTATGGTGAGCCTGGTGGTGGGATGGAACTTGTTGATGTCATCATAGAGTTGTTTCAGTGATTGTTCACCATGAGTCCAAAGGAAGAAAATGTCATCGATGTATCTAGTGTATAGCGGAAGAAAATGTCATTGACATTGGACAGAGTACCCTTCCACAGTGGACAGAGTACCCTTCATTGTCCAGTACTTCCCCGGAGCGGAGAAGCTACGGCATCTCCTCCGGAGCCTTCAACATGTCATTGATGAAGACGAACATCATGCCAAGGCCATCCCCACACCCCCACTTCTTGCCTTCAAACAACCGCACAACCTCAAACAGACCATTGTCCGCAGCAAACTACCCAGCCTTCAGGAGAACAGTGACCAAGACACCACACAACCCTGCCACAGCAACCTCTGCAAGACGTGCCGGATCATCGACACAGATGCCATCATCTCACGTGAGAACACCATCCACCAGGTACACGGTACATACTCTTGCAACTCGGCCAACGTTGTCTACCTGATACGCTGCAAGAAAGGATGTCCCGAGGCATGGTACATTGGGGAAACTATGCAGACGCTGCGACAACGGATGAATGAACACCGCTCGACAATCACCAGGCAAGACTGTTCTCTTCCTGTTGGGGAGCACTTCAGCGGTCACGGGCATTCGGCCTCTGATATTCGGGTAAGCGTTCTCCAAGGCGGCCTTCGCGACACACGACAGCGCAGAGTCGCTGAGCAGAAACTGATAGCCAAGTTCCGCACACACGCGGACGGCCTCAACCGGGATATTGGGTTCATGTCACACTATTTGTAACGCCCACAGTTGCGTGGACCTGCAGAGTTTCACTGGCTGTCTTGTCTGGAGACAATACACATCTTTTTAGCCTGTCTTGATGCTCTCTCCACTCCCATTGTTTTGTTTCTTAAAGAATTGATTAGTTGTAAGTATTCGCATTCCAACCATTATTCATGTAAATTGAGTCTGTGTCTTTATAAACTCTGTTTGTGAACAGAATTCCCACTCACCTGAAGAAGGGGCTTGCAGCTCCGAAAGCTTGTGTGGCTTTTGCTACCAAATAAACCTGTTGGACTTTAACCTGGTGTTGTTAAACTTCTTACTGTGTTTACCCCAGTCCAACGCCGGCATCTCCACATCATGACTGTAGGAGGAAACCAGAGCACCCAGAGAAAGCCCACGCAGACACAGGGCGAATATGCAAACACCACACAGGCAACCCAAGCCGGAATTGAACCCGGGTCCCTGGTGCTATGAGGCAGCAGTGGTAACCATTGTGCCACAGTGCCGCCTGAGAAAAGTGTATAAAAATCTAGAAAGACTTTATATTTCCAAAATATTGGGTAGCTTAGGACTACTTAAAAATTCCAGTAGAGGAAGCTACTCTTCATTCATTGAGCAGGCAAATTGTAAATCTCATTATAAAACATGTTTAAATATATCTATAACCCACAAACAGTGGAAATCATCCCTCAGTATGCGCAGCAACATAACACAGAACGTAGTAACATCACGTGAAAAAATATGGTGCATGGCCATTGGCTATCAATAGCATATAAGGAAGGACCAACTATGGCCATTAACAGTTTTCCGCAACCCACACCCCGAGATCCACAAACTGCCCTCACTCACTCCTGGCCTGGGGTTCCTCAGTGATCCTGGCCTCTCCCTGAGTGTATCACTGCCAGCAGCCACCACTCCCACTGGCACTGCCTCCAATGCACAGCTACCAGCCTCTGATAGGCGGCAGCTAACACCCCCCCACCCCCCAGTCCCCCTCCACCGGTATCCTTGATCCCAGAGAAAGCATGTCCACCAAAGTGTGTGATGGCAAATACTATGGTGGGCCTTCCCCCAAAAGAGGCGATGTGGGACTCTAACTGGCATTTGATAACTCTCACAGTATTCAAAGAGTCTCAACAGATATTTATTCTTCACTGAGCTTTGCTAACTTCCCCAAGGAGAAAATCCTCTCCCCAAGGAGAGGAGAAAATTTATGCGAAGTTGTTTTACCCCTTGCAAGATACTTTCTGCAATACATTATTGTTCACAATTCTATCCTGGATATTTTGGATGCTGCTACTCTGACTTCAGGTACATTACGCACTAACAACAACTTTAGCATCTTTCACAACATAAGATGTGTCAAGATACATCACATGAGCATTATAAAGCAAACTTTTACACCAAGATACATCAGGTGATATGAGCGAAGTACTGCAGATGCTAGAGATCTGAAATGCAAACAGAAAGTACTGGAAAATCTCTCCAGCAGCATCTGCGCAGAGAGAAACAGAGTTAACGTTTTGGGTCCAATGGGAGTCTTACATAGAAACATAGAAGATAGGAGCAGGAGGAGGCCATTTGACCCTTCGAGCCTGCTCCACCATTCATCACGATCATGGCTGATCATCCAACTCAATAGCCCAATCCTGCTTTTTCCCCAAAACCTTTGATCCCGTTCGCCCCAAGTGCTATATCCAGCCGCCTCTTGAATACATTCAATGTTTTGGCATCAACTATTTTCTGTGGTAATGAATTCCACAGGCTCATCATTCTTTGGGTGAAGAAATGTCTCCTCATCTCGGCCTAAATGGTCTATCCCGAATCCTCAGACTGTGACTCTTGGTTCTGGACTCCCCCACCATCGGGAACATCCTTCCTGCATCTACCCTGTCTAGTCCTTCTTCAGAACCCCAGTGAAAAGTCACATGGACTTGAAATATTAACCCTTTCTCTCCCCAGGGATACTGCTGAGTTTTTCCGGAACTTTCTGTTTGCATTTTCAGGTGCTATTAGGGCAGTTAGCCAGGAGCATGATCGGAGGTAGATTTCAAGGAGTTTCTTAAGGGAGTAAAGAGAGGCAGTGAGGCAGGGAGGGAATTCCAGAGCTTCAGACCAAGGTAGCTGAAGGTACAGCCACCATTGGCGGAGAAATTAAAACTGGGGATGTACGAGACGAGAATTAGATGAGTGCAAATGGAGAGTTCGTGGGGCTGGAGGAAATACATTTGAGAGCAGGTGAGGTCATCAGGGCATCTGAAAAGATGATGAGAACTGGAAAACAGCACCAGGGACGCAGGTTCAATTCTGGCCTCGGGTCACTGTCTGTGTGGAGTTTGCACATTCTCTCCGTGTTTGTGTGGGTTTCCTCCAGGTGCTCCCGCAAGGCTGTGTAGGTTAGGTTGATTGACCATGCTAAATTGACCTTAGTGTCAGGGGATTAGTAGGGTAAATATGTGGGGTTACGGGAATAGGGCCTGGGTGGGATTGTGGTCCATGCAAACTCGATGGGCTGAATGGCCTCCTTCTGCACTGTAGGGGTTCTATGTTGGTTAACTGGGAACTAATATAGATCAGCAAGCACAGGGGTAATGGTCAATGGGAGTAAGGACACAAGCAGCAGAGTTTTGGATGGCCGCAACTTTGCAGAGGTTTGAATTGATTTATCTATTCATAGGATACGAGCATCCAGCATTTAGAACAGCATTAATTGCCCACCCACAATTTCGTTGAGAAATTAGTGACGAATGGTTTCCTTATACCCTTGTAGGTGTACCCTAGCCACTGTGCTATTAAGGAGGGAGTTCCAGGATTGTGGCACAAAAACGGTGAAATAATGGCAATATATTTCCAAGTTGAGATGGGGTGTGACTTGCAGGGGAGCTGGCAGGTGATGCACTTCCTTTCACCTGCTACCCTTCTTCCAGCAGTAGACATTCTGGGTTTGTAAGGTGGCTTGGCGAGTTGCTGCAGTGCATCTTGTAGATGGTACACACTGCTGCCAATGTGCATCAGTCATGGATAGAATGCCCGTCAAGCAGGCTGCTTTGCCCTGGGTGTTGTCAAGTTTCTTGAGTGTTGTTGGAGCTGCACTCATTAGGCAAGTGGGGAATATTCCATCACACTCCAGCCTTGTAGATGGTGAACAGGATTTGGAAAGACAGAATGTGTGTTACTCATCGCAGAACCCCATCTCCTGATCTGCTCCTGTAAGCACAGTATTGATGTGGCTGGTCTGGTTAATTTTTTGGTCAATGGTAAGCCCCAGAATGTTGATTGGAGGTCGTTTGGAATAAACAGTTTGAGAGGTATCAAAGAAATGGATGATGGTTTCAGCAGATGAACTGAGGCAGGAATGGGCAGCACAGTAGCACAGTGATTAGCACTGCTGCTTCACAGCTCCAGGGACCTGAGTTCGATTCCCGGCTTGGGTCACTGTCTGTGTGGAGTTTGCACATTCTCCTCGCGTCTGCGTGGGTTTTCTCCGGGTGCTCCGGTTTCCTCCCACTGTCCAAAGATGTGTGGGTTAGGTTGATTGGCCGTGCTAAAATTGCCCCTTAGTGTCCTGAGATGTGTAGGTTAGAGGGATTAGTGTGTAGAGGATATGGGGGTAGGGCCTGGGTGGGATTGTGGTCGGTGCAGACTCGATGGGCCAAATGGCCTCTTTCTGCACTGTAGGGTTTCTATGGTTCTCTGGTTTCTAGGAGTGGGCTTGGCATTGTTATGTAGATGAAAATAGATGATCCTAGTGAGAGCTAGAATACATAGTGGGAAGTTCATCTCGGGGCCAAATATGACACTAAGATTAGGATCAGTCCAGTTCAGCCTCAGACAGTTGCCGAGGGTGGAATGGATTCAGTATCTAGGGACCGGAATTTGGAGCAAGGACGCAAGACAATGGCTTTGATCTTCCCAAAATTTAACTGGAGGAAATTTCTGCTCATCCTGTACTGGATGTCAGACAAGCAGTGTAACAATTTAACAAAAGTAGAAGGGTCAAGAGAGGTAGTGGTAGAGATAGTGTCATCAGTGTACATCTTGTGATAGTAAAGCAAACATCTTTCGTAGCTGTTACTTTTCTTCATGTCCATATGTATCCTGTGCTTCTACTTCACACTAATATTTATACCTTTCCTTGCTTTCTCTGGCTGCCTTCTGACCAGATCCTCCAAACTGTTGACCTTGCATTGGCAGTCTGCATAACCAACTCTATGCCCTCATTTGTCCTCTCTGCCTATTCAGGGCCCATTCACAATTCAGCTATTCCGAACAAAGCAGTGTCTCAAGGATTTGCTCTGAATAATTTAACCATCTCACCATTTGTTCTGCCATTCTGCATATTGCTTTTGCAATCCAAAGCTTGATTAATGAACTTCTCGACTTTTACATGAGTTAAGTGGCTCATTAGCTGCGTGTGAAATCTTACAGGATCATTATCACAGGTGCAGTGTGACTAGTTAGTTTTTTATATTCCCACTGACGAGGTGTGATTCGCAAGACTCGCATTCTTCGAAACTTTGAATCCCTGTGATATTGTTAATTTCTGAAGAAAAGTGGGTAGCTTTCCAATTCCTTCAAACAGATGAAAGCATAAACCATGATGATGTCCAGGAACTGATGTTTTTAAGAAAGCCTTGAACGGATTTTTTTTTAGACTATTGAACAGTGAATTACTGAGCACCAGCACACACACCAATGTGAAACAACCGCCCCAGTATTAACAGGAAGGTGGGACAGATGCAGGAGGACCCTAGAAGGACAAAATCCCAGCAAAGCCAGTCAATGAGGCCTTCGGAATCTCAATAACTGGCCTCATGTCCTCTAGCTAGCCAGATTGACTACGTGGCTAGGAGGTGGGAGCCATGAGTTGGTTGCAGGTGAGCCTTCCTTACCATTTCTGGGGTAGGGGGAGAAGGGACAGTGATTGAAAATTGAGACCAAGGTGGCCAAAGAGCTAAAATAATATCAATGATCATGATTTTCACAATTATCAGAAGAGGCCATTCGGCCCATCAAGTCTGCACTGACTCTCTTACAGAGTATCTTACCCAGGCCCTCTTCCCGGCCCTATCCCGTAACTGAGGCTGAACTGGACTGATCCTAATCTTAGTGTCATATTTGGCCCCGAGATGAACTTCCCACTATTTTTTCTAGCTCTCACTAGGATCATCTATTTCCATCTACATAACATGGCTAATTTATCTAACCTTGGCACATGAAGGGGCAATTTAGCTTGGTCAATCCACCTAACCTGTGCATCTTTGGACTGTGGGAGGAAACCGGAGCACCCGGAGGAAATCCACGCAGACACGGGGAGAACATGCAAACTTCACGCAGACAGTGACCCAAGGCCGGAATTGAACCCAGGTCCCTGGAGCTGTGAGGCAGCAGTGCTAACCACTGTGCCACCCTGCTGCTCCAAAATTCTTGAGAACAGGATTGTGCTGCCACAGAACATTTGTGCCGTTAACTCTTTAAATAAAGGACTTGCATTTATGCAGAATATTCAAACGTCCACTTCGACATCCTAAAACACCTCATCCAAAGCACAGCAAATGACTGGCCAGGTAATCTAACACCCTTATCCTTCTTCAAATACTGCCAAGCAATATTTTACAATTCCTCTGAAAGGACACATTGGGGCCTCAGTTTAATCTTTCATCTACAAGACAGCACTTCCAACAGTGCAGCACTCCCTCAACACCGCAATGAAGTGTGATTCTGTGTCCAAATCTTTGAAGCAAAGCTTGACCCACAACCTTCTAACTCGGAGGCGGGACACAGTTTATGAAACTTTAATTATCATTAAATTAAATTATATAGCTCCTTTAATTGATGCAAAACAATATGAATGTGTACTGTACTTCAGTTAAATGTGCACACTTTGCAACATGTTGGTTGTGTCTGGTATCCAATTATAACTATATTATCTCTCTCACCTTTGTCATGCTACTGTCCAAGAGGCTAATCAATTAAAGTATTGTGATGTGACCAACCTTTGGCTCATGCTGTGAATAATCTTCTGTAAATAATCTGCGCCTGTAACTATGTAATAGTTCAAGACTGTTGCTGTGAATGTGCCAGGAATCACACAAGGTGAAAGATAATCCAATAAACGGCTGCTGCGTTGTTCTTCTCTGTTTATTTAATTCTTCTGCTGGGGCCTTTTTCATTTCCCTTTCACTGCTTATTGGATAATAACCAGCTAGCAGTGATTTTACAAAGTGATCACTCAGGCGATGGATTCTGTCAGTGTAACAAACGGTGAAACTTGAGTGGTTTGTGAATGACAAATTGAATAGCTGCCTTCAAGTGAACTCAGTAATTGTAGCAACGTTGAATGACAGAAATAGTGCCAGCTAATGCAGAAAAAATAAAAATGTCAAGACCTTTGGGATCCCCTAAATTTCCTCTTGAGTTTGAAAACCTACACATTATATAACACATAAGCACCATTTAACACTCTAAACCCTATAACAAACAACACGATTTGTAACAGCTTATTCAATATTACATGACGTACAATATAATGTTATCGTAGAACCCTACAGTGCAGAAGGACGCCGCCATTCGGCCCATCGAATCTGCACCAACCAAAATCCCACCCAGGCCCTATCTCTGTAACCCCATGCACGTACCCTAGCTAGTCCCCCTGACACTAAAGGGCAATTTAGCATGACCAATCTACCTAACTCACACTGTGGGAGGAAACCGAAGCACCCGGAGGAAACCCACGCAGACACGGGGAGAACGTGCAGACTCCACACAGACAGTGACCCAAGCCGGGAATCGAACACGGGTCCCTGGCGCTGTGAGGCGGCAGTGCTAAACACTGTGCCACCATGCTGCCCTAGTGCACTTATGCGCGCTACAATATGTAACATACTGTATGTCAATACAATATGTAGTGTTTATATTTATGTAAACACTGTATGGTGCAAAGCTATTTTGTTTAATATAAACAGTTGGCATTACCATTAAAATACCAGGAAAGAATCCCAGATAAAGACATAAGTACTCACTTGTTAAAATATCTAATGGTAATTTGTAACCTCGAGTGCATTTAATGTTTTATCAATTCCATTCAATTACTTGTTGAATTTTATTTGTGTAAAGCAGCTTCTGACCTAACTATGAGGGTGAAATTAGTCCTGCTGTGGTAATGTTTCTGCTTTTCATCCCTGTTGGATTGGTGTTTCATTTAATGTTTCCCTCTCCATTTTCCATGCTTTTGAAATACTTTTAAATAATAGCTTATGAAGATTAGATCATTCCTAATGTCGCAATCAAGCAGCATGGTGGCACAATGGTTAGTGCTGCTGCCTCACAGCTCCAGGGACTGTGGTTCAATTGTGGCCTTGGGTGACTGTGTCTGTGTAGAGTTCTCCCTGTGTCTGCCTGGATTTCCTCTGGGTGCTCTGGTTTCTTGCCACAGTCCAAAGGTGTGCAGGTTAGGTGGATTGGCTATGCAAAGTTGCCCCTTAGTGTCCAAAGATGTGTAGGTTAGGGGTATTAACCATGGTAAATGCATGGAGTTGCAAGTATAGGGCGGGTATGTGCCTCGCTAAGATGCTCCTATGGAAAGTCTGTGCAGACTCAATGGGCTGAATGGCCTCCTTCTATGGTTCTAATCCATTATTACTACCCACACTATAACTGTAACTTGGGGAGATATTCCCAGTTATTTAAGGGTGGGTAAGGCAAGATATGGACTTACAGGATCACTGAAGAGGAGTCTTCAGCATTTCCTGTTGAGATCAGAGATTTACTGACTGTGGGATGGGAGAATCATTGATGCAATAATAGCTCTCTACCATTACAAATTCACAAAATTACCAGATAGGTACAGATGAGGTTGGTCACTTGGTCCAATGAAGATTAACTGCCACCAGCAAGAACCTGCAATTCTCCCATCAGCAAATGTCTTTTAAATGATTGCAGTTTCTGCCTCCTTGATCATAATTAGAAGTTCATTCTTTCTGTTGATCACTCTGTGAAAAAAATCTTCCAGCATCAGCCCTAGATCTGCCTATCACTCGTTTGTATCTGTGTCCCTTGCCCTCAAGTCATAGAGGTTTACAGCATGGAAACAGGCCCTTCGGCCCAACTTGTCCATGCCGTCGTTTTTTTTTTAAACCCTAAGCTAATCCCAATTGCCCGCATTTGGCCCATATCCCTCTATACCCATCGTACCCATGTAACTATCTAAATGCTTTTTAAAATACAAAATTGTACCCGCCTCTATTACTACCTCTGGCAGCTTGTTCCAGACACTCACCACCCTCTGTGTGAAAAAATTGCCCCTCTGGACACTTTTGTATCTCTACCCTCTCACCTTAAACCTATGCCCTCTAATTTTAGACTCCCCTATCTTTGGGAAAAGATATTGACTATCTAGCTGATCTGAGCCCCTCATTATTTTATAGACCTCTATAAGATCACCCCTCAGCCTCCTACGCTCCAGAGAAAAATGTCCCAGTCTATCCTTATAACTCAATCCATCAAGTCCCGGTAGCATCCTAGTAAATCTCTTCTGCACTCTTTCTTGTTTAATAATATCCTTTCTATAATAGGGTGACCAGAATTGCACACAGTATTCCAAGTGTGGCCTTACCAATGTCTTGTACAACTTCAACAAGACATTCCAAGTCATAGGTTAATTACGACCATCTGGACAACATTGTGGTGCCCGGATCCTGTCTGTGATCTGCATGAATATATGTCATTGGCCCTTCCATCAAGGGTCATTAGTGGACAGAAAGCAGTAAAATGAGCCCTGGCTGACTTTCCTCTCTTGAGTCAATGGATACAGAGGCCAATTCAGCAAACACCAGCAACTGATCTTGGACCCTCCCTGATATGTACACAAATGTAGTACCAGGTGCCTCATTGAGGCACCATTTTTAAAAATCACACATTCGTGTGAGTACAGTTTTTTAAATCATATACTGCCAAAGATTATCCATCTTTAATGAATAAAGTGAATGAATTGAGCAGCAGGGTGACACAGTAGTTAGCACTGCTGCCTCACCGCGTCAGGGACCCGGGTTCGATTCCCAGCTTGGGTCACTGTCTGTGTGGAGTTTGTACATTCTCCCCCGTGTCTGTGTGGGTTTCCTCCAGGTGTGCTGGTTTCCTCCCACACTGTGCGGGTTATGTGGATTGGCCATGCTAAATTGTCCTTCAGTGTCAGGGGGACTAGCTGGGGTCAATGCATGGGTTATCATAGAATCATAGAAACCCTACAGTGCAGAAGGAGGCCATTCAGCCCATCGAGTCTGCACCGACCACAATCCCACCCAGGCCCTACCCCCACATATTTACCCGCTAATCCCTCTAACCTACGCATCTCAGGACTCTAAGGGGCAATTTTTAACCTGGCCAATCAACCTAACCCGCACATCTTTGGACTGTGGGAGGAAACCGGAGCACCTGGAGGAAACCCACGCAGACACAAGGAGAATGTGCAAACTCCACACAGACAGTGACCCAAGCCGGGAATCAAACCCAGGTCCCTGGAGCTGTGAAGCAGCAGTACTAACCACTGTGCTACCGTGCCGCTATGGGGATAGGGCCTGCGAGGGATTGTGGGCGGTGCAGACTTGATGGGTTGAATGGCCTCTTTCTGCACTGTAGGAGTCTATGATTCTATGAACAAAGGTCTCAGTCACACTCTTCACAGTGTGTCCAGCCAATTACCTCATTGGCAACTTGTTTTAATATAAAATACTCTAACCAAAGTAATTTAGGCAGCAGGTTTAGGATTCTGGACTTACGGTTTTGATCTGAGTCCCCTTTTATTGCTGTTAAACTTTACACTATAAAAGGATGAAAATACACATTGCAGACAGGTCATCTCGATGTGAAGCGTTTAGAAACCCTGATCCAAGCATAAAATATATTTTTTAACTGATTTTGTGTTATTCAAGATCCACTGTATTCATCCATTTCCTGACATAGGGAAAATAAATTGTAACTTCAAAGATCACTTGTCCAATTTTGCACATCATTCAGTATTAGCAATTACTGTGTTTCACAAGATGCTGAATATGCTGTAAAATTCAGCTTGGAATAAAATCAATGCTTAAAAATGCCGAGAGTAGAAGTTACTTTTGGCCGTATTATTGTATAGGGGAAAAAAAGACTTGCACCTCATGATGTCCCAAAGCACTTTACAGCCAATTAAGTGCTTTTGAAGTGTAGACACAAATATGATCTCGGCAATACAGCAGCCAATTTGCACACAGCAAGGTTCCACAAACAGCAGTGTGCTCATTACCAACTCATGCATTTCTGTGACGTTGGCTGAAGGACACCGCAGGAAGAACTGCCTGCTCCTCTTCGAAATAGTATTGTGGATTCTTTTCCATCCACTTGAAAGTGGATCTCGGTTTAAAAGCTCATTTATAAGACAGCACTACCAACACATCAACACATCCCTCGTGCCGTCACGGTGGCACAGTGGTTAGCACTGCCGCCTCACAGCGCCAGGGACCCGGGTTCGATTCCCGGCTTGGGTCGCTGTCTGTGCTGAATCTGCACATTCTTCCCGTGTCTGCATGGGTTTCCTCCGGGTGCTCCAGTTTCCTCCCACACTCCAAAGACGTGCTGGTTAAATGCATTGGCCATGCTAAATTCTCCCTCGGTGTACCCAAATAGGCGCCGGAGTGTGGCGACTCGGGGATTTTCACAGTAACTTCATTGCAGTGTTAATGTAAGCCAACTTGTGATACTAATAAATAAACTTTAAAGTATTGCACTGATGTGTAGATTTTGGGTGAAATTTTGCCATCCCGCCCGCCATGGGAATTGTGGCGGGCGGGACCTCAGGCCGAAATTTCCAACCTTGGTGCGAGTGCAGCCAGAAAATCCCACCTTTTGTCTTTGAATCTTGAGTGGAACTGATCATAGAATCACAGAATCTCTGCAGTGCAGAATGAGGTCATTTGGCCCATCGAGCCTACATCGATAACAATCCTACCCAGGCCCTATCTCTGTAACCCCAAGTGTTATTCTGTTAATCCCCCTGACACTAAAGGGCAATGGAGCATAGCCAATCAACCTAACCCGCACATCTTTGGACTGTGGGAGGAAACCAGAGCACCCGGAGGAAACCCACACAGATACGGGGAGGACGTGCAGACTCCGCACAGTCACCCAAGGTGACAGAATTGAATCCGGGTCCCTGGTTCTGTGAGGCAGCAGTGCTAACCACTGTGCCACCGTGTTGCGATGTCAGGGACAAAACTTCTACCACTCCAATCAGACTGAAATGATTATTATGCTCTTCTCAACTTCTCTCTATAATTTTACCAGGGGCACTGACATGTTTGATATAATTTGGCTTGGACAACTTCAAATATATTTTTGTTCTCTCACTTAAAAGCTGGCAAGATGATGTAATCTATTCTCCATTGTCTCCGTATATATGGGAAATGGAGATGGTGAAGGAGGGTGGTCAAATGGCATTGTGGGGTCCCCCAAGTAAAAACGGAGAATCGGAAAGAAGATGGAGTTGGTGAAAATGGGAGTTGAAAGCATTGCAGTGTGACCTGATTGTACTGTCTAGACTATGGGGAAAGTACCCAACCTCTTATCGGTACTATACCTCAGTGATACAGTGGGAGGCAGGAATTTGCCACCAGGAATCACAGCATCTCTATTTCCTCTTATTCAGTGATAACGTGCTTTCCATTGCCATGCATCCCAGAAATATCCTCAGAGTTATTTAACAATGTGACGGATGCTAGCATAATGACATATTTCATAGAATCTCTACAATGCAGAAGGATGCCATTCAGCCCATTGAGCATGCACTGACAACAATCCCACCCATGTCCAAACCCCGTAACCCCCCGTATTTACTCTGCTAGTCCCCCTAATCTCACTAACTCCCCAACATCTCACTATTGGAGTGCAGTTTCCTTGCAGGTCAGCAATGGATAGAAAATCTGACTTCCTTCCAAGTTCAGGTATCTCCATTGGATATATGGAAGCATCACCTTCCTTGAATCATGCATTTTCTACCCTTGTATCCCATAACACGAGAGAGCTTCTCTGATCCTCATAGAATATTTTATATTTGAAGCTGTTGATAGTGATCATATTTATAGTTTGTGCTCCTTGACAATTGTTAAGGATAATACTCCACTGACTGGAGTCACACCCATCACAGAGAGAGTTGGTCTTGATTTCTGGAAAGTAATCATCTCAAAATCGGGACATTGTTGCAGGAATTTCTCAAGGTTGTGTCCCAGGTCCAACCATCTTCATCAATGGCCTTCCTTTCCTTAGAAGGTCGGAAGTGGGGATATTCTCTGATGATTGCACTGTTCAGTACCATTAATAGTTCCTCAGATGCTGCAGCAGTCTTCCCAAAGCTTGTCCACTATCTATAAGGCTGAAATCAGAAACATGATGGGGTTACCAATTGCCTGGAAGAGTGCAGCTCTAACAAATATCAGGAAACTTGATGCCATCCGTGGCAAAGCAGCTCTCTTTGTTGACCGCCCATCCACCACTGTAAACATTCACTCCCTCCACCATCCTGATGCAGTGCCAGCAGTGCATGTCATCTACAGAATGCACTGCAGCAACTCAACCAGGGCTCCTTCAGCAACACCTTCCAAACCCCTCTACCACTTAAAGGAACAAAGGTAGCTGGCACATGGGAACACTACCACCTTCAAGCGTCCATCCAAGTCGCAGGAATTCTATGTTGCCATTCCTTCACTGCTGCTGGGTCAAAATCCCTGGAACTCCCTGCCTAAAAAGCATTGCGGGGGCACAAACACAACAAGGACTGCAATGGTTCACCACCACTTTCTCAAGGGCAACTAGAGATGGGCAATAATGCTCATTTCCCAAGAATTAATAAAGAAAACAAACTTTATATCAATTTGTAGGTTGCAAGATCATCATATTAAACCAGTTATTTTGTGGGAATTAAATCTATTAATCCCCTTCTGTACCTTCACAAACAGAAATGAGTATTAATGGTAAATAAGGTACTCAGGGCAACACAAAATAATTAAAAGCAAAATATTGCGGATGCTTGAAATCAGCACTCCATAGAGAAAATGCTTTATAAACTCAACTTGTGGAGAGAAACAGAGTTAATGGGGGGGGATTTTCCAGCCGTTCACCCCAGCAGGAATTTCTGGTTCCGCTGCAATGAACGGAGATTTGGCTGAACGCCAAATTCTCCGTTTTTGCTTCCGGCGGTGGCAGGTCATGAAGGTCAGAAATCCCCCCCCCCCCCCCCCCCCCAAAAAAAAGTTTCAGGTCTAAATGACCCTTCAACAGAACAAATGGTCATCAAACTGAGGAGAATCATTTATAGAAGATCTGAATGTTTGGTTAGGCCTTGTAGAAGCAGTCTGGACTGATTCCCTGCGGTGAAATATTTGCCATTATCAGATCTGATTTGGAACAAAACATTTTCATTTAAGAATAAAATCTACTTTGATTTATCTGCCTGAAAGATGAGAATTTCAATGCATTTCATGCCTAATATTTCCCCAATGTTGGTTTTAGTCTTTATCACTCGGATGGTAATTGGCAGGACATTGCTTTCAATAGAATGAAAATCAGGCAGTTCCATAAATGTCAAGGCATCCACACCAAGAGATGACCAGAGGTGAACCTGTGGAATTCATTGCCACAAAAGGCTGTGGAGGGCCAGGTCATTGAGTACATTTAAGACAGAGATAACTTCTTGATTGGTAAGAGGATCAAAGGTTAGGAGAGAAAAGGTAGGAGAATGAGGTTGAGAAACTTATCAGCCATGATTGAATGGTGGAGCAGATGCAATGGGCCAAAAGGTCTAATTCTGCTCCTGTATCTTATGGTATGATGACCATTCAGGCAGCAAAAGTTGTACATTTACCTCTGCGCCTCAAAGCAGCTATGCTACGTGACATCATACAACGACCGAGTTGCAGCTTGGTTCAGATAGTCAGATTCCTGTCTCTGATTCAGTAGGCTGTGGATTTGAGCTCCACCACTGACTAAGAATACAATCTAGGCTGACACCTCTTCTCTGAGGGAGTGCTGCATAGTGAGAGATCTGATCCATCTAAGGAGACATTAAACCAAGGCTGTGTCCATTTGTTGGAGTTGGTATAGAAGTTCCTGGCTGCAGCACCTGCCCTCTTGCATCAGCAGCCCCATCAGAAAAGGCAGAGGTTCCATCTGGTCCGTGGCCATGCCATAAATCTCAAATAAGGTTGAGAATAAACCCTATTGTTCTTGTGGCTTGCCTTCTGCGGGAGTTCTTTGGGGCTACCCTTCCCGGTAGGCTCAGACTCAACAGCGACTCCCTGAGTTAGATGCCTGCTTGATTATTGGGGATAGTCCAACAGGATGCCTCACTAAATTTGGCCTTTGAGATCCCATCTTGGACGTGTTTTTGTTAAACTTCAAACAGACTTTATCATTTTTGATATATTCCTGTCTGTTTTATTTTGTTCTTAGTATTTATAATCTGACGATTCAAATTTGACATCCGTACCTTCCAATGTTGATTTGTGGTTTTGATGTTTTACAGATGACTGGGGCAGCGATTCAGCACTCTCCTGAAGAATGAAGATGGACTCCGTACAGTTTTAACACAATGAAGGGATACAATGGAAGTCGTAGCCAGTCACAGCACTCTTCTGCGCACACATGCCACTGTATGCCTGAGGATTGCGATCATTCCCATGATTACTTACATCACAGTCAAGACCCTCGGCAGACTTATATGCTTAGCCCTACAGAATCCTGTTCAATGGACCATCACTACTGCATGTCCAGGAGTACTATGCCCTCTGAATGTGCTGCAGTGCCACTTAGCATGACTGAGCAGATGTCCTCCAGCAGTACTTTTCCCAGGATGCACCATAACCCACAGTACGAATCTTGCGACGACTGCATGGCTGCCACTCACACAGCCAGCAAGATCAACCGGCTGCCGCCCAACCTGCTGGACCAGTTTGAGAAGCAGTTGCCTCTCCACCACGATGGGTTTCACACGCTTCAGTACCAGCGGGCAAGTTCAGCGGAGCAGCGAAGTGAAAGCCCCAGCAGGATCCGGCACCTGGTTCACTCTGTGCAGAAGCTTTTCGCCAAGTCTCACTCCCTGGAAGCCCCTTCCAAGGGAAACATAAACGGTACAAAGGTGGAGGGAAGAGGTGGGGACAGCTACCATCACCATCCGCACCACCAACATCACCAGCACCATCATCAGTCAAGGTCAACAAAGAGGAGCAAAAGCAAGGAGCGCAAATCTGACTCTAAGCACAGAGCTAAGATAACCGGCTGGTGGAGCTCGGATGACAACCTGGACAGTGACAGCAGTTATATGGTGGCCACAGGAGCCAGTAGGCACTCTATGGAACAGACCACCCAGTACTGTACAGAACCCATCGAAAGTGCCTGCAGAGACCTGACCCTGAAGAGCTTAAAAAGCAGCAGTGAAGGGAAATGCTCAGCCTGTGCAGCTATGCCAATGTTGGCTGATTCACAACACATGAAAAGAAGTATGTGGTCCACTATGACGGTAAACCAGGCCAGAGAGGCCTATCCTGGCTCGGGATTGAGCCAAGACAAAGCTTCAATGCTGCAGGATACCAAGGCACAAGAAAGGGCTTACCATTATCTTCAGGTAAGCAATTGTCAGCATTAGAAATGAGCTGTATCGTCAAAACACAAATACCGTGAATGTTTTCTGCATCATTCAAGGTCTTGCTTCCAGCTGTCTATTTCCCACATGGCTTCCCTCAAATTAGTTTTAATTAGCATAATATTGGAGACGTACGCAACTGAATTTGACTTTTGGAAACTTCCTCGATATGAATATTGAATCAGATTATGTTAATGTGTTCACTTAAAGTTTTACTTTAGTTTATTTATTAGTGTCACAAGTAGGCTTACATTAACACTGCAATGAAGTTACTGTGAACAACCCCTAGTCGCCACACGCTGGCACCTGTTCGGGTACACAGAGGGAGAATTTAGCATGGCCAATGCACCTAACCAGCACGTCTTTCAGGGAAACCGGAGCACCCGGAGGAAACCCACGCAGACACGGAGAGAATGTGCAAATTCTGCACAAATAGTGACCCAAGCCGGAATCGTACCTGGGTCCCTGGCGCTGTGAGGCAGCAGTGCCAATCACTGTGCCACCCACGTATAGCACCTCCTTCAGGGGTCCTCTGCTGTATTCCATAAAGGAGATGAGACAACAGCAAATCGTGATGAAAATTCCTATTTGGAAATCCGCATGAATCCCTCTTATTCAAACAATTGTATTTACACCCTAGAATTGGAGGCCTCACTGCAATTAATACCACACTAGAATTGACATTACAGATCGTTGTTGTATTGCAATTCAGGGATTGAGTTGTGTTCTGCTGCAGCATAGAAAAGCATACATTTTCTGTGGTATAGATTTGTAGACCTATCCTGTTATCAACAGCGCTCACCACATCACATTTGCTTGTGTGCACCTTATTTTCCATTGGCCCCGTAAGAGGTTCCGCTGACCTTACCATTACCATTGTAGGATAACAAGAGGAAAGCAAAATATTTGATGCCATCCCGTAAACAGACCAGCAACGTTTGTGTGCACCAACATCAATATATTTAAACAGACTGATCAATATTCTGCAAAATGGTTCTTTGCACGGTGGAATTAGATAAGGATAGCAGACATAACGCAAAGCTTAAGCATGTAATTTAAAAAATGACTTATTGAACCCTCCAACTTAATGATGAAAATTGTATTGATTTAGAATTCACTGAAATTGAATTACTCCACTTAATAATTAAAATTGCTACATGTGTGCTGCTGTATACACCCTTCATTTTATTCCATTATATTTCATTTATATTTTAAATATTGCAAATGTTTGTTTAATTCTCGCACACATGCTGTTGTGAGCAGTAAATTTCATTTTATCTTCTCAGCGGCACACTTGAGAGACCAGAGAAATTGCGCTTCACGCCAGGTATAACCATGTTCGCTTATACACCAGGCTCCCTTTGGGAAACACGCCTGATACAGCTTAGAAGCAAGAGTTACTGCCAGCAGTGTGGGGTACGGGAAAAAAGAGAAACTATTCAAGTTCCTTTGCTGCATAAATATCATGCAAGGCATGAGATACATGATACATGCACATGCATTTATAATGTACCTTCTATGTGGAAAAATATCCATAGGCACTTCAGAGGGGAAGAAATGGGGAGAGGAGATGGATTAGATGCCAAGCAAAGAAGGAGATATTAGGGCTGTGGGAGTGGTGGGGGGGTGGTGACCAACAGCTTGGCAAAAGAAATGGTTATTAATCATAGAATCCCTACAGTGCAGAAGGAGGCCATTTGGCCCATCAGATCTGCACGGACTCTCTGACACAAGATCCCACCCAGTCCCGTTTTCCCATGACGCCATGTATTTACCCCACTAATCCCCCGAACCTACACATCTTGGGGCACTAAAGGGCAGTTTAGCATGGCCAATCCATTTGGACAAAGGAGGGTCTTCAAACAGGAGGAAGAGATGAAGGGAATTTTCGAATGTGGGACCCAGGCAAGCAGAAGGCATGGTTAAGCAATGGGAGGAAGATGCAGAAAAGGCATCAGAGAACTTTGTGAGGGTTTGGGTACTAGTGGAGATTACAAAGATTGGGAATATCGCGACCAGTGATCAACACAACATTGAGAATTTTAGATTTTAGCCAGCAGGGGGGAGTGAGCCATGAAGGTCAGAGAGGTCAGGTGAAAAAGATGAGCCGAATGTGGTGCGGGTTGTAATTGGCTGAAATCTATGTTAGGTGCAGGATGGGAAAACAGTGGTGAGGGTCCTCAAAATGAAGAGATTCTACCAAAAACATTAAGTCATCTGTAATGTCAGCAAATACTGAATGACCATCTGCATGTTTCCAGCATGGGCATTGACCAGAAACTGAACTGGGCTAGCCATATAAATACTGTGGCTGCCAAAGCAGGTCAAAGGCTAGGAATCCTGTGGCGAGTAACACATCTCACTCTTCAAAGCCTGTCCACTGCCAACAAGGCAAAAGTCAGGAGTGTAATATTCTCCACTTGCCTGGATGAGTGCAGCTCCAACAACACTCAAGGAGCTCGATACCATCCAGGACAAAGCAGCCGTTTGATTGCTACACTTTCCACAAACATTCACTCCTCCATCACTGATAAACAGTAGCTGCAGTGTGTACATCTACAAGATGCACTGCAGGAACTCAGTAAGGTTGCTTTAGACAGCACTTTCTAAATCCATGACCATTACCATCTAGATGGACAAGGGCTGCAGATACCCGGGAACACCACCACCTGGAGATTCCCCTCCAAGCCATTTCCTGATCTGGAAATATATCACCATTCCTTCACTGTCATTGGGTCAAAATTCTGGTATCACCTCCTTAACAGCACTGTGGATGTCCCTACAGCTCAGGGACAGCAGCGATTCAAGAGGGTAGCTCACCACAGCCTTCTCAAGAGCAACGAGGGATGAGCAATAAATGCTGGCCTAGCCTGTGACACCCATATCCCATAAATGAATGAAAAAAAGTTCTGTGCAATTGGCAGAAAAGATCAGAAAGTCAGAGCAGTCACTCGAGCAATATTTTCCTGCAGCCCAGCCATTTCAACAATCATAGAATCATAGAAATCATCATAGAAACCCTACAGCGCAGAAGGAGGCCATTCGGCCCATCGAGTCTGCACCAACCACAATCCCACCCAGACCCTACCCCCACATATTTTCCCACTAATCCCTCTAACCTACGCATCTCAGGACACTAAGGGGCAATTTTTCACCTGGCCAATCAACCTAACCCGCACATCTAATGGATTTCTGGCCTCTCAGCTAAGAATACATAATAAGGCTTGAATGAAAGTCCACAAATCCATTAGAATCTTAAAAGCAGATGAGTCCCAGAAAAAAAACATTGCTTGATTGACATTGGTCTGCCCCTCTGATCTTTTTGGTCAATTGTACAATGTTTAATTACACACAAGGTAAAGGGGTTGGAGTTTCAAGTGTTTACAGCTTCTGCTGTTGATAATAAAGACTGTGGATGATTGATTATTGGCCTGAAGTTAAAAGTTGTTTTTTAAAGAAAGTGAAAAGTGATCAATGAATGAGTTTTTTCAAAAAACATGTTTTACATCTCTGATTGTCACTGAGGGGTTAATTGGTTCAATGCAGTTTCGAGTGGGTGAATGGGCATGGAGGTGCCACAGTCAGACATTGAGGGGTAAGACGGGCTATGGATGCTGATGGGCCATAAAGTTTGGTTTTTGGGGAGACACAGAACTTTTTTTCATTCATTTATGGGATATGGGTGTTGCTGCCGAGACCAATGTTTATTGCCCATCCCTAGTTGCTGTTGAGAAGGTTGTGGTAAGCTGCCATTTTGAACTGCTACTTCCCCTGTAGGGGGCACTCACAGTGCCGTTGGGGAGATAATGCCATGATTTTGATCCAAAGACTGAAGAAATGGTGATATATTTCCAAATATGGATGGGGCATGGGGATTGTGTGGAAGTTGAGGGGTTGTAAGGGATAAAGGTGAGGGAGCCCCACCTTTTTCATTAACGTCCCACAGCACTGAAGCGGCCCTTTTAACTTGCCCGCATTGGCACCTGGCAGCCCCTGTGGCTGCCTCTGAACTTTGTCCCCAGTCCACCAGCCTGACCACAGCCTGCAACTGTCCCCCAACCCCCGGAATGAAAAACCCTACTTAACTGGCACCTTCCCCTGAGGCAATGGGTAGGCCGAGGTGGGAATTTTCCCAACTCCCGCTACCCACCTTGAGAATGTAAATCCAAGCCATTAGTCTGAGCTTTTGCAAAGAAAAGACTCAGTAGAAAATTGTCAACAATGAGATGAAGGAAAGAAATCACAGGAGGGGCATTATCGAACTGAATGAGGAGCAGCTGTGGAGGAAAAACTTGGGAGAGGCCGTTCCCATACATGAAGGTGGCACAGTGGTTAGCACTGCTGCCTCACAGCACCAGGGACCCGGGTTCAATTCCGGCCTTGGGCCACTGTCTGTGTGGAGTCTGCACATTCTCCCCGTGTCATCATGGGTTTCCTCCGGGTGCTCCGGTTTCCTCCCACTGTCCAAAGATGTGCAGGTTAGGCCGTGATTAAATTGACCCTTAATGTCAGGGGGATTAGCAGGGTAAGCATGTGGGGTTACGGGAATAGGGTCTGGGTGGGATTGTGGTCGGTGCAGACTCAATGGGCCAAATGGCCTCCTTCTGCACTGTAGGGATTCTAGTGATTCACTGAGAACATGGCGGCATTGGAATCGATCTTAGACGAGATCATTTAAATTGTTTTTAACCCCTTACAAATATACTTCTTTCTATTTTCCATAATTATTTCCTCAAAACTAAATCATCTCGAGTCCTATTCTCAACCAATTTGAAGAAATGGTCAGCGTGATCTTCCCAAATCAGATTGATTGATGATCCTGTAGCTCTGAAGGAGACAATAAGCTGCATTGCTACAGTCTGTGTGCCTGCATCAGAACCTAAGCTATAACCTGATACGAATCATCGCAGAACAGATCACTGCACTGAGGACTGAAATCGTTAGCAAGGATCATTATTTTAATAAGGGACAAAGTGCTTCATTTACAGTTAGAAACCCTCCAGCGCAGTTATAATATTTATAGTCTGCTCTTAATTTGTTCATACCAGAAATAGGCACACTCTAGAAGGACGACGCAGAGCAGTGCGATCAATCAGCATGAGGAATCGAAGCTTTCAGTCAGTCTGTGCAGTGACTTGATGGAGTTTCTCAGTGGGTTTTTCTCTGTCATCTTTTTGTCATGTTTTTGTTATTTTGACACTGGGAAAGGAACATTTCCTCTCATATTTTCCAACCACCATCACCACCTTGCATCCTACCTCAGTAATAAACCTTAACCACACACCAACTCCCAGCACTCCCCATCCCCCACCTCACTCCAGCCTCAAAGAGCAATTTCCATTTCCCAGATCAACCAGTCTTGTGCCCTTCATGAGTGTGATTTCTAATTTAGTGCTGGTGTTTGTGCTGATTTCTGTGCCGCTTTGTGGCGTGGACTAGTACTGGGAACAGGATTTGGACTGCGTAACCTCCCAGTTTGAACATTTACCGCTTTCGAGATACGGAAGGTTTTATCCTCGCAGTCTCAGTTGGACTCGAACCTATTTAGAAGAGTTACATTGTGGAAAAATATCACAAAGAGTAAGGACATGGAGCGGGATTTTCCAGCCCTTCTGAGCAACAGGATCTTCCAGTCCTGCTGAGCAGCAGGATCTTCCAGTCCTGCTGAAGGCAACCCCCTGCGGCAAGACAGGCAAGCCACATCAAATGCCGTAGATCATTGGCGGGACTGGAAGATCCCACTGGTGCACAATGGCACTGCCATCGGAAAACATGCCATGGGGGTGGGGGGGGTCGAGGCTGGAAAATCCCACCCGACTGTTCACCATATTAATCCTCATCCATTTAGTAGTCTTGTTCTTCCAATATAAAATCCTATAGCATCTTGAATATTTCATATCCATTTGCTTCTGTCACTGTTCCATGTGATGATCACCCTTTAAGTAAAAGATTCCTTCCCCACAACTATGTTTAAATTTGCATTTCACTCAATTAAAAATTATTTTTGAAGATCATAAGTTTGAAGAAATCTTACTGATCACCAGAATAAGCAATGGAAACTAATTGAGCCAAGTGGGTGGGTTTTGAGCGCCAGAAGAACACATTAATGCAATCCTACTGCTTTGTAAAACTATTATCCATTTATTCAACTGATTCTAGATTTTGTTTAATTACTGGAAGCAATTTTGAAACATAGACCGGAATTTTACAAACACCCATGGGACGGTGGCCGAAGGTGAGGATGAAATGGAGGATAGGGTTGTAAAATTGAGTGCCACCTCTATATAAGTGCCAGTCCTGCACCAACTGCAGTGATGGGGAGGCATTGGACAGTCCATTTGCTCTTGGGCCAGTTGAAGCCCTTAAGAGGCTTACGGCCTCTTCCTGCCACTGCTGTAACCTTACCCGCAGTGGGTGAGGCCCACATCTGGTCACCAGGCTGGCAGGTAAGATCTGTTGAGCCTTGATGGCAGGCTAAGGGGATTTGCCTCCTTAATGGACCCCTATACCTATCAAAGCTCTCCCCCACCCGAGAAGTTGCAAACCTTGCATTCCCAGTTGACACTTTCAACCATGCCCCCTACTCCGTCACACTCTCACCTGGGCCTGCAAGATTAGCCCTATCACGACTCCAAACACACCTTACATCCTGGTTCCAATGCTGAGTACCTTCCTCTTGATCTCACTGCAGTCCCAGCAGTGGCCACTGCTCCCGGTGTCACTGCTGTGCCAATGTTCTCAGGCTCTTCCTCATTCACCCCGTGACAGTGAGAGAGATAATCTCCAACAACAGTCAGTCTGAAGAGCTACTGTAGTTACAGCTTAAATGTGAACACTGCAATCAACTATAACACTCGACAAAACTCCATATAGATATTGGGGGCGGAGAATTGAGTTTGAGTACTTATTCCTTATTGCACAGGTTGGGTTATGCAATAGCTTTTCATATTAATTGACTGGAACACTTTTTTTCCCTGTCACAAGGTGACTTAGGACCCAGGGAAAGCAGAGTGGGAGAAAGCTGGGATCATGTCGGATAATTAGGGCGGCACGGTAGCACAGTGGTTAGCACTGCTGCTTCACAGCTCCAGGGTCCTGGGTTCGATTCCCGGATTGGGTCACTGTCTGTGTGGAGTTTGCACATTCTCCTCATGTCTGCGTGGGTTTCCTCCGGGTGCTCCGGTTTCCTCCCACAGTCCAAAGATGTGCGGGTTAGGTTGATTGGCCAGGTTACAAATTGTCCCTGAGATGCGTAGTTAGAGGGATTAGCGGGTAAATATGTGGGGGTAGGGCCTGGGTGGGATTGTGGTCGGTGCAGACTCGATGGGCCGAATGGCCTCCTTCTGCACTGTAGGGTTTCTATGATTTCTATGAACTCAGAAATGACAAAGGCAAAAGGTAGAATGGGGAACAAGTTTAGTATCTCAGTTTTCCCATTGTATATTCTGTTTATTGCAACTTGCTGATAACTTGGTAGGTGTCTTCCCCTGCTGCTTTGTGCTGTTTCAACAAAAAGGAAACAGCCGTCATACATCTTGAAAATGCTGACCATCTGATTGATGGGTATAACTTACGTGATGGCCTAAAAACTGGATTGTGCCTGAATGGGGCATGATCTCAGGGCTGCGCATACAGCGAATGCTCAATGAGGTTGCCAGCAGGACTGAGGCAGATTGGCAACCCCAATGACCCCAGTAATTGCCCTTTTGTAACTTTCATGGAGACCTGTACCACTGACAACACATGCCCCTGGCTGAAACAAGACTGAAGCCTCTTTTCCATGCAATTCAGGGCTCTAATGTTTATTAATGTTTTCAAAATGGACTAGTCAGACCAGGAAAGCAATTAATGTCACAAATCTCCCAAGAGCCTGAAGAAGTTCAACATTTAACTGCAGAGGTGTCTTCACAAACTGAGCGAGCGATTTGGCTGTTTCTCACAGACTGTATACAATTGTACTTATTAGTTTATTATTTATTAGTGTCACAAGTATCCTTACATTAACACTGCAATGAAGTTACTGTGAAAATCCCCTGGTCGCCACACTCCGGAGCCTTTTCGGGCACACTGAGGGAGAATTTAGCATGGCCGACGCACCTAACCAGTATGTCTTTGGGACTGTGGGAGGAAACGGGAGCATCTGGAGGAAACCCCACAGACACAGAGAGAAATGCACATTCCACACAGTGACCCAAACGTGTCCCAGGCGCTGTGAGGCAGTGGTGCAAACCACTGTGCCATATAATTATAGAACACTCTTGGCAACTTAAAGTGACACCTTGGTGGGACATTCAGTAGGCCTGCTCTACCCATGTGGACTGGCATTCATCTCAGGAAAGATCAGAGTATATTTTTTTAAATTGTCGAACCTGAAGTAGGAAAATACCACCAGTGCTGACCGACCACCCGTCCATCTTGTAACGCCCTCCAAGACCCTAGCTGGATGCCAGTTCTGGCATTATTGACATTCCTGAGGCTGAGGATGGGCAAGCTGTTACTGGGCACAGATATCCTGCCTGGACCTCGCCTGTCAGATTTCAATGAGGCAAAAAGCTTCAGAATGGCAGCTCTTTTTCAGTTGATTTGATTTATTATTGTCACACGTGCTGGGATACAGTGAAAGGTATTGTTTCCTGTGCACTATACAGACAAAACATACCATTCACAGAGTACGTCGGGGAAAATGAAAGGAGACAGCGCAGAATATAGTGTTGCAGTTACAGATTGGGCGTGGAGAAAGATCCGCTTAATATAAGGGAGGACCATTCAAAAGTCTGCCAGCAGCAGGGAAGAAGCTGTTCTTCAGTCTTGAGTGGCATGGTGGCATAGTGCTTAGCACTGCTGCCTCACAGCGCCAGGGACCCGGGTTCAATTCCAGCCTCAGCTGAATGTCTGTGTGGAGTTTACACATTCTCCCCGTGTCTGCATGGGTTTCCTCCAGGTGCTCTGGTTTCCTCCCACAGTCTAAATATGAGCAGGTTAGGTTGATTGGCCATGATAAATTGCCCCTTAATGTCAGGGGGATTAGGAGGGTAAATGTGCAGGGTTACGGGGATAGGACAGGATCTGGGTGGGATTGTTGTCGGTGCAGGCTCGATGGGCCAAATGGCCTCCTTGTGCACTGTAGATTCTATGGGTCAGTTGTTACGTGATCTCAGACTTTTTCCCAATGGAAGAAGGTGGAAGAGAGTATGCCCGGGGTGCACGGCATCCTTGATTATACTGGCTGCTTTTCAGAGACAGCGGGAAGTGTAGGTGGAGTCAATGGATGGGAGGCTGGTTTGTGTGATGGACTGGGCTACATTCACAACCAGTTGCAGTTTCTTATGGTCTTAGTCAGAGCAGGAGCCATACCAAGGTGTGATACATCCAGAAAGAATGCTTTCTATGGTGCATCTGTAAGAACTGGTGGGAGCCGTAACAGCCATGATGAATTTCCTTAGCTTCCTGTGAAAGTAGAGACCAGCAGCTGTCACTGTTTTTGCAAAAATGTAGCTTATCAATAAAATATCAAAAGAACATCACAGACATTTCGAAATGACCATTACTGAAAGTGTAATGATATTAACGTTTTCTACATCGATCATATCGCATTATGTCAAAGTGCTTCAATATCTGACGCCAATACTAAATGCCAACCAGTGCCCTTGGCACATCAGATACCAGCAGGTCTCAAGCGAACCCTTAGGGTGGGATTTTACGGCTGCGCTCGTCCCAAATCCAGAAAATCCCGCCCAAGGTCAATGAACCTTTGCACAGTCCACCCCCCACCTGCTACGATTCACATGTCAGGCAGGATGGGAAAACTTCCCCCCTGTAATGTTGTAAAAGCACCTTTCTGTCACATGGCGTGGACCCACACTTTGGAACTGAGTACTCAGAACATGGATGGTTAGAGATGAACATAAAGCATGCATCTGATTATAAAACCCTTACTGGGAAATTCAGAGGGCGCTAAAATAAAAGACTGCTATTCTCGGTTCAAAAGAACTATGCAAATAAATTGTTCATTTACTTCGACTACACCCCAAGATCGTCTGTCCCAATTGTTTTTTTGCCATTTATTTCCAGTTGAAGGCTTTCTGTGTCTGCGCTACTATATACATCACAGCAAGCTGTCAGTAAAATGCAGCAAATTCAGACTTTTACCAGAAAATCCCAGAATCTACATTCACACAGCAGACACAGTACACACAATCTAAATTTATGTCACGTCTAAAATAACAGTCTTTCAAATACGACGAAAGTACCAAGTAGGTTAGAGATTAGCTGACACATACGGTGGATGCATGATGGTTGATGTACAGTATAAATTGCAAACAGTAACTTTAAACAATGAGAAAGCCAAAATAGATGTTTAAGTAAACACATTTTGGTCTGTGAATTCAAGGGAGGAATGCCAATGAATTCTGCTATTCAAGATTGGCAGTAGATGCAGTTCAATGGGATTAAACAGATATGGTTCTTGGATGAAAATGACCATGTGCAAGGTCATACATTATTCATCCACACTGTCACAATCTCCAAGTTGTCATGAAGGGAGATATCTGTACCTACGCTGATTTTTTTTTTTGTTTGTTCGCGGGATGTGGGCATCGCTGGCTGGGTCAGCGTTTATTGCCCATCCCTGAGGGCATTTAAGAGTCAACCACATTGCCGTGGGTCTGGATTCACATGTAGGCCAGACCAGGTAAGGACGGCAGATTTCCTTCCCTAAAGGACATTAGTGAACTAAATGGGTTTGTACGACGATCGACAATGGTTTCATGGTCATCATTAGACTTTTAATTCCAGATTTTTATTGCATTCAAATTCCACCATCTGCCGTGTTGGGGTTTGAACCCAGGTCCAAAGAGCATTACCCTGGGTCTCTGGATTACTAGTCTAGTGATAATACCATTACACCACTGCCTCCCCACATTTCTTAGTCTTTTTTTTTGTTTTCAATTTACACGTTTAAGCATCTAAGGTTCAACATTATTCTGAATGGAGGGAGGGGTTGCTCTATTTAGTCTCTCCCTTCTCATGTAACAGTTTCATTATCTGAGCATTGCTAATGTTAATGCCACGGTATCACTATGGAGCAAAGCAAGGCGGCAAGTCCCAAGAATTAACTCAGCCGGTATGGCAAAGGTGCAGCAGAGATTGGGCATGAGTTTGCTTGGTTATGTTGAACATAATTATCATATCCAGAATGAAGAAATGCCATTCAGCCCATCAAGCTTGCTTGATCCAATGGCCTGAGATGATTCTCGTCTCCTGGATTTCCCATCACGTACCATCTGTTCATTTCCTCACCCCTCACAAAAATATCAAACAATGTTCATAATATTTCTCTGACCATCAATATTCATTTGCACCAGATATCAATCCACCTGCTTTCTGAAGGTAAATAGTTAACTGCTTTGGGAGTTTGTTGCACATATAACCATCCTGTAGGAGGGAAAAAAACATTTTATGATCTGTACTCCCTAAATAAGACCATAAGACATAGGAACAGGAGTAGGCCATTCGGCCCCCAGAGCCTGCTCCGCCATTTGATAGGCACATGGCTAATCCGACATTCTTCCTGTCCATTTTCCTGCCCTTTCCACATAAACTTTGATTCCCTTAATGATCAAAAGTCTATCTCAGCCTTAAATATACACAAGGATTCTGTCCCTTCAGCTGTCTGTGGCAAGGAGTTCCAAAGACACTCAACCCTCTGAGAGAAGAAATTGCTCATCTCAGTCTTAAATTAGCAGCCCTATACTCTGAGACCATGCACTCTGGTCCGAGACTCTCCCATGAAGGGAAACATCCTCTCAGCATTTACCCTGTCAAGTCCCTTAAGAATCCTATATGTTGCAATGAGATCACCTCTCGTGGGCTGAACTGTTGTAGCCTTTGTGGTGCAGAAATACCCATAGTGTCCTATGACCTCTAGTTCTAAGGTGGTCTTGGGGCGCAATGGGTCGCATCCCTACCTCTGAGCCAGAAGCTCCAGGTTCAACTCCTGCTTCAGGGCTTGATGGCCATAATGCAGCCAAGCAGGTTGATTATCAACCGACAAATCTCCCAATATGCCAAGGCAGGTGGTGAGAGTGGGAGAGACATCTGGACAGCTAATGCTTGATGTAGAATGGCAACCCTGAAGCTATAGCCTCTGGCTTCAGGCCAGTGACTTGTTCCGAGAAAAGCAAGCTAAGGAGATAGATGTAAGCATGTGGTTTGTCTGCCTCATGCATCTTTAGATGTGGGGAGTGTTCGAAGTGTCTTATTCTAAGCTCATTCTTCAACCTAGTTTAACTTCAACCTCTTCAACAATTTCCATTTTCTTATAGAACCTATTCAAGTCTCTTCTCATTCTTTTCTTCAACTAAAATCCTTTCAACATTTCTTATAATTTAGTCCTTTCAGCCTGGAATTCCCTGGTCGCTCTTCTCTGAAGAATTTCAAATCGAATTTGTATTTCCTTTTGAAATAAGTTGGCTAAAATTGCCTTTGTGTTCTAATCTCTTTATCAAATCATTGTTATCTAAGCCTTGCTATGCATTTTTTAAAGGCAGACTATTGTCCATTACATTCCATGTAAATAAATTCTATTTCTCTCCCAATCCATTTGAAATCTGCCCCAGGTTCAGCTAAACTAAATAAGTGACTGTTATTTGCCTCAGGGCAATGCCTTGACAAATCCGAGTCAAGCTGCCTAATTTAAATTTCAAACGATGCTCAGCAGTTAACTTTCAGTCACCATCAACTGGTGCATTCTCCTTGGCAACAGCTCTACCAATCAGAGTCCACTTGCCAATCAGTCAGCACGGTCTTCTCATATGGTATAAATTTGTTGTTTCACTGATTTTACAGTGACATTTCACTGTAACGTCCAAGTGAGTGAGAAGCACAACTGACACCCTCTCACCATAAATCCAATAGCTTTATTGCCAAAACCTTAAACTTTGAAAACAATAGAGCATGGGTGGTACAGTCGTTAGCACTGCTGCCTCACAGTGCCAGGGACCCGGGTTCAATTTGTGGCTTGGGTCACTGCCTGTGCGGAATCTGCACTTTCTCCCCGTGTCCGCATGGGTTTCCTCCGGATGCTCCGGTTTCCTCCCATGGTCCAAAAGACGTGCTGGTTAGGTGCATTGGCCATGCTAAATTCTCCCTCAGTGCACGCGAACAGGTGCCGGAGTGTGACGACGAGGGGATTTTCACAGTAACTTCATTGCAGTGTTAATGTAAGTCTACTTGTGACACTAATAAATAAACTTTAAAAATGAGTGATTTCAAACGGACAGTTACCCCTAGTTAGTCATACGAGGTTGACTGTGGACCAACTGGATTCAATCTGTGTGGGATCGATCAGTTCCTGCGGGAATTCTCCTGTTGATAGTCTTGATCCCGAGCTATCTCCGGGAGAGTTTTTTTTAAGCCTGATTTTATACTCTGGCTGTGTGACAACTGCTCTCGTGCTCAATCCCACTGAACCACTCAATTGGCAGTTTCTGACTGGTTTCTGGGGTGCGTGGAAACATATTGCGAGAGCTGTCAGCTCATTTGTACAGAGGCTTTGCAGCAAATTTAATTAAAATCTTGAAGCATATTTTTGCATCAGAATGTCACAAGGCGTCCGCGGGTTACATCTGACTGACAGTTTTAACATAATGAAACACAGGAGGTGGGCCAGAGCTGAAGAAACCAGCTTGCATGCAGTCACCGTCCCTCACTTTGCATATGACAGTTTAGTGAAATCCGATTTGCTGTTATGTAGGTTGGACGGGCAATTGGAGTATAATCGCCCTTAACCATTGTTCTGAGCGAAAACCGCAAATGGAAGAGCATGATTAATGTGATGGTTGCCCTTCGGCAGTGCAGGCCTAAAGGAGAATAAGCATTTACTTATTGATGATTGAGAGACAAATGGTCTCTGGTGTGTTAAACAAGCAGCTTCAGACTCCGCCAACTGTTTACAGCGTTCGCTTCACCTCGGTTAGCACAAATTTGAAAATGAAAATTCCGAAGAAATTCAGAACGATTCAATCAAAGAGCAGCCCTCCCCCCAACCACCCCCAGCTGGACAAACAAGCGTGTGCTTCCAGCCGGGCAACTGGGACTTAGCAACAGTTTCCATCAACGGTGCCATTTATCATCATCTAATGCGTCTCGCACACCGCACTCCGATCCCTTCAAACAAAACATCCATTCCTCCACTTCGACAAACGAAGCTGATTATTAATGATTCAATTAAATTACGTTGCTTTGTAAAGAGGGAAGATTGAGAACCGTGCGAGCCTACAATTTAATATCTTTTTAATTTCAAACCATCATTGAAGAGGCTTGCACACATCACCTGAACTCCAGGATTAAATTACAGCTTATTATTCACTTTCAACCAACTATCATTTTGTATTGTGTGGAACCATATCTTAATAAGGAGGAAATCAAGCTAAGCATACACAAAAGCAAAGCGATCTTGATTAAGGACTGTGAGAGATTAATGTTTGTCTTATCCTCGCAGAATAATGCCAGCACCTGATTAACGGGAAGTCATAATGAGAATATAGCATTGCAATTCTATTACAGAAGTCTAATGGAGTTAAAGAGCCAATTTTAATTACCCCCCCTCCCCCCGAACTTCCATAAGGGGCAGCATGGTGGCATATTGGTTAGCACTGCTGCCTCACAGCGCCAGGGACATGGGTTCAACTCCCGGCTTGGGTCACTGTCTGTGCAGAGTCTGCATGTTCTTCCCATGTCTGCGTGGGTTTCCTCCAGGTGCTCCGGTTTCCAAAAGACGGACTGGTTAGGTACATTTGCTATGCTAAGTTCTCCCTCGGTGTACCCGAACAGGCACCGGAGTGTGGCGACTAGAAGATTTTCACAATAACTTCATTGCAGTGTTAATGTAAGCCTATTTGTGACACTAATAAATAAACTTCAACAGCCAAGGCATGCCGTGGGGCGGATGGGCACAGGTTTACCTTAGAGGCACCAGTCAGCCATGACTTTTACTCCAGGGTTTCGGTAGTTGTAAAGCCTCCGCCGCAGGCCTCATTTAGTAAATGTTGGTGGTCTCACAACACAGTTCAGACCCTAGTGATATATTAGCACACCATTGCATGTTCAACACTGAGGGCGGTCTCTACCGAACAGGCAACAACAACCCAGAAAGGGAGGGAAAGGTAAGTTATTCAAACGGGAAGATTTTTGACTGGGCAAGGGGGAGCAAGAGTTCTTTTCTGATTCTACAAGAAATCCAAGGGTCTCCCCTGTCCCAGGACTCCCCTCAATCCTTCCCCCAGTGGCAATTGCTTCCACAATCCCAACCTCTAGATTAATGTTTGTTGGGAACCACCCTAATCCATGGTGTGACCTACTCTTGCCTGCTCCTGTCTGCCAACACTACATCATTAACATCAGCTTCAGGTGAGAGTTAAACCTAGATTAGTCATAGAGGTTTACAGCGTGGAAACAGGCCCTTCGGCCCAACTTGTCCATGCTGCCCTTTTTTTTAAACCCTTAAGCTAATCCCAATTGCCCGCATTTGGCCTATATCCCTCTATACCCATCTTATCCATATAATTATCTAAATGCTTTTTAAAAGACAAAATTGTACCCGCCTCTACTACTACTTCTGGCAGCTTGTTCCAGACACTCCCCACCCTGTGTGTGAAAACATTGCCCCTCTGGACACTTTTGTATCTCTCCCCTCTCACCTTAAACCTATGCCCTCTAGTTTTAGACTCCCCTACCTTTGGGAAAAGATATTGACTTTCTACCTTATCTGTGCCCCTCATTATTTTATAGACCTCTATAAGGTCACCCCTCAGCCTCCTACGCTCCAGAGAAAAAAGTCCCAGTCTATCCAGCCTCTCCTTATAACTCAAACCATCAAGTCCCGGTAGCATCCTAGTAAATCTTTTCTGCACTCTTTCTAGTTTAATAATATCCTTTCTATAATAGGGTGACCAGAACTGCACACAGTATTCCAAGTGTGACCCTACCAATGTCTTGTACAACTTCAACAAGACGTTGTACAAGATTATTGAAATAGGGCATGGAAGTTAGAGTAATCCATGCCTCAGTTTGTTGTACCTGATACTTGCCCTGCCAGGTTTTCCTCTTGTTCCCAGTTAAAACGATTTCAGAGTCTTGTGTACAAAGAAGATACATATTGCAGCCAGATGATACATTTGCATGTTATAAGAATGACTGAACAGGGAACAAATGGATCCGGAGCAAGATTTCCTTCTCTAAAATCATTTTCAGATAAAAATGGAACTGCTTTCTGAAGAAATGGGGTGGCTGATGGGTCAAGGCTTCGATCAATTGCAAATAAAAAAGAGGTAATTGGAAAATGTATGTACCGTAGTCTAGTCCCATCAGTTATTCAGCTGCGAACAATCCAACAGCAACCTATATTTCACACAAATATGATTAAGACCTGTAAAATTTTTGAATCGCTTTTGCTGATATTTGACTGTGGATTCACTTCTTTCTGCATGGACCAGAATTGTATTTAAGATTTATGCATGGATCAGGAATTCTGCATATCGTGAGTTAGCTGGCTGTGATTAGTTAAATTAGAGTTTAGAACATAAGAACTCGGAGTAGGAGTAGGCCATCTGGCCCCTTGAGCCTGCTCCGCCATTCAATAAGATCATGGCTGATCTTTTCATGGACTCAGCTCCACTTACCCATCTGCTCACCATAATCCTTAATTCCATTACTGTTCAAAAATGTATCAATCTTTGCCTTAAAAACATTCAATGAGGTAGCTTCAACTGCTTCACTGGGCACGGAATTCCATAGATTCACAACCCTTTGGGTGAAGAAATTCCTCCTCAACTCAGTCCTAAATCTGCTCCTCCTTATTATGAGGCCATGCCCCTAATTCTAGCTTAACCTGCCAGTGGAAACAACCTCCCTGCTTCTATCTTATCTATTCCCTTCATAATCTTATGTTTCTATATGATCTCCCCTCATTCTTCTGAATTCCAATGAGTAGTCTCTCCTTATAAGCCAACCCTCTCAACTCTGGAATCAACCTAGTGAATCTCCTCTGCACCCCCTCCAGTGCCAGTATATCCTTTCTCAAGTAAGGAGACCAAAACTGTACACATTACTCCAGGTGTGGCCTCACCAGCACCTTATACAGCTGCAACATGACCTCCATGACCTCCATCCCTCTAGCAATAAAGGACAAAATTCCATTTGCCTTCTTAATTACCTGCTGCACCTGCAAACCAACTTTTTGTGATTCATGCACAAGGACACCCAGGTCCCTCTGCACAGCAGCATGCTGCAACTTTTTACCATTTACCACTGGGATCACAACTCATCTTGGATTGTACAAGTCTTCTTGAGGTAAATTGTAGCCGATGTGTGCATGTGCACAGGGGATTCTTGATGGCATTACTCACAGACACCATTCAGGAATTGAGTTGAAGCTAGGGCTTAATGTAAACATCCAAGAATTCGGGCTCTGAGTTTTGGGGTTGGGTGAGAAGCTTTTTTAAAATTTGTTCAAGGGATGTGGGTGTTGCTGGCTGGGCCAGCATTTATTGCCTATCCCTGAGGGCATTTTAAGAATCAACCACATTGCCATGGTCTGGAGTCACATGTCGGCCAGACCAGGTAAGAATGACAGATTTCCTTCCTGAAAGGACATTAGTGAATCAGATGGGTTTTTAACGATAATTGACAATGGTTTCATGGTCATCAGTAGACTTTTAATTCCAGATTTTTATTGAATTCAAATTTCACCATTTGCCGTGGTGAGGTTTGAACCCCGGTCCCCAGAGCAGTAAAGGTAAAGTTTATTAGTGTCACAAGTAGGCTTACATTAACACTGCAATGAAGTTACTGTGAAAATCCCCAAGTCACAACACTCCAGCGCCTGTTTGGATACACTGAGGAAGAATTTAGCATGGCCAATGGCACATCTCTCAGACTAGAAATAGGAAACAGGCTTGTTCCATTCACAATTGTTAACTCAATGGTAAATCAGTTTTAAAAGATCATGCTTACAATTTTGCTCTTCACATTAAATGGAGCCATGTATACAAGATTAGTACTCATGGCCAATCCACCTAACCGGCACATCTTTTGGACTGTGGGAGGAAACCGGAACACCCAGAGGAAACCCACGCACACACAGGGAGAAGGTACAGACTCCACACAGACAGTGACCCAAGCTGGGAATCGAACCCGGCTCCCTGGCTCTGTGAGGCAGCAGTGCTAACCATTGTGCCGCGTGCCTCCTCACCCTGGGCTTCTGGATTACGAGTCCAGCGACAACAGCATTACACCACCACACCTCCAAGTTGGATCTCCTGAAAACATGTGCTATATTTTAATAACCTAAATTAAATCGTAGATTACCTGTCTGGCACTTTTCTGAACACTGAGGTTATATGTGAACAGAGGCCTGAAGAATATCAGCAGGGAATGTTCAGGTGTACAGGCAAACTACAATAACAAAGTAAAGTTCAGCCCCTGGAGAGAATAGACCTTCGGAAGCAAATATTGGAAGGATTTGCAGTAGGGCATGGACAATTTTAGAGTTAATTGAATGATATTGGGTGGAATCTTGTGGATGCAATGGGGATCTCAGCTGTTGGCTGAAGAAGTGACAGCCCCATGTCACCTCCTTTCACGAATCCCCACTGCTTCTTGTTCCATTCAGGCATTTGACAAGGCCCAGGAAGTCCTGTCCAACAAAAGCTGCTGGCCAATCAGAGGCTGGCAGTTGAACAGCAGCATCATTGGGAGGTGGTGGCTGCTGCTGGTATGACACCTGAGGCCTAAAATGCTGACTGAATCCAAGACCAGAGGCTAAGTGATGGTGGAAGGACAAGGTGAGTGTCACTGGAGAGGGGGTAGGCATGGAGGGAGGTTAGCAGCAAGGCAGGGAAGTGACACTCAGTGGGCTCCCACCTTTCTAATGCCAACTGAGTCCTTCAATAAGCCGTTGTGTAGTAAGAGACCATTCAAATCTGTGAGTTTCCAGTAAGCAAAGATTTTATTCAAGCGTATGCTGGAGAGATCATCCTGGCTGCTTTCCCAAGGATCACTCTCTGAAACAAAGCCTGTGCCACAATTTTATAGTCCTTGGTTCTCACATAGCAAAACACTATTTTGGTATTGTCCTCAATCACTGATGTTGCTTTCGAAAATACATCACATCACGTAATCAATGAGTGGGTACTTGTACTGCAGCTGTCCCCTGTTATCAGCATTTGGCCTCAGGAGCTTATTTCACATCTTTGCCCTGTCTATTTCCTTCTGATGTTGCTGTCTATTTCCTTATCCCCAGAACACCATGTTTGCCCAAGCTGTGAAGGCCATTAAGTTTTATGGCTTGTGATTTTTATTCCCACATACTGGCTACATATGCCTGTAGTTGACTATGTTTCCTTTCATGCTTAGAAAGAGCTCTCATAACATCTTGGTTTATCTTGAAAGCTATGGATACACATCCTAATCAGTTATGCCACTACACAAGTACTGAGTGCCATTTTAACAAGAGGGCCCCTGGGAGCCTTCAAGCAATTTGGCACGGGTTTGCTTGTCATGCTCCCCCCATGCTAAGACCCGATGTTAACTACTGGGTTCATATCAGTGACAGTGGGATGCCAAGGCAGGAAGGATCCTCCCTATCACAGGCTTAATCAGTGTGGAGGTGGGAAGGTGACAGGTCCCCAACTGCCCAAGAAATCAGACAGCGTATGTGGAGAGAGAAGCAAAGTTAATGTGCTGAATTTTAACCGTGGAACTGACCGGGGAGGTGTCGGGAACACAAAACTTTCAGCAGTTCATTTGTCAGTAATTTTATAACTCAGTCACTGCATTTATACCTGGCTACTGTTTTTGTTTAACTAATTAAAACAGGTTAATGTGATGGCACATCTCTGTCCAATATTTATTTCATTTCCAGTGAAAGAGTGTCTGTTATGTCTCCCATATTTGCATCTGAAGGTCTTACAGGAAAGGCAAGTGTTGTTGGGGGTGATTTTTTTTATTCATTTGTGGAACATGGGTATCGCTGGCTGGCCAGCATTTATTCCCCATCCCTAGTTGCCCTTGACAAGGTGATGGTGAACTGCCTTCTTGAATCGATGCAGTCCATGTTCTGTGGGTTGACTCACATGATGTTAGAGAGGGAATTCCAGGATTTTGCCCCAGCAACTCCGAAGGAATAGCAATATGTTTCCAAGTCAGGATGGTGAGTGGCTTGGAGGGGAACTTGCAAGTGGTGGTGTTCTCATGTATCTGCTGCCCTTGTCGTTCTAGATGGAAGTGGTTGTGGGTTTGGAAGATGCTGTCTGAAGATCTTTGATGAATTGCTGCAGTGCACCTTGTAGATAGTACACACTGCTGCTACTGAGTGTCGGTGCTGGAGGGATTGAATGTTAGTAGATGTGGTGCCAATTAAGGGGGCTGCTTTGTCCTGAATGGTGTCAAGCTTCTTGAATGTTGTTGGAGCTGATTGAAGAGTTGCATCATGCTGCAGAAATGATGGAGAGTTATCTGTTGAATATGAAGACTGGTAGCATGGTTTCTGAGGGTAAGGGGAATTCGCTCATGACTCTGGGATGGAGAAGAAGGAATGAGAACTGATGGAATGGACTCGGTCCAGGGCTTGTCAACCAGGGTTAGAAGAAATCTTTGGTTGAGGACAAAGGGAGTTACATCAGAAGTGTTTCTTTCAATGTTGTTGCTGAACTTTAGTAAGATTTTACTATGACCATGCTTTCCAGTTTTACCGTACATTGAATCATAGAATCCCTTTCGTGCAAAAGTAGGCCATTTGGCCCATCAAATCTGCACCGACCCTCCAACAGAGCATCTGACCCAGGCCCTATCCCCGTAGCCCCACATGTTTACCTTGCTAATCCCACTAACCTACACATCTTGGGACGCTAAGAGGCAATTTAGCATGGCCAGTCCACATAACCTGCACATCGTTGGACTGTGGGAGGAAACCAGAGTAGCCGGAGGAATCGCATGCAGACCCGGGGAGAACGTGCAACTCATGATGAGGCTTCATTTCCCTTTAACAGACTCAAGATAATCAGTATAGTTTAACTTCAAACAATTTATTCAGAAAAATTTACAAAGACGTCAGGATAAGCACATAGTATTCAGGAGTCAGTCTGCTCTGTGTCTAACTCCCTGGACAGTAAGAAGTCTCACAACACCAGGTTAAAGTCCAACAGGTTTATTTGGTATCACGAGATTTCGGAGTGCTGCCCCTTCATCAGGGTCCTTCCACTCACCTGATGAAGAAGCAGCGCTCCGAAAGCTCGTGATACCACATAAACCAGTTGGACTTTAACCTGATGTTGTGAGACTTCTTCCTGGAATGTTGGTGCTGTGGAATGGCAGGTCTTAATGACTGCTGGTACCTGGGCTGCGATTATTAAGATGCTTGGCTTCAACGGCTGTGAAACCCATTCCATGGAAGATGATTCAAGAGAAAAATCTTCAGGACATACACACCGAACCACCCTGAATAGGGAGAGAACTAACTGACATTCTCGCTGTAATCTTTGGATCCTGCTTTGCAAACTGGGGAAAGGCTTGACTGAGAAGGTGAAGCATTTTCAACAATTTCACAGCTGTGACGATGATAAAAGTATTCAATATTTGAGATTTAAATAAATCTGGCAGGCAAGAAGAAGGACGATGAATATTCTAATGGCATTGCAGGATGTGGAGAAATGACGACTTCCCTACTTTTCTCAAGACACCAGTTGCACTTGCTGAATGTTGCATTTCAATGCTTGCTTTAGTGTCCATCATGGTCTCATTAACATAACCACTGACCCATTACTCTACACTGTTTCCTACGTAATATTCACTTGCACTTCAAAAGTGCTTAATTAGCTTTAAACGCTTAATGGTGTCTGGTGGTAGTAAGAGATATTGTATGGAAGTGAGTCTTTGGGCGAAATTTTCCCCCAAAATTTCTGTGTCATAAAGGCAAGAAAAATATGGTGAATTGTGCCGGTTTCTCCACATTGCAATCTTTTGACACTCAAGTCACTTTTTTGGAGAGCTGGGACTTTTGTACCGGCACTGAGGAGGTCAGGGCCAAAACACACTGGCGAGCAGCTGCAGAGAGCTCGAGCGCCATTTCCCAAGGGTGCCCCAATCTAACAGTGCATTGAGAGACCCCCTCCCATCCCCCATGGATATCGGATAACCCACGCTCTATCAGTGGCATGCTTCCCACCCCCCTGACATGGGTCAGCCATATTGGGGCATCAGTATCCTCCTGATGGGTGCCCCTGCCAGACCCCCAACATACCCCTCCCCCCCGCCCCCCCATCGTGACCCCCGGCATGCCCCACCCCCATCATGGCTCCCTCCATGATGCATCCCTGTATGATCCCCACCCATAGCCCCCACCCGTCATGGCGCCCACCCAGGTCCTACTGTCTGCCCCTGGCACACTGGCAGTGCTCAACTGGCACTGCCGGGCTGCCTGGCGGCCACTGCCAGGGTGTCCGGTGGGCATCATCAGGGTGTCCGGTGGGCACCGCCAGGTGGACACTGCCCAGCCGTTCCCCCAACCACCCGGGGCGGGCTTCAATGGCCTCCCAACTGCCCGGCATGACCATTGTGTCATGTCTGCGCTAGTGGAGACCAGTACTGGTTCTCGCAATTATGGCACTGCGCCCAAAGGCCAGAAGATTCCTTGCATTGGGTTTTGAACAGGCTATGCATATTTAAAGTAGCTTTTGAAGCCAAATCGGCTTTGCACCCTTTTCAGACAGGAAATGGATTGCGCCATTGGAGAGGTGCCGGGAACATAGCAAACCGCCTGGTGCCGGGCACCAATCAGATTTTGAGCATCACACACTAGTTTCCCAGCTCGCTGCGCTGTTCACCAGATGTGGAGAGGTGGTAAAGTCGCACCCGTGCTGTTTTATTTCTCTGGTGGAAGGGACTATTTTCAGATATGACAGAATTGGAGGAACTGGAATAATGGGGTACAGTCCTTACAGGAAGCAGCGAGGGAGAAATTACACTCAAGGAGATTTGCTATTATCCTGAGTCCCCTCCGAGTGATTTGCAGTTCAAGTTGCAAGCACAACACCTATTCTATAACAGGCATTAGAATCCTTACAGTACAGAAGGAGGCCATTAGCCCATCGAGTCTGTACTGAGCACAATCCCACCCAAGCCCCAGCCCCGTAACCCCACACATTTACCCTGCTAATCCCCCTGACACTAGGATCAATTTAACATGGACATCTTTGGAGTGTGGGAGGAAACTGGAGCACCCGGAGGAAACCCACGCAGACATGGGGAGAAAGTGCAAACTCCAGTGACCCGAGGCCAGAATTGAACCTGGATCCCTGGCGCTGTGAGGCAGCAGTGCTAACCACTGTGCCGCTGTCCTGCCCAAATTGAATGGCAAAAATTAGCAACTTCATGAAAATAAATCAGCTTTCTTCACTCCTGTGCATTCACCAAAATGGAACAAACTGTTTTTTAACCTATTCTCTCAAATGAGTTACATTTGGGGAAAAAAAAACCTGATAAATTATTAATATCTAATTGCTCTGTGTCTGAGTAATCATTTGTTGTCTTTATCTTGCCGTTATGTTTGTAATTGCTACTGGCAAAGCTTTTAGTATGATTGCATGCTCTTGTTTATTAAGTCATTGGAGTTTGAGTACCTGGCAATGGGAGATAGGTTTAGTTTATAAATTTGTACAGCCACATGTGTACCCCAACAGACGCTGGAGTGCGGCGACTCGGGGATTTTCACAGTAACTTCATTGCAGTGTTAATGTAAGCTTACTTGTGACACTAATAAATAAATTTGTTTGCAATGTGCATCGTAATAGTGAATAGCAACAAATATACAAAAAGAAAATTTAAACAAATGTAATATTTCTGTGAATATTTTCGTGGTTCATCTGGTAATGGTCTCAGTTCACATACAGAAGGTTGCAGCTGTAGTGGATTATAATTTTACCCCTCTTTTGGAACTATATCATTATCAGACGTATTCCTGGGATGATAACTCTCACTTAAAGTTGAGAAAGGCAGGCCCCACAGACACTTAAATTGGGGTCTGAAGAACTCATTTAATTCTTCCAGAAGGCAAGGAAATGCTGGAAAATATTACAGCCATTTTTAACAAGTTTCAGCCAGATTGTAACAACCAGGGTGGGTCCAGGCATTACTTCTCAACAATGTTCAGTGAGGCATAGCAAATGGCTACATAATCCATTTTTGGTGATGTTAATTCAGGGAGGAGTGTTGGCCAAGATACCAGAAGAACTATCTGTTCAACTAGTCATTCCATGAGATCTTTTACGTGTGTATATCTGGATTGGGGTTTGGGCTACCGCTGTGAAGGAATGCAGCTATAAATATATAGTTACAAAAGAATCCAGCTCTAAAAAGTTTAAGATTAAAAAGCATGATTCTCTCCACTGAAGAGTGTATGGAGATGGGTTCTGAACTTTGGATTCAAGAAGACTACTTGAGGCAATATATTTTCTAATTCATATACAAGTTTATTAAAGAACCAAGCATGTTGTTCATATTTGATGGTAATCACAACATTGATAATTCTAGAAAAAGTGGGTATTTCTGTAAGAGAATCCAAGTATCAGAGAGATATTTAGTTGATCCATCAATATTTAAGGTAGTATTTATCTTAAATCTCCAAGCTATCAAATCTACCAAGATATATCTATCCCAATTAAGGGGACAAGTATCATCACAACACTATTGCAGCTATACATTACCTTCAGAGGCACTGATATAAATCCAATAAATCTAAAAATCCTACTGTGTAGTTCCAATATTCATACCATAAAAGAGCTGAACCAGCAAGGAGCATGTTGAGCACGCATGTTGGGGGACATTATTTTCTTTTAGTCAACATCTTTTGTTTCAGTCAACATCCTTCAAGCAAACAGAATATGGAGAGGCACAGATGGTGGTCACTTTCTTGCTACACTCGGTTTCCCAGATTCAGTGGTTAAGTGATTTAGGGTCATCCTTAAACTTATCCAATGTTGGATTAGGTCATAGATCATAGAGGTCATAGCGGTTTACAGCATGGAAACAGGCCCTTTGGCCCAACTTGTCCATGCCGCCCAGTTTTTAACCACTAAGCTAGTCCCAATTGCCCACATTTGGCCCATATCCGTCTATACCCATCTCATCCATGTAACTGTCTAAATACTTTTTAAAAGACAAAATTGTACCCGCCTCTACTACTGCCTCTGGCAGCTTGTTCCAGACACTCACCACCTTCTGTGTAAAAAAAGTCCCCTCTGGACCCTTTTATACCTCTCCCCTCTCACTTTGTGGTATTTTAAAAACTATCAGTGTCTTACTGAGGTGATACTGAAGCCAATACTTGTTTTCGGGAACTGCCTTGTGTGAAAGGATATGCCATGTCCTATTCCACAGGATCTTGGGTGTTCTTGCATGCGCATTTATGCCCAGGTATGTTCATAAACGTTTCAACCTTTGTCCAGCAGGTGAACTCTGCTTTTAATATTTAATCCCTACTTCATAGGAGAATCATGCTTTTTAATCTCATAACCTTTTAGAGTTGGATTCTTTTATAACTCTATCTTTATAGCTGCATTCCTTCACAGCTGTATCAAACCTCATTACAGATGTACACACATAAAAGATCTCATGAAATGACTGAGTGAACAGATAGTTCTTCCGGTGTCTTGGCCAACATTCCTCCCTGAATTAACATCACCAAAAATGGATTATGTAGCCACTTATTCATTTGCTATGCCTCACTGAACATTGATGACAATGTTTGCCCTATAGCAGTGGTTACATTTCAGTCACACTCCACTGGTTGTGAAGCACTTCAAAACATCCTGAAGCTGCTAATCAAGGGATATGGGGAGCATCAGGAAAGTGCAAATGAAGTCACAGATCAGCCATAATTGTTTTTAATGGGCTGAACAGACTCGACAGACCATATGGTCTATGCCCATTCATATTATTTGTGGGAAGGCGATGGCCTAGTGGTATTACCACGAGACTATTAATCCAGAAACTCAGCTAATGTTCTGGGGACCCGAGTTCGAATCCCACCATGGCAGATGGTGGAATTTGAATTCAATAAAAATATCTGGAATTTAGAATCTGCTGATGACCATGAAACCATTGTTGATTGTCGGAAAAACCCATCTGGTTCACTAATGTCCTTTAGGGAAGGAAATCTGCCATCCTTACCTGGTCTGGCCTACATGTGACTCCAGAGCCACGGCAATGTGGTTGACTCTCAACTGCCCTTTGGCAACTAGGGATGGGCAATAAATGTTGGCCAACCAGCAACGCCCATGTCCCACAAATGGATTAAAAAAATATTTTGAATGTCCTTATATTTGTATAAATACCAAATGCTATCAAATATCTTGGGAAAATATAGTGCTACCACATTCTTCTATTTAACCATAAATATTTAAATCAGGGCTTTTATTAAACACCTAATACAATTTTCCCTCGATGAAAATGGACGACTGCTAACTTCGCCTCAAGAGATTAAATGGGTGGCAAGATGCTAGTCGATGCTAGCAGGTTTCATGATTTAAGAAGAACTTGACTTAGTGACCAGCCATTTTCATGCACATGGTCCATTCCTACTGGCAGCCCAGAAGAAAACAGTTTATTTGTGAAGCAGATCAGTTTAGTCACCATTTTATAAGGTGACACTGATAGATCCATCCGACCCTGAGGTGGGATGGAACTGGCCCATTAGGCTCAATCAGCACACAATTGAAGATATGGCAAGCAACTTTTTCAATAATGTATGTTCAGAGAATAGAGTTAGTTGATTAAATGATCTTAAATGCTGCTAAGAAGTTTTGGGCAGGTTTAGATTAAAGGGCAATATGCTGATCAAATACAACATCAGGAATTTACCTTAAAGTTTCACCCAGGGCATGAAGATTTTCAACTATGAGGGTTCAGATAGAGTAAATAAAGGGAAACTATTGCTAAAGCTGAAGCTGTGACAACCTGATGGCACAAATTCAAGGTGATTGGTAAAAGGTAGCAAAATATGGCAGGCCATGTCAGCACGGTGGTGCCACAGGCATGAGCGATGGCAGCACAGTGGCACAATTGTTAACACTGCTGCCTCACGGTGCCAGGGACCCGGGTTCGATTCCCCGCTTAGGTCACTGCCTGTGTGGAGTTTGCACATTCTCCCCATGTCTGCGTGGGTTTCCTCCAGGTGCTCTGGCAAATATAGACCCCTGGGTGGAAAGGAGGAGGTCAGGAAGGTCAATGTGGATTGGGATGAGGTTTTCAGGCAGGTACACCTTCGCCTGGACATCATGAAGGAGAGGGGCTCAGGCTTTGGGAAACAGTGGGGAGGTCGAAGGTGATGCCGGGAGAGTGCCCACTGTGCTGGAGGAGAGGATGTGGGTGAATCAGGGAGGGGATAGAATGGGAGAGCTGATCCGAAACTTTACTACAACCATTTTGCTCAAATCCAAAGTGAGCGAAGCCTCATGTTGGACAGGCACAGGTACAACATTGGAGTTAAGTCAGTGGGTGGGTGGAGATACAGGTCAACTCAAACAGACAACAACATCTCCCTCCAGAATCACTTATGGCCCAGCTGCCTGCACCTGAGCTGCCAGTGGGAGCTATGAGGTGGCCACTCGTAGAGCCTGCGAATGAAACTGAAAGACAACATTAAATATTTGCAGGGAAAATGAATATATTTTCAGTTTATAAATGACAAAATGTGTTCACCCATGCATGACCAACATTTCTTAACTTTTCTAAATCTACCACTTCCTTCAAGTGTTGCTGTGGCATCCACAGCAGGGCTGTAGACCACCTGGGCAGTGGTTGGCCCTGTTATCTCTGATGACTTCCATGTGTATCCTCAGGAGAATCAAGGCCCAAGGGTCCAAGCTGGAACTGACTGTCCCCCTGGGGGCCAGCTGCTCCCTCCGTGGTGCCAGAGGATGAGGTTGAAGAGATCACAGGCATTGGAGCTTCAGAGGGAACGGACAGCCTCTGAGATTCCTGAACAGATGACCCATGGAGGTCTGGCTGTCGTTCATCTTCCCTTCGAGCGTCCAAAGGACCCGGCCAGACTCCTTGAGGGAAGGGAAGACCTGGAGGGGTATTGAGGTGTCCCATTTTCCTCTCCTGGTGCCACTGTAGGAACTCACTCATGGATACCATAATGGGCTCTCTGTATTTTCACATTCTGATGGATCAGAGCCCTCATGGCATCTGCCACTCTTCCCATGAAGACCTCCATATGCGTACATATGGGCAGCGCTTCATCAAAGAGCAGGTAGATGCACTACTCTGACTCACGTGCCACTCTATTGAGGACTTCCAACAGCTCTGCCTGCTGTTCTCCCACCTTCTGCTGACTCCCAATGATAAGGATGCACATGAAAGGCCAAATCCAGAGGCTCACCATCCGATTCAGAACTCACATGTGCCTCTTCTCCATTAGTTCTCCAAACACCCAGAAGCTCGGCTGAACCTGCCTCTTCCTGCTGTGGACACCTGCCTATTCACTGACCACTAGATTGCAAACCCAAGCCTGCTGTACAGCTAGATACCCCCGCAGTGCATGTCGCTGTGCCAGTGGAGGGTGTGGGTAACCGCGGTAACGGGCCTTCCAGGCTGCTTATTTCCAGCTCTTCAATAGAGGTGAGGAGTTCATAGAATCCCTACAGTGCAGAAGGAGGCCATTCGACCCATCAAGTCTGCACTGACCACAATCCCCCCAGATCCTATTCCCATAACCCCACATGTTTGCCCTGCTAGTCCCCCTGACACTGAGGAGCAATTAAGCATGGCCAGTCAACCCTAACTTGCACATTTTTGGACTGTGGGAGGAAACTGGAGCACCCGGAGGAGTTGATGGAGCTGAGGTACTGGCTGGCGGAGGGCGTCGGTCAGTTTGGCAGAGCTCCTGTGAATCAAAGCAGAGATAATGAGTGCATGGAGTCAAAACCAGGAAACAGCACTCACAATGGCATTGGGAGAGCGATAATCTGCCTCAGAATCTTCACGTTTGTGTTCGCCGCTAACTTTACCGTCGCCTCAGGCATGGTCCGTGTCCTCACCGGCCAGTGGGATGACAGCTTCCACAAAGCGAGTAAGGGGTGTAATACTGGCAACTCCACCCCTGGTCTTGGACCTCTTTCTCCTGTTGTGACCCAGCTTCTCCTGTATGCGAACAAATGGAAAGAATGTGGAGGTGGGGGGTGCGATGGGGGGAACGCAAGCCATGGAGGATGATGAGAATGCGTGGAATGTTCCTGGGTTGAGTGGAGCCATGGGCCGTTGCTACCGTCGCATCCCAGGCTGGATTGGTGACCGTGGTGGATCTCCTGCGGCCAGGCAGAGGATAGAGGACACCACGTGGGTCCTAACAGCCACCAAAAGATGCTGCAGTGAGGCATGACTAACTTTGGGAGCTGTCGTCTTCCCGGCTTTTGCCTCGAGCACTCCTGGTCTGTTTACATTGAGCAGGCAGTTCTCTGGTACGTTTTTAATATAGGGCCTGGAGCGAGGAAGTGCTGAGTTCATAATGCGGCGGGCACATCTAAGACTGCCCGCCAGCGATCTGACATGTTTCCCATGCACACATTATTAATGAGGCAGGAGTGGCAGGAAGCAGATAATATGACACAAAAAGCCAGCTTTGCGGCCGGCAGGAAAAGCATCGTTTCCCACTTTGTACGCTTCTTACTGGGAAGGCAGTGGCATAGCGATATTGTCACTCGACTAGTAATCCAGCGACCCAGAGAAATTCTCCAGAGACCAGGGTTTGAATCCCTGACAAATGGTAACATTTGAATTCAGTAAAAAAAAATCTGGAATTCAGAATCTAATAATGGCCATAACCATTGTTGATTGTTGTAAAAAAAATAAAACAACTGGTTCACTAATGTCCTTTCGGGAAGAAAATCTGCCGTTCTTACTCGGTCTGGCCTACATGTGACTCCAGAGCCTCAACAATGTGGTTGACTCTTAAAATGCCCTCAGGGATGGGCAATAAATGCTGGCCCAGCCAGCGATCCTTACATCCCGTGAATAAATAACAAAAAAATACAGAGAAAATTCCACTAGAATCTGGTCTGGGATCACTCCTGTTTACGTTATTCAAAATTACACTGAGGCAGAGAAACACTTGTCAGATTGTGAAATTTGATGATTGATTCCAGTCGCGCGGTCAGGCAATAGGCGCAGGCAAAATCTATTGTGCGAAAGAGACAACTTAATTGCATTATCCAGGGAATTGCAGATAGAATTTAGACTGGGGAAATTAAAGTGATGCATATTAGAAGACAAGTCCATTGATAAAGTTGAGAAAGGAGAAGGAACCTGACAATATTATTGACGAAACAATAAATGTACCCAGTCAATAGGAGACCTGTTATCAACTGATCAAGTACTGGGCTATATCCCGAGTGTATTTATTGTAATTCAATACCGATTACTCTAACTCTGTAAGGTGATATTTAAAACATGATGGCCTCACCTTCAAAATCTACTGATTTATTGGAGAAGGTTCAGAGAACATCAGCAAGGCCTCTTAAAATTCTTGTGCGTAAGGAGAATTTCTTATGTGTAAGGAGGATGCCATGAAAATTGAATATTTTTCCGTTGACAAAATATAAAGTGTGAGGCACACCTAAATGACATTGTTAAAATGCCAAGAAATATTCCATAACTTAAACCGTGGTCTTGCACAGGTCATGCATGAACATGAATGGGTTAATGCCAGGGGTTAATGGGCAATCAAAGTTAAAAGTTAGAACAAAGGACTTTATTGTAGGTTAGTGGATAGTTTGAAAGCAGCAGCCAATTAACTCTTTTACAACAAAGGCCAAAATGAAGGTCTCGTTCGGGATGGGATTATCGTTTTTAAGTTTGAGAAGATTTACTTTCAGGGCCCCCACTGATCCTGTATCCAACTACAATCACTCCCCACCCTTCCACCACAGCAGAGTAACCAAGGACATGCTCCGAGCTTCCTGCCCTGTGCCATTTCCGTGTCCCAAGTGCATTCCTGGCACAGGTCCACCCTCTGACATGGCCTTATGATGGGGCTATGCAATGCATAATGGAAACAGAAACTGCAGACCTATGCCACCAACATCAGAACAGCAACCGGAAGAACGTGTGTCTTCAAGGTTATTTTGGGAGGGAATATTTTCAAGATGTTTAAGGGACCCATCTTTAGGTGACATTCGGGACTTTTACAGGTCTCTGTGTCAACAGACTTCTTGGTGCAATACCAATCCTGGCTTTTTTTGTGACCCATGGCCAGATGCCAAAAAGAATGAGATGGAATGCCAGGCAAGCCTCCTTCATGCTTACACTGGAGCAGCCTCCACTCACTCCAGCCACAAGAACATTGGGCAATGCAAAGAAATCTCGGCAACATTGTGGTTCACAGAGACCTGTTAGGAACACTCCATTTGAACCCATAACTGAACTGAAACCAAGCATTTTCCTGACACAGTAAAGAGGAAGACGTAATTCAGGGGCACAATAATGAACGAATTGTTGTGGGTGATACCAGTGGCAATTCAGGAACCTAGAAGAGAGAAAGTCAGATTTAGCTTAATTATCAAGTAGTCTTTGAAGTATAAAGACCCTCTGATATTAAGACATAAGTGTGAAAAAAAAATGCATTCTTCTTTCTATTTTAGCAGAAGTGTGAATTAATGTATGGTACTTGAGTCAGTGCCACAAATAAAGAAGCTAAAATAACTCCACAGAGGCCGGTGTCCCTTCACCAGATTCCCTTTATTTACAAGCTAATCTCCACCCCAAGGAGTGCTTCAGGTACAAAGTCAGAATCTGGAGTTTCAGTAGACTCCTCATTATATACAAAGGTGAGTCTCCCTGATTGGGCAGGCAAGCATTACATCAATCAGGGAGCTCACACTCCAAGAGGCCAACCTCATGGGCCTCTTTGAGGTCATTACATCAGTAGAGATTGGAACACAATGGGCCACGTTCATCTAAGTATTTGAGGAAACAGGGGGTCTTCCTGAAAATGTTTGGATCCCCACTCAGTACCCTCTTTCCCAATTAAATGTCCTCCCTGCCTCCAAACCCAGCTTGGGAAGGGTATCAAATTCTGCCCATGAGATACACTGTTATCATACAATGGAATTTCTGGACTAATATTCTGCTGGACTATGCAAATGTCCAGCAGACTCCAGATGGTCAGGTATGAATAATATAGATTATAAAGTTGGATACCCCTCATTCAATTCAGGGCCCAAGGTAAATTTCCACAAAGTGTAACACTGGTGTCTCATGGCGAGCGAGGTGGTAGAGTTCCGGCGTATATCTCTTTGCAAAAGTAAAGGCCTAACAGAGACATGGGTGGAATTTTATTGCCCCGTTCGCCACGGGAATTGGAGTGGGCGAGGGTCTGACAATAGAAATCTCTGTTGACCTCGCGCAGGAATTTCCGTCCGCCATGGGAATCGGAGCAGGCAAGGGGCAGACCATGGAAAGGTCTGTTGCCCTCGGGTGGGTTTTTAGCATTTTGGGATGAGTGAGGCCATAAAATCCCACCCGTGGAAATTTTAGTTCAGTGCCCAGTGAAGCAGTTGAGGCTACCTCATTGAATGTTTTTAAGGCAAGGATAGATACATTTTTGAACAGTAAAGGAATTAAGGGTTATGGTGAACGGGCGGGTAAGTGGAGCTGAGTCCACGCAAAGATCAGCCATGATCTTATAGAATGGCGGAGCAGGTTCAAGGGGCCAGATGGGCTACTCCTGCTCCTAGTTCTTATGTTCTTATTTGATACAAAACATGATGAAATGAAGAATATTCATGTGCTAACAGAGAATAGGAGTGGGGGCGGAATATCTGTTCTGGGACAAATGTAGAGAAGGACTCGGCTCTGAAAAGGATTAACAAAACTCAGTGGCGAAACCACTAAGGCCTGGTGACACGTATCCGAGAATGTTGAAAGAATTCAACAGCTCTGACTTAATTCTTCCATTTTCTTAGATGTGTGAACAGTACTGACTGATTGGATGGTCGCCAGCTTTACAGCGTTCAATAATTGACAGAAGGATAAGCAAAGTAGCTGCAGACAAGTTAGTTTAAAACTCTCAGTTGTGGCAAACCGCTTCAAATCCAAACCTCAAGATCAAATCAGTCAGTATTTAAAAGTTCAGAAGATGATAAATCACAGTAACCACGGATTTAACAAAGGCAAACAACATCATTAGAATTCCTTTTGAAGAAAGAGCTGAAGGGAATATGCAGTAGTTGTGTATCTACGTTGCCAAGAAGTTATTTATAATTAGATAATTTGCACAAGCAAACATACTAACATTTAAAGTGGAAATTGAGCTACAGAATTCTGGCTACTTCCTGGCATTTTTGAAAGGACAGTTTTAAAAACTCATTTCCGGGATGTGGGCATTGCTGGCCAGGCCAATATTTATTGCCTGTCCTTAGTTACCCTTGCGAAGGTGATGATGAGCTGTCTTCTTGACCCGCTGCAGCCCCTGAAGTGTAAGTACACCAACAGTGCTGTTAGGGGAGGGAACTCCAGGATTTTGACCCAGCGACTGCGAAGGAACGGCGATATATTTCCAAGTCAGGATGGTGAGTGATTCTGAGGGGAGCTTTCAGGTGGTGGTGATCCCAGGTATCTGTTGCCCCTGTCCTTCTAGATGGTACCAATCGTGGGTTTGGAAGATGCTGTCTGGAGAGTCTTGGTGAGTTCCTGCAGTGTATATTATAGATGGTACACATGGCTGCCACTGTGCATCGGTGGTGGAGGGAGTGAATGTTTGGGGATAAGGTGCCAATCAAGCGGGCTGCCTCGTCCCTGGATGGTGTCGAACTTCTTGAGTGTTGCTAGAGATGTACTCAGGGGAGGATATTCCATCACACTCCTGATTTGTGCCTTATAGATGATGGACAGGCTTTGGGGAGTCACGAGGTGAGTACTCACTACAGGATTCCGAGCCTGTGACCTGCTCTTGTAGCCACAGTATTTATATGACTAGTGCAGTTCAGTTTCTGGTCAGTGCTAATTCCCAGAATGTTGATAGTGTGGGATTCAGTGATAGTAATGCCGTTGAATGTAAAGGGACAGTGGTTAGATTCTCTCTTGTTGGAGGTGGTCATTGCCTGGCACTTGTGTGCTGCAAATGTTACTTGCCGCTTGTCTGTCGAAACCTGGTTTGTTTGGGTCTTGCTGCATTTTGGCATGGAATTCTTCAGTATCTGAGGAGTTGTGAATGATACTGAACATTGTGCGGTCATCAGGGAACATCCCCACTCTGACCTCATGACGGAAGCAAGGTCATGGATGAAGTAGCTGAAGATGGTTGGGCCTAGGACACTACCCTGAAGAACACTTGCAGCAATGTTCTGGAACTTAGATAATTGACCTCCAACCACCACAACGATCCTCCTTTGTGCCAGGTATGACTCCAACCAGTGGAGAGTTATCCCACTGATACCCATTGACTCCAGTTTTGCTCGGGCTCCTTGATGCGGCTTCACGTGACGAGACATGGGCCCCAAGGACCGTGTCATAGCAATGCCCTGGTGTATTTTGTTACCTGTTTTACTAAATTACTTTCTTGAGAATAAATAATTTGTGTATTATTTGAAGCGTAAAGTCTACACGGATTTGAGGAAATAGCCAGAGTTTCGGGACTAATCGGATCGTTCATTCAAAGAGATGGCACAGGAAGGATGAGCCTAGTGGTACGAACCTGTAGGTGCAAGCAACTTTTAGGGGGTGAAGTTTCAGAGGGCCATGTGACCCATTCGGCCAATCAGGCTGAAGCACACCAATCCTGGGGCTGAGTCTGGGTTCTCCCAGAGAGTCTGGAGACTGAGGTCGAAGTAAACAGAAGCATCTTTCTCACTCTCCGTCTATAGTTTCTCCTGTTAATAAACAGTTCCTCAGTGCCTCCACTTGGTATCATCACTCTTTCAGAGATATTACAAAACCTGAGCCAGGTTAAAACGTGTCTGGCACCAAATCACCTTCAAGACTTAAGGAGAGAACTTGCATATATAAAAAAGTACCTTTTGTGGCCTCAGAACCTTCCAAGACACTTCCTACCCGATGGTTTACTTCTGATCATAGAAATCATAGAAACCTTGCAGTGCAGAAGGAGGCCATTTGGCCCATCGAGTCTGCAATGACAACAATCCCACCCAGGCCCTAACCCGTGAGGTGGTTAAGTTAAGTGAGCCCAAATGACAGCGTCCAGGACTTGTTAATGACATGTAAACCTATTTCGCCGTCAAAACAGGGCCGGTACGATAGGGGGAGGCAAAGAAAAACGTGTTTCTGATTTTTCGCCTCTTATCTTATCATCTCATCTCGCTGAAAGTTGGGCGGGACAAGGTCGTAAGATCACGTCCTTTTTTTAATGTATTTCTGCTTTTCCTCAATACAGCACAAAAATGACCACTCGTGAATGCAGCACATGAGCATTTCCCCCACTTACACAATGCTCTGCTCTCTGCTATTTTACTGTAGGCCTTAACTCATCTTTTTAATTCATTAATATAGGAAGTCTCACAACACCGGGTTAAAGTCCAACAGGAATCACTCACCCTTTGAAGGAACAGTGCTCCGAAAGCTTGTGATTCCAAATTAAACCTGTTGGACTTTAACCTGGCATTGTGAGACTTATTACTGCGCCCACCCCAGTCCAACGCCAGCATCTCCACATCATGACTAATATAGGAAACAGGGGAATGGCACTTGACTACATTAAAGGTCGATTTGGCTAATGCCACGTGCTGCAATTTCTAGCTTTATAACTTAATTGGAGAAGGTCTGTACTTGAAATTCACAAGTTTAAGATTGTGAGTTTTCATATCCAAGCTATGCATTTCTGACTTCTGACGACTTTTCTTCACCGCTGTCTTATATATTAGATCAATTCATGAAAACACACGTTCTCAGGAAAGATCAGCCGACAGACTGTGAAGCTGTTCATGCAATTCTCTGTTAGCTCTTTGCTTTCTATATTTTTCTGAATGTATATATATATATATATATATTTAACCTACAAATGGAAAAGTTGGCCCTCAAATATTGAGCAACTGCGCAACTTTGGATATTTTTGTCCGACGGCGTTCCGTGTCATGTGTCACTGAGGAGCAGTGATTTCAGGTCACCTGTCTGGTCAATAAATGCTAGCAGCTGGAACTCTGCTGTGAAGCCATTTAGGCAGATGGTGAATGACAGAGATTGTGAGAAAACATAAGGCCAAGCTGCAGGGAATTGTACAGAAACACAGTGCGTGGCGTCTGGGTTTACTTCAGCAAGTAGGTGTTGCCAACACCAAGAGCAGCAAATTATATCAGACAAGTTGACCAGTACCAAGGATTGGAGAGTTGCACTGCTTGATGGGTGGTTGGGGGGGGAATAAAAATCACAGCTTCTTTTCTCAAAACAAACAAAAATATAGATGCGTTTGGGTGATTGTCCAGCTTGGTGGGTCTGCACACACCTGCTTCCATTCTACCCAGTCATTACTAGAGGATCCCCTAAACAGCGTCTCTTCCAGCTCCCACAACATTACCCCTGGCATCCCAAAAGGTCTATCCTGTCTCCCTCCTATTTCTTTATTTTTAGACGCAGTACAGTGGTTAGCACTGCTGCCTCACAGCGCGAGGGACCCGGGTTCAATTCTGGCCTTGGATGCCTGTCTATGCGGAGTGTGCACATTCTCCCTGCGCCTGCATGGGTTTCCTCCGGGTGCTCCGGTTTCCTCCCACAGCCCTAAGATGTGCAGATTATATCTGTGTACTTGTTCCAAAACTAAACAAGACATTCTGCCTTCATGCCTTTTCAAAAAAAACATACAACCAAATGATACCCAAGCCACTGAGATCACATGCAAGCATCCAACGTGATTTCTGACAAAAATGAAGTATTATTAGCCAAGACAAAATGCCCATAATACTCCATAAATATGTACTATTTCAGTCAGCAATGTTGAATACTGCGTGAGATTTAACTCCTCTAACTGTTCCATTTTATTTTGATATGTAGGTGCCCCAGGATGAATGGGGAGGTGGGTATCCAGGAGTGAACAAGGACGGTGAAATTCCTTGTCGGAGAATGCGCAGTGGCAGCTACATCAAAGCAATGGGAGATGACGAAAGTGGAGACTCAGATGCAAGTCCAAAGATGTCACCAAAGGGAGCTTCTCAGCACGAGAGCTATCCAAAATTGTTGGGTGCGGGAAGTGAGCAGAGTCGCTCCAAGTAAGGTTACGCAGTCTGCTGAACCCCACTCAGCTTGGGCTATGCTGTTGTGTTTTTGTGTATTGGGTTGCATAACGTTCACTCCAGAGGCCTGTAACACACATCACATAAAAAACTGATACATGGCACAAGTGTTTCATATGTGCGGCACATTAAGGTGCATGCCCAATTCCCCAGTAAAGATGCATGATTTGTAAGGAAGATTCAATTTATATAGCTACTGTCCTTATCTGGGATGGCGGGGCTATCTGAATTCAGTGTGTGCAAGAGTAGGGGTTCTACTTACTGACCTCAGTGTCTCCCTGGAATAGGGAGAGGAAAGGGCAACACGGTGGCACAGTGGTTAGTGCTTCTGCCTCACAGCACCAGGGACCCAGGTTCGATTCTAGCCTTGGGTGACTGTGTGGAGTTTGCATGTTCACCCCATGTCTGCGTGGGTTTCCTCCGGGTGCTCTGGTTGCCTCCCACAGTCCAAAGATGTGCAGGTTAGGTTGATTGACCATGCTAAATTACCCCTTAGTGTCAGGGGGATTAGTAGGGTAAATAGGTGGAATTACAGGGGTAGGGCCTGAGTGGGATTGTTGTTGATGCAGGTTTGATGGGCTGAATGGCCTCCTTCTGCTCTTGTAGGGATGATTTCCAAGCATTTCACACCTGACAGCTATCCAACAGAACTCACAGGAAATGTGCATTTCTGGATGACAAGGGGGTGATATTTCCTATAGATGAATAGCCACACAGTGGCCATGCTATCAGAGGCTAGTTATAGAGAGTGTTTGCCAGAATAACAAAGCAATTATTCCAGCTAAAAGGAACACCTCATTGGGCCACTTCTGTTGTGGAAAAGGACACATTTCGGCACATAAATGGAGAGAGAATCGATATGGGAAATCCAAAATAATGGCAACCACGTAAAGATGCCTCAATGTTCACAGTAACGATTGATCGCATTGTTATAAAAATCATAGCAATGTGTTTGCAATTTTTATTTCTAATGATTAACTCAAATTTACAGGCAGCCATTCTATTGCACCCAATTGAATTTCCCGATCATAATGGACCTTTAAACTGACAAAATGTTATCGTATTTTGCTCAGCAAAATGTTATCGTATTTTCAACCTGGGCTTGTATTCCAGTCAGGTGCAATGGGTATAAATATCCCATGTCTGGCAGATGGGAAAGGGCCTCTGACAAAATGAGCTTGGACAGGATCTGTCCAGTGCCCAATCGCTGTATGTCTGTTGTAAAAAAAAATAACTGCCAATAATTCTGCATGACAGATGACAGATTCGCTCAGAGAGACCATAAGGATAATCATTCTGGGAACCAACAATAGCAAGCTGGTGCTTTTCAAGGGATGGCTGCTGCCCCAAAGTTGGGCTTGAGCATATTGCTGGGCAGTGCAGAGGCAGCTTTACTTTCCAGTCAGCTGTACTTGACCAAGTGAGTAGTGGGTGGGTGGATAAGGGGGACAGTGATGTGTGTGGGTAGTGGGGGGGGGGGGGGCGCGTGGATAAGGGGGACAGTGATATGTGTGGGTAGTGGGGGGGGGGTGGATAAGGGGAGAGAAAAAAAAGGGCGGCACGGTAGCACAGTGGTTAGCACTGCTGCTTCACAGCTCCAGGGACCTGGGTTCGGCTCCCAACTCGGGTCACTGTCTGTGTGGAGTTTGCGCATTCTCCTCGTGTCTGCGTGAGTTTCCTCCGGGTGCTCCGGTTTCCTCCCACAGTCCAAAGATGTGCGGGTTAGGTTGATTGGCCATGCTAAAAATTGCCCCTTAGTGCCCTGAGATGCGTAGGTTAGAGGGGTTAGCGGGTAAATATGCAGGGATATGGGGGTAGGGCCTGGGTGGGATTGTGGTCGGTGCAGGCTCGATGGGCCGAATGGCCTCGTTCTGTACTGTAGTGTTTCTATGATTCTATGAAGAGTGCTTGACACTGCCACTGAAGCAAAACAGGTGAAGAAATGTCCCATTCTTCAGCACTTGACATCTGTAGAGCACAATAGCCGCTAGAAATTGAGTCAAATATTTGTGTAAAATAACAGAATTAACCCTTTCTTTTTAGCTGACAATCCCCTGATGATTTTGGAAGTGCGGGGACTAATTTAATATTTTACTGAAAGCTATATACAAGTTTATCTTTTTTGGAATGTGCCAATCGCTGGCAAGGCCAGCATTTGTAGCCCATCCCTAATGGCCCTCGAGAAGGTAGTGGTGAGTTGTGTTGTTAAATAGCTGCAGTCCATCTGTTGTAGCTATACCCTAGCTTCCTGACTGTTGTTGGAGCTTCACTGATCCAGGGCGACACGGTGGCACAGCGGTTAGCACTGCTGCCTCACAACGCTAGGGACCCAGGTTCAATTGTGGGTGACTGTCTGTGTGGGGTTTACACGTTCTCCATGTCTGCATGGGTTTCCTCTGGTTGCTCCGGTTTCCTCCCGCAGTCCAAAGATGTGCAGGTTAGGTAGATTGGCCATGCTAAGTTGCTAATGACAGGGGGATTAGCATGGTAAATATGTGGGGTGACGGGGATAAGACCTGGGTGGGATTGTGGTCGATGCAGGCTCGATGGACCGCATGGCCTCCTTCTCTACTGTATGGGTCCGATGATTCTATGATTCTTGTGCCTTGTGGGCAGTGGCCAGCCTTCGAAGCGTCAGGAGGTGAGTTACTCGCTGCAGAATCCCCAGATTCTGACTTGCTCTTGCAGCCGCAGTGTTTATGTGGTTGGTTCAGTTGCGTTTTTGTCAATGGTAATCCCAGGGTGCTGATGGTGGTGGATTCGGCAAAGGTAATGCCATTGAATGTCAAGAAAAGATGCTTAGATTCTCTCTAGTTGGAGAGAGCAATTGCCTGGTACTTCTGTGGTGTGAATGCCACTTATCATTTATCAGCCCACACCTGAACGTTACTCGGGTCTTTTTGAAACAGACAGCTTTAATATCTGAGGAGTCACGAATGGTATTGAAGACTGTTCAGTTATCAGCAAACATTCCTGCTTCTGAAGTATAATGGAGGGAAGGCCTTTGATGAAGATGGTGGGCCTGAGGAAATCCTGCATTGATATCCTGGGGCTGACATGATTTGTCTCCAACAATCATATTCTTTTGTGCTAGGTATGACTCCAACCCTGGGGAGAGCTTGTTCCCTGGTTCACACTGACTTCGAAAGAGAAAACGCTGGAAAATCTCAGCAGGTCTGGCAGCATCTGTAAGGAGAGAACAGAGCTGATGTTTCGAGTCCAGATGACCCTTTGTCAAAACTCTTTGGTTTCAGATTCCAGCATCCGCAGTAATTTGCTTTTATTGCATTGACTTCAGTTTTGCTAGGAATTCCTTCACCCCTGGCTGGGATTCTCCAGTCCCGCTGCAGCGAATGGAGATTTGACTGGGCATCAAATTCTCCATTCCCGCTGGCAGCGGCGACGGGACGTGAACAATTGGAGAATTCCAGCCAATAACATGGAAAGAAAATTGTACAAAATATATTCCAAGCAGATGCTGTTTAAATTTGCTCTGCCCACTTTAGCCCACCTGGAGAAATTCTCCCCTCCACCTCCACCTGGTCAACCCAGTTTAGATCAAAAACCCTCAACGCTGGGAATTGATCATAGCATATCACACGTCCAGCATCTCAATGTGCAACATGCTGGTACACTGAAAGCATTACATCTTTTATCTACCCTGAGCCACCTTCAACAGTCCGTGAACATTTTTTTTTAGTCATCTAAAACACACACAACTGTTTTAGGGTCATCAGTGCAGATGCCACCTTAGTTTTGGATTCAGCTACAAGGCCTTGTGTGTACATCATTCCCCACTGCTGGTGCTGACACAATGGGTGGAATTTTTCCATCCCTCCTGCCATGGAATTCGTAGTGGGCAGGACACGGGCCATGCAAAGGCCATGAGAGGTTGTTTGACAGTAATTAAGATTTATCAGGCTGTTTAAAAGTACTTACACTTGAATGGACAAACTCAAAAGTTTGGCTGGCAAACTTATAGGGTACCTATCGCATAAATGCAGCAACTTCTCATCGATCCACATGTGCCGTGCAAAGGTCCTTTGACCTCAGGTGGTATTTTCCGGTCTTGGGCCGAGCACAGCCGGAAAATGCCGCCCAATGGCTCAGGTTTTGTGGTAAAAGTTCTGGTGAGGCTAAGAGTAAATTGGGCAGCAGCTTCTGGGAACCGCACATAAGCAATTAAATGTGGAAACCAGGTAGTTGTTGTCAGACTTATTCCTTTCTCTTATAAACTGTGCTTTCCTCACATCTCTCCAAGAGGTTCAGCATTGAGACATATGGGTTGATGTGAAGTTGCTGTACTTGTGCGATAGGTACCCAATAAATTTGCCAGCCAAACTTTTGAGTTTGTCCATTCAAGTGTAAGGACTTTGAAACAGCCTGATAAATCCCAATTACTGTCAAACAACCTCTCTGGCACTGCAGAGTAACTTTTACAATTGTGCAGTCTCAACCTTTCAGATTTTAATCATTGTTGAAGATTTTAAAACAAAGTTTATGGATGCAGTTTTCCCGTCCCGCTGCGCTGGTCGAGTTGTGTAGTGGGACGAGAAATTTCAACAGGAGTCCAAACGTCAGACTCTCGTTCGGCCGGTCGTGATTCTCCCAGGCCATTTTTGTGACGTGATTCAAATGTGTTTAGCAATCTCCGGACGCAATTGTCCGGACTCACTGAGCTTTCCGGCCTCACCAGTGAAGGTTCCCACTGGTGAAGATCACAGCTGGTCCCCAGCAACGAGGACCTGAAGTGATTGCCTTGCTGTGAGGACCAGAGGCCATTGAGGCCCCCCAGGTGGGAGGGAGCGGGGGGGGGGCTGTGTCCTTTAGGCAGTGCCAGCCTGGCACTGCCAGCCTGGGCCCCTGCCACTGCCACCCTGGCACTGCCCACCAGGCACTCTGGCACTGCCCACCAGGCACTCTGGCACTGTCTGCAGGCACCCTGGCACTGCCCACCAGGTTCCGGGCAGTGTCAAGACGGTGGGGCCTGAGGGGGAAGGAAGTCAGTAAGAGGGGAAGGAAGTGGATACGCTGCAACAGTAGTTGGGGGGCTAATGGTGGGGCCGCTAATCCGGCCGGGTGGGGAAAGTCTGTGGGGGAATTTGGGATGGTGATGTCCATGGGGGAGTGTTGACAGGTCTCCTATATACTGTGCAGACTTGTACTCAATGGATGGAATTTTCCCAAAAAAATTCTATGAGGGCAATCTTACTTTCTCACCCCGCCGGTCGATGCACGGGGCGAGCAGGTAAGATTGCAGGAGAGCCGAAAAATCGGGTTCGCACATAATTTCTCCCCATTCGCAATTTTACTGGCACCAGATATCCGGTGCGATCAGCCTCGTCCCTCGAGTAGGCGTGAATTCCCTGATCCCATGAGTCCCCCGATAGACCACTGGCAAATCTGGCAGGATTTGCTGGGCACCATCCCAGGATGTTGTAAAGTTGTGCGTTTAATCCCTGAATTGCAGTGGGCTCGGGTCAATTGGCTCATTAAAGAGTCTAATTGGCTGCCAGCATCCAGGAATCCAGCCCTTTCCACCCTCTGACTAAATTATCCCTTAGTGTCCCGATATGTCACGGTTAGATGGATTAGCCATGTTAAATGTGTCGAGTAAGAAGTTTAACAACACCAGGTTAAAGTCCAACAGGTTTATTTGGTAGCAAAAGCCACACAAGCTTTCGGAGCTCCAAGCCCCTTCTTCAGGTGAGTGGGAATTCTGTTCACAAACACGGCATATAAAGACACAGACTCAATTTACATGAATAATGGTTGGAATGCGAATACTTACAACTAATCAAGTCTTTAAGAAACAAAACAATGTGAGTGGAGAGAGCATCAAGACAGGCTAAAAAGATGTGTATTGTCTCCAGACAAGACAGCCAGTGAAACTCTGCAGGTCCACGCAACTGTGGGAGTTACAAATAGTGTGACATGAACCCAATATCCCGGTTGAGGCCGTCCTCGTGTGTGCGGAACTTGGCTATCAGTTTCTGCTCAGCGACTCTGCGCTGTCGTGTGTCGCGAAGGCCGCCTTGGAGAACGCTTACCCGAATGTCAGAGGCCGAATGCCCGTGACCGCTGAAGTGCTCCCCAACAGGAAGAGAACAGTCTTGCCTGGTGATTGTCGAGCGGTGTTCATTCATCCGTTGTCGCAGCGTCTGCATAGTTTCCCCAATGTACCATGCCTTGGGACATCCTTTCTTGCAGCATATCAGGTAGACAACGTTGGCCGAATTGCAAGAGTATGTACTGTGTACCTGGTGGATGGTGTTCTCACGTGAGATGTTGGCATCTGTGTCGATGATCCGGCATGTCTTGCAGAGGTTGCTGTGGCAGGGTTGTGTGGTGTCATGGTCACGGTTCTCCTGAAGGCTGGGTAGTTTGCTGCGGACAATGGTCTGTTTGAGGTTGTGCGGTTGTTTGAAGGCAAGAAGTGGGGGTGTGGGGATGGCCTTGGTGAGATGTTCGTCTTCATCAATGACATGTTGAAGGCTCCGGAGGAGATACCGTAGCTTCTCCGCTCCGGGGAAGTACTGGACAACGAAAGGTACTCTGTCCACTGTGTCCCGTGTTTGTCTTCTGAGGAGGTCGGTGCGGTTTTTCGCTGTGGCGCGTTGGAACTGTTGATCAATGAATCGAGCGCCATATCCTGTTCTTATGAGGGCATCTTTCAGCGTCTGGAGGTGTCTGTTGCGATCCTCCTCATCCGAGCAGATCCTGTGTATACGGAGGGCTTGTCCGTAGGGGATGGCTTCTTTAACGTGTTTAAGGTGGAAGCTGGAGAAGTGGAGCATCGTGAGGTTATCCGTGGGCTTGCGGTACAGTGAGGTGCTGAGGTGAGCGTCCTTAATGGAGATGCGTGTGTCCAAGAATGCAACCGATTCCGGAGAGTAGTCTATGGTGAGTCTGATGGTGGGATGGAACTTGTTGATGTCATCATAGAGTTGTTTCAGTGATTGTTCACCATGAGTCCAAAGGAAGAAAATGTCATCGATGTATCTAGTGTATAGCATCGGTTGAAGGTCCCATGCGGTGAAGATGTCTTGTTCGAACCTGTGCATGAAGATGTTGGCATATTGAGGTGCCGAGTCACAGGGATAGGGTGGGGGAGAGGATCTGGGAATGATATTCTGTCAGAGAGGCGGTGCAGACTCAATGGCCCGAATGGCCTCTTCTGCACTGCAGGGATTCAGTGTTACGTCATAGAATCCCTACAGTTCAAAAGAAGGCCATTCAGCCCTTCGAGTCTGCGCTGACTTTCCAAAAGCACATTCCACGCAGGCACCTCCCCTCCACCCTATCCCTGTAACCCATACCTTTAACATGCCCAATCCACCTAACCTGTACATCTTTGGACTGTGGGAGGAAACAGGAGCACCCGGAGGAAACCCACGCAGACGCGGGGAGAACGCGCAGACTCCACGCAGACAGTGACCCAAAGCCGAAATCGAACCCGGGTCCTTGGCGTTGTGAGGCAGCAGCGCTTGCCACCATGCCGCCTTAAACCGGAGAAGTTTTACCGTCACCAGGAGACTGGTGCAGGGCCCTTCCCGTGAATAAGTGGGCCGGGACCCCATGTTTTCAGCCCCCACCAGCCGGATTAAATCCAGCATGGAGAGTCTGCAGCAAGTGTAATGAGAGGTTCGTATGTTCACTCACTGCTGCAAATCCAGGCCAATAGCTCAGTCAGGGGAACGGATAGGAGGCAATTGCTGCCCACTTGTAATTTTCTGCTTTAATAACTACAATCGCTGTGAAGCCAGCAAATTCAAGCACTGATGGAAAATTGGTTTTAAAAAATCTCCCATTGGAAATATCTGGAATCGTGTTTGTTGGACCGGAACAAGAGACAGTGCTGTATCCTGGATAAGATGTGATGAAGTAGTAGACGCCAACTACATTATTGCTTTCCCCCAGAGTGGACCTGCTTGTTTTGAGTACTCAAATTTAATTGCTGCATCATTAATAAGTTCCCTTACATTTTGATTTGATTTATTATTGTCACAAGTATCGGGCTACGGTGAACAGTATTGTTCCTTGTGCGCTATACAGACAAAAACATACCATTCATAGAGTGCATAGCGGAGAAGGGAGGGAGGGTGCAGAATGTAGTGTTACAGTCAGAGATAGGATGTAGAGAAAGAACGAAGAAAATTGCAGCACAGGAACAGACCCTTCGGCCCTCCAAGCCTGCACTGACCATGCTGCCCGACTGAACTAAAACCCCCTACCCTTCCGGGGACCATATCCCTCTATTCTCATCCTGTTCATGTATTTGTCCAGACGCCCCATAAAAGTCACTAAGTATTTGCTTCCACTACCTCCCTGGGCAGCAAGTTCCAGGCACCCACCACTCTCTGTGTAAAAAGAACTTGCCCCGTACATCTCCTTTAAACCTTGCCCCTCGCACCTTAAACCTATGCCACCTAGTAATTGACTCTTCCACCCTGGGGAAAAGTTTCTGACTATCTGCTCTGTCTATGCCCCTCATAATCGGCTTCATCGATGAAAAGTCCATTCAAAAGTCTGACGGCAGCAGGGAAGAAGCTGTTCTAGAGTTGGTCGGTCCGTAACCTCAGATTTTTGTATCTTTTTCCCGACGGAAGAAGGTGGAAGAGAGTATGTCTGGGGTGCATGAATTAAATGCATTCAGATTTTGTCCCATGACCTCTCTCATTTTTAACCACTGCTCAGAATTGTGCATATGTTTTTGTGGTAACCATTCACATCTATCCCACTGCAGGATTTTTGGTTGAAAGTGTACAATTGATTATATTTTAAACCATGAATAGGTAGTTCTGTGCTGCCACCTGGAGGGGAGAGTTGAAAGTGAATACTCTGCATGATTCAGGGGGGCTTTAGGGATATTAGAAGGGTTGGTCGAATTGTTGCAAAGTGGTTATTATTTAAAGCACTATTCCATTTAGGATCTTTATGTCCAATCCATTTCCTAATTACAGTTGTGCATTTGCACACAATTGGAATGAAAGAGGAAGCTTCTTTGTAGCTGACTCCAGTAATACAAGGAGCACTGATGTTTTTGGACAGATCCCAGGCCTGTCATTTTAAGAGACATTTAAGTATTGTAAGTGTACTTAAGGGTGACAGTAATAATATAGCTGTCATCTGCTAAGTTTATTTTAGGCACTGTATGAATGAAATAGACCCATTCAGCTGACATTTTACCTGACACACTCTCCACAGGCTGAAGATGTCGCAACGTGCTTGAGAAGGCTTGATTTGCTTTTGGTTCCCCCCCCCCCCCCCCCCCCCCCCCCCGCCACACCTTGCCAAAGCTCAGAAAGGATTCTCATTCACATTCTGTCTTTCCTGATCGCAGAACATTCACAAAACTCGTCACAGTCAATTAAATATTTTGGATGCTATTTTAATGTAGGAAACAGAGAAGTCAATTTGATCTCAGCAAGATGCCACAAACAGCAATGCACTAGACCTCCGGGTTTTTTTTATTAGTGGTCATTACAGGATAAATATTGGCCAGAACACTGGGAGAGTTCCCCAGCGCCTCTTCAAAATGGTCACCTTCTGCATCTGCCTGAGACGACAGACAGGTCCTCGCTTTAGTCTCTCTTCTATAAGCTGGTATCTCCGACAATGTGGCACCCTCTCGGCACTACACTGAAGTCTCAGCCTGTATAATGAGTGCAAGCCTCTAACATGGGACTATAAACCCACAACCCTCTGCCTCAGTGGCAAGATCTTACTGATACTGATTGTTCATTTTTCTGTGTTACAAATAATTTCCCACCTGAGAGTCTTTAAGAAGAAAGCTTGTTGTTAGATTTTGGCATCATTGTTCCCTGCCAATTATTATAAGGTGGCTGTTTTATATTTACTTTCTTACCTTTGTTTCATTAATCCTTGTTTTCGCATTGTCCAGCTGAGTAAAAAAACATGTATGTGTGTCCATGTGTGTGTGTGTATGTGGGTATATGGATGTGTGTGTGCATGCATGTGTGTATACATACTCATGCGTGTGTGTGTGCATGTGTATATGCATGTGTGTGTCCATGCATGTATGTGTATGTGTCTGTGTATGTATGCATACGCATGTGCATGCATGTGAGTTCATGCGTGTGTGTCTGTGTATTCATGTGCATGTGTGTGTGCGTCTGTGCATGTATGTATGTGTGTAGTGTGTGTGTGTGTGTTTTGTGGGAGTGAGAGTGGCAGTGTAATGGGAGGACTGCTGAGCTGCGAATAACATATTCGAGCAGCAAAGCAGTATGCTGCTGACCTCTCCCCATTTTAATAATTGTTTTAAAATTATAATTTTTTTCAGTTAAGAAAAGTCACAGGGTCTACTAAATCTTGCCAGTAAGTAAAGTCTATGTGTGCACTTTGTGTGTGTCACAGTTACTACCATAACTGTTGTAATTAAAGATTAAAACAGCACCACAAAACATTTCTTAATTTGCAACATTCTGTCAGGAAACAAAAGGCGAAGGAGAAATTTGCTTGCAGAATGCATTAATATCATTGAAGAAAGCCAAGTCACAAAGATATTGGCCAATGGCACTGCCTGTGGAATCAACATAGCCAGCACTATTTTGCTAGAAGCCATACTATGTGGACAAATTTCTCCTCAAGTATCTAACGTTGAATTAAGTTAATAATTGAAGCAGCAACTAAGGGCTGGATTTTTGCAGAGTTAAGCCAATTCTAGATTCCTTTAAAAATGTCAGGTGGGATTTGGATACAAATGCCCCAGCTGATTTCCAGCAGATCCAATGAATGCCAGAGGACATGAGGTGAAGCGTGATTCACACAGGCAGGAAACCTACACTTAGCAAGATCATTTAAAATTAGTGCTGAGTTCAAACAGACCCCACTTTAGCTGTCGCAAGTGTCTTACCCCTCAATGTGAGAGTCATAAATGCACAGAGGAGGCATAAACACTTTTGAAAGGTGAATAAGAGCTGTTTAAGTCTTATGATCTTAAATTATTTAAATATCCAGTCCTTGAAACAAAAATATTATGGAGCGGATTGGTTGATAGACCATCTGGTGTAACTTAGGGGAAAAAATTAGCACTGCTCTTTCAATATACTCGATGACTTTTTCCAAGGGCGGTTTTTACAGCTGGTCCCATGATGAATTTCAAAAGCTCCAAAAACCACTTATCTCACCAGGGGCGCTGAGTTGACATTTTGATTGACAGTTTTAAGAGTATTAAAGGAATAGCTGGCTTTGGTGTGATACTGAATAGGAGTTTGTTTTAGTTTTGACATATTAACCACTTTCTTTATATCGGTTTCTTCGTGTGATGGTAGATTTGAAGGGCAGGAGGAAGTGATAGTGATAACATGCAACACGAGATCAGGAAGGGACATTGGGAGGTGAGGTGGTGAAAAGGGTGTGGCAGCAGTATGGTGAAAAATGGTTGACAGAACAGGGTGTATGCCTCATGCCCATTTATAGAATCCCTACAGTGCAGAAGGAGGCCATTCGGCCCATCGGATCTGCACCGACAACAATCCCACCCAGCCCCGATCCCTGTAGCCCCACATATTACCCTGCCAATCCCTCTAACCTATGCATCCTGGGGCAATTTAGCATGGCCAATCAACTTAACTCGCACATCTTTGGACATTTAGAATATTGTGAGCAGTTTTGGGCCCATACCTAAGGAAGGATGTGTTGGCCTTGGAGGGAGTCCAGAGGAGGTTCACAAGAATGATCCCAGGAATGAAGGGTTTGTCATATGAGAAGTGTTTGAGGAGCCTGGGCCTATACTCGATGGAGTTTAGAAGGATGAGGGGAGATCTAATTGAAACTTACAGAATACTGAGAGGTCTAGATAGAGTGGATGTGAAGAGGATGTTTCCACTCGTGGGGGAGACTAGAACTCGAGGGCACTACCTCAGAGTGAAAGGACGCTCCTTTAAAATTGAGATGAGGAGGAATTTCTTCAGCCAGAGGGTGGTGAATCTGTGGAACTCATTGCAAGAGACAGCTATGGAGGCCAGATCATTGAGTGTCTTGAAGATAGAGATAGATGGGTTCTTGATCAATAAAGGGATCAAGGGGTTACGGGAAGAAAGCAGGAGAATGGGGATGAGAATCATATCAGCCATGATTGAATCATGGAGCAGACTCGATGGGCTTAATGGCCTAATTCTGCTGCTATATCTTATGGTCTTATGGACAAAGAGAACTACATTAGGCCAGGAGATTAGATAGCAGAAAAACTAGAGAAAAATACAATTTCAGGGCTACTGCAGGAGGGAACATTAGGAAGAGTTTGGCATGGTGGGTTCAGGGAAGGGAAGAAAATTGAAGAGGCGGCACGGTAGCACAGTGGTTAGTGCTGCTGCCTCACAGCACCACAGACCCAGGTTCGATTCCCGGTTTGGGACACTGTGAGGAGTTTGCACGTTCTCCCTGAGTCTGCGTGGGTTTCCTCCGGATGCTCCAGTTTCCTTCCACAGTCCAAAGATGCACGGGTGGTTAGGTGGATTGGCCATGCTAAGTTGCTGCTTAGTGTCAGGGGGACTAGCTAGGGTAAATGCATGGGGATATAGGGATAGGGCCTGGGTGGGATTGTGGTTGGTACAGGCTCGATGGGCTGAATGGCCTCCTTCTGCACTGTAAGATTCTATAAAATCGATAGGTTTGATATTTGTGACAAAGACGTCCATGAGTTCTTTGCCCTTATTGTTGGGGATTAGGCGCTGGAGGCAAGTGAGCAACACAAAGCTGGCAACAGAACTCAGGGAAGAGTGAACTATACCGTTAGTTTAGGCTTGACTTAAACGACCTGACCAATTGAATAATTCCAGCTGTGGACACAGCTTTAAGCTAACAGAGGTTGGGGAAGGTTTGGATAAAGCCAGATTTCTAAACCCAAAGTGAAAGGTCAAGGCATCAAAGCTGTCCAGCGATGTGCATAAAGCCAAACAGAAGGGGACAGGAAGGGACAGAGATGAACAAAAATTGTACACCAGCAAATAAGGACATTGCAGGGAACAGGAGTAAAAAAATTGAAATTACACATCCTTAACCTGAATGCATGAAGCATCTGCAATAAGAGAGATGAATTAATGGCAGAAGTAGAGGTAAGTGATTAGATTTCATGGCCGTAACAGAGATTTGGTTATAAGGTGATCAAGGTTGGGAAATAAATATCCCAGGGTACATGATATATTGGAAAGACAAACAAAATACCAAATGAGGAGGTGTAGCCCTGATAGCAAAGGATGGCATAAGGACATTCGTTTATTGTGTGTAGTTTTGTTGTTCTTATCTGAGTAAGGATGTCCTTGGTATAGAGGGAGTACAGCGAAGGTTTACCAGGCTGATTCCTGGGATGGCAGGAGGAGAGACTAAATCGGTTAGGATTATCATAGAAACCCTACAGTGCAGAAGGAGGCCATTCGGCCCATCGAGTCTGCACCGACCACAATCCCTACCCCCACATATTTACCTGCTAATCCCACTAACCTACGCATCTCAGGACTCTAAGGGGCAATTTTTAACCTGGCCAATCAACCTAACCCGCACATCTTTGGACTGTGGGAGGAAACCGGAGCACCCGGAGGAAACCCACGCAGACACGAGGAGAATGTGCAAACTCCACACAGACAGTGACCCGAGCCGGGAATCGAACCCGGGACCCTGGAGCTGTGAAGCAGCAGTGCTAACCACTGTGCTACCGTGCCGCCCGTATTATATTCACTGGAGTTTAGAAGAGTGAGAGGGGATCTCATAGAAACTTATAAAATTCTAACAGGGTTAGAGAGGGTAGATTCAGAAAGAATGTTCCCTGTGGTGGGGGAGTCCAGAACTAGGGGACATAGTTTGAGGATAAGGGGTAAACCTTTTAGAATCGAAGTGAGGAAAAATTTCTTCACCCATGGAGTGTTGAATGTGTAGAATTCATGACCACAGAATGTAGTTCAGGCTAGAACGTTGTATGATTTCAAGAAGAAATTAGATATAGTTCTTGGGACTAAAGAGATCAAGGAATATGGGGGGAAGGGGGATCAGGATATTGAATTTGATTATCAAAAGAACAAAGAAAAGTACGGCACAGGAACAGATCCTTTGGCCCTCTGAGCTTGCGCTGATCATGATGCCTGCCTAAACTAAATCCTTCCATTCCCCTTCTATTCATATTTTCATCTAGTTGCTCCTTAAATGCCGCTATCGTATCTGCTTCCACCACCTCCCTGGACAGCGCATTCCAGACATTCAGCACCCTCTCTGTAAAAAGCTTGCCTCGCACATCCCCTCTAAACTTTTCCCCACGCACCTTAAACCTATGTCCCTTAGTACTTGACTTTTCCACCCTGGGAAAGAGCATCCGAATATCCACTCTGTCCATGTGGAATGCCCTGCCCAGTGAAGCAGTTGAGGCTACCTCATTGAATGTTTGTAAGGCAAGGATAGATACATTTCTGAACAGTAAAGGAATTAAGGGTTATGGTGAGCGGGCGGGTCAGTGGAGCTGAGTCCACGAAATGATCAGCCATGATCGTATTGAATGGCGGAGAAGGCTCGAGGGGCCAGATGGCCTACTGCTGCTCCTAGTTCTTATGTTCTCATGCCATTCATAATCTTGCAAACCTCGATCAGGTCACCCCTCAACCTCCGTCATTCCAGTGAGAACAAACCGAGTTTATCCAACATCTCCTCATATCTTATACCCTCCAGACCAGGCAACATCCTGGTAAACCTCCTCTCCAAAGTATCCACATCCTTCTGGTAGTGTGGCGACCAGAATTGTACACAATATTCTAAATGAGGCCTAACTAAGGTTAGGTGCAGCATGACCTGTCAATTTTTATACTCAATGCCCCGACCGATGAAGGCAAGCATGTCGCATGCTTTCTTGACTACCTTATCCACCTATGTTGCCACTTTCAGTGATCGGTGGACATGTATGCCCAGACCTCTCTGTCCATCAATACTCGTAAGGGTTCTACCATTTACTGTATAATTCCTACATGCATTGGACCTTCCAAAATGCATTATCTCATACTTGTCCGGACTAAACTCCATCTGCCATTTCTCCGCCCAAGTCTCCAACTAGCCTATCTCTTGCTATATCCTCTGACAATCCTCTTCACTATCCGCAACTCCACTAATTTTTGTGTCGTCTGCGAACTTACTAATCAGACCAGCTACATTTTCCTCCAGGTCATTTATATATACTACGAACAACAAAGGTCCCAGAACTGATCCCTGTGGAACACCACTAGGCACAGCTTTCTATTCAGAAAAGCACTCTCCACTGCTACCCTCTGTCTTCTATAGCCAAGTCAGTTCGGTACCCATGTTGCCAGCTCTCCTCATTTACCGTGTGACTTCACCTTTCGTACCAGTTTACCATGAGATACCTTGCCAAAGGCTTTACTGAAGTCCATGTATGCAACATCCACTGCTTTTCCCTCATCTATCATCTTCGTCACTTCCTCGAAGAACTCGGTCAAGTTGGTGAGGCACGACCTCCCCTTCACAAAACCATGCAGTCTATCACTAATCAGTCCATTTGTTTCTACATGTGAGTAAATCCTGTCCCTAAGAATCTTTTCCAATAATTTCCCTACTTCTGACGTGAGGCTCAGTGGTAGCCATGTTCATAATGAATGGCAGAGCAGGCTCGAGGGGCCGAATGGCCCACTCCTGCTTCTAGTTTCTATGTCCCTATGAAATGTTAGAATCCTTTCCCAACTGGAAAAAAAATGGGTGAAATTGGTATTTTCTGGTAACATGAAATTGGGTGGGAATGAATCAACACATCTGAATTTCTTTTTCCATTAACAGGCTCTTGATTTGCTGCTGACAGTTCGAGGTTGACGGGCAAGACCCGCGTCACCCCTGATATTTTTCTGTGTGTGATATCTTTTGCAATAATGCCTTTCTGTTTCCCCACACAGGTTCAGCTGTAAGCACTGCTCTGATCCATACATTTGCAGCCACTCCTACTTGCAAGGACACACTGTAATGAACTACAGCCTGGATAACCTGCACCGGTCTAGTCTCCGCACCCCATCGAAGCTTCTCCCCAGGGGTCAGGGGTACGGTCGAATGCTCAGTGCCAACAATCAGGTAAGATCAGGTATGCAATTGTGCAGTAAGGCAGCTAACAGACTTAAATTGTTTGAAATGGGACAAAACTTGGCTGGAGCGGCTTCACTCATGGTCTTTTTATGGGAACCAATGTACACGACCAAGATTCAGTTTAACCCGTACAAAATATTATGATGCCTCTAGTGACTAAAAGGCAAGTGTGTTACTTTATTAGATCAGTAAGTGGTTCATCTCCTGGAAGCTGTAGTTTGTTTTATCTGTTTAGTAATATATGTAAACTGTCAATTGTCAGATTAGTTGTTGTCTCTGGGTCAGGAGCTTTTATATTTGAGTGCCCCGCCAAGCTGACACTGAGGGGGTGATCTTATTGGCTCGTCACACCAATCAATCGATGTGGCGAGCTGGTAAAATCGGGCAAAAGGCGAAAAATCGGATTCATACCCGATTTCTTGCCTCTCGCGATCTTACCAGCCCCGATCTGCTGGCGTAATCAGCCTCGCACCCAGGAAGGGCAATTGGTGGGGGGGGGGGGGGATGTCCAGGAGAGTGCGGGAGTGATAGATCTCTCAGTGCACTTGGAGATTGGTGCGCATGTGCAATAGCGCACCTAGCAGTTAGCAGCTGACTTCTCAGCACTTATAGGCTCCATCCACACCCCTTACTGGCGAGAATCACATTTAAGGTCTTTTTTTTTTCTAAATGCCATAAGATAGTGCCTGGGAGCTCACCCAAAAAATGGGTGCAATTCTCTCTCATTTTCACGCTTGTTCAGTGCTTAGAATTGTTTTGGTAAGATTGGCCCCTGAACCTCTGCTGCATTTATTGATGTGCCATCCTCTTGATGGAATGAGATCCTATCCAACTGTTCAGCTGTAAGTTGCCATGGTAATACATGAAAAAAAGTAGGATTTATGCTGGTGACTTGGCAACTTCTGCCAAAAAAAAACAGATTGAGTGGTTATTCATTGATGCCTGTGAGATATCCTGAAGCAAAATGGCTGCTATCCTCCCCTCCAATTATTTCTTGTGTGAACTGCTTTGAGACAATTCAGCATGCGATAAAGTTTTTGTTATTATTTCACGGGGTGTGAGCTTCACTGTCTCCCCCAGCACTTTTTTTTTTATTAATGACCTTCCCTAGTTGCCCTTCAGAAGGTGGTGTGGAGCTGCCTTCTTGAATTGCTGCAGTCCAAATGGAGTAGGTGCAACCACAGTGCTGGCAGAAAGGATTTTGACCCAGTGACAGAGGGAACGGCCATATCATTCCAAGTCAGGTTGGTGTGCGGCTTGGAAGACAACTTGCAGGTGAAAGAATCCCCATGCATCTGCTGCCTTTGTCCTTCTACGTGGTAGAGTTTGGAAGTTGCTTTTGAAGGAGTCTTGGTGAGTTGCTGCTATAGAAATATGAGTTTTAATTTACAAGGATCACATGATTGTAAACCACCAGAGTGGTTAAACGTAAATAGTGCTATGTTAAGGCCGGGATTGTCCGGTTCTACCGGCAGCAGACCCCCGCCCGTGGGATTCCCACCGGTGTGGGGTGACATTGTTGGGAATTCCCATTGAAAGTGACGGGACCACAGAATCCCACCACTAGAAAACACTGGGCGGCACAGTGGTTAGCACTGCTGCCTCACAGCATCAGGGACCCGGGTTCGATTTCCAGATAGGTCACTGTCTGTGCGGAGTCTGCATGTTCTCCCCATGTCTGTGTGCGTTTCCTCCGGGTGCTCCAGTTTCCTCCCACAGTCTGAAAGACGTGCTGGTTAGGTGCATTGGCCGTGTTAAATTCTCCCTCAGTATACCCAAACAGGCGCCAGAGTGTGGGGACTAGGGGATTTTCATAGTGACTTCATTGCAGTGTTAATGTAAGCCTACCTGTGACTAATAAATAAACTTAACCTAAAAACAATGCACCACTTCCCGCCGGCAGGAACACGTGGCTGGGAGGCCGGTGTATCTCGCCCTCAGTGTTTCAGGATATCCCAGTTTTTATTTGTTCAGTATTTTTTAGAATAAACATGCAAAAGATATTCAGGAGCAGACTGTCAGGACATGGGGTGGCACGGTGGCACAGCGCTTAGCACTGCTGGCTCACAGCGCCAGGGACCCGGGTTCAATTCCCGGCTTGGGTCACTGTCTGTGTGGAGTTTGCACATTCTCCCCGCGTCTGCGTGGGTTTCCTCCAGGTGCTCCGGTTTCTTCCCACAATCCAAAGATGTGCGGGTTAGGTTGATTGGCCATGATAAATTAACCCTAGTGTCAGGGGGTTAGCAGGGTAAATATGTGAGGTTACGGGAATAGGGCCTGGATGGGGATTGTGGTTGATGCAGACTCGATGGGCCGAATGGCCTCCTTCTGCAATGGAGGGATTCTATCATTCTATGAGGAGCTTATGAGGAGCTAAAAGTTTTAACGGAAGGTAAGTACAGGGAATTATTTGGGGGTACAATTTACATATGTTTTGCTGTTATGAATTAAATCAGAATTCATATTAGCTCCATTTCTTTAGCGTATTTACAATAATGTATTGAATTTACTCTGAATTCTGGGGATTTAGACACATTCAATGCAACCGAGTAGGCAATCATTGCAAAGAGAAAGTCATATTACTCAGTCACCTAATACCCATCTTAATTAACACATTAAATGGTGAACTGCGAGCCAAGAACTCCAGCGAGCATGGGAGGAGATCAGTGGGAGATTGGCACAGCCCCACTGTGCTCGGAAGGTGTTGGCAAAGATACTTGATTTGAAAAGAAAAGCTCCAAGGTGAGCAGTGAGAATCCCATACTGTCAGTGACTTGACTACATGGTGTCTGGGTGACAATCAAATAACATTAGTCGAAATCCTTGTCCAAGGTGGTTATTTTTAGTCGCCACAATTGGGTTGACACAAGAGTATTAGGAGCACAAATGTAGTCATAGCTCGCTGAAAGTGGAGTACAAAAGAAGATACTTAGATGGATTCTGACAGGCTAAACAAGTCAGACGTGCTTAATATTAACTCAAGGAAAGCTGCTCACTAAAAACCCCTTATTCACAAATAGAAATGACTACTTGAAAGCATAGATGCTGCTTTCTCATTTTCAGGTATCAGGATATTATTGCATGTCATTCTACTCGACTGAGTGACACATGCAGTATTGTGTTGTGTGACCTCTGGTTCTCCATGCAGAAGAACATATCAAAGGATTGCACTAGAAGGTGGCCTTCAACGTGTGCCATTATTCCAAGACAATAATGTTTTGTAGCAACTGAAACTGCTCCACTGCTACGGGGATTATAAGCTGGGAAGCTGTACAAGGTTTGCGGAAAGCTCATGATGACAAAAGTGCTCCTGTTTGTGAAATGATAATCACCGTGACAAGGGGAGGAATCTTCCAGCCCTGCCAGCAGGGAGAATCGTGGCAGGCAGGGGAATTTGGCGGGAGGCAAGAAAATCTGTTTCCCGCTGGCAGGACGAACAATCAGAATTTTGATCTCGGGACTTTCAATGCTGGCGAAGAACGGGTTGAGCCTCCTGACAAACAATGTCGGGAAGTCTGTTTGCATTCATTAACATCCCAAGCATAAAGCTTAAAGTTTATTTATTAGTGTCGCAAGTAGGCTTGCATTAACACTGCAATGATGTTACTGTGAAAATCCCCTAGTCGCCACACACCGCCGCCTGTTCGGGTACACTGAGGGAGAATTTAGCATGGCCATTGCACCTAACCAGCACGTCTTTCGGACCGTGGGAGGAAACCGGAGCACCCGGAAGAAACCCATGCAGACATGGGGAGAATGTGCAGATTTTGCACAGACAGTGACCCAAGCCGGGAATCGAACCTGGGTCCCTGGTGCTGTGAGGCAGCAGTGCTATCCACTGTGCCGCCGTGCTCATTGAAAGACCATCTCGCCAGAAATGAAGCGCCCCCTCCAACTTAAGGTCCCTGCCAGCAGGTAATTGAAATGTTCAGTTTTACAACCATTTATAAGTGGCGTGCACCTGGCGAGCTTCACCTCTTCCTTGAGCTCAGTAGATGCTCCTTTCACCTTCCTGCTGGTAACTTCGTTCACATCGGATGGCAGCAGCACAAGCTGTACCAAGGCAGGACACTGGAGGCAGGTCTGAAATATATGATGTTCCCCTGCCTGTTTCTGCATCACCAACAGATCTGTTGGGGCTGAGCCTGGAGGCTTGTCACCTGCTTTGCGCTGAGCAGGGGCCTTGTCTCCAGCTGTCTCCGATGGTCAGAGACCTCGGCTTTCACTGCCTCCGCCAGCTGTGGGCCCTTGTCAGTGATGCACTCACCAGATTGAGACCCACCAAGGCGAATGCATCTGCGTTGGTGGAGGCTGCAGGTGAACGCCATGTCATTGCATCCACTGAAGATTCTGAGGCTGCCTCCTCAAAAGTGGGCTGGCGATTGGGGCTGCGGCATTGTTCTTCTCCCCTGTTTCTTGATGGTACCTGGAACAGAGCAAATAGAGATTTATCAATTGACTTAGCAGGCTCATGAAGTTAACCCACAATCAGTGTGTGTGTATCAGTGCTACAGATTGGATGCATCCTCAGATAAAAGCAAAATACTGCGGATGTTTGAAACCTGAAATAAAAACAGAAAATGCTGGATAAACTCACCAGAGTTAACATTTCCGATCTAGATGACCCCACACTGGGTTCCTGACGGAGTCCGATCTCACCTTCTACACAGAGATGGTCACGCTCGTCCCCGGCTATCTCTGCGGCCTGTTCCTCAAAGTGGTCAGCAGATTAATTTTGACCGCAAACCCTCCGACCTTGACCCACCTGCGCTTCTCCCAGGCGTTATTGTCCTGCAGAAAAAACAGAATGATTGATTGTAATGCCAATGGACGAATGCGCAGTTTGGAAGCATGCATGCCTGTCGCAACTCCTGAGCCCTCCCCAGAAAGTGATTAAGAGGCCCTTTGTCCATCAAGTAATATGAGATTGAGAGCTTAAAATGTTTGGTGCGCATTCAGTGATGATGCCCTATCTGCTGGTCATGTGTGAAATCGCTGTGAACTCTGACCCTTGCACTGCCTGATGACAGTGTCAGTTTGCAGTGAGTGGACAGGGCACTTACCCTGGAGGCGCATGGTAGATCATTCATCTTTTTTCTGCACTGCAGGTCGGTTCTTTATTGGATCCCACAGGCACTCGCCAACCAGTTGACCTCCTCCCAGGCCACCACAGTCAGCTGGGAGTGCTGCCTCCTCCCATTATGCGGAAACAGGACTTTCCAGGTTTCCTGGATGGCCTGGAGGAGCATCTACCGGGAGGCATCACTAAACCATGGGTCCACAGGTTGATTACATTTGGGGGCCTTCTTTGACAAGTTATCCTGAGCTCCTGACCTTGTAGTGATTGAATGGTTGTTGAAGCACCCTTTAAACATGGCACCTGGACCTTTGACCCCCATGAGGTAACGGTAGGGATGGCGAATTCTTGCCATGCGAATCCCTGTGCTCATCATAGATGCATAAATAATAAGTTGAATATCACAAGATCTCGCATATTCAGCCATCCTGCTGCCTAGTGGGAATTACTCTGCCTTCAGAACATAAGACTTTGCCCAAGGTCTTTAATTTTGAACAGATTGAAAATAGTGTTTGCATTCCACTGCAGAAGATGGTCAGTGTGGCAACATCTTATCAATTCTAAACTGCTTATTGCGTGTCATCTTTTTTTCCAGAAAGCCCATAAGCCCAGGAGAAAGAACCTGCTATTACAAAACTGTCTCACACGCACAGACATGCACCCCTTAAAAACCTGTATCAACCAGGAACTGGTGCAGAACTCCCACAATTACTTGCTGCAGTCTCCCATTTCAAACACCATTGTTACAGCCCCAATTCTAAACACATTAACAGTTCGAGCCACATGGTGGCACAGTGGTTAGCACTGCTATCTCACAGGGCCAGGGACCCAGTTTGATTCCCGGCTCAGGTCACTGTCTGTCCAGAGTTTGCACGTTCTCCCTGTATCTGTGTGGGTTTCCTCCGGGTGCTCCGGTTTCCTCCCACAGTCTGAAAGACGTGCTAGTTAGATGCATTGGCCATGCTAAATTCTCCCTCAGTGTACCCGAACAGGCGCCGGAGTGTGGCAACGAGGGAATTTTCACAGTAACTTCATTGCAGTGTTAATGTAAGCCTACTTGTAACACTAATAAATAAATAGTAATAAATCGTTAGAAGAAATTAGTAAGTTTGATGAGTGAGCCACTGATCAAAGATAAGGAAAAAACAGAGGCAACAAGCGGAGATGAACAGAGGTTCACCTCGCCGCATGTCTCAATATAATTCTAACCTCACAGGGCCAACATAGAAACAAAGGATCCTTCAGCAGCATTAACTGCTGGGCAAATTATTTGCTTCAAAGTAAAAGTTGATCTAGGTTAAGGTGCAGGTCCTACCACCCATTTGCAAACTGGCATTGAGAACCATGTAATGCAAATGTGAAGGAAGGACAGTGGCAACATCTCTCAGAAATGTTCCCTCTCATAATGCCTAAGTGTTGATGGCTGCTATCTAAAATACTTTAAATCATTTGGCCATATAGCAAGTCAGGCAACTTTAACTGTAGGGTACTTGCAAAGTTTCGCATACTGTCCTTTTGTTTGCAAGGAGGCCAACATTGAAGCCTCAAAGGGTTAATCACAGAATACTCATCCTAACTATGCCACGTTGGCATGGTGGTGTAATGAGGGCATGCACCCCAATCCCCTCCCTGGAGAAGGTTCTCATGAGTTGGAACTGCTGTGTACATGTGTCCAATTCTGTGGCAATGCAATGCTTTATTCTACAAGGAATGTACAGCCAGTGTGTTTCAGTTTGTTCAAAATGGAGGAAATATTGCTTTAGCAAGCCAAGTTATCTTCCTGCCTCGTAAGCATGCATCCGTGAATATCCTTTCTTGTGGGATTTGGACAGTATGGAAGTGGCGTCAATCATTTCTTGCCATCCAGTGATCACGTATCATACAAATGGTTGCCAAAAAGTTATGTTGGGTGGGATTCTCCCAAAAAAATTCTAAGTTCCGAATTCCCGTAAAAACTGGAGTAAATCCCGCTGGTTTTTCTCCCCCCCCCCCCCCCACCCAGCTGCATTCCTGACCACGCCTCCTCCCCGTGCAGCCCTGACCTCCCCACCCCCCTACCCTGAACACCAGCCCCGATCGCTGGCTTCCCTCCCTCTGCCTTTGATCCCTTATGCAGAGTGGCAATGGGAACCCCCATCCCCACTGATCTTCCCCCACAGGCCCCACCTGCAATAGGCACTGCCCCCCTCCGGCCTCACCCCTTGGTACTGCCCAATGCCCAGTGGGCATTGCCACTTTGCCCGTTGGGCAATGCCAGGGGGCCAACTTGGCACTGCCAAACTGGCAATACCAACCAGTGGGAGAGACTAGCGGGACCGGAGATTTCAGTCCCGGGCCCGCTAATGATATCCTAATCTCCATTAACATAATTTATTCAGCTCGGCGCCGATTTCTAGTGTGGAGCTGACAACACTGGAAATCCAGCAGCCAGAGACGCTAGAGCAGCGCTGTGAGCTGGGAGAATTGCCCCCATTTTTTGTTGCCAAAAGGCATGGCATGCCTGCAGGAGAAGAAAGGCATCTCTCCTGGAGCTTAGTTCAGTAGTTTGGAACTGGTAGCAACATGTAAGAACATGCTTTCCATGTCTGTACCTTCTACTGTAATATTGTTCAGTAATGCATAATTCGGGAGGCGGAGGTGGAAGTTGATAGGAGTTATAGAGAAATAGTAACTCCTAGAAATGAGGCTTGGGTCAATGCCAGGAGGAGGGGTAAGAAGCAATCGGGAAGACAATCCCCTGGGGCGGTTCCCCTCCATAATAGGTTTTCGGTGCTGGAGGCTACAGTTGAGGAGGAATCAACTGAGCATAGAGAGCAGATCTCTGGGGGTGAGCCGAGTGAGAAAGCTCAGGTGGTTAGGGGCTGTAAAAGACTGGGCCTTGTGATTGGGGACTCCACAATTAAGGGGACAGATAGGAGGGTCGGAACTAAAGGTAGGGACTCAGGGTTGGTGTGTTGCCTACCAGGGGCTGGGGTCCGGGATGTGTCTGACAGGGTATTCAGGACTCTTAGGGGGGAGGGAGATAAACCACAAGTTATTGTACATGTGGGGACACACGACATAGGGAGGATAGGGGAAGGGGATATTAGGCAGGGATTTATGGAGTTGGGGTGGAAACTAAAGGCCAAGACTGACAGAGTGGTTATCTCTGGACTCTTGCCTGTACCACGGGATAGTTTAGAGAGGAATAGGGAGAGGGAAGGTTTGAATTCATGGCTGAGGGGATGGTGCAGGAGGGAGGGGTTCAGGTACTTAAGCAATTGGGGCTCGTACTGGGGAAGGTGTGACCTCTATGAGAAGGATGGTCTACACCTTAATCAGAAGGGGACCAATATCCTGGGGGGTAAATTTGCTAAGGCCATGCAGGGAGGTTTAAACTGATTCGGGGGGGGGGAGGGATCCTGAGTAGTGGGGCTGAAAGTGAGGGATGCATGGATGGGGACTGCAATGCACGGCATTGCAGAGGTGGGGTGGAGCAGGGTTTGAAATGTGTATACTTCAATGCCAGGAGTATTCGCAATAAAGTGGGTGAACTTGCAGCGTGGATCAGTACCTGGGACTTCGATGTTGTGGCTATTTCAGAGACATGGATAGAGCAGGGGCAGGAATGGATGCTGCAGGTCCCGGGGTTCAAATGTTTTAGTCGAAGTAGGGAAGGAGGTAGAAGAGGGGGAGGGGTAGCATTATTGGTCAGAGATTGTATCACAGTGTCAGAGAGGAGGTTTGATGAGGACTTATCTGTTGAGGTAGTATGGGCGGAGATTAGAAATAGGAGAGGAGAGGTCACCCTGTTGGGAGTCTTTTATAGACCTCCTAAAAGTTCTAGAGAGGTTGAGGAAAGGATTGCGGAGTCAATCCTGCTTAGGAGTGAAAGTAATAGGGCAATTGTTATGGGGGATTTTAACTTGACTAATATTGACTGGAATTGTTATAGCTCTAGCTCGTTAGAGGGGTCAGTTTTTGTTCAAAGCGTGCAGGAAGGTTTTTTGACTCAGTATGTAGACAGGCCAACTAGAGGTGAGGCTATATTGGATCTGGTGCTGGGAAATGAGCCAGACCAGGTGCTAGACTTGGAAGTTGGTGTGCATTTTGGTGATAGTGACCACAATTCGGTTACGTTCACCTTAGTGATGGAAAGGGATAGGCATGAACCTCGGGCCAGTGGTTTTAGCTGGGGGAAGGGTAATTATGAGGCTACTAGGAGAGAATTAGGAAACATAGGTTGGACTAGGAGATTACAGGGACTGGGAACGTCCGACATGTGGAGTTTTTTCAAGGAGCAGCTACTGCGAGTCTGTGATAGGTATGTCCCTGTCAGGCAAGGAGGAATTGGTAGGGCTAGGGAACCGTGGTGCACCAAAAAAGTTTCTTTGTTGGTTAAAAAGAAAAAGGAGGCTTATGTTCGGATGAGACGTGAGCACTCGGGTAGTGCACTAGAAAGCTTTAGATTGGCTAAGAGGGAGTTGAAGAGCGAGCTTAGAAGGGCTAAAAGGGGACATGAGAAGACTTTGGCGGATAGGGTTAAAGAGAATCCTAAGGCGTTCTATAGGTATGTCAAGAACAGAAGGTTGGTTAGGGCAAGTTTAGGGCCAGTTATAGATGGCAGAGGGAAGTTATGTGTGGAACCGGAGGAGATTGGTGAAGCATTGAACCAATATTTCTCTTCGGTGTTCACGCAAGGGGACATGAATATAGCTGAGGAGGACACTGGGTTGCAAGGGAGTAGAATAGACAGTATTACAGTTGATAAGGAGGATGTGCAGGATATTCTGGAGGGTCTGAAAATAGATAAATCCCCTGGTCCGGATGGGATTTATCCAAGGATTCTCTGGGAGGCAAGAGAAGTGATTGCAGAGCCTCTGGCTCTGATCTTCGGGTCGTCGTTGGCCTCTGGTATAGTACCAGAAGATTGGAGGTTAGCGAATGTTGTCCCATTGTTTAAGAAGGGGAACAGAGACTTCCCCGGGAATTATAGACCGGTGAGTCTCACTTCTGTTGTCGGCAAGATGTTGGAAAAAATTATAAGGGATAGGATTTATAGTTATTTGGAGAGTAATGAATTGATAGGTGATAGTCAGCATGGTTTTGTGGCAGGTAGGTCGTGCCTTACTAACCTTATTGAGTTTTTTGAGAAAGTGACCAAGGAGGTGGATGGGGGCAAGGCAGTGGACGTGGTATATATGGATTTTAGTAAGGCGTTTGATAAGGTTCACCATGGTAGGCTTCTGCAGAAAATGCAGATGTATGGGATTGGGGGTGATCTAGGAAATTGGATCAGGAATTGGCTAGCGGATAGGAAACAGAGGGTGGTGGTTGATAGTAAATATTCATCATGGAGTGCGGTTACAAGTGGTGTACCTCAGGGATCTGTTTTGGGGCCACTGCTGTTTGTAATATTTATTAATGATCTGGATGAGGGTATAGTTGGGTGGATTAGCAAATTTGCTGATGACACCAAAGTCGGTGGTGTGGTAGACAGTGAGGAAGGGTGTCGTAGTTTGCAGGAAGACTTAGACAGGTTGCAAAGTTGGGCCGAGAGGTGGCGGATGGAGTTTAATGCGGAGAAGTGTGAGGTAATTCACTTTGGTAGGAATAACAGATGTGTTGAGTATAGGGCTAACGGGAGGACTTTGAATAGTGTGGAGGAGCAGAGGGATCTAGGTGTATGTGTGCATAGATCCCTGAAAGTTGGGAATCAAGTAGATAAGGTTGTTAAGAAGGCATATGGTGTCTTGGCGTTTATTGGTAGGGGGATTGAATTTAGGAGTCGTGGCGTTATGTTGCAACTGTACACAACTCTGGTGCGGCCGCACTTGGAGTACTGTGTGCAGTTCTGGTCCCCACATTACAGGAAGGATGTGGAGGCTTTGGAGAGGGTGCAGAGGAGGTTTACCAGGATGTTGCCTGGTATGGAGGGGAGATCCTATGAGGAGAGGCTGAGGGATTTGGGATTGTTTTCGCTGGAAAGGCGGCGGCTAAGAGGGGATCTTATTGAAACATATAAGATGATTAGAGGTTTAGATAGGGTGGATAGTGATAGCCTTTTTCCTCTGATGGAGAAATCCAGCACGAGGGGGCATGGCTTTAAATTGAGGGGGGGTAGTTATAGAACCAATGTCAGGGGTAGGTTCTTTACCCAGAGGGTGGTGAGGGATTGGAATGCCCTGCCAGCATCAGTAGTAAATGCGCCTAGTTTGGGGGCGTTTAAGAGATCCGTAGATAGGTTCATGGACGAAAAGAAATTGGTTTAGGTTGGAGGGTCACAGTTTTTTTTTTTAACTGGTCGGTGCAACATCGTGGGCCGAAGGGCCTGTTCTGCGCTGTAATGTTCTATGTTCTATGTTCTATGTTAATAAAGACTTCTTGTGGACTTCTGCAAGACTGTTTAATGGTGTCTCAGCTGTGCACACCCCAGCAACCATGGTGCAGTCAGTTGAGATGATGATTTAGACAGGGCCTCAGCAACTACTAGCTAATGTGATCAATCCACAGAGTCCACTAGAGTCAGGGAGCAGATCCAACCCAAACACTAGTCGACAAAGGTGAGTTGCCTCTACACGACTCTTCCATCCACACGATGGCTCCCCCTCAACCCCGGAATGATCCAGATGCTTGAAAAGGAGGAAGAAGAAGAAGGGTCGCAACTGACAGCTGGACAGATACTCCCCCCTCCACCCAGAAAGAAATGACCGCCACCTATTGTACCAAATCACCAACACAGCAACCTGATCAACTGGGCATAGTGTAACACTCGCTCGTGGTAAAAACACATGAAGCCATGCTTACCCGCAGCTCCAACCAATGATCCGCTACCAAGGTGAACAGCCTCTAGATCCTACCACTCTCCTGGCTAGATGGCAACTGAGGAATGTGAGGGATACAAGCCCTCCAGACTACCTCAAACCCTGATTCCAAAGACTTGAAGTGGGAGGGTGATGGGATAGTGTGAACTCTATTAATGCATGCTGTTAATGTTGCAATATTAATCACAAAGTTGCTCAGAGTTAACTAAAACCCTATTACAACACAAGACTTGAATCAAACTGTAAGTAACTATGTCAGTCTATGTGCAGGGGATAAAGACTTGGGGGAAGGTATCGGAGAAGGAAGTGGTACATTAAGAGTTAATCTGGGGCTGAGTACAGTACCACCCACCAGTGATGTAGGAAGGCATCTGACCTAGCGCTTAGGTCAATAGTGTAGAGCTAGGTCGCAACATGTAAGGATGTGCCATGGAATTCTCTCCATACCTGTACCCTCTACTGTAAATAGGTAGTTCGGTATTGTTAATAAAGACTTATTGGGAACTCCAACAAGACTGCTTAATGGTGTCGCAGCAGTGGGCTTGTGACAACCCAACAAAACAGCAGGTACATGAACCAAAAATGTTTTCAGTGCAGCAGGAGGACATTTGTGCCATTATTTTTGTGCTAGCCCCTTGCTAGAGCGATTCAAAGTGGGTATTATAGACCTGTATGTATGTTTGCTTGCTTGAAATGCAGGGATGTGATAGTGAAATCAGTAATGCCTGTGCACTGAGAATGTTGCACAACTGACAATATTGGGTCAACCTCTCCAGCTGGTTATGTGTATGGCTGTTGAACTTGATGTGTGGACACACGTGGTAGAAAAGAACACTTATTATCACAGTAATATGGTGATGAATGCATTCTTGGTGAACCTAGTGATGTAGCCTGTCACGACTGAGATAAAATCCAACATAGCAGGAATCTGCTTTCACTTATCCTGAGAATATTTTGCTTCTTGGTGCAAGCCAGGTTTACAACTTTAAGAATCAAAATGAGAATCCAAGTGCTTCTTCAGGTACTTTCTTGGATCTGCATTGGTTTTGTTCCAAAAATAATTAAAAGTTACATGAATGAGCAGAAATGTTCCTCCTGCCATTTATATTGCAACTACCTACTAACAAAGGTCTCCTGAAATTGGAATTGTAATAATTCTTGTTCTTCCCTTAACTGGTGATGTAATAGTTCTTATATAAAGGCAAAATACTGCAGACGCTGGAATCTGAAACAAAAACAGAAAATATTGGAAAAACTCAGCAGATCTGACAGCATCCAAAGATGTGTGGGTTAGGTTGATTGGCCATACTAAATTGACCCTAGTGTCAGGGGGTTAGCAGAGTAAATGTGTGGGGTTACGGGAATAGGGCCTGGGTGGGATTGTGGTCGGTGCAGACTTGCTGGGCCGAATGGTCTCCTTCTGCACTGCAGGGATTCTATGATCTGCGGAGAGAGAATAGAGCCAATCGAATCAGGATGATCCTTCATCAGAGCTTTCTTGTTCACCAGTTGAAGAAAACTATGATTATTGCAGGAACCAAGGCTTAACTGGGGACTACAGGACCATAACACAAGCTTATAAATCTTGATCTCAATTAATAATGTGAGATATTTTTTTATCATTATGATCGCAACCAAGACAATTCCATGATTTCTCTGTTTCTTGGATTTTCATTCAGCTAGAGCCGCAGTTAGCTATGAACTGTAGCTCAAACTAAGCTGAAAATCATGGAAATACGACAATCATACCATCTTTTTATTATTGTTCTTTCATGGGATCTGAGTGTCACTGTCAAGGGCAGCATTAGTTGCTCATCCCTAATTACCTTTGAGGGGGTGGTGATGTGCTATCTTCTTGAACCCCTGCAGTCCATTTAGCTGGATGAATGGATTTTCGTCATTAAGGGAAATCGAGGTGATTGTCTGTGCAAAATGACATTTCATTTATCCATGCCCTACACAATTGGCTTCTACCCTACAATACGTACTGAACATATTATTTCTTTTAACCTGTAGTAGATTATCATTTGATGAATGCACAGGGGATTACGTTAACAGTTGTTAGATGCTTCACCATGGTGATGGACAATATGTGGGTCAGGGTTTGACATGTTCATTGTTTGCTAGTAAGCACAATGCAAAGCTGAGTAAAACTATTCTCAGGATAAATACAGAACGTGCTGGAAAACCCCTGCAGGTCCGACAGCATCTGTGGAAAGAGTAACCAAGTTAACGTTTTGAGTGATGTACATTTCTTCCTCGGAGCCGGGAGATAGCAGCAGGCATTCAGAACAAACTACAAGTTATCCAAATCACTCAATGAGGTGCCTGCTCTCGAGGTGTCCAGTATCTGTAGGGGAACTCTCTCTCACTGCCAGTTGACCCAACTGTACCCCTTTCCGTGTGTGTTAAAGTTGCGGGATGTTCTCTTTAACACTCATTCGGCACAAAAACTTCCATCGATTCCAAGTTCCATGTCGTTGTGCACAAAATTCAGTCAGATTGTCCTTCTGCACCGGGGGAAGATGTTCATGAGACCAAAATTAGAATTTTTAGAACAGCTGTGTACATTAAGAATAAAACTATGGCCTAAATGTTCCAGACCCGCCTACGAGGGAATCGTTGCGGGTGGGATGGAAAAATTGACAGACCAGCAAAAAGGTCTGTTGACTTCAGATCGGAATTCTAGTTCCAGAGCAGACAGGGCCAGAAAATCCTGCGCTATATTGTGTAGTACTTAGAAATCATAGAAACCCTACATCGAGCCTGCACCTACAACAATTCCACCCAGGCCCATAACCCCATGTATTTACCCTGCTAGTCACCCCTGACACTAAGAGACAATTTAGCATGGCCAACCAACCTAACCCACACATTTTTGTGGGAGGAAACCGGAGCACCCGGAGGAAACCCATGCAGAGAATGTGCAAACTCTACACAGTCACGCGAGGTCAGAATCAAACCTAGGTACCTCGCGCTGTGAGGCAGCAGTACTAACCAGTGTGCCACCATGTCACCCTATACTTGTTTTACTAATAGTGCTGAATTTTCTGCACTTCAGGTAGCTTCACCAGAAGATTAGCGGAACTCTGAGTGAAATGGCCGTTTTTTAATTCCCGATTTAATTCCAAATCTTCCACCAGAGATACCCTACAGAAAGTCTGGGCAGCATCTTTTAATATTTTGCGTGCCTGGTGTCAACATTAATCATTGTCATCGATTAAAAGAAGTAAACACACTGAGGTAAAATAAATGAAAATGCTGGAAGTTGACAGCAGATCCGTCTGCATTTGAGACTGCTGCCCATACCTTCCACCCACTTGTTCACCTTATCGATGTTGATGTGCCTGCAATGTACTTTCAGTAATTCTTGCAAGCTCCCACGAGCATAGCTCAGGCGCAAAGCCTGCCCCATAAAATGTGTCTTGACCCCAGTCTCGGAGGACCTCCTCTACAGCACCAGTGTGTCACTCACTCATCTTCCACCCAACTCCTCCTCTGGGCTCCAAGATAAGATTTCTAATTAAATGTCAATTTGTACCGGATTGCTCGTGACATGGAAATTGCTGGGTTTCACAGAACTCCCACAACAACAGACAGTGGGCAATTTCATTCCATCGATCTGGCCTGGACTTGAACCCATATTTGGGAGATGAAATTGCAGTGTTCAATCCACCCTGCCACCGCTTGACCTCAAGACGTACTTAAATATAGTCGAGAAAAATAAACTCAGGCTGGGAGCCTTAACCTGAGAAGAGTGGGAATGCAGGGCAGGTGGAGGGCAAAGGCAGTGAGGGGTGGGTGGGGGGGGGGGGGAGCAGAACACAAATATTAAACACATTTCATAAAAGATAATTAGGCAGTGCAAGTCGCAGCTTGGATGCTCTCTGTACTTGGTGTCAATGTTGTTAAATGTTTAATGAGATAACCTGACATGAAACAATTTTACCTCCATTAATAAGGAACGCGTATGCTTTACTTGCAGATTGGTGAGGCTGATCAGAACAGACAGTTCGAAGTGGTGTGTGAGTCAGTCTTTGGTGAAATGGAATCCCAGGCTGTGGAAGCTCTCGATCTGCCTGGCTGCTTCCGAATGCGGAGCCACAGCTATCTACGTGCCATTCAGGCAGGATGCTCACAGGATGATGACTGCTTGTCTGTATTTTCTATGTCAGCACCCATGATGCCTGCTACGAGTGTCGGTGCTATTAAATCCAGCACTTGTAAGTACTGACAGCGAGGGATGGTGAAACCAATTGCTCATCTTTAATTGAAGTGTTTCGGGTATTATCAGCGCTACAGACCGACCCTCGAGACTCAGTGTGAGCCATCAGTGTTTTAAAGTGGTCACCATGGAAACAGGGTTTGCACAACAAATTTCTATTTAGAGGTGGCCTCATGCAATTAACAGCAGGATAATATCACATTTGGTCAAACATGTTCTTGCATAGGGATGAATGTAGGGGATGGTAAGAATTTCCCTTGATTTCTCATCACTCACCTCTTTAAAAATTATATTTCCTCTGGTTCTCCGTGAAAGCTGAATTTCATTTAGTTATGAAGAGTGGTTCCATTGGGAGTGGCACAGGAATTTTAACCATAAGCAGTCTGCCATTGATAGCGATGGAAGAGGACTGCCCATAGTCTATTTGTAGGTGAATTGCGCACTGTAGTCTCTGCTGAGTATTTATTTTATCAAGGTGCAAGCTACTTCACAACATCCCCCCTGTTCTGAAGCACCTCAATGCAGTAATAACACCCTCTCATTTTTTATATATAAAAATAAGCAAGGCAAACAAGATCCAAAATCAATATAATTTAACAATGCATATCGAGGACTTACTCAGATCAGTGCAAGTTTATTCTCAATTGAACTAGTCCGGCAAGCATAATGACAAGGCATGTGATAGATTACACCAACTGGATCACATCAATCACTGTATCAAGGGAGCCAGTTTTGCATTGCAATTTATCAAGACTCGTAATCGAAATGCAGGAACACAACAGCAAGAGAAGGAAAGGCTGAATTAGAATAAGTGTCCATTTCCACCCACTCTACCTCCTCCTGTATCACATCTCCGGCCAAGATTGATCCCCGTAACTTTTACTTACTTCCTTACCTTCAGGTCTGGTCGAAAGTAGGGCTGCAATCTTCTGTCCTGTTTTGCATTGTCTGGAGGTTTCATTTTTCTTGTTGAATGGAAGATTTGGGTGGATGGATCCTCATCAGGCAATTGCTTATGGTGTGCACATCCCTGTGACAGCATGTCCTTTGTTTATTTTTTTCTCTTTTTATTCGAATACACATACATGCCAACCCTAGCCTGCAGAAACATGTGAGAGTGTCAAAGCAGATTTGATGGGCCGAATGGCTTCTTCTGCACTTTGGGGCTTCTTTGAGATTGCCTTTTGACCAATATGGACTCCAGTTGTCAAGCAAATGATATCAAGATCATTGTTTTTCATTACAACTGAATTAATACCCTTCTTATAGTATCTGGTGATATTTAATAAGGTATGTATAATGCATGTGGGGATAGTGTGCAAAGTAACAAGAGGAGATGATGTAGTGAGTTACACACTGATCTCTCACTGCCTAGCCCTGGCTTCAGAGTCCAGACTGATGGCTGATGTCACGTTGCAAATCAATCTGAACAGACTCAATTCAATTTCTCGTGGGCATGAGCCCGATCTAAAACAACAGTCTGTCATTTGAGATCCAAGAAAATGACACTATTAGACATTGAGAGCAGAGTATTGGTTCCTTCCTAGATCTGTGTTGGCTTTACATTCTGTCGGACGCAGGGTCCATCGTCTCTGTCTCTGCAACTTTCTAGCTGAAAACATTTCAAAGCACCTTAGTGGGGATAAATAATTAAATTCATAGAAGCCAAGCTGGAAGGGAATGGCTTCACGGACAATGTCAGAGTGCAATATTAATTGTGTCCATCCAATATGTTTTGTTAACATGAGCTTATTCAACTGTCCTTCCACACTGCACTTGACACATAGCCAACACACAGCGCCAGCTATGTAGCTTTCACCCTTAGCCATGTGTGAATGGCACTGAATTGTTGTTCAGGTCTCTGAGCGGCAGTTTCCAGCTGTCAATACTGCACTTAGTTTAAAATAGAAGCCATCAAGTCTATATTGCGCTGCTTGACAAGATTGCAGCTGCCAAGCTAGCTGGTGGACTTGGAGGTAGATTTTTTTTCAATTAAAATGATATGATAGGCTGTTTACTATTGCTGAGAGAAATATTGACGATTGGTTTGGGAAAACTTATTTGTGTTTTGGATTACAATTGAAAGTCAAGTACAAATCAATAGTTACGGAAATGTAATGTGGAAGTTTCTGGATAGATCTCAGTATTACCAAAAGACAACCGAAGAGTTACATTACGAAAGTGTGGCAACGAGGGGATTTTCACGGTAACTTCTTTGCAGTGTCAATGTAAGCCAACTTGTGACACTAATAAACAAACTTAAACCATCTTGTTTAAGTCTAGCTATTTCTGATCAAGGATACATTCTTGAACCATTGAGGGCGGTCACTTTTATTTTCCCTTCCAATCTTCATTGCTCCTGTCCCCCAGAATGAGTGGCTCATGTCGGACTCGCACTTCATGTAGCCAACAGCTCCATGCCAAATTGGCCCTTTCTTAAATCTAAGCGTAGTTTAAGTTTGTTTATTGAATACTGTTACAAATTGAAAGCATTTATTTTCAGGTAAACTGCATGTTTAATTTTACCCTTTCAGCTTACTGTAAAAACCGCAATATTTTCTGAATCGTCCAGACTCATGATAAACATACATGACGGCAATGGTTGCGAAGTTGACAGCTGTCCCATGTTTTTATTTTTTAGATTTAGCCTCAGTCCTCTTTGGTCCTGATTTGGCTGTCACAGCTTTGTCTGAGGGGGATTTAATGAGTTTCTGCAGGCCACGGGGATTTATTGTACAACATCAGGAATCAGTAAATCTGCAGGATGATCAGAGTTCTGACTCCCTCTTTCTTTTGTTGCTCTCTGATACCATCCATGGAGAATTGTCGTTGGCAGTTCAACTGATTGCACTGACTTTCCCAGAATAATAACGAGTGATCCATTTTTCAGAAGGACCAGTTCAGGTTGACTCGGAGCATTTCTCACCTTAGCTCATTCAGAGAAATTTGTACTTCAAGAAACTCGTTCTTCCAAAATAGAAGATTCATAAATTGAGCTGAATTCAGATTTGAATTAAGATCATTTCAATGTCACTCAGATTTCATTAGAACAGCATCTGACGCAAAATGAATGTGAATACTCAACCCAAAATAAGATCACCTTGTTTAAGTCTACCTGTAATCATTCTATTTCTGATCAAGGATACATTCTTGAACCATTAAGGGTGGTCACTTTTATTTTCCGTTCCAATCTTCATTACTCGTGTCCCCCAGAATGACTGGCTCATGTTGGACTATAGCTTCATGTAGTTAACAGTTCCTTGCCAAATTGGCCCTTTCTTAAATCTAAGCGTGGTTTAAAGTTTATTTATTAGTGTCACATGTAGGTTTACATTAACATTGCAGTGAAGTTACCCCGAAAATCCCCTAGTCGCACACTCCGGCGCCTGTTCGGGTACACTGAGGGAGAATTTAGCATGGCCAATGCACCTAACCAGCACATCTTTTGGACAGATAATGAGGATCAGGAGATTAATTAAGAGGGAAGGGACATCAAGAGTTGCTTGCTACAATCCAGAATCAGAATTTAGTATATTTCAAGTAGAAGAACAACATTGTTCATCAGTGTGTTTCTCTGAGAGGCTTTTATTGAACTGATCTTAAGGTGTCTTCCTCCAGGGGCCTCTCTGTCCCTCCACACTCCCTCCCCTCCAAATCCCTCTCCCTCCAGCCTCACTCATACCCCATTCCAAAATCTCTCCCCACTCCCTCCAGCCTCCAGACATCAGGTCTCCTGACCTCACTCCAGGCCTTGGTGCTGCCCGATCTAGCTTCCTTGAAACCCCTACTCCATTTTCTTTCAAACCCTTCTGAATTGATCAGACTTTAGCATCACATAAAATGGGAGCCAATGCCCATTGTATATCAGTATTAAGGAGATGAATATTTGCATTATGAGCCATGATGTCTGGAATGAACAAATGCAAAACATGGTGCAGTGAAGCGTTCTAATAAGCTTTCATTTTGAATCCCAATTCTAGCGTTTAATTACAAGAAAGCTCCTCCAATTCCTCCTCGGATGGCGACAAAACCAATTATCTCAGTAACAGCCCAGAGCAGCACAGAGTCAACCCAGGATGCATATATGCAGAATGAGGTACATCGGTCTACCTCCTGGTCAAAAGATATTAAGTCCCAGTGCAATTCAACAGACAGTATTGATAGTAGCAAAGCACTGCACCTGGCCCTGGAATCCTTTGCCCCAAGTCGTTCTTCAATGAAGAGCTCCGATGGAATTGGAATTAATAAAGGCATTCTGAATCGCGATGAACCAAAGCTACAGCCACGCCAAAGAAAGTGGCGTTCATCTGTAGGGATACAGGTAACCATGCCCTGATGTATTGTGTTAAAAGTTTATTTTGCCAAATGCAATTTTTAAAAAAGTTGGCTAATCTTTCATTATAATATTTAGGTTCATGTGCATGACCTACTTGGAATCTTGACAATTTCTAGCTGCTTTGGTAAGGTCCGTACTCTGCTATTCCCGGAAATGAGAATCTACAGGTTTTTTTACCTTTTTAAATTCTTGTTACCAATTCTTTTGCACCAGCCAACAGTCCAAATATAATTAATATCGCCTTGTAAAATAGTTACACCCTAAGATAAATTTTGGTTACTGTTTCCATGGCATTCACCAAGTCTCCAATTCTTCAACAGAACAACTCCCTTGCACCCACTCTGAATACATTAAACTCCTCACTCAATCCCTCAGTTGTTTTGTAACGAGAACAGAGTGTTTCCTCAATCTCTTGTCACTCTGTGTTAATTTAAGACCTGCCACCGTTCACATTCTCTTAGTTTAAGTCTTAATTATTTACTTTGTTGAACTTTTTTTTGCTTGCATGCAGTGCGTGGGACACAATACACTTAATATTACAAATTAGAAATGTGCTAATGTGTGTGCATTTAGTGGAAACATTGGTTGGGATTTTCTTGCCCCACTCTCTTTATTTTTCTAAGCACTTTCTCAACATAATTGAAAGAGAAAAAAGTATTTCTCCTCTTCAGTCTGTTTAGTCAGATAAGTCTGCAACAGAGCGGCACGGTGGCACAGTGGTTAGCACTGCTGCCTCACAGTGCCAGGGACCTGGGTTCAATTCCAGCCTCGGGTCACTGTCTGTGCGGAGTTTGCACGTTCTCCCCATGTCTGCATGGGTTTCCTTCAGTTTCCTCCCACACTCCAAAGATGTGCTGGTTACGTGGACTGGCCATGCTAAATTGCTCCTTAGCGTCAGGGGTTAGCAGGGTAAATATGCAGGTTTACGGGGATAGGGTCTGGGTGGGATAATTGTCGGTGCAGTCTTGTGACTGCCTCTCGCCCTGAGCCTTGACTTGCCCCTTCGGGATTGCGGTCTCCTCAAAGGCGAGGGACAGGTCCAGGAGGATGAGTGATCGGATGAATGCGAGAAGGTATGTCTTGGTCTCACAGGCCAGGAAGGATGCCTGCTCAAACCTCATGGGTGAGCATCACTGCATCTTCTCTGAGACAGTTTGGTTGACTGCAAGGAAGTGTCAATCAACTGAATAACCTAGAAATTAACCTTCCATTGGCAGCACTCTGTTCCTCATCCATCACCCCCTGAAGTGGGGGCTTTGTCTCAGATGCTAAGTGTTGAGTTGAACACAGCTGAACACAAAGACTCGCGAATGACAGTATGCTGGATAAAGATGTATTTATTGACCAACATGTGCTGGGAGAAAGGCAGCCGGACACGACAACTCCTTTCTTAAGTTTACAATGCAATGGCAAAATGGTTATATATTTTCGAGAATTCATTTCTCCCGCTTACCCTGTCACCCTAACTGGATGCTCCAATTGCATTAGTACACCTTATTTACCTTGGCCAATTGCATCCTACCTTCTAGCAGAATTAGGACTTCATTGGCCTATAGGACCCGGGAATTCCTACCCACTGTTACTAAGCAACCTCACTTGCATAAATCCATAAGGTTCAAAGGTCGCTTTCCCACCGTAAGCCACGGAGTTGAATAAGGGACATTCCCACTGTCTCGTTCTGCCTTATTATCAGTAAGAATTAAATACTTTATATACCGGTTAAATACAAGGAAAAGACTTCCTGTTTGGCCCATCAATTGACACCTTAATCAGGGAGTTCAGATTCCAATAGGCCAACCTCAATGTCCTGATTGAAGTCATTACACCCTCTAACACCCCCCAGCCCCTTCCAGAAACTAGAGACTACAGCCCTGCACCCTTCAGGGAGTTGCCAGATGCCCCTTGGTTTAAAACGCCTCAGTTGTCAAATTCCCTCTCACATAGGAAGCACAGGGGTTCAATGTTGGGTATTAATGAAAGTTGCTGTGTCCCTTCCCTCATGTCTCCCAAGCAGTCCATAGTGGGAGCGGTGCTTGATGATGAAGTGCCCTTATGGCTGTGGCAGCTAAATGTGTGGAGAAGAGCCTCCTGAAGAGGCTGCAATGATGCCACAGATTGAAGGATTCCTTCAGTCAGAGATGTGAACCTATGCTGGAAGCTGGGCTGCAATGAGTGATACAGTCACTGCCTCAAATGCAAGTTCCGTTCGAAAGCTTGGCTGCGATCCAGCAAGGTTCCGATAGTGTTAATGTTATCCAGTCGGATAAGGATGAGACCAGAGGGAGCAGCTGCTGGGCAAAGGCAGAGAGCATCATCCTTCCTGGAGCACCCCCTGACTGTCTCCACAATGTGCCATCTTATGTGAAATGGGCTACCTGCAGCTCATCGTTTCGCTGCTATTGGACCACCAAATCCTTGTGTGCACTCACCTTTCAAATCCCCTCCCTCATCTGGTGTGGGTCAGTCAATGAGGGAAGTTCCATGAGTTGTTCCAGCTGCCTGCGCTCATGTAGGGTTTAAACGGAGAGAGGCTCCAGGTCACTGACACTCGCTGTATTTGGGGCTCCAGAGTTCAGGGAGGACTGGCCTGAGTTTGGGGTTTCTCCATGAGGCCAAGACTAGGCCTGACTGTGAGTGCACAATTGGTACAAGTATGAAGGGGTCCATATGGCCTTGGTACAGAGGTTTGTATCCAGCTTAAATCTCAGAGGTGAGAGAGGACATAGAGAAATGTACTGTTTTAACACAGGAGTCTGAAACTGACATGGATGGGATTACCTGCAACACCTCGGAAACTGAATGAATACGATCTGCCAAAGCTTCCCCATCCGGGGGGAGAACCTCCCGAGGTCACCCCCTTCCCTTCCAACTTGAACCCCACCCATTTCAGTGGAGATGCACAACCCAGCCAAGGAAAGCAAAGATGTTTTAAAATGATCTCTTACCTCCTTGCTCCCCCTTGGATGCCTTGCTGCCAGGTGACTACTTTTGAAAAGCAGCACCAAATTAGACCCACGTGACCTCCGGCAGTGAGGGTGGATACATGGCGGGAGGCTGCCAAGTGGGCCATCCAGTCCGCTCATGACATTGAAATGAGAGGTTTCAAATAAATATCGAGTTGTCTTGGCGGGAATCTGATTGGGGCCAGCGAGGCGGGGCAGGGTAAATCTCAATTGCATCCTAATTCCCGATTTTTTTTTCGGCCGATGCCCAGTGGGGCTTCGGGATTGATGCTGGCCATCGGACGAGGCTGGTGAATTCCGCCCTCATCTTACACAAAATATACTTAAAGCAGTTTTAGGAAACCTGTTTTCTAACTCTTGCCCTAACATGATGACACAAGTCGCATTGAAACATCTGATTACATCACACAATGTCATCATCTCAGCTACATAATATGGTGACATGAAATTGCTGCACAGTGGTTCTGACTGCTATCACACCTCTGCCAAAACAATGTCATTATAAAGTGAATACAAATGGTGAGACTCCTTTAAAAGACCATCTCTTTTAAATATGTTGAAACACTGAAGGTAATTTAGTTGCTTCATGATATCATAATGAACTTTGTGACATCAGGGTAATCATTGCAACACCATCAAGAATGTATCTCAACTGTTGAAAAGGTTTCCTGGCTTTTTCTCCTCCTTAAATAGATATCCTGTGCGATTTGAAAGCCAATTGTTCGGTATCACCAACCGAGAACTCCCAACCTGCCACTTTCTATTCCTTTAAAGTCCAGCAAAGTCATGGTCCTTGAATGCAGAGAGTTCTACCATGCACTCCTGACACTGTCCGATGAACAAAACATTGGAACTGTTGCCTTTATGTTTAGGCATACTGTATATATCATGTGACACAATGTGGTTTCCTTAGGAACAGTGGAAGGGTAAACAATGTTAGAATGTAGATTTGGCTAGAAAGTGCTAAACTGTGCATAAATAAATTATTATATTGGCTACAACAGTGGAATTACAGTAATACAGAACTTACTCTTCTTCCTCAGAATATCAATAATAACTAAAATGGTTTTTCTGTGCCACACAAATGTTGCCCCCTTGGCGACACCATCCAAAGGTACAGCATTAATTTTCACATGTAAGCTTACGCCACTTAACTCTACCTCACCAGCATCTCTCTTAACTGTTCCACTCTTGCTAAATTATCAGGCTGCTAATCCGACATCCAGTACTGGATGAGCAGAAACTTCCTCCATTTATTTATTGGGAAGACTGATGCCATTGTTTCTAGTACCATCTCCAAACACCATTTCCTACCTACTCATTCCATCCCTCGCCATGGCAACAGTCTGAGATTAAGCCAGTCCATTCACAACTTTTTGGTACCGCAATTGATCCCCCAGGTGAGTTTCTGGCCTCGTATTTGTATCATTGCCAAGGCTGCCTGTTTCCACCTCCGTAACATCGCCCAACTTTGTCCTGCCTTAGCTCATCAGCTGCTGAAAACCTCGTTCAGGCTTCTCGCTTTCTCCCTTTAAGACACACTTTAAAAACTACTGCTTTAACCAAGCTTTTGGTCAACTGACTAACGTGAATTTGTGTCACACTTTGTTTCAATATGCTCCTGTGAAGTGAAACATTTCATTACAGTAAATGCACCATATGAATATAAGTTGCTGTTGCTTTTCTTGTTATCCCTCACTGTAATCTTGGCCTAAATCTTAGCTGTTCTTTGTATACCTAGTGATTGTGCTGCTGACCGTCCAAGTAGTCCCTTGTTTTGATTTGCTTTGATTTGATTTATTATGTATTGGGATTCATTGAAAAGTATTGTTTCTTACGTACCATACAGACAAAGCATACCATTCATAGAGAAGGAAAGAAGAAGGTGCAAAATGTAGGGTTACAATTACAGCCACTGTCTGTCCCTTCCTAAAGTGGCTTTAGAATGGTTAAGGATAAGAGCTACAAAAACACCTTAAAATTTATTTTTAGGTACACCAGAATATAGGAAATGTATCTCTCAAATGTGCCTCACAAATTTGATTGAATTTTTTGAGGAGGTAACTAAGTGTGTTGATGAAGGTAGGACAATTGATGTCACATACATGGATTTTAGTAAGGCGTTTGATAAGGTCCCCCATGGTCGGCTTATGATGAAAGTGAGGAGGTGTGGGATAGAGGGAAAGTTGGCCGATTGGATAGGTACCTGGCTGTCTGATCGAAGACAGAGGGTGGTGGTGGATGGAAAATTTTCGGATTGGAGGCAGGTTGCTAGCGGAGTGCCACAGGGATCAGTGCTTGGTCCTCTGCTCTTTGTGATTTTTATTAATGACTTAGAGGAGGGGGCTGAAGGGTGGATCAGTAAATTTGCTGATGACACCAAGATTGGTGGAGTAGTGGATGAGGTGGAGGGCTGTTGTAGGCTGCAAAGAGACATAGATAGGATGCAAAGCTGGGCTGAAAAATGGCAAATGGAGTTTAACCCTGATAAATGTCAGGTGATTCATTTTGGTAGGACTAATTTAAATGTGGATTACAGGGTCAAAGGTAGGGTTCTGAAGACTGTGGAGGAACAGAGAGATCTTGGGGTTCATATCCACAGATCTCTAAAGGTTGCCACTCAAGTGGATAGAGCTGTGAAGAAGGCCTATAGTGTGTTAGCTTTTATTAACAGGGGGTTGGAGTTTAAGAGCTGTGGGGTTATGCTGCAACTGTACAGGACCTTGGTGAGACCACATTTGGAATATTGTGTGCAGTTCTGGTCACCTCACTATAGGAAGGATGTGGAAGCCCTGGAAAGAGTGCAGAGGAGATTTACCAGGATGCTGCCTGGTTTGGAGGGTAGGTCTTATGAGGAAAGGTTGCGGGAGCTAGGGCTGTTCTCTCTGGAGCGGAGGAGGCTGAGGGGAGACTTAATAGAGGTTTATAAAATGATGAAGGGGATAGATAGAGTGAACGTTCAAAGACTATTTCCTCGGGTGGATGGAGCTATTACAAGGGGGCATAACTATAGGGTTCGTGGTGGGAGATACAGGAAGGATATCAGAGGTAGGTTCTTTACGCAGAGAGTGGTTGGGGTGTGGAATGGACTGCCTGCAGTGATAGTGGAGTCAGACACTTTAGGAACATTTAAGCGGTTATTGGATAGGCACATGGAGCACACCAGGATGATAGGGAGTGGGATAGCTTGATCTTGGTTTCAGATAAAGCTCGGCACAACATCGTGGGCCGAAGGGCCTGTTCTGTGCTGTACTGTTCTATCTATGTTCTAAATTCAGTCAGTTGTCAACCAAACTTATACTTTAAAATATGCACAAAAGGTGTTAGTGTTTCGATTTGAAAGGCTTGATGACCCTCTGCCTGAGGAACATGCTATCCTGTCCTACCTGGCCACTGTCAAAGAATCAAATGAACACATATTAGTAATGGCATTTTTAACTTAATGGGCCGGAAGCAAGCAGGTACAGATTCTCAAATTTCTGAGATGCGCAGCTGTGATGGCCGAGTGGTTAAGGCGTTGGACTTGAAATCCAATGGGGTTTCCCCGCGCAGGTGCGAGCCCCGCTCGCAGCAGTTATGATTGTGAAGTGTTTAAAAGGACGGCACTGTAGCACAGTGGTTAGCACTGCTGCTTCACAGCTCCAGGGTCCCGGGTTCGATTCCCGGCTCGGGTCACTGTCTGTGTGGAGTTTGCACATTCTCCTCGTGTCTGCGTGGGTTTCCTTCGGGTGCTCCGGTTTCCTCCCACAGTCCAAAGATGTGCGGGTTAGGTTGATTGGCCAGGATTAAAAAAAAAAATTGCCCCTTAAGAGTCCTGAGATGCGTAGGTTAGAGGGATTAGCAGGTAAATATGTGGGGGTAGGGCCTGGGTGGGATTGTGGTCGGTGCAGACTCGATGGGCCGAATGGCCTCCTTCTGCACTGTAGGGTTTCTATGATTTCTTTAGAGTGAATGTATTTATGGGGCGGCACGGTGGCACAGTGGTTAGCACTGCTGCTTCACAGCTCCAGGGTCCCGGGTTCGATTCCCGGCTTGGGTCACTGTCTGTGTGGAGTTTGCACATTCTCCTCGTGTCTGCGTGGGTTTCCTCCGGGTGCTCCGGTTTCCTCCCACAGTCCAAAGATGTGCGGGTTAGGTTTATTGGCCATGCTAAAAATTGCCCCTTAGAGTCCTGAGATGCGTAGGTTAGAGGGATTAGCGGGTAAATATGTGGGGGTAATGGGATTGTGGTCGGTGCAGACTCGAAGGGCCGAATGGCCTTTTTCTGCATTGTAGGGTTTCTATGATTTCTATGAGATCAATCAATAAAAATGCCTGTCTTGTTTTGTTCCTTGAAGTTAACCTTAATTTTAAGTGTGTGCACTAGCACCATGGAAAATGAATAAAATTCTAAGATAAAAGTGCTTTATGTTTTTCACATATGTATGTGCATGCATAGGTGAATGACATCTTACTGTATAATCCATTGTTTTCAAAATCAATTTTCTCAGTTTGGTCATGGCTGCTAGAGCAGTTCCTCGTTCTTGACCAGTTTTGTTTGGTGCAGAATTGATAATAAGATGTCATTGTCTTTTGATGTGTCAGGTGGATAGTTCAGAGACTATGACTGATTCTGACACAGATAGCAAAGGCCTTCGAGAGTTCCATTCCATTGGAGTGCAAGTTGAAGATAATAAACGGTAAGTCCCTCACCTTAACTCAACAAGACATTTGTTTATTCCTCATTGAATCATGGAGTCATACAGACCAGAAGGACATTCAGCCCATTCTGTTCTATGCCAGGACTTTGATAGAGCAATCCAATTAGTCCTGCTTCATTTCTTCATAACCATATATCTTTTTTCACTTCAAGTATATATCTAACTCCCTTTCGAGGGGAGATGGTGGCACTGGACTAGTAATCTAGTTTGTTAATTAATTAATCAGTGTCACAAGTAGGCTTACATTAACACTGCATTGAAGTTACTGTGAATATCCCCTAGTCACCATACTCCGGCTCAGGTTCGGGTACACTGAGGGAGAATTTAGCATGGCCAATGCATCGAACTAGCACGTCTTTCAGACTGTGGGAAGAATCCGGAGCACCCAGAGGAAACCCACGCAGACACTGGGAGAATGTGCAAACTCCGCACTGACAGTGACCCCAAGCCAGGAATTAAACCCGGGTCCCTAGCGCTGTGAGGCAGCAGTGCTAACCACTGTTCCACTGTGCTGCCCCCCTTCCCCCTTCCCCGCAGAGACCCAGAGTAATGCCCTGGAGACCCATGTTTGAATTCCACCACCGCAGATGGTGAAATTTGAATTCAATAAAATCTGGAATTGAACCATGAAACCATTGTCGATTGTCGGAAAAACTCGTCTGGTTCACTAATGTCCTTGAGGGAAAGAAATCTGCTGTCCTTAGCCAGTCTGACCTATATGTGACTCCAGACCCTCAGCAATGTGCTTGACTCTTAACTGCCCTCTGAAATGGCCTAAGAAGTTAAAGGGCAATGAGGGATGGGCAATAAATGCTGGCCCAGCCGGTGACACCCATGTCCCATGAACGAATAAAAAAAAAGTTATTCTTCAATCAGCTTGCACCACACTGCCAGACATTGCATTCACAATCAAACTCACTGCATCAAAACACTTAATTAGCATTTCCATTTTTTAAGGTCTTATTTTCTGAGTCCTGTAAAAATGTCTCGAGCATGCAGAGATTATGATTTGACATCATTTCTTCTTGATGCTAGCTAATGGATAACAAATGCCATTTCCACCAGATTAATTTAATGTTTATTTATTAGTGTTACAAGTAGGTTTACATGAACACTGCAATGAGTTACTGTGAAAATCCCTTAGTCGCCGCACTCCAACGCCTGCTCAGGTACACTGAGGGAAAATTTAGCATGGCAAATGCACCTAACCAGCACAGACTGAGAGATGAAACCGGAGCACCCGGAGGAAACCCATGCAGACATGGGGAGAATGTGCAGACTCCACACAGACAGTGACAGGGGCGGCACGGTAGCACAGTGGTTAGCACTGCTGCTTCACAGCTCCAGGGACCTGGGTTCGAATCCCGGCTCGGGTCACTGTCTGTGTGGAGTTTGCCCATTCTCCTCGTGTCTGCGTGGGTTTCCTCCGGGTGCTCCGGTTTCCTCCCACAGTCCAAAGATGTGCGGGTTAGGTTGATTGGCCATGCTAAAATTGCCCCTTAGTGTCCTGGGATGCGTAGATTAGAGGGATTAGCGGGTAAAATATGTAGGGATGTGGGGGTAGGGCCTGGGTGGGATTGTGGTCGGTGCAGACTCGATGGGCCGAATGGCCTCTTTCTGTACTGTAGGGTTTCTATGGTTTCTATGACTCAAGCCAGGAATCGAATCCGGGTGCCTGGCGCTATGAGGCAGCAGTGCTATCCACTGTGCCACCGTGCCATTTACAACTAAGGCAGTACAATATTTTGGCTTATCCTGTGCTTGTGAATAATCACACTGGGTTTGCCAAATGCTTTTTCATCCAATCCATTTGGTAAATTCACCAATCCGAGCAGATAGCTGTCAGGATCCTGACCTAATTCATTCCCCCCCCTTTTCGAGCCCAGGATACTGATGCCAAGCCTAATATCTACGGAACAAATAAGTCTACAAAATCATGAGAGGCATAGATAGGGTGGATAGTCAGTGACTTTTTCCCAGGGTGGAAGGGTCAAGTACAAGAGGGCACAGGTTTAAGGTGAGAGGTGGTAAGTTGAAGGGAGACGTGCGGGGAAAGTTTTTCACACAGAGGGTGGTGGGTGCCTGGAACGCACTGTCAGTGGAGGTGGTGGAAGCAGGCACGTTAGCAACATTTAAGCTGCATCTTGATAGACACATGAACGGGAGACAAACAGAGGGATAGAAACTGTGCATTGGCACAGGCTTGGTGGGAGAAGGGCCTTTTCCTGTACTGTTTTGTCCTTTGTACACAATCGCTGCCCTATAATCTGTGACCCTGCTGTGCTGACTGAGGGTGATCTCCACATCGAGGGTGATTAACCCAGCACAGTGCGAGAACCAAAGCAGTTGACCATGGTTCAATGTTGCATTTACCACAAGGCCACTGGAGGGAGTTAGTGGCCCCTTTTTATTGAAATGGTTGGTCCTAGAATTGTAATAATCTTGCAAATCACAACACCAGCAAAGGCATTGAGGAAAATACCACTCTTGATCGATTTGATCCCGGGGATGATTCTCCAATTTCCATTTGGAACACTTTGAATGTTCCCACTGTATCAGCACAGTAGCTCGAAAGAGGAATATAACTGCTCACCTGCCAACACCCATTCTCTGATTCTTGCGAGTCATTGAAAGTCTATTAGTCCCCAGATGCTTTCTTGAAGCCCAGGCACATATGGAGCTCTCCTTAGCCTTTGCTGCTCTCTCACTGCGCTAGTTTTCGTCGATGATTAGCGTCTTCCTTCAAGAAGTCGTTTTCCCATCCAGCTGTGAAATAAAACATTCTCCGCAGCAAGTAGGATGACTCATTTCCCCAGTTCCCCACCAGCGTGGCATGATCATCAGCGAGCATTGTGTAATGCACAGAGCTTCATTGTGCTGAGTACAGAGAAACATTTCCAGCAGCAGGTTACCTGCTTAACCTCGCAGAGTGGGATGAGGGAAATAAAATTCTGCTGCCACGTGTTGCACGACTGACGTACAGCACCATCTTCTCCACCTCTTCTGCCAACCCCAAGGCTATTGTCATTTTATTTTCCCCCCTGCTTGGCCGATATTCAGATCTGTACGAGTTGAAACATTCTGCTGCTGTTTGTCAGCAAAATTCAAGTCATCTGACCACTTTGCGGCAGCACGGTGGCACAGCGGTTAGCACTGCTGTCTCGCAGAGCCAGGGACCCTGGTTCAATTCCGGCCTCGGGTCACTCTCTATCTGTGTGGAGTTTGCACGTTCTCCCCATGCCTGCGTGGGTTTCCCCCGGGTGCTCCGGTTTCCTCCCACAGTCCAAAAATGTGCAGGTTAGGTTGGTTGGCCATGTTAAATTGCCCCTTAGTGTCAGGGGAACTAGCAGGGTAAATGTGCGGCGTCGCGGGAACAGGGCCTTTGTGGGATTGTGCTCGGTACAGACTCGATGAGCCAAATGGCCGCCTCCTGTACTGTGGGGGAGTCTATGATTCTACAACAAAAGCAAAATGATTCAGATGTTGGGTATCTGAAGGCAGCACGGTGGTTAGCACTGCTGGCTCACAATGCCAAGGACCTGGATTCAATTCCAGCCTTGGGTGACTGTCTATCTGTGTGGAATTCGCAAGTTCCCCCCGTGTCTGCGTGGGTTTCCTCCGGGTGCTCCAGTTTCCTCCCACAGTCCAAAGATGTGCAGCTTAGGTTAAATGGCCATGCTAAATTGCCCCTTAGTTTCGCAAGATGTGTATGTTGGGGGATTAATAGAGTAGATATATCGGGTTACAGGGAGAGGGCTTGTTCTGTCGGAGAGTTGGTGCAGACTTGATGAGCCAAATGGCCTCTCTCTGCACTGTAGGAAGTCTATGATATTTGCAGTCAACACTGAAAATGCTGGAAATATTCAGCTGGTTAGAAAGCATCAGTGGAGTGCAAAACAGGTTAAAGACCTTCCGTCCGAATTGCTGAGAATAGGCCTAAGCCCTGATCACCCTACCCCTGGTTCTTTGTGCCTCACTGAATTAACTTTACTGCGTTTGCTCTTCTCCCCCGTTATCCCACCATGGCCTTGCTTCATCTGCACCAGCTAATTCTTCCAGGCACCAGCACATGTTTATAAACACCTAAAAAGTCAAAGAATACTTAAAGAAAATCTAAGATCAAATGGAAATTAAAACAGAAGTCACCGTATGGAGGATGAAGAAAAGGCACCCTCATTAAATGAGCGCTTTACCTCGATTTTCCCATAAGCTTACGATACTGTAGATTAATGGGTGCAGGTTGATGAGGAGGTGGAGCAATAGGTTCGAATAACTTAATTAATTGTCCTAAATGAACGGTGGAAAAGCCACTGCGTTCTATGGTTCTTCTTAGAGTCCTTGGGAAGCTCGGGAGGTAACAGCAGAGTCTCTGAACTCGACTCTCTCAAACATTGTTAAGTGTGGAAGTTGTGCTGGGGGAACTGGAATATTTCTGTTCAAAAAGAGTGCAAAGGATCAACCAGGTAGCTATAGATTAGTCAGCCAAATGTCAAGAGCTTCCAGAGAGACAAAATCAATACTCACTTAGACATGGGTTAATCAAGGACAAGCAGAATGGGTTTATAAAAGGTAAGCCATATCTGCCAAATTTAAGAGCTTGTTGGGGAAATGAGGGCATTAATCAGAGATGATGCGTTGTCGGTTTTGTGAATATGGATTTTCGAAAACAAACTGCTGAGGAAGTATCTCGCATATTTGGGGATTTTTAATTTTCTTGTTTTACTTTTGAGAGTTGCATTTTTGGAACATAGGAGCAGGAATCAGCCATTCAACCCATCGAGCCTGCTCCACCATTCAGTATGGTCATGGCTGAACATCCACTTCAATGCCTTTTTCCCGCACTATCGCCATATTCCTTTATGTGATTTGGGGAGGTAACGGTATTGTCACTGGACTAGTAATCCAGAGATCTAGGGTAATGCTCTGGAGACAAGAGTTCGAATCTCGCCACACCAGATGGCGAAATTTGAATTCAGTAAACATCTGGAATTAAAAGTCTAATTGTCACAACTCCATATGCCCCCAATAACCTTTCCCCCCTTGCTTATCAAGAATCAATCATACTCCACCTTAAAAATATTCAAAGACTTCCTCTTCCCATTTGTGGAAGAGTTGCAAAGACCATCTACACACTGAGAGAAAAATATTTTCACCTCTGTATTAAATGAGCGATCCATTATTTTTAAAATGTGACCCCTAGTTCTAGATTCTCCCACATTTACCCTGTCAATACCCCTCAGGATCTGACATGTTTCAATCAAGTCACCTCTTACACTTACAAACTCCAGTGGATTTAAGCCTGGCCTGTCCAACCTTTCCTCATAAAGACACACCACCCGTTCCAGGCATTAGCCTAGTAAACCTTCTCTAAACTGCTTCCAATGCATTTACATTCTTCCTTAAATAAGAAGACCAGTACTGTACACAATACTCCAGATATCGTCTCACATGGGTCAGGTGCAGAAGGGGCATCTGGACAAATACATGAATAGGATGGGAATAGAGGGATATGGTCCCCGGAAGAGTCGGGGGTTTTAGTTCACACAGGCCTGTATAACTGAAGCAAAACATCCCTATTTTTGTATTCCATTCCCCTTGCAATAAATTATTACATGCTATTAGCTTTCCTAATTACTTGCTATACCTGCATTCTAACCTTTTGCCATCTATGCACTATGGGACACCCAGATCCCTCTGAACCTCAGAGCTTTACAAACTCTCATGATTTAGATAATATGCTTTATTTTATTATTTCTGCCAAAATGGGCAATTTCACATTTTCCCACATTATACTCCATTTGCCAGTCCTTTACACACTTAACCTATCTATATCCCTTTGTACCCTCCTTATGTCCACTTCACAACTTACTTTTCTTTCTATCTTTGCATCATCAACAAAGTTAACAACCATCTCTTCATCCAAGTCATTTATAGAAATTGTAGGATGTTGAGGCCCCAGCGCTGATCCTGTGCCACACCACTCATCACATCCCGCCAACCAGAAAATGACCCATTTATGCAAAATCTCTGTTTCCTGTTCCTGCATCTACAACAACCCTCTAAAATATGTTGGGAGCAGAATTCGATTTGATTTTATTGGATTTGATTTATTATTGTCACATGTATTAGCATAAGTGAAAAGTACTGTTTCTTGCAAGCTATACAAAGCATACCGTACATAGGGAAGGAAAGGAGAGAGTACAGAATATAGTGTTACAGTCATAGCTAGGGTGTAGAGAAAGATCAACTGAATGCGAGGTAGGTCCATTCAAAAGTCTGATGGTAGTAGGGAAGAAGCTGTTCTTGTGTCGGTTGGTACATGTCCTCAGACTTGTCTATCATTTTCCTGATGGAAGAAGGTGGAAGAGAGTATGACCGGGATGTGTGGGGTCCTTAATTATGCTGGCTGCTTTTCCGAGGCAGCGGAAAGTGTAGACAGTGTCAATGGATGAGAGGCTGGTTTGAGTGATGGACTGGGCTTTGCTCACAGCCCTTTGTAGCTCCTTGCAGTCTTGGACAGAGCAGCAGCCATACCAAGCTGTGATACAACCAGAAAGAATGCTTTCTATGGCGCATCTGTAAAAGTTGGTGAAAGTGTAGCGGACGTGCCAAATTTCCTTAGTCTTCTGAGAAAGTAGAGGCGTTGGTGGGCTTTCTTAACTAGAGCTTCGGCATGGAGGGACCAGGACAGGCGATGATGTCAGTGATCTGGGCACCCATTCGTGAAAACTTTTAAAGGGAGTCAGAAATATTTTATAATGAGGAAACTGGAGAAGTATGGGGAGAGGCCTCGCAATTGGAACAAATCAGAGAGAGCTTTATCAAATGGACATCACAGGCAAACATGGCCTTTCCTGTGGAGGAAAATTCCATCCTTTGTGTCTCTGACACCACCCTGCTTCTTGTTTCAACATCGGCTTTGGTTGTCTGCTCATATGACTGAACAATAATCCAAAGGATCTGGATTCAGATCCCAACACGACAGTGTGAGAATCTGAATTTGATTTTAAAAAATAAATCTGGGAATAAAAGGCTGATATTAGTAAAAGTGAGCCAAAAAGATATTGCATTGTTGCAATTCAGAAGGTTCATGAATGACTTTAATAAAGCTGGCATCCTTAGTTGGTCTGGGCCTGTGCGTGATTTTAGCCCCAGAACAATAAGATTGACTCTTAAGTGCCTTCTGAAGTGAGCTATACAGCTCTATAAAACTGTTATGAAGAACAGCACTTCAGTATCCATTCAAGAAGATTGCTCACTATCAGCTATTTAGAGAAAGGGTATAGAATTAAAGCTAACCTTGTCAACGGTGCCCACATACCCAAAAATGAGTTTTTTAAAATCCCTCTGCTCCACCATTGATAGCTGCACCTTCAGCCATAAAACACCACTGCCCGGAATTGCTTCTACTGTACAGCCGCCCTGTACCTTCAAACCTATTCTTTTTGACCATTCTTTTATTCCCTCTGCTCCTTTTTAGCCCGCTTTCTGATCATTCCCATCTCATACCCACCTTCGCTTAGCTTTGTGCACACCATCTTGTAAAGCACATTCAGCCACTTCCCTGCATGGGGGAAATGCTATGGAAAAGCGAGAAAATGCTGCCACTGTTGTGACTCTATGGCCCGGATATTCTTGTGTGGACTCGGGAAACCCAACTTGTTCACTTAAGAGAACAAAGAAAATTATAGCACAGGAACAGGCCCTTTGGCTCTTCAAGCCTGCTCCGACCATGCTGTCCGTGTGAACTAAAACTTCCTACTCTTCCGGGGGCCGTATCTCTCTATTCCCATCCTATTCATGTATTTGTCAAGACGCCCCTTCTGCACCTGACCCATGTGTGATTTTGCCTGGGACTTTAGTCATTTCATGCGAGGGTTGCGATTGCAGTTCAATCCCACGATGGAGTGTGGGAGTGTGGGTGAGGAGGCCGGCCAATTAGAAAGCCCATCTTGGCTCAACCAACACAGCAAACCAATTCCCAAAATAGTTTGAAGGTGTCCTAAATGTCACCTCATTATTTCATGTGGCATTTTTAATTGGAGAAGTACCATAATGCATAACAACAATTATACAATACCGGTCAAGGCTAGGGTCAACTCACCTTTGTTGGACAGATCCCTATGATGAATCGCTGCTTTAAAAACATATCTCTGTTGCATATCTCTAATCGTGCCGTCTGAAGTAGTCAACACATTTTACACTTGTCTTTCAGAATGTTCCTAACTCTTCAGCTGGCTTCTCCTAGTGGTCACAAACTCTCCATTGAGGTGGGATTTTCTCAGGCTTGTAAAACCCAAACCATCACACGAAGATAATGTGTGACAGGAAATCCCATTTTTCCATGGTTGGTCCTCACAATGGGGACCCTGACCTCAGAAGAGGTGTGTGTGTGTGTGGGCTTTGTACCCAAAACCTACCCGACTCACCAAAAAGGCCGTACAGAAATGGTGTGGGACCAAAAGAGAAAATGCTGGAAAATCTCAGCAGGTCTGGCAGCATCTGTAAGGAGAAAAAAGTGCTGAAGTTTCGAGTCCCGATGACCCTTTGTCAAAGTTGGTGGGGTGTGGGGTTGGAAAGACAGTGGGAAATTGCTTCTCCAGCAAAAAGGAAACTATGTTCAACATTTCACAATCCAATTGACACCTCCACCGGGAGATGAGAATCCGGTCCCTTTTGTTTCAATGAAGGCTCCTGTTTATTGTGGTTACCTTTACATTGGCCAGCAGTCCAAATTGGCTCAGTGTCAAAAGAGCACTGCGTGGCAAGGTATTTGGCCTTAGTGGTGAAGACCATTCCAGATCTGAGCTCATTATAGTCTGCATTGAATTAACTAATAACACTGGAGTGTAATTTTACAGTTTCCTCAGTTCCTCTGGCCTAACATGTCAACAAACCAACCTCGGATCCCATTCCTTATACTTCTAGTGTGAGATGTACATGTTGAATTTTGTGTGAGAAGATGATTGGGCTAGATTGCCATGCCTTACATGGTGTAGACTTGTATATAGAATCCCTACAGTGCAGAAGGAGACCTTTTGGCCCAACGAGTCTGCACCGACAACAATCCCACCCAGGGCCATGTCCCCATAACCCCACATATTTACCCTGCTAATATCTCTGACACTAAGAGGCAACTTAGCACTGCCAAACCACCTAACCCTCACATCTTTGGAGTGTGGGAGGAAACCAGAGCACCCGAAGGAATGTGCAATATTCCACACAATCACACAAGGCTGGAACCAAATCTTCGTCCTTGGCGTAAAGACTCGTCATTTGACTGAGTCATGTGGTGGGGGGAAGGGAGGGGCTGGGAATGACTGCTTGAGCCCCAAACCTGTGCCCTCCTATGGGGCATCACCTTCAGAAGAGGAGGACAGAAAATGGGAGTGAGTAAAATGCCAGAAGGTATTGTGGTTTGTCCGCTAATTGCTTACATTCTGGTTCTATTTTTTCTTCCAGGCATGCCAGGTTTAAGCGTTCAAACAGCGTGACAACAAGCGTACAGGCAGACCTTGAATTGGAGGGTATCCCCGGGCTGTGTGTGAGCACAGAGGACAAGGGTTTTCAGTTTGGCCAATCATTTGAGCGGCATTCCTCGGAGCCGGACCATTCCAACGAGTACACTTCATTCAGAACTGTTCACACACAAGGACAATGGGCATACAAGGAAGATTACAGAATGCGCTATGACAGTGCTGACACCCAGCGCCAGGACCACCATTGGGGGGAATCCAGTGTTCACAGTCTCCCAGATCCTGGTAGAATATCTCCATGCCACCGAGATGGTGATTGGTTTATCAAACTGCTACAGGCGGAAGTAGAGCGATTGGAAGGATGGTGTCAGCAGATGGAGAGGGAAGCTGAGGAGAATGACCTACCTGAAGAGGGTGAGCCTATTCCATTCCATGTGTGCTCTGCCTGAAGGCTCATTGCCTGCTAATGTTTTATCCGCACCTTCCCACAGGGAAGGTCTGTCGTTGCTAGTTTTTATCCGGTATGGTTTGCTATTGTCTTCCATTCTTAGGGGGCAGGAATGAAGAGGTAGGTCCTAAGTCTACCTTAGCCGGAACGGGGGAATTGAACCCACGTCACTGCCTTTATTCTGAACAGCACACTAGCCATCAAGCCAGTAAGCTGACCAGACCCCTTATTTGTAAATAGCAACAGCCAATACTGGAAATACTCAGCAGCTCAGGCAGCAGCTGTGGAGAGAGAAACAGAGGTAGTGGTTTCATCAGAACTAGAAAAAGCTAGAGATGTAACAGATTGTAATGCGTAGGTTAGAGGGATTAACCCTGGGGTAAATATGTGGGGTTACAGGAATAGGGCCTGGGTGGGATTGTTGTCAGTGCACACTCAATAGGCCGAATGACCTCCTTCTGCACTGTAGGGTTTCAATGTAGAGACTGGAAAAGAGTGAATCATAGAATCCCTATAGTGCAGAAGGAGGCCATTCGGCCCATCGAGTCTGCATCGACTCTCCGAGAGCATCTAACTCTATCCCCGTAACCCCATGTATTTACCCTAATAACCATAGCCTACACATCTTGGGACATTAAGGAACAATTTAGCATGGCCAGTCCACCTATGCCGCACATCTTTGGACTATGGGAGGAAACCAGAGCACCCAGAGGAAACCCACGCAGACACGGGCGAACTTGCAAACTCCACACAGAGGAGTGGATAAAGAACAAAAGGGAAGGTCTGTGCTTGAATGGGAGACAGGGGAGATTAAATGACAAAAGGGATGATGGTGTAAGACCAAATAGAATGGTAATGGGACAAGTAAAGATACAAAAGATGGGGTTGGATGAGGTGTAAATGGGAAAAGTAGAATCATCACTAACAACAGCCATCTGAAAAAAATAGGTTTACAGTTTATTTATTAGTGTCACAAGTAGGCTTACATTAACACTGCAACTGAAGTTACTGTGAAAATCCTCTAGTTGCCACACCCCAGTGCCTGTTCGGGTACACTGAGGGAGAATTTAGCATGGCCAATGCATCTAATCAGCACATCTTGGGACTGTGGGAGGAAACTGAAGCACCTGGAGGGAACCCATGCAGACACGGGGAGAATGTGCAAACTTTGCACAGACAGTGACCCAAGCCGGGAATTGAACCCGGGTCCCTGGCACTGTGAGGTGGCAGTGCTAACCGCTGTGCCACCCTGAGGTAACGGTTATGATTTGAAATTGATGCACTCAATATTGAGGGAAGAGGCCAAATATAAAGTGTTTAATGGAAAGGTGAGATCTTTGAGCATGCATTCAGCATCACTGGCACAGGACAAGTCAGAGCGGGAGTGTAACAGAGAAGAGATTTAAAATCACAAGCAATCCAAAACACTGGGTTACGCTATGGACTGAACAGAGGTATTCCACAAAATGATCATCCAATCTGCCGAAATGTGGTGGAGACTGCAGTAAATACAGCGTAATAAATCAGAAAAATTGTAAATTGTTGTTTCACCTGGAATGAATGTTTGGGGCCCTGGACCATGTGAAGGGTGGAAATAAAGGAGCACGGACAATGGAGCAGGAGCACTTCCTGTGCTTGCAGGAGTAGTTGCCATGGGAAATGGAGAGGGAGTCAGAGGGTGATTGAATAATAGACCAGGGTGTCACCAAGGAACTTATCCGAATGCTGAAAGGGGAAGGGAAGATGTGTTTGGTGGGAGCATCACACTGAAGGTGGTAGAAACGGCAGAGGATGATCTGTGGAGATTGGTGGGGTGGAAGGCTGAGGTCTCCATGGAGACGGGGGGGCAGAAGGTGAGGATAATAGAACCATGTCATGGATCATGGAAAGAGGTGAAGTGGTGAGAGCAGAAGCATGGGAAATGGGACAGACACGATTGAGGGCATGGTTGACCTTAGTTGCGGAATACATATCGAAAACACTGGTGTGGAGTGCAGCATTGTTGGAACAGATCCAATGGAATAACTGTGAGAGTGGAATAGAGTCCTTACAGGAAGAAGGATGGGTGGAACTGATGTCAGAGTAGCTATGGGAATCTTAGGCAACTGCATGAGATAAAACACCTTCTCTCCTTCCACTGTCCAGAGCCCCAAATACTCCTTCCAGATGAGTCAGCAATATACTTCCACCTCTTCCAATGTAATCTACTGTATTTACTGTTCACAAAGCAATCTCCTCAATTCTGGGGAGACCAAATGCCGATTGGATGATCATTTTGAGGAACGTGTCAACTCAGTGCTCAAGTGTGACGCCGAGCTTCCAAATCACTGGTCATTTTATTATCCACTCCACACCCACTCTGACCTCTCTGTTCTTGGCTTCCTGAATTGTTCCATTGAGGCATAACTGAAGTTTGAGGAACAGCTCCTCCATCTTTGGATTAGGCACTTTTCATCCTTCCAGATTTAAGATTCAATTCCAACAATTTCAGAACATGACCCCGGCCCCATTTCTAGATAGCAGGCGGCACGGTGGCACAGTGGTTAGCACTGCTGCCTCACAGCGCCAGGGACCTGTGCTCAGTTCCAGCCTCAGGTCACTGTCTGTGTGGAGTTTGCACGTTCTCCCCGTGTCTGCGTGGGTTTCCTCCGGGTGCTCCGGTTTCCTCCCACAGACCAAAGACGTGCAGGTTAGGTTGATTGGCCATGCTAAATTGTCCCTTAGTGCCAGGAGGATTAGCAGGATAAATACATGGGGTTGCGGGGATGGGGTTTGGGTGGGATTGTTGTTGGTGCAGACTCGATGGGCCGAATGGCCTCCTTCTGCACTGTAGGGATTCTATGATTCTATGATAATGATTCAGCTATTTCCCATTTACACATCTAGTCTGAAATTTTGTTTCCTTGCATGACCCGCTACCCTTTCTGTTGGCCTTGTACTATCAACCCTTTGTAATTTAATCGCTCCTGCCTTAATTCCGCTCTCACTTAGACTTTTCCTTTTGTTCTTCCCTCTCCTCCTTTGTCTGTATTTACTTAAAACCTGTGGCATCTCCAATCCTTTTCCGTTCTGATGGAAGATCATCAACTTGTAACAGCCCCCAATCCCCATATGAAAAGTCAGTCATGAAAAGACCAACTTCCAAAGAACCTACCCCGCAGTAATAACACACCGTTGGTGGCAAAAGCAGGGAAGTCGTGTTGAACAAAGAACAATACAGCACAGGAACAGGCCCTTCGGCCCTCCAAGCCCGTGCCGCTCCCTGGTCCAAACTAGACCATTGTTTTGTATCCCTAAGTTGTTTAGAACTTTGGTGAGCCAAAGCTAGAGTACTGTGTGCAGTTCTGGTTGCCACATTATAGGAAGGATGTGATTGTACTGGAGAGGGTGCAGAGGAGATTCGCCAGGATGCTGCTGGGATGGAAGTTATGAAGAGAGGTTGGATAGGCTTGGTTTGTTTTTGTTGGAGCAGACAAGACTGGGGCGATCTGATCGAGGTGTACAAGATTATGAAGGACATAGACAGAGTGGATAGGGAGCAGTTGTTCCCCTTAGAGGGGATATAGGTTCAAGGTGAGGGGCAGGAGGCTTGGGGAGGATGTGAGGAAAAGCTTTTTTACCGAGAGGGTAGTGACAATCTGGAGTGCGCTGCCTGGGAGGGTGGTAGAGACGGGTTGTCTCACATCCTTTAAAAAATACCTGGATGAGGACTTGGCAAGTCATAGCATTCAAGGCTTGGGCCAAGTGCTGGCAGATGAGATTGGGTGGGAAGTCAGGTGTCTCTCGCATGTTGGTGCAGACTCGATGGGCCAGAGGGCCTTTTCTGCACTGTGTGATTCTATGATAACCAGGCTAAGGATTAAACCTCCATGAATAGGAAGTCCAGCCCCCAAGAGCAGCCAGTCAACCTGATTGGCTAGCAGCTCTAGCCGTCCCAGCAGTGCCAGAACTTAGTATTGGGAACTGCCAAAGACTGCGAACATCTCCACAAAGAAGAGCAGTGGCCACCAGAGTGAGGTAGGTGCAGATAATTTCGGGTGGGATGGGGTCAGACACCCCAGGTAGGGGGGTGGGGTGTTGGGGTAGGATGAGGTGGCATGGAGAGAGAGGGGGTGGATTTAGGTTTTGGAAGCCAGGTAGCAAGAACAAAGGTGGAGTGACATCCTAGCCTGATGCACACAGGCCAGTCCCTAATTGATGTGCCCCTCACCCACAATACATGCATAATAAATCATCAATTATGTAGGACAGGCCAGATGGATTGGAGACATTTTTGTTTTTCCTTCACATTCAATATGTTCTTATGTTCATAATATTCAGAAGTATGATACCTGTGATTATATAATTTTCACCCGTCTTCATCTACTCTCTGGTTACTTTTTCAACCTTCAATACTGAGAACGTGCCTCATGATAGTGAATTTAGTCAACCCGTTCTTAGGCCTCTGCCCAGAATGTTGTCACTAGGAGGTGCACAGGAATTACTCTTTTGGTTTAACCTTGTATTTGGTTTCCTCTCTGCCCCACTTACACCATGACCAAAGTTGAGAACTTAAGACCCAAAATTACCTGGATCGGGCTTGCGAAGGAATGGCACTGAAATTTAAACCCGTTTCCATGGTGATCCTGCCACCAATAATTTACATACAAACACACCAAAAAACGCATGAATGAGGAACAGAAGAAGACCACTCGGCCCTTTGCGTCTGCTTTGCCATTCAATAAGATCATGGCTGACCTGATGTCACCGTAACCCCAGATTCCAGCCTAGTTTTGGATTCTCCCACAAGAGGAAACATCCTCTCCACATCTACCCTTCAAGACTCCTCAGGATCTTGTATATTTTTATTAAGTTGTCTCTTACTCTTCTAAATTCCAGCAGATACAAGTCTAACCTGTTCAACCTTTCCTCAGAAGACAAACTGCCCATTCCAGGTGTCTAGCAAACCTCTGTACTGCTTCCAATGCATTTGCATCCTTCCTTACGGGTGGCACGGTGGCACAGTGGTTAGCACTGATGTCTCACAGCGCCAGGGACCCGGGTTCAATTCTTGGCTTGCGTCATTGAGTGTGCAGAGTCTGCACATTCTCCCTGTGTCTGTGTGGGTTTCCTCCGGCTGCTCCAGTTTCCTCCCACAGTCCGAAAGACGGGCTGGTTAGGTGCAATGGCCTTGCTAAATTCTCCCTCAGTGTACCCAAACAGGTGCTGGAGTATGGCGACCAAGGGACTTTCACAGTAACTTCACTGCAGTGTTAACATAATCCTATTTGTGACACTAAATAATGAACTTTAATAGGGAGACCAGTACTATGGTACTCCAGATGTGGTCTCAGCACTCAATAAATTTCTTGTTTCCTTCTCTGGGAATGGTATGCCTTGTCTGTATAACGCGCAAGAAACAAAACTTTTCACTATATACTAATACATGTGACAATAATAAATCAAATTCAAATCAGCAATGCACGGCACAACTCAAAGCCTCACCTTCCCACTATTGTATTCAATTCCCCTCGCAATAAATGGTAGCATTGTATTAACTTTCCTAATTACTTGCTGTACCTGCACACTGACCTTTTGTGATTCATGCATTAGGACACCAAGATCCCTTTGCATCTCATAACTCTGAGATCTCTCATCATTGCACCCAAATTTCCCACCTGTAGTTATAGGATACACTAGAACATAAACACTAATGTAAAACAACTGGGTATCATTACATTCGATGGTGTATTTAAATGGTAAGCTGATGCAGTTTTATTAAATCACCTGAAAATGAGCTTATCATAAAGATAACCATTTTTCATAAGAGATGCTCAGTCCTTCTCTCGTGACTAACCCGATTTTGAGTCAGTGAAAGTATATTGAATAATTTAATAATTTCACCAGTGTGCACCAGTCAGTTTCTTAGTAGCTTAGATATCTTTTGATATGAATTGCCTTTAAAGACGTGCCTGTAAGTTTAAGGAAATGAGGACAATTTAAAGAATCCCCTTGAACCGGTGCAATTGGCAGAATCCGACAATTCAACCGGGGATCATGGTGAGTTTGTGGGCGGCGCCTGATGTAGACAAATTGAATCAGCTTAAAAGAAAACACAAATATAAGTGGATTGGGGCGTAACGCACTTGCGTTTAAAGGGTGGCACAATGGATATTTACCATGCATCAAAAATAGAACCTTAGTATGTGAATAGCTGGACTCGCTGAGGTACCAGGGAATTTCTGCATTTTTATTGTGAATGAATTAACAATTTATTGTTAATTGTACAGTAAAATTGTGGAGCTATGAGCAAAAAAAAATCTTTTTTTTGTTAAGCTTAATCCAAAGATAAACTGAATGTGGTCTTGCTATAGCTCTAATTTTGGTACAAACACACCTACAGTGTAGTCATATAATGCACAAGGTTTGCTGTTCCCCTGTAACCCTACAATCATTTTTCTTTGAAAGTTAAGTAACCGATTCTCTTTTGAAGGTTGCTAGTCGAATTGCTTCCACGACCCTTTCAAACAGTGCAATCTAGATTGTAACAAGCCGTTGCATGAAATAAAAAGAATAGATACTGCTAATGCCTCATAAAAATCAGCATCTAACGTCTTCTGAATCATGTGGAATGATCACAATACTGATGAGGTTCATCCCCTTCAAATCTTTTTTTATTTTTTGACTTATTTTCTCACCCTCTCTCAGTCTCCTGATATTTTTCAAGGCTCTACAACTGGTAGGATGATAGTGTGAGTCAATGCCCATCTGTCTATATCACTGCACCGAGAAATGCATCTCCTAACAGCTCAAGAGTGGTTTTGGTAGAGACCTGGGAACAGGTTGCTTGACCTTACCCCCTCATCTAGAGATTGACACGTGTTCAGCAAGAGATCTTAAGATCTTCAGTTACTCGTAATTAACAATTCTCTCCGTCCTGTTGCAATGATTGTACCCAGAATGTAATGCACTCTCTCTCTTCCCTTTCAGTACTTGAGAAGATTCGCAGTGCAGTGGGCAGTGCCCAGCTTCTCATGTCGCAGAAGTTCCAGCAGTTTTATCGACTATGCCAGCAGAATATGGTAAACCACGTGGGTTGTACGCATTTGTTTCAGGCAACGAAGGGACTGGTCTTTCCCAAGGCTTTGCAGCAATAGCTATTTGTGTGTGCCAAACTGCTTTCCTGAGCGCCTCCAACACCACCCCTTGTAAAACTCAGTTCCATTGAATCAAAGAATCCCTACAATGCAGGAGGAGGCTGTTCAGCCCATCAAGCCTGCCCCACCAACAACAATCCCACCCAGACCTATCCCCGTAACCCCAGCCGCTCCCCCCCCCCCCCCCCCACCCTCCGTAGTTAGCCTGCTAGTTCCCCTGACACTAAGAGGAAGTTTAGCATGGCCAATCAACCTAACCTGCACATCTTTAGAGTTCCAGGGAATTATCATTAGTCACAATCTGTGCTCCTGTTTATTTTTTCCAAAAGCATACTTTAAACATAGAAAACTACAGCACAAAACAGGCCCTTCGGCCCCACAAGTTGTGCCGAATATATCCCGACCTTTTAGGCCTATCTATAATCCTCCATCCTATTAAGTCATCCAGGAGTCTCTTAAAAGACCCTATTTAGTTTGCCTCCACCAGCACTGACGGCAGCCGATTCCACTCGCCCACCATCCTCTGTGTGAAAAACTTTCCCCTAACTTTTCCCCTGTACCTACACCCCAGCACCTTAAACCTGTGTCCTCTCGTAGCAGCCATTTCCACCCTGGGAAAAAGCCTCTGAGAGTCCACCCGATCTATGCTTCTCAACATCTTATATACCTCTATTAGGTCTCCTCTCATCCTACGTCTCTCCAAGGAGAAAAGACCGAGCTCCCTCAGCCTATCCTCATAAGGCATGCCACTCAATCCAGGCAACATCCTTGTAAATCTCCCCTGCACCCTTTCAATCTTTTCCACATCCTTCCTGTAATGAGGCGACCAGAACTGAGCACAGTACTCCAAGTGGGGTCTGACGACGGTCTTATATAGCTGGATCATTATCCCCAGACTCCTAAACTCAATCCCTCGATTGATAAAGGCCAGCACACCATACGCCTTCTTAACCACCTCCTCCACCTGCGGGGCCGATTTTAGAGTCCTATGGACCCGGACCCCAAGGTCCTTCTGATCCTCTACCGTACTAAGAGTCTTTCCCTTTATATTGTACTCCCTCATCCCATTCTACCTGCCAAAAAGGACCGCTACGCATTTATCTGGGTTGAAGTCCATCTGCCACTTCTCCACCCAGTCTTGCATCCTATCCATGTCCCTCTGTAACTTCTGACAGAGGGACATAGTTTGCAATGTTTTCTGAAGATGCTGCCATCAGCCATTATCACACTGAACGGTGGAACAAGTTTAAGGGGCTAAATGGCCTACTCCTTTTCCCTCAAGGAGTTACTGACTTCAGCAGGATGGGGATATCTTCATATTAGAAGAGCAACTTACTTGGGATATGCAGGATCCAAGTGTGCGCATGCGTGTGAATGAAGTGAGTTGCCTCTCACATTTTACATCTTGGGAACCCCGCCCAAGCCAAGTCCCTTAAAAAGATTCCCCGCACTCATCACTTAATAAAATATGCCACCCGTGGGGATAAAGGATGCTAAAATGAACAATAGTTCTTTTTGATATTTGAATAAATGGCACCAAGGATGAGACTTCCTTTTTCAAGCTTCTGCATTTGTTGCTTATGGAGAAGCGGTGGAGTAGTGGTATTGTCATTGGATTAGTGACGAGATCTGCAGACCCAGGTTCAAATCCCACCATGGCAGATGGTGATATTTGAATTGAATAAAAATCTGGAATTAAAACTATAGTGACGACCATGAAACCATTGTCGATTGTCGCAAAAACTCATTTGGTTCACTAATGTCCTTGAGGGAAGGAAAGCTGTTGTTCCTGCCTGGTCTGGCCTACATGTGACTCCAGATCCACAACAGTGTGGTTGACTCTCAAATGTTCTCTGAAATGGAGGGCAGTTAGGGATGGGCAGTAAATGCTGGCCCAGCCAGCGATGCCCACATCCCAAGTAAAGAAAAAAACATTATGACAAATGTGACCACTGTGCTACCTGTTCTTGCACAGAAATCACAATTATCAAATGTGTTGAGTGCATACAGAGGCAAACTCATCATTTCTACATTCCTTGTGCTTACATTTTCCTCGTAAACTTCAAAATGCTAGGCAACCAGGAAAGTTGGACTGGCTCACCATCAATTAACTAAGTTTGTGAACCAATACTCTGGAAAAAAGGATAACTGTATATTCCTGGGAGGAACTAGTTTATTGGTAATATGGGAGAAATTATCTCTATTGTACTTGGGCTTCGAGGAGTCTGCTCATTCAGCATCTAAAAGAGAAAGCTTAATATATCTGCGTGGGACATGCACCATAATCTTAATTGAGGGTCCTGTCACGTTAACCTAGTTTGTTCGTTCAGTTGCTGACCAAGCTGCTTTGACTTTTCTCCATTTTATGTTTTTATTTCAATCTTTAACTGTTAATATTTTGTTTATGCTTCACGACAGTGGAGTTCACTACTTGCAGCATAATTTCTCTTTGACTACTTTGATACCACCCTTAGGTTATGGTGAGTTGAGGAAAAGTGAACTGGCTCCCCCTTCTATTCACCTCCTCCATTGGTCACAACAAAGGATTTTAATTTAGTTTGCCCGTAAATGCTTTTTCCAATCCAAATGTATTTATTTGTTAATAAGGAGCCAATCAAATTGGGTTTTTTGAGTCAACAAATGCATTTATTAATTACTAAACCCAAGAAAAAGTAAGACACGATGACAACGCACGCACACACGCACACGCATGCACACGCATGCGCACACACATGCACGTGCACACACACACACGCACACACACACACAGGTACACGTGCACGCATATGCACACATTGGCACGCACATGCATATACATACATATGCACACAAGCACAAACACGCACACATGCACACCAGAAGTAAGGAAGTTAGAGTCCACAAGAAAAGCTAAAAGTATATATGATTAAGCCCTTTTCCTGTCTTTGAGACATAAATTGTTGAACATTGCAACTGTTCGAAGTTATTTGGTTTCCGGTAAAATTCTGGATTTGACTTCATTCAAGTCTGTACTTTGTTGAAGATGCACTTTTCGCTTCAGAGAGAGATATTTTATTGCTCTCTCCCAGAGTGTGTTCGGATGACTGCCAAATGTCTTTCTTCTCTTTCCAATTCTGCTTTTAAAACTCCTGTCTGCATATTCCCATAAAGAAATTTGATTCGCACATCTTGCAGGCATTGTTGCAGAGCCAGCAATCCAATGTTATCATCTCCGAAACCTTTGACATATTTCAAGATAGAAATTGACAGGAATTGGAGTTATTTTGTCCCCACAGCAGGTTTTGAATGTTTGATGAGTTTCTGGCAAGTTAGCAGTTCCAGTGGTCTTGATAGAACCACAGCTGATCAAAGTCCAACACTTTGCATTTTTAATGCCTTCTTTTCAAGAGAGTCCTTTTTGAAGTGGACCTTGGCACCCCAGATGTGAAATTCCATGCAAAAAGTCTGCAGTGCAATTCATATAGAAACTTTCCAGAGAAGTTATCAACGTACAGACATCAACTGACTCGTGGCAGCCATTTTTGATCAATTTTTTTTACAAAAGCAGGTCGTCTTTAAACAGTTCAATATGTCTGTGGTTAGCTGGTGAAGCTTTGGGTAGATCTCACACGGTCACAGTTTCCTGTCATTGTGACACTTAAACACTTACTAATGGCAGTTTATAGACTACAGTTCAGCCAAAGTACCACAATGATACTTTCCCCAGTATTTCAGCAAATTAGTGCCTCCCCATTTTATACAGTTGTCCTCTTACTGCTGCTTTCCGTTAAGCATATCTGATTAACGGGATAGGGAGTTGGTCCACCTTGTGCCGAGTAATCAGTCAGTGCCACTGTCTAGCCAGACCCATCTGAGATTGATAGTTTACTGTATGAGAAATGCAACACAAGAAATAGGAGCAGGAGTATGCATCTAAGTATGGCTCATCGAGATTGCTCTGCCATTCAACACAATCATGGCTGATCATTCAATTTCACATCCCCACCCATTTCAATATTCCTTGATTCCCTGAGAAACCAAAAATCTGTCTATCCCAGCCTTAAATATATTCCACAATGGAGCATCACCAACCCTTGGGGGTAGGACATTCCAAAGCTTCACAATCCTTTGATTGAAGTAATTTCTCCTCATCTCGGTCCTAAATGATCAGCCCCTTATCCTGACATTGTGCCCCCATGTTTTAGACTCCCCGACCCATTGGAAACAATCTCTCAGCATTTATCCTATGAAATCCCTTCAGAATACTACATGTTTCAATATTACTGTATTCCAATCCCCCTGCAGTAAAAGTTGACGTGTAACCTGCCTTCCTAATTGCTTGCTGCATCTACAGGCTGACTTTTTCTTTTCCTTGTACATGCACATTGAAGTCTCTCTAAGCATCAATAATTACAAGTTTCATGCCTTTTAAGAAATGTTCTGCTTTTCTAATCTTATGACCAAAGTGAATAACTTCACACTTCCCTACATTATAATCACATCTGTGGTGGGTAAATTGTTGGAAGGTATTTTGAGAGACAGGATCTACAGGCATTTAGAGAGGCAAGGACTGATTCGGGACACAAGCATGGCTTTGTGAGTGGAAACTCATGTCTCACAAATTTGATTGAGTTTTTTGAAGGGGTAACCAAGAAAGTAGATGAGGGCAGTGCAGTTGATGTTATCTACATGGACTTTAGCAAGGCCTTTGACAAGGTACCGCATGGTAGGTTGTTACATAAGGTTAAATCTCACGGGATCCAGGGTGAGGTATCTAAATGGATACAAAATTGGCTTCTTGACAGAAGCCAGAGGGTGGTTGTAGAGGGTTGTTTTTCAAACTGGAGGCCTGTGACCAGCGGTGAGCTCAGGGATCAGTGCTGGGTCCACTGTTACTTGTCATTTATATTAATGATTTGGATGAGAATATAGGAGGCATGGTGAGTAAGTTTGCAGATGACACTAAGATTGGTGGCATAGTGGACAGTGAAGAAAGTTATCTCCAATTGCAACGGGATCTTGATCAATTGGGCCAGTGGGCTGACGAATGACAGATGGAGTTTAATTTAGACAAATGCGAGGTGATGCATTTTGGTAGATTGAACCAGGGCAGGACTTACTCAGTTAATGGTAGGGCATTGGGGAGAGTTACAGAACAAAAAGATCTAGGGGTACATGTTCATAGCTTTTTGAAAGTGGAGTCACAGGTGGACAGAGTGGTGAAGAAGGCATTCGGCATGCTTGGTTTCATCGGTCAGAACATTGAATACAGGAGTTGGGACATCTTGTTGAAGTTGTACAAGACATTGGTAAGGCCACATTTGGAATACTGTGTGTAATTCTGGTCACCCTATTATAGAAAGGATATTATTAAACTAGAAAGAGTGCAGAAAAGATTTGCTAGGATACTACCAGGACTTGATGGATTGAGTTATAAGGAGAGGCTGGATAGACTGGGACATTTTTCTCTGGAGCGTAGGAAGCTGAGGGGTGATCTTATAGAGGTCTCTAAAATAATGAGGGGCACAGATCAGCTAGATAGTCAATATCTTTTCCCAAAGGTAGGGGAGTCTAAAACTAGAGGGCATAGGTTTAAGTTGAGAGGGGAGAGATACAAAAGTGTCCAAAGGGGCAATTTTTTTACACACAGGGTGGTGAGTGTCTGGAACAAGCTGCCAGAGGTAGTAGTAGAGGCAGGTACAATTTTGTCTTTTAAAAAGCATTTAGATAGTTACATGGGTATGATGGGTTTAGAGGGATATGGGCCAAATGCGGGCAATTGGGATTAGCTTAGGGGGTTTAAAAAAAAAGGGCGGCATGGACAAGTTGGGCCGAAGGGCCTGTTTCCTTGCTGTAAACCTCTATGACTCTATCTGCCACCTTGTTGCCCATTCACTTAATCTGCCTTTAATCTCTTTGCAGCCTCTCTATGTCCTCCCCACAGTTTACTTTTCAACTCAGCTTTGTACAATCAGAGAGCTCAGATACATTGATCTCTGTCTCCACACCTAAATCACTAATATAGGTTGAGATTAAAATAGCTGCGGCCCGATATTGATCCTTGCAGCACTCCACTAATAGCCTGCCAAACTGAAAATGCCCCTTTTATCACCCACCCTTTGCCTCCAGTATATTAATCAACCCTCTATCCACACTAATATATTGCTCCAACTCCACCTTTATCTTGCCTATTGACACTTTATGTGGCACCTTATTGTGAATGCCTTGTCGAAATCTAGGTACCCCACATCTACTGATTCACCTTTGTCTATCTTATTTGTTGTATTGATGCAGAAATAAATTAATTTATCAAATAGGATTTCCCTTTTCTAAACCATGTTGACTTGTTCAAATCACGTTATACTGTTCTAAGTGCATTGTTAAGATTTCCTTAACATACATTCCAGCATTTTTCCAAAAAATAGATGTTAGGCTAACTGACCTGTACTTCTCTGTTTTTTCTCTCCCTCCTCTCTTGGATAATTTGCCAACTTCCAATTTGATTGGACATTTTTAAAAATCTAAGGTATTTTACAAAATCATAGCTCATGCATCCTGAAGCTATTTCCTTCAGAACCCTAAGGTTTGGGCCATCAGGTACTCGGCTGTTGTATTAATCTGGTCTCCCAGGTTTCTGCAGTTCTTTTTGTTGCTGATATTGACTACTTTAATTTCCTTACTCTTTTTAGGTCTTAGGGTTATCCTCCATTCTAGGTATCCAAATTGTGCCTTCCACCGTAAAGACTGACACAAAATATTTTTTCAATGCCTCTGCCATTTCCTCATTTTCCGTAATAATGTCATCTGTTTAGTTTATCTACTCTCTTTTTCACATACCTATAAAAGTTTTTACTTTCTGTTTTTATATTTCTTGTTAGTGTACTCACATACCCTATTTTTTCTTTTTTAACTTTTTGATGGTCCTTTGCTGGTTTCTAAAACACTATCAATCTTCTGTTCTGCTATTCTTCTTTGTACTTGTAAGCCTCCTCTTTAAATTGAACACTATCCTTAACTTACTGAATAAGTCCCAGGTGGATCTTTCTTGTTCAGTTACAGTTTTTCAATGGAATATATTATATTCCATTATATTTATTTTAAACAGTTTGAATTGTTTCTTTAAATGTTTCCCACTGTTCATTAACCACGATACGTTTTAATCTATTTACCCTGTGAGCCTTAGCCAGCTCTTCCCACATAACTACATAATTAGCTTTATTTAAGTTTAAAATTCTTATTTGTGATTCGGAATATGCCACTTCCAAAATTACCTTGAAATTCAGTGGTATTATGATCACTATTTTCCAGTGGATCTTTTTGTATGACATTCCTAATTAGCCCTGTCTCATTACACAACACTAGATCTAAAATAGGTTTATCCCTGGTTGATACTGTTCCTGGAAATTGTCATAAAAATGTTCTTCAAACTCGCCTTCGAGACCATCCTTGCCAATTTGATTGTTCCAGTTTCTATGAAGATAGAATTCCCCCACAATTATCACATTGCTTTTGTTACGAACACCAATAAATTCTTGTTTAATGCTCTGTTCAATTATATAACTACTGTTGGGGGGGGTTCTGTAAACTATTCCCAACAGCATTTTCTGACTCCTGGTATCCCTGTCCTTCTATAGGTAGCTCCATATTAAAAACAGTCTTTGGTAAATCCTTCAGGAAAAGATTTACAGTAGCTTTTTCACTGACTATTCCTCACTTATGTCTTGACTGGGGGTAGAGACAGAAGAGTGAAAATGAGAAAATCTCTTCGGGTTTGCATGTATTCTCACCATATGTTATTCTTTGACTTTTTGATTCCTGAAAAACATAAGGATGAAGTACAGAACTTTGAAAATATTTGGAAGAAAGCTATTTCCAGGTCCAGTGTGTGTTCACTGGCACAGCGTACTGTAGGTTTAACTTTACAGGAGACAACTAATCAAGCCATTTCTGCTCTTACCAAGTGCCTATTTTTCAGAATATGCTTGCCCTCCTGCTCCCTCAATACCTACCTCCAAAGGCTGATGAAAATTCAGCCCATTCTGTGCACAGGCACCTGAATACAGATGGAATGCATAAATAAAAATAAAAGGATCTACAGACCATTTTAACCTAGACACTCTTGGGTTCATTCCTATCAGTAATTGATTCAGCAGGGGGAGCAATAGGACTGTTGGAATTGGTTTCAGTGGCTCCAGGCAAGGGAAAGATAAAATGAGTCAAAAGATAATGATGCTTATTGGAAGGAATCAAAGTGTGGATTCTCAGAGGGTTTGACAAGGTGGATAACGAGAGGTTATCTCCCTTGTGGGAGAGTCTAGGACCAGAGGGTACAATCTCATAGAAAGGGGTCGCCCATTTAGGACAGAGATGAGGAGGAATTTCTTCCCTCAGAGAGTAGTGAATCTGTGGAATTCTTTACCACAGAAGGCTGTAGAGGTCGGGTTGTTAAATATATTCAAGGCTGAGATAGGACAGATTCCCAGATCAATAAGGGAATCAAAGGTTATGGGGATGAGGTGGGAAAGTGGCGCTGAGGATTATCAGATCAGTCATGATCGTATTGAATGGCGGAGCAGACTCAATGGGCTGAATGGCCTACTTCTGCTCCTCCGTCTTATGGCCTCATGGGTGTTGCGGAGGAACAATGGGAGGGTCATTTGCAGTCCTGATGAGGAAACTGGCAGCAGGGAATCAGCAGCCTGTGCACACTTTCTAATGACACCCCCCCCACTGAAATCGAAAGTTACCTCCACAATGTTGAAAGAAGCAAGGGCCCTACTTAGACTCACTGCTTGTCTGAAACATGAAGGGTAGTTACTTGAACATAGTATTCGAGGTTTCCCAGTGTCTCTAACAAGCACGTGAATCATTGCCTTCAGGACTGAAAGGGGTAATGTGGATTAAAGCCTGCGATTCTCCCATTTCCCTCCCACACAAAAATTATATGCCAGGGTCAGGCATGCAAATTTTAATTTTTGGGACACTTTTTAGAGTGTGTGCACTCATTGGAAAAGAAATGTGTTTTTAACTTTTCTTTTGTCGCTCATTTTGTTCCTCAGGACCCGAATGCTTTTCCTTTGCCTACCTCCCAGGACCTTGCAGGATTCTGGGATCTCTTGCAGCTGTCGGTTGAGGATGTGACTTTGAAGTTTGATGAGCTTCTGCAGATAAAGGCCAATAACTGGAAATTTCCAGAGGCTTCAGACAGAAAGGTAGGCCCAAATGTGCTGCTGTTGGTTTTGTTCTTTGCTAACTGAATGTTAAAGTGGTCACGGATGTACTTTTGAGGAATTCTATCACCGCAGAAATAAAAATACGATTAAAAATGAATTATCTGAAGTGGTTATAAGATTGCAAGGCAGATTTTGGCTAAAGAACCCCCCCTCCCCACGAGAGTAAGAAAACTATTTATAGGGAGAGAAATGAAAAGGAACATGTATTTTTAGTAAGGTGACATGTTTCCCTTAATGACTGCAATCCAATATTCAGCAGTGAAAAATTATAAAGGGCAACATCCCCACAATTGCAATATTATAAAAGAAGAAATGTGTTCTCAAATGGTTATAAATGAAAGATGTCACAGACACCAACAATGTTTAATAGGCGTATCCATTTAGAGTTGCGCAGCACATCAGGAAAATCAATAGTAACTTTAATGCTCACACTGGAGTTCTCACAAGAACTTTACATTAAATTGGACAAGACAGTGGATAACTCAAAAGGGGGAGAGAAAATGGAGGGGGATACAATGGGGGGATCGAAGTCACAATTGAAGAGAAGGATTTTGGGGAAGCTTTTGAAAGTCAAACGGGATAGAATTAGAAGGGAAGCTCCAGAGAGCTGGTAGTGTAGTGGTATTGGCATTGGATTAGTAATCCTGAGGCCCAGAGTAATGACCCCCGTTTCAATCCCACCACAGCAGATGGTGAAATTTGAAATCAATTAAAGTAAATCTGGAATTAAAATTCTATTGATGGCCATGAATCTACTGTGGATTGGTATAATAACCCATCTAGTTCACTAATGTCTTTTAGGAAAGGAAATCTGCCTGGTCTGGCTTACATGTGACTCCAGATCCACAGCAATGTCTTTGACTATTTAATGATCCAGCAAGCCACTACATTCAAGGGACAATTAGGGTTGGGCAATAAATGCTGGCTCAGCCAGAGGCACTCGCATCCAATGAATTAAGAAACAATACTTCGCTGTTGAATGAGCACTGGCCATTGATGGAACATAGGGAATGAGGGACAAGATGTAGCCTGATGATAAGGTTGCATGCAGGAATATAAGTCAGGAAGGGATCACCTACATAGGGTAAAGTAAATTTATGGAGGGCTTTGGAAGTGAGGACAATAAAGTTCAATTGAACTCACTGAATTATACTGTGTAATTGGGGCTTGCAGATTATGGTGTGAGGTCATACTTCATTTCATGCCATTTTTCAGTTATGCGACCTTTCCTCTTTCTTGAAGACACTTTTCCTGCACTCAACATACATTGGGCAACACTATGCCAACAAGAGCTGGCAAATTGGTTCTGTGGACACAGATGTAAGGTGGACACATGTCTGCAAGATGCCTGAAGATGACAGTTCGTGTTTAACCATGTATCGTGTTGTGTGGCACTGCTACCATGCTAAATAGGATAGACTTCAAACAAACCCAACAACTCAAGACTGGGCATCCATGTGGGTCATTAGAAGCAGCAGAATTGTACTCAACCACAATCTGTAACCTAATGGTCTGGCATATCTCCCATTCTACCATTAGCAGCAAGCAATGGATTCAACCCTGGTTCAATGAAGAGGGCTAGAGGGCATGCCAGGAGGGCATGCCAGGAGCTTACCTAAAAATCAGGTGTCAACCTGGTGAAGCTACAATAGAAACTAGAAGCAGGAGTAGGCCTTTGGCCCTTCAAGCCTGCTCCGCCCTTCATTATGGACATGGTTGATCATCAAATTCAATATCCTGATCCCCCTTCTCCCCTCCTTTGATCCCTTTAGCCCCTAGGACTACGTCTAATTTCTTCTTGAAATCACACAACGTTTTGGCCTCAACTACATTCTGTGGTAGTGAATTCCACACATTCACCATCCACTGGGTGAAGAAATTTCTCCTCACCTCAGTTCTAAAAGGTTTGCCCCTTATCCTCAAACTATGACCCCGAGTTCTGGACTCCCCCACCATTGGGAACATTCTTTCTGAATCTATCCAGTCTAAACCTGTTAGAATTTTATACATTTCTATAAGATCCCCTCTCGCTCTTCTAAACTCCGGTGAATGTAATCCTAACCAATTTAGTCTCTCCTCATATGACAGACCTGCCATCCCAAGAATCAGCCTGGTAAATCTTTGCTGTACTACCTCTATAGCAAGGACATCCTTCCTCAGATAAGGACACCAAAACTGTACACAATACTGATCAATGCCCTGTGCAATTGCAGCAAAACATCCCTATCCCTATACTCAAATCCTCTCACTATGAAGACCAACATATCATTTGCCTTCTTTACTGCCTGCTGTACCTGTGTGCTTACATTCAGTGACTGATGCACAAGGACACCAAGGTCTCACTGAGTATCCACCTCTCTCAATTTACACCCACTCAAGTAATAATCCGTCTTCCTATTATTGCTACCAAAATACAGGACTCGTTGCATTCAATAATAGGCAGAGTTAAGTAATTCCATAGCCAAAGGATCAGATCCAAGTTCTGTAGTCCTACCACCTCCAGTCATGAATGATGGTGGACAATTAAACTCACTTGAGGAGGAGGCTCCACAAATATCCCCATCCTCAATGATGCAGGAGCCCAGTATTAGTGCAAAAGATACACAACAATCTTCAGCCAGAAGTGCCAAGTCGGTGATCCATCTCGGTCTCCTCCGGAGGGCCCCAGCATCACAAATCTCAGTTTTCAGCCAATTTGATTCACTCCATGTGATATCAAGAAACAGCTGAAGGCACTGCCACACCACTAGGCAAGCTGTTCCAATACAGCTACGACACTAGCATCTATCTGGAAATTTGAAAAATTGCTCACTGATGCTCAGTTTGGGTTCCACCATGCCCACTTTGCTCCTGATCGCATTAAAGCCTTAGTTCAAACATGGATAAAGGAGCTGAATTCCAGAGGTGAGGTGAGAATGACTGCCCTTGACATCAAGGCAGCATTTGACTGAGGATGGCATCAAGAAGCCCCAGCAACTGATATTAAGACCTCAGTGGAGCAGAAGGCTCTTTGGTTTAATTTTGACAACACCAATGCCTGGGTTGCTGCAAACATTTAAATACTTCCAGTCCCAACTCCATTTCCATTTCTCATTGCCTCCAGAATTTAATTCAGAGGCACATGACCTTGATGTGATGTTCAAACTCGAGCTCTGATTCCTCACCCCCACATCCAGTCTATCCAACGCTACCTTGTTTCCCTCTCGCTGCCTCTGTCCAATCTGTCACCTTCAGCTCCTGAAACATGATTTTCTGTTTTTATTTTCCAAACCTTTCAATTCTGGCCACCTTTCTTCTGACATATGGGGCAAGATTTTCATCCTTGATCTGGGTAATGGGAGTCTGAAAAATTCCTAACCTAGCCCGGCCCGGCCCGCCCCGCCTCATGGAGAGCTGTTCGCAAGGGTGGGAATTTCATTATTGGGGGCAGGTATGTGCTGCAGCCAGGCCGTTTGACCCCAGAAAAAGTTCAGAGGCAGCCGCAGGGACAGCTGGATGAGGAGGTGAGCTGTTTAAAAGACCCGCCTCAGTGCTGTGGAACTTCATCCCGATTATAATAAAAACAAAATGGCCACCCAGCCTCACCCTCACATCCCATTGCCCCCTATACACTCCCCATGCCCCACTCATGCCACCTCATGACTCTCTTGCTCACCTGCTAAGGTATGCCCTCCGCCAACAACCCCCATCGTCCCTCATGCCTCCTATATCAAAGCTTCCCCCTCCACCTATCCTCATGGCCCCTTATGCCCTCCATACCAAGCTATGGCACTTCCATGCTCATTCACCCACCATATACAGTATAAAAGCAATGACAATGGGATGTATAAAACACTATAAAATATTAATTGATAATTTTCCAATTTCTTTAAAAAAAACTCATTTTTACTACAGGCCAATAAATGTGTCACTCATGCAGACCCTTTAAAGTTTAAACGGCAAAAACTGCAAGTACTTGAAACCTCTTTACCTTGTGTAAGTAAACATTGTGAAATTAACAGCATAGATCAAAGAGCCAATCAAACAATATTTTCTTGGGTTCAGATGTTTAAAAAGGCTCATGCAATCCTGAGCTTTCAGCCATGCCTCATTATCCACCAGAGCACTGCAACATGTAAGCCTCAGTTTCTGCTAATGAAAGGTACTTTTGTTAGCCAATAGTAAACAGGGGTTCTATTTAAAAGAACAAAGCTTTCAAAAAAATATTTTAAAGGCTTTTTTGCACAGCCTACTGTCACTATTGGGTCAGAACAAAGAAAAGTACAGCACAGGAGCAGGCCCTTCAGCCCTCCAAGCCTGTGCCGATCATGATGCCTGAACTAAACTAAAAGAAAAACCTTTTGCCCTTATTTGGTCCATATGGCTCTATTCCCTCCCTATTCATGTACCGATCCAGATGCCTCTTAAATGTTACTAATGTACCTGCTTCCACCACCTCCTCTGGCAGTGTGTTCCAGGCACCCACCACTCTCTGCGTGAAAAACCTCCCCTGCACATCTCTCTTAAACTTTCCCCTCTCACCTTGAATCTATGCCTCTTTGTAACTGACACTTCCACCCCAGGAAAAAGCTTCTGAGTATTCACCCTGTCTATGCCTCTCGTAATTTTGTAGATCTCTATTAGGTCTCCCCTCAGTCTCCATCTTTCCAGTGAAAACAATCCTAGTTTATTCAACCTCTCCTCAAAGCCAACACCCTCGAGACCAGGCAACGTCCTGGTGAACCTTCTTTGCACTCTCTCCAAAGCTTCCACATCCTTCTGGTAGTGTGGTCACCAGAATTGCATGCAATACTCCAAATGCGGCCTATCCATGGTTTTATATAGCTGCAACATGATTTGCCAACCCATGAGTTATGTATAGCGTATAGTCAGTGAATGATTATGGATGTGCCATAGCTGGGCAATGGGGTCTTGATGGCCACAGGTGTTGTTTGGAGGGCATAACAAGGCATGGGCAGCATGAGGAAAACTTTTGAACTTGCCTTTCAAAAGATTCCCTCATGTAGACTATGGTTACCGACTCCTCTGAAGCGGCGTGAACCATGACTCTCTGAAAAGCTGGCCCGATTCCATGAAAATTGTATGGCACTAGGACATGCCTATTCCTGCAATGGAACCAGCTACGTTTGGATTGCCGAGCGTGGGCTCGAGACCTGAATCAGCCTACACCCTTAAGAGACACCCCTGAAAATTGGAAATCCCTGGAAATGCAGTCAGAAATCTCAGAATTGGGACGTGCCCAATTTCTAAAGAGCTCCCAAGGCATATCGACCCAGTGAAAATCCAGCCCCATGGTACCTGGCTCATGGAAAGTACTGATTGTAAAATGGCACCTGTGCCACCCACACTTGATGTGGAGATGCCGGCGTTGGACTGGGGTAAGCACAGTAAGAAGTCTCACAACACCAGGTTAAAGTCCAACAGATTTATTTGGTAGCACAAGCTTTCGGAGTATCGCTTCTTCTTCAGGTGAGTGAAGCAACTCTTCACTCACCTGAAGAAGGAGAGACACTCCAAAAGCTTTGCTACCAAATAAAACCACTGGACTTTAACCTGGTGTTGTGAGACTTCTTACTGTGCCCACCCACACTTAACAGATCTGTATATGAGGTGGAGCAGGTACCTCCCCACTCAGAAAATCTACCCATTGGAACGAGGAGTGCGAGTGAAATGAATTGAATGAACAATGCCGCTATGAAAAAGCAAGAATCCTGATTTCTGAGCAGCAAACCCTGTGTACTTAATGTTTTCAAAACTGCGCGTTCCATTTCACTGAGGTAACCCGAGCAATTGAGCGTAGAGTTCATTCCTTAGTGCAACAAGGAAGATTAGAAGCAGTTCAGAAAATGTTCACTCGACTGATTCCTGGGATGAGGAAGTTACCTTATAAGGAAAGTTGGATAGATTGGGCCTGTTTCCATTGGCGTTTAGAAGGTGATCTTATCCAATTATATAAGATCATGAGGGGGCTTGACAGAGCGGATGTTGAGAGGGTATTTCTTCTTGTGGGAAAAACCAGAACCAAGGAACATGGTTTAAAAATAAGGGGTCTCCCATTTAAGACAGAGATGAGGAAAATTGTTTTCTTTCAGCAGATAGTGAGTCTGTGGGACTCTGTTCCCCAGAGAGTAGTAGAGCTAGGCTTATTGAATATTTTTAAGGCGGAGATAGATAGATTCTTGACTAATAAGGGAATCAAAGGGTATCAGGATAGTAGCATTGAGGTCATTATCAAATTAGCCACGATCTTATTGAATGGCGAGCAAGCTCAAAAGGTCAACGGCCTACTGTTGCTTTGAGTTCACTTTTTAAAATATTCTTTCATGAGAAATGGGTGTTGCTGGCTAGGCAAGCATTTATATTGCCCATCCTTAATTTCCCTTGAGATGGTCATGGTGAGTCATCTTCTTGGACCACTTCAATCTATAGGTGCACCCATAGTGTTGTTAGGAAGAGAGTTCCAAGATTTTGACCCAGCGACAGTGAAGGAACGATGACGTAGTCCCAAGTCAGGATAGTGAGTGATGTGGGTGAGCAACTTGCAGGTGGTGGTGTCCCCACACATCTGCTGCCCTTGTCCTCCTGGGTGGGCGGGGGGGGGGGGGGAGGGGTGGTGTAGAGATTGGGGGTGTATGAGGTGCTGTTGAAGAAGCCTTGGTAAGTTGTTGCAGTGCATCTTGTAGATGGTATTCATTTACATATGTTTGTACCACGAGAATAGGAGTTGATGACACAGGCGCAGGGAGACACCAACTCAAGTGTCGCTCAGGCGAGGCTTGTAAAATCCCGCCCGAGGCCAATGGAGAATTCCGTTCTGTGAGCCTTGCCTGCCCCGATTCCGGGGGCGGGCGTGCTGGTAAAATTCTGGCCAAGGAGTCACAGGGCCAGCCAAAAAGGAAGAAAAGGAGATGCCAGAGCGATGCTTATTGGGTACGAGACCAATGCTGGAGGGTAGAGTTGATTTAGCTCATAACTCGATACAGAATAATTTTATCAGTTCTAAGGTTATAATCTGGACGACCCAAAGAATTTACATTGCACTGGTACAAACCACTCGAGGTGGGTGAAAGAAAAATTGGCAGAAAGCTAGGTACCACACTTCAAGAGTTTCAGGCGTTTTTACAAGTCAATCAATTGTGGATTATAATAATACAACAGTGAATGGTTTTGCTGCATTTGACTTTATATCAAAAGCATTTAATTGAACAATTGAAAATGTTACTGACAGCTCAGCGCTATAATTACATGGATCCAGTGATAGAAATTATACATATACCAAAAGTGTGGTTAGAGGAGATGCAATGATGAATTAAGATTAAGAAGTTATTGTCTGGAAGTGCTTCCAAGCAACTGAGGGTCAGGACTTTTTGTCAGATGGCCCAATTATTTACAGCATTAGTCAACTAGCTGATGAGAAGGCAACAATTCTACACTGACCACTTGATACATGATTCAGAGCCAAAGATCAGGAGCACCCTGGGAGTCTCAGACATAGCGACCCATCTATATGAACATAGAGGGACAATTTAAGGGGGATCAAATGTTCCTGGCTCAACAAGACACCTGACAACAGGGTTCAAACACTGCGGGGGTGGATGATTTTACCACTCTCCCCGACCTGGCAAAGAACAAAGAACAGTACAGCACAGGAAACAGGCCCTTCAGCCCTCCAAGCCTGTGCCGCTCCTTGGTCCAACTAGACCAATCGTTTGTATCCCTCCATTCCCAGGCTGCTCATGTGACTATCCAGGTAAGTCTTAAACGATGTCAGCGTGCCTGCCTCCACCACCCTACTTGGCAGCGCATTCCAGGCCCCCACCACCCTCTGTGTAAAAAACATCCCTCTAATATCTGAGTTATACTTCGCCCCTCTCACCTTGAGCCCGTGATCCCTCGTGAACGTCACTTCTGATCTGGGAAAAAGCTTCCCACCGTTCACCCTATCTATCCCCTTCATAATCTTGTACACCTTGATTAGATCTCCCCTCATTCTCCGTCTTTCCAGGGAGAATAACCCCAGTTTACCCAATCTCTCCTCATAGCTAAGACCCTCCATACCAGGCAACATCCTGGTAAACCTTCTCTGCACTCTCTCTAACGCCTCCCCGTCCTTCTGGTAGTGCGGCGACCAGAACTGGACGCAGTACTCCAAATGTGGCCTAACCAGCGTTCTATACAGCTGCATCATCAGACTCCGGCTTTTATACTCTATACCCCGTCCTATAAAGGCAAGCATACCATATGCCTTCTTCACCACCTTCTCTACCTGTGTTGCCACCTTCAAGGATTTGTGGACTTGCACACCTAGGTCCCTCTGTGTTTCTATACTCCTGATGACTCTGCCATTTATTGTATAACTCCTCCCTACATTATTTCTTCCAAAATGCATCACTTCGCATTTATCCGGATTAAACTCCATCTGCCACCTCGCCGCCCAATTTTCCAGCCTATCTATATCCTTCTGTATTGCCCGACAATGCTCTTCGCTATCCGCAAGTCCAGCCATCTTCGTGTCATCCGCAAACTTGCTGATTACACCAGTTACACCTTCTTCCAAATCATTTATATATATCACAAATAGCAGAGGTCCCAGTACAGAGCCCTGCGGAACACCACTGGTCACAGACCTCCAGCCGGAAAACGACCCTTCGACCACTACCCTCTGTCTCCTATGGCCAAGCCAGTTCTCCACCCATCTAGCCACTTCTCCTTGTATCCCATGAGCCTTAACCTTCTTAACCAACCTACCATGTGGGACTTTGTCAAATGCCTTACTGAAATCCATATAGACGACATCCACGGCCCTTCCTTCATCAACCGTTTTTGTCACTTCCTCAAAAAACTCCACCAAATTTGTAAGGCACGACCTCCCTCTTACAAAACCATGCTGTCTGTCACTAATGAGATTGTTCCGTTCTAAATGCACATACATCCTGTCTCTGAGAATCCTCTCCAACAACTTCCCTACCACGGACGTCAAGCTCACCGGCCTATAATTTCCTGGGTTATCCCTGCTACCCTTCTTAAACAACGGGACCACATTCGCTATCCTCCAATCCTCAGGGACCTCACTAGTGTCCAAAGAAGCGACAAAGATTTCCGTCAGAGGCCCAGCAATTTCATCTCTCGTCTCCCTGAGCAGTCGAGGATAGATGCCATCAGGCCCTGGGGCTTTGTCAGTTTTAATGTTCCCTAAAAAACCTAACACTTCCTCTCTTGTAATGGAGATTTTCTCTAACGGGTCAACACCTCCCTCCGAGACACTCCCGGTTAACACGCCCCTCTCCTTCGTGAATACCGATGCAAAGTATTCATTTAGGATCTCCCCTATTCCCTTGGGTTCTAAGCATAATTCCCCTCCTTTGTCCCTGAGAGGTCCGATTTTCTCCCTGACAACTCTTTTGTTCCTAACGTATGAATAGAATGCCTTATGGTCCCCACAAATGGGGACCAGTCATGATGCCCTCACCGGTAGAGCCCCCCGGGAGATTGAGGGGAAATGGGGGGGGGGGGCGTCCCTTGGACAGCGCCGGCCTGGTACCCTGATAGTGCCCACCAAGCAATGCCAGGGGCGGAGCCTGATAAGGGTGAGTCCTATGGGGGGGGGGGGGGGGGGGGGGGCAGAAGGCGGCGGGGCCAGACCAGGGCCCAAAGGGGGCAAGGCTTGAAGGGGATGGGCCGATTGGGAATTGGAGGAGGGGCCTGCTGCCACTCTGCACGCGATTGGTGGTGGAGATGGTGATCCATCCAACAAGGCCAAAGTCCATCTAGTTTGCCTTATGCCAACGTGGCAGTCAATAATGAAGATTAGCAATTAGTTTACACTAGACCCAGACATGTTGTGAGGAAAACACCAATGATAGAAAGCGGTGGAAACCAAAACGTTGCCTGTCCCTCTCAAGCCCGCTGCCAAGTCTCACTCATGCAATTTCTCAGGGAATTTCCTGGGAGTAGTATAAAAATTACATTACTCATGAGCATGTATGGAAATCATTAGTTGGTTATCAAGTGTGTATGCCTGTTCTTAACTTTATATGGACTGATTCTATTTTGATACATATATAATTACAGATTGTAACGTATAAATCAACTGGAGTATAAGATGACCCCATTTTCAGCCCCAACATCATGTTTTTGCTTGGTGTCAACTCCCCTTACATCACAATATGTTATATTATCATTAGAACTCAATTTTTCATGCCACAAACGGATGTTTTACAACCCTTATAAGTAGGTGTGAGAGATCATGTGGATGGTAACAGACTGTGATGCATGGGGGTTTAAGACATGCTGATCCGAGCAGGCCACAAGTGGCAAACAAATATGGCGACCGATCACACCCATGTCAGTTATTCACTTAAACTCGGCATACGAGTCAACCCCCATTTTTGCAGGAACTTTCCGAGGCTTCAAATGTTGATATATACATCAGCAAGTATATTGTTGGTTCTTCTGTATTGTCTTATCATAAATAAATCCCACTATACGTTTTTGCCTGAATGCATTAGTCCCATGGTATGGTATTTACTGCCTTTTAGAGAAAATTGAAAAATGTGGCAGGCCTCTCAAATGATGACTTCCATTATCGGGAGTCTCATGGTACACTAACCCACAAGTATGGTAAGCATTGGGCAGAAGGTTCAAACAAGTATGAGTTAAGCTCCCCAGTTATGCAAATGCACCACTCAGTGTGAGTTTGACATATATGATTGATAAAACTGCAAGTTCAACCTGCAGTTTCTGTTGATTTGGCTGATCTGTTTGGAAAGGGAAGGAATTCTTCAATTGGGCTCCATGTAGTCCAGTGAAGCTATAGATCACCCCAGTTTGTCAAACTTGGGTGGGGTTTCCCAGCCCTTCCTGCCGATGGGATCTTCCAGTCCCACTGTAGGCACTTGCTCAGCGGTGGGTCCGGCGAGCCTCACAAAATACCATAGACATCAACGGGACTGGAAGATTGCACCAGTGGCGGGCCTCATCCACTGTCGGAAAACATGCCGCAAACAGGGGGTGGGAGTGGGAATCTCGCCCTTCAACTTTATAAATGAAGCAAAACCAGAAAATGCAGGAAAATCTCTTTCATTCTCTCTCCACAGGTGCTCTCAGACCGACTTGAGATTTTCCAGCATTTTTCATTTTTGTTTCAGATTCCAGCATCCGCCGTATTTTGCCTTTAACTTTACAGATAAGCGGGTTTGAAAGTGCACATGTCCCTGATGTCATTTGGGGACAAGGTTGATTTCAGTTGTGAAGCTTGGCATAGTCAAACTGCATGTCGCAATGCAATTGGGTAAGGTGCCAGAAGACAACTGATGCAAATACAATCGTGCCACAGTGTGAATTTGTGCCTAAAAGAGAGGAAGTTGGCCAGTTAATAAATAGAAATGATTTAACTTTGATTTGATTTATTATTGTCACATGAACTGGTATACAATGTTTCTTGCACACTATACAGACAAAGCATGCCACTCATAGAGTACATAGGGGAGAAGGAAAGGAGAGGGTGCAGAATGTAGTGTTGCAGTCATAGTTAGGGTGTAGAGAAAGATTAGCTTAATATATTTTGATTTAATTTATTATTGTCACATGTATAGGGATACAGTGAAAAGTATTGTTTCTTGCACGCCATACAGAAAAAGCATACCGTACATAGAGAAGGAAAGGAGAGGGTCCAGAATGTAGTGTTGCAGTCATAGTTAGGGTGTAGAGAAAGATTAGCTTAATATATTTTGATTTAATTTGATTTATTATTGCATTGGGATACAGTGAAAAATATTGTTTCTTGCAAGCTATGCAGGCAAGACATACCATTCATAGAGTATATGGGGGAGAAGGAAAGGAGAGGGTGCAGAATATATGCCAGCATTTTACCGGCACGGGCTCACAGAACGGCATTCTCCATTGGCCTCGGGCGGGATCTTACGAGCCTCAGGCAGGCGGTAAAGTTTCAGCAATAGTGTTGCAGTCATAGCTAGGGTGAAGCGAAAGGTCAGCTTAATATAAGGTAGGTCCATTCAAAAGTCTGATGGCAGCAGAGAAGAAGCTGTTCTTGAGACGGTTGGTATGTGAGCTCAGACTTTTGAAGAAAGGAAATAAAGTAAGCAGGAAATTGTACTTTGGTGATTCGCTAATCAATGTTTCTGTTGATAGGATGAAACGAAGATCCCGCCTCCTATACCAAAGAAACCGTTGAAAGGAAGGTTACCCCCGACGCGGGAGAAGTCATTGGAACTTGCAGACAGACACAGGCAGGAAGCAAGGAAAAGGCTCATGGCTGCTAAGCGGGCAGCTTCATATCGCCAAAACTCTGCCACAGAGAGTGCAGATAGCATTGAAATCTACATCCCCGAAGCCCAAACGAGGCTTTGACATTGCACAGTGCCACTTGGCAAAAGCCTCGTCTTTATTTTCAACTTCACTTCTTACGTACAAGGGATGACAAAGCCGGGCCTCGGGCATAATTTGAATCCTGCAGCCTGGCCTCAGCACTAGCAAGCGTTAACACTCCTCTTGTGTTCCTTTATGTTGTCACGGTGGACCAATTATATTTTCTTCAGTTTTTAAAATGAAGCTGCAGTCTAATATATTTTGTGCACAAGTTCTTTATAATGCATCCGAGTGAAAGAACAATACGGAGAGTGTTCTGGTCAGACCCCCCAAGAAGCATGCTGCTGTAAGCATCCCGCAGTCATAGAATTTTTAACTCTTGTTTCATTAGGAAATGACTGTTCAGCAGGACACACAAAATACCAGACTTACAAGTCAGTGAAAGTTTTATCATTCAATTTCACTGGAGTTATCTTTCCGTTCTGGTACTTCCGAGTGGTATATTCTTAATGTGGTACATTTCACGGAGGCATTGTGACTGTAGCTAAATTTTGTCACTGGTCTTAGAAAATAGATTATAAAGAAAAAGCAGATTTAACACACAAAAACTGTGAACAGCTCCAAAAATCTGCAGTCTAGAAAGTGCTGAGTACAGTTAGAATTTCAAATCATTCTACTACCCACCAATTCCTTGTCTGTTATGATGAACCTTTCTTACTGGGGATCGGGTGGCAGAAACAATTGGAAAATTATCCCTTTACTTTGGGGATCTGGATATGAATGCAGCCCAGCTGAACGGGATGGAAATACTCCCCTCAACGTCCCTCGTCTGCCTTTCTATACAGAAAAAAAAACACGTTAGCGGTGTAAAGACACAAACAGAACTACAAAAGTGCCAATTGTACAAAGCATCTCCTCTCTCTCTCTCGCTCTTAAATGGCTGTAAAAAGCCGACACGAAATGAGTTTAAAAAAAAGACTCAACTGAGTTCTCAGTGAGCACGGGTCCATAGCACAAAACCTTGCCCACAATTTAGCACTCACAGCAGCTGGATTAGCAGTCTGAGCTGGTGTGAAAAGGGAAATATTGCAGCTGTGCATTTTGGGGGATGCCCTGCAGAGTTCGCAATTAAGGCAAGTTGCCAGGAGGATGTGGAGGAAGTTTTTGCGCGCCATCTTCCTATTGGTGCACTTAACCTGGGATTGAATGATACAGTGGGTGGGAACAAAGAGGGAACAGAGTCCTTTCCTGCAGCATTGACACGGGGCTCACCTTGAGCACAAAACTCAATAATATATTAAATAATGTCAATTTTAATAAAATACTATCACCCCCAAATTTGCTGGTGAAGCCAGCTGGACACTGGATTAAAGATGAAGAAATAATGGTTGGAACAGTACTAAAGTGGGGAAAAAGGAAGCATTCTAAAAGGTGTGGTGAACAACATTGAGGGCAAGGGCTCAAAACAGGAGAGAAGGGATCGAGCCGTTAGATCCAGATTGCTGCTGTCCAATGCATTCATAGGGACTGATGCTGAGCCTGTTTGCACCGAGAGATTGTGAAAAGTATTAAGTTGTGCTTGCATGTTAAGATAATTCTGACTTGCTGGGATGTATTAACCGAGAAAAATGTGTAATATACAGTGGGCTATGTAATGGCAAAACAAATGGGAAATGCTATATGAATGAGTGTCCAGTATTTGTGACGTTTGCAGTAGCAAAGTGGATTATGATATTATACAGCATGGTAAAAGCAGGTTCCTTTAATAACATTAAAGCAAGTCATGGGAGGGGTGGCAATAGAGAGAGTCCTTACACTGAGGCTGTTACAATTTTGAGTAGATAATATTCCAATTTGGTGGCTATCACTGGGAGAACGATTCTTATTGATCAAACTGATTTATATTAAAGTCTTTCAGAGAACAGTGAAATTCTTGTCTGTAATTGGAGGCCTTCAACTGATTTTTCTTCTTTTCCGACTTCTTTGTCCGTCTGAAGTTGGCACCGGCTTCTGTACATAAAGTTGCCGACACAGATTCTTCAAGCAGTTCTTACATGCATACACAGTACAGATCAGCTTCAAGGACCTAATTGCAGGTTTGTTTTACAATGTGCTAGAGTACACCATGTCCTTGTGTACACCTTGTCCTTGTATACACCATGTCCTTGTATACTTCCTGTGTTAGTTGTTAACAAGGCAGATTAATAAAACGAGTCTTCAAAAAAAGTAGTGTAGGAAATATAGTGGTCAGGCAGCATCTACAGAGAGAGAACCCGAGTTAGTGTTTGAGACCAGTAACCATTCATCAGAATGCACCTAACATTTTATCATTCTGTTTCTCCTTCCACAGATGCTGTCTCACCTGAGTGTTTCCAGCATTTTCTGGTTTATTCCCGATTTTTGGCACTTGCAGTATTTGGCTTTCCCTGTCTCAAATCTATACCAATATTCCCACAGATTCCAAATCTGCTTGGCATTGCAACATCTGGCAGCCAATCTATTGACTGCACGCAAAGCGACAGGAGTAATGAGTTTAGAATTCAAACGGAGACTGCTGAAAATTCAACAGGTCTGGCGGCATCTGTGGAGAGAGAAACAGAGTTAACGTTTCAGGCCTGTGACCCTTTATTAGAATTGAAAAAAGTTAGAGACCTAACTGCTTATAAACAGGTTACAATGACAGATTAAGGGAGAAAGGGGAAAAAAGGACAAAAGGGAAGCTTATGAAAGGGAGGGAAGACAGGAGAGATTCCATAACACGAGGGAAGTTGGTGCAAGGCCAAAGTTGATGGCAGTGGGATAAATGAAGGGAAATTTGGGATGAGAAGAGGTGTAAATGGGAAAAGCAAAATCGTCACCAATAGCTGCCATCCAAAAAATGAGGACAGGTTGTGAGCTGAAATTGTTGAACTCAGTGTTGAGTTTGAAAGGTTACAAGGTGTCTAATGGAAAGCTGCAGAGCTGTGTTCCTCCATCTTACACTGCACTCCATTGGAACAGTGCAGGTGGCTAAAGGCTAAGAGATCAAAGTGGGAGTAGAACAGCGAATTAACAAAACAGGCAATCAGGAACTTGGTCATGTCTGTGGAATCGAACAGAGGTGTCCCATAAAGTAGTAACCCAAATTTTCCACTGATTTCTTCCTATCACAACTTAGTACAAAAGAGGCTGCATTATGAGCAGTATATTAAATTGAAAGAAATACGAGTAAATCATTGCTTCACTCTGAAGGTGTGTTTGGCCCTGGTTGGTGGAAAGGAAAGAGCTCAAAGAGCCAGGCGTTGCATGCAAAGTATCATTGGAAGTGTGAGTATTGTTTGAGGTGATGAGTGAGGAGTAGATCAGAATGTTGTGGAGTGAATGGTCCCTTGGTTGGAAAGGAGGATAAGATGTGTTTGGCAGTGACATCAGGCGAGTGGTGGCAGCAATGGGAAATGATGATGTATTGAATGTGAAGGCTGCTGGGTTGAACATTAAAGACAAGGACATTCTTAGTTCTGGGAGGGAGCAGATAGGGCTGAGAGCAGAAGTGTGAGAATATGGAACGGAGCTGGTTGAGGGCCCTGTCAACCATGGTGAGGCCAATCTTCGGTTGAGGAAAAGGGAAGATCTATCAGAAGCAATAGAAGGTGACATTTTGAAAACACATGTGACTGATGCCAAAAACCATGCAGACCTGAATAGAGTCTTTGCAGAAGCAAAGTGTGAGGAAGTGAATGCAGCTGTGTGTCTTACAATGAACTTTTGTTGACAGCCTATGGCCAGAAATGGAGACAGAGAAGACAAGGAAGGGGAGGAAGAGTCTGAGATGGACTATGTGAAGGTGAGAGCAGGATGAAAATTGGAAGCAGATTTTTTTAAATGTTTTCTTTTGGAGCAGGGCTCCAAAGGAATAATTCTGTCGTCAATGTACTGGGAGAAACGTGTTAGGAAGGAAACCTGAGTAGAACTTGAACAAAGTTCTACATAACCTACAAAGAGATGGGTGTTAGGCACAGCAAGGGTCCATAGAAGCACCACAGCAACAACCTTTAATTGGAGGAAGTGAATGGAAGTGAAGTCAAATGAGAAGCTGTTTAAAATATGTTCAGTAAGAGTTTTAACAACATCAGGTTAAAGTCCAACAGGTTTATTTGGTAGCAAATGCCGGCATCTCCACATCATAAAATATGTTCAGCCAGCAGGGGGAGAGTGGTGATGGATTTGTCTCATTGAGGCTCTAAAAGGTGGAGAGCTCTCAAGACATTCTGGTGGTTTCAAGAGAGTGGTAGGTGGTATTTTCCAGCCGCACTCGCCCTGAAACCGGAAAACCCCACTCGAGGTCAACACAACTTTCCATGGTCCGTCCCTCGCCCATGTGGCGGGTGGAATGGGAAAATTCACCCCTGGGTGTCCATTAGTGCCAGAAATCTGGCTTGCCCTGCACACCGCCGAGAGTCCAGCAGCAGGGATTGACTTTGGTGGGACTGGAATATCCCACCAACAGGAAGGGCCGTAAATCCCATCCAATATCTCCAGACGAGTTGAGTTCAGTGACAGTCTTGGAAATGATGGCTTGGTGTTGGATGGTGCAATATAATGCGTGGGGAGTAGGAAGAGGTGTCAGTGAGTTGATGTTCAGCAGAAGCAGAGTGTGAGGGAGTGTGAATGCAGCCGTGTGAATCTGTAGGCTTACAGTGAACATTTGTCGACAGCCTATCACCAGAATGGGAGACAGAGAAGTTGGTAGACCAAACAACAGTGCCATCCATGTCAGCAGGTTTGCTTACAATATTAGGAGGATGGATCTGAAAGAATATAGTGCTGAGAGTTTAGAGTGAGGTTGGCTAGAATGATGAGGTGAGCAGAGAAAATGAGCTAGACTCGTAACAGCAGTTCTCAATATGGATGAGACAGGGAGGGGTCCAGTTGGAATGAGAATTATGAAGTTGGGAGAAAAGTTCCATTATGTTCCATTATGACTCTTGACCCAAGAAGTGGACATGGACATCAAGGTGATGTAAGAAGAGCTCCGGGTCATGCGAAGCTCAAAGTTCATTGCGATAGCAGCACAAGGGGATGAAGCTGAGGTTTTCGCTGAGGGCTGATTGTCTGGGGTCAAGAGAGGGGAACTTCAGACGGTATAGTGAGAACCCAACAAGGATAAGATTGGAAGAAGGGATGGGAGTCAGAGAGAAGTTAAGGGGAAGAGGGAGCTGGAGTGTCATTGGTATTTATGAGTTGCTGAAACTTCTGATTTCTAACACCAAAAAGGCAGAAGAGAATATTTTAAGTTGAAACATCTGATAAGGAGAACGATGGAACTGCAGACCAGGACAGCTCTGAGAAAGAGTGAGTCAGTACTGCCAATGAGAGCGTTTGAGAGCATGTGTTTGGCTGTGTTGCTATTGAGCATGGATCCCAGTGGTTCAAAGATCTTGGAGATATCCCTAATCATTGGCAGACCTGACACACTCAGGGTGGAATTCCAGTTACAATCCATGTGGAGTAAGTCAGAGATGGAGACAGTTGCTGATGAAAGAGATGTGGCTGTGAAAGTGAGTTTGGTAGATAGCTGAGCAAAACAGAAGTGAAACAGAAAGCATTGAGAGTGACCAAGGCAAAACAGCCACAGGGCTAAGAGCAGAACACCTTCAAAGTGAGCATTCCTTCAAGAGAAGTGGCAGTGAATTAAACATTAATATAAAAGTAATGAAGAAATTTTGAGTATCAAGTTTCCTTGTTTATATCCTACATTCCAGACAGCGAGCAAAGGAACAACTTCTTTACAGGATCAGTGATGAGTTTTGTTTAAGCTGAATTCAGTTTAAAAAGCAAATATTGAATTATTTAGAATGTCAAACATCTTTACATAATACAGCCTTTATGATGCAGTGACATTCCAAGTTAGGTGTGTCCAAATCTGTTCTCTGTGTTAGATTTGACCTTTTTAAAATAGTTGTTTATCTCAGACAAGTTGCACAATTAACTCATGCCATAGAACATTGAATTCCCACAGTGCAAAGCAGGCAATTCGGCTCATCAAGTCTGCATTGAACTCATCTTACCCAGAACCTATCCCCATAACCCCACATATTTACCCCGCTAATCCCCCTGGGACAATTTATCATGACCAATCCACCTTACCCGCACATCTTTGGACCGTGGGAGGAAACCGGAGCACCCGGAGGAAACCCACGCAGACATGGAAAGCATGTGCAAACTCCACACAGACAGTCACCCAAAGCTGTAAATGAACCTGGGTCCTTGGCGCTGTGAGGTAGCAATGCTAAACACTGTGCCACAGTGCAGCCTTTTCCTTTCCTCTATTATATCAATGTTTGCTGTGTGCTGTTTCTTCACTGTTTGTACCTCATACCAACTATGTCAAAAAATATCCTTCCCTGCTTCTTGATAACTTCCTAAGTTGCAAATATATCCTACACTTACTGAAGCTACGGATCAGTATGATACACTCAGAGCAAACAGCATTTTCACAGAATGCTATTAACTGACATCGTGACCTTTTGCACAGATTTTGCATTCACATTCTACACAAGTGAGAGGCTCAAATTAAGAAATCCCTCTTTATGCTGGCATATTGAAATGAAAAAAAAGTACAGCTTATTCTTGATACTGAATGCACTGGTTGTAATTCAGTCAGCGCTTTTAATCCAACTGCTTTTAAAAAGCAAAATTTACTGAATACCGATGTGCACAGTAAATGTTACCATAAAAGACGATCTTTGTTGGATATCAGAACTGCACATCAAACACAGACAAACGAGGGTTAAAGAGAAAGAAAGGGCTTTAGCAGCAGCAACATAAATGTCCTCTCATTGAAACAAGCGAGCTTGATCTGTAAGTGGAGCAGACATGCTTGAATATCAACTCTAGATTAGATATCTTTGTTTATGTAGCATGTTTTCTCATTGATTTTATTTCGTTATTCATGTGATGCGGGCATTGCTGGCAAGGCCAGTATTTATTGTCAATCCCTAACTGACCTTTAATTGGTGGCAGCCTGTCCCATTCTCGAACTGTCGCAGTCCGTGTGCTGAAGGCACTCCTGCAGTGCTGTTTGGTCCAGAGTTCCAGGATTTTGACCCCGCGACAATGAATGAATGGCAATGTTCCAAGTTAGAATGGTGTGTGGACTGGAAAGGTGATAGTGATCCTATGCATCTGGTGACACTGTCCGACTAGGTGGTAATGGTTGCAGGTTTGAAAGGTGCCACTTTCAGACCATGCCTGAGTGTTGCCCATGGTCTTGTTGCATGCAGGGATGGACTGCTTTGATATCTGAGGAATTAAGGATAGATCTGGGAGCACTGTGCAATCATCAGGGAACATCCCCACTTCTGACCTTATGATGGAGGGAGAGTCATTGATGAAGCAGCTGAGGATGATGTCCCAGTGCTGAAATGCTTGACCTCCAACAACCACAACCATCTTCCTTTGTGCAAGGTTTGACTCCAGCCAGTGGAGAGTTTTCCCTCTGATTCCCATTGATTTCATTTTTACCAGGATCCCTTGATGCTACGCCTGGTCAAATGCTGCCTCAATGTCAAGGACAGTTGTTCTCACCTCAACTCTTGGATTCAACTCTTTTGTCCATGCTTGGACCAAGGCTGTAATGAGGTAATAATAACTGAATGATCCTGGAGGAACCGAATGGTGGGCCATTGGGAGTTGAAGTATTTAAGCAGACGCTGCTGTAAATAAGATTAAGATAGGTGGAAATTCTCCCTTTTCCATTCTTTGAAACTGATTGCATGCAGCAAGTTTCACTCACAGAGTGGTTTAACAAGAAGTGGGCTGCACAGTGGCACAGTGATTAGCACTGCTGCCTCACAGCGCCAGGGACCCAGGTTCAGTTCCAGCCTTAGGTGACTGTTAGGAGTTTACACATTCTCCCCATGTCTGTGTGGGTTTCCTCCCACACTCCAAAGATGTGCAGATGAGGTGGATTGGCCATGCTAAATTGCCCCTTAAGTGTCGGGTGATTAGCGGGGTGAATGGGTGGGGTTGCCGGGATGGAATTGTTGTCAGTGCGGGCTCGATGGGTCGAGTGGCCCCCTTCTGCACTGTAGTAATTCTGAAAAAAAGTGCAGCAAAGCCTCAGCTCAGGACAACTTCCCACTCAGACTACACATTCCACAGAATGGGAAGGGCAAGGTTGGGTGGTTGAATGGCACATGGTTGAGTCATGTGTGATTGACTACCATTCAAACATTCAGTCTAACTTGGAGTTTCTTCTATTTGCCCCCTGTGGTGAATAAGTGGCCTCCAAAATCTGAGGGACTTTCCATTTTCTGCCTTGTAAAATAGAGCTGGAAGTATGGAATCTCATCACCTCAAGTAAAGGAAGAACAGGGCTACAGGTGAACGTAAACCGTGGGTAGAATAAAAAATGTTAGTTTACTGTCATAAAACTAAAATCAAAATTGTAATTCCAAGTATCAGATATGCCGATTGAGAAATTGCATTGAGCATGTCCTTTGATCTAGTTATTCTTTCCTCCACCAAAATACAATGTGATAACTACATTATATATTGCAAAGTTTTTAAGACCTGGAGATACATTTGGGAGTTAGAACTGTTTTTAAGAACACTTGTCCTCAAAAATCATTTGAGTGGTACTGTAAACTGATTTCCATCTCTACAAAATCCATATAAATGTTCATTCTGTTTCATATGGACTTGTTGTAAAAAAAAGAAAAACAGTAAATTTATTCCCATCGATCTTCAGTGAATTCCACCCCTACATTACAACAGTGAGTCAACTTCAAAAATACTTAATTAGCTGTCGAGCACATGAGATGTCCTGAGGTCATGAAAGTTGCCATATAAGTGTAAGATCATCCTTTTTTCTTTCATTTCCTTCCATATAAAACCATTGCACAAGTTGTAGCTTATTTGATTCAGGTATTCTTCTTCATTTTGTACATTGTTGTCCTTAATAAATGAAACCTTCTATTCACATACTCCATGTCTACCAACTGTGTCTTACTGTGCAGAATTGCATTGTGGATGATAAGTCTGGGAAACACCGAAGGGGCTAAATATTCAGAGGAAAGTCATTTCAGAATTGACACAGGATCACACTCACTCGCGTCCTCTATCTATGCTGACATTGTGGGGTCAGGGCTCACCCTGCCATTGTGATATCTGTTGAAGATTTCAGTGCCTGCTATGTTGTGGACTTTGGTTGAGGAAGTGAGTGGGTGTTCAAGAAACCCCTGGAATGATTACAGTTTCTCCCCCTCCCATAATCCTAAGAATTACTGTGCTACAAATTGGATGCTGTTCTTTGGAGACCCAGGCTGCACCTTTGGGCTGCACCCTTGGGCTGCGCTCAAAATGCCTGGGACCTCAAACATCCGTCATTAGGGCCTAATGTGCCTCATTTCACCAGATAGGCCAGGCTTTTGAAGGACCAGGATGGAAGTGCCAGGACCGAGACTCACATCCCCTGGCCCTTACATCATTCTGCATCAATGGCCCTATCTGTAGTCGGGGTAGAAGGAAATTCTGGGGCGCAAGGTTAGGAACTAGCATTCCACAATGCCAGTAGATGTTCAGTCTCTTTTAAGTTCACTTTACACCAAAAATTGCATCCGTGGCAGAAATGTGGCAGAAACATCTATAAATAAATGTAATTGAACTGACCAGATTTCCCTGTGATCCTGCATATGCAAACAACAGTAGAAATAGCAGCAAAGACAATTCCAAATCAATGTAAGGGCTCTATCGACACAGTCCTAAGTGCATTGCTATGGATTTTACGACCTCGCTTGGAATTCCGTTCTGCTTTCGCCCTGATTCCGGGGCAGGCAAGGCGGTAAAATACAATGGACCTTTGGATGCCTCCGTCCATTATTGTGGTTTTATCTCGGGATGCATTAACTTTTAACTCAAGAAGAAGTCCTTTTGTTATAAATTAATATAATTACTAGTATACTACTGACAAAGGTTAAAGAAGACAGAGGCATAGCTGGAGCTGGTCTCTCACATACTTCTCCGTCATCTCTCGGTGAGTGACATCATTGTGACAGGTCTCCTTATGAGCATGCTCAGTAGCAATCATTGGAGTTATCCTTTTACTTTATGTCACCCCTTGAGCGTTTGTCCCCATACTATTTCTCCACACCTCCTCTTAAAGTCTCTTCTCTGAATGGGAAAGTGTCTCTCTTTAGCAGTTTCATCTGTCTCGCTGAATAAGTGCCAAGCTCCTTTTGAGGCAGATGGAAACCACGTTTTCTGAGGTCAGTTTGTTGGGGTTGTCACTCCTACATTACCTCATTTGTGGTTCAGTAGGTATGTTGCTCTCTTGAGGTTCAGGGTTCGCTACCCTTGCTATTAATGGATTTTCTTTCCATTAAAATGAGGGCAGCTGTGTTTCTTCAAGTGATATCTGACTGTGTCTTGCCCAGATACAGGCTTGACTGTTGAGGTTTCTCAATTACCATTCCTTCATGGTTCCGGTCTCTGATCCATCCCTTCTAAGAAAGTCTTGAGCCCTCTGGCTCTGATTAAATGTGCAAGCTTGACTCGCTCAATAGGCTTCTTCTGTCTTACTACCTCCATCATGGTCTTCCACTGTGACATTTGGTGTGGGGCAGGGAAGAAAGCTGGATCTTTAGCCTGGGGCCCACCAGAAGCTCACAAGGAGCAAACCCATGTAATAGTGTGAAGCGATGAGTAAACAGAGCAAGCTCAACATCATCAGTTTTTTTTAGATGTTTTTGACAGTGCGTAGTCCCCGATCAGCTCCTCTGTCACACTGCAGATAGTCAGGAATCTTGTGGCATGTACCGATCCATACAGCTTTACAAAGGATTGAAACCACTCATTGGAAAATTGTGATCCATTATTAGAGATGATAACATCTGGAATGCGATGTGTAGAGAACAATTTCTTCAAGGAGGCATTAACAGCCTCAAAGTGAGCCATTGTGGAATTTGCACATCCATTCAGCAGGAATAATAGTCTACCACTACAAGAGGTATTTTGCCCTTTGAGTCAAACAAGTCCATACCAGGTTGCTCCCAAGGCCTTGATGGGAAGGAGGAGTGCAGAAGTGGCTCTCTCTGCTCCTGCCTGTGGATAGTGAGGTGCAGGTGACAGACTTGGAGACCATCTATTCAATAGAGTATAAAATCCCTGGCCATCATGCACACTGCAATGCCCCAACTCAACACTTGTTTATGCCAAGATGCCCTTGGTAGATCTTCCAAATGGAGAGCTTGTGGTACCACCACTCATATCATACACCAGGAGGTCATCTATGACACTGGAGTGGTGCCACTGTTCAAAATATTGCCTAAAGACAGGATTTCTTGGGACATATTGTGGCCAACTGTCCGAGCAGTACTTGCAGATCTGGGTGCATTCGTCACCTTGACTTTGGGCTGTACAAAATTTACACAATTTCTAGTCTGTTGCCAGCAAATATTTGGTAACGAAAACTGTAATGGCTTCATCTTCTGCTGTGAAGGTTTTGTGTTCCAGCACTGGGTAAGTGGCGAGTTTCCTGGACAGTGTATGGGCTGTGGTCTGATATTTACCCTGTACGTAACATTGTATTGCATGTGTATAAGTTGGAATCACTGAAGCCAAACAGCATTTTGGCCTTTATTGTAAAGGGGCTGGAGTTTAAAAATAGGGAGATTTTGTTGCAATTGTACAGGGTGGTGGTGCGGCCTCACCTGGAATATTGCGTACAGTTTTGTTCCCCTTATCTAAAAAAGGACATAGTAACATTGGAGGCAGTCCAAAGGAGATTCATCAGGCTAATTCCTAGGATGAGAGGTTTATCCTATCAAGAGAGTCTAAATAGTCTGCATCCGTATTCCTTGGAGTTTAGAAGAGTGAGGGGTGACCTTATTCAAACATATAAGATGCTGAGGGGGCTTGACAGGGTAGATGGTGAGATGTTTTCACTTGTGGGAGAGTCTCGAACAAGGGGACATAGCTACAAGATAAAGGGCCGATCATTTAAAATTGAGGCGTGTAGAACTTTTGTTACACAAAGAGTGTTGAATTTCTGGAATTCTCTGCCCCAAAGGGTAGTGGAGACTGGATCCTTTGAAGTATTTAAAGTGGAGCTGGATAAATATTTGATAAATCGAGGAATAGAGGGCTAAGGCACAGAAAAGGAGTTGAGACCAGCATAGATCAGCCATGATCACGTTGAATGGCAGGGCAGGCTTGAAGGGCCTGGTGGCCAATCCCTGCTTCTATTTCTTGTGTGTCCTTGTGTGAATCCTGAGTGGTATTTTTGAGATTTCTTTCAAGTAATTTGATGACACAGTGGCACAGTGGTTAGCACTGCTGCCTCACAGCGCCAGGGACCCGGGTTCAATACCCGGCTTGGGTCACTGTCTGTGTGGAGTTTGTACATTCTCCCTGTGACTGCATGGGTTTCCTCCTGTTTCCTCCCACAGTCCAAAGATGTGTGGGTTAGGTGGATTGGCCATGCTAAATTGACCCTTAGTGTCAGGGGGACTAGCTGGGATAAATGCATGGGGTTATGGGGATAGGGCCTGGGTGGGATTGTGGTTGGTGCAGACTTGATGGGCCAAATGGCCTCCTTCTGCACTGTCGGGATTCTATTGAAACTAATAGCTTGTGATTGACCTCATTCTCAAAGTGCAGGCCCAGTAGATAATAGGAGAATTCTCATATCCCCATATCGCTGTGAGGTCTTCCTTTTCAATCACAGCATAGCGTTGTTCTGCCTCGGTTAGTGACCTGGATGTGCAGTAAACAGGTTGTCTTTTGCCATCACTTTGGTCCTGGAGTGACACATCTCCCTGTCACATTGCAGATGCATCAACTGCTACAGTCATGGGAGGGCTAGGATCTCTGAGGATGCAAGTATCATTCTGATTTGTTTGAATGACTGCTGCTGATGCTTCGTCCAGCCATCATGCCTGCTCCTGTTGCAAAAGGAGTCTGAGGGGCCCATTGTGTCAATATACTACCGACCACAGTGTGTAGCAATGACCTTGATAAGAGAATTGTTAGTTAAACGTGTGATATTGATTGTACCATAAAGAGAGGCAGCTGGAACACTTTGGGCTCAGTGCTTCTTGTGGATTAGTGGCATTGAGGAAATGTCTCACAGTTAACCAGCTTGAAGCTTAAAAGACCAGAGTGATTCTTCCACAGCAGCCGCTTACTGTGAGTAACACTTTTATCTGGGCAAAGTGAAGCATCCGAGTTGGTTGCCCGCAAACCTTTGTAGTGCTGTTGTATTTCTAGCCATTTCTTTCTTTCTTTCATTATCTGTGGGTCTGCAGTAATCTCAGTTGCTTGTGTAATGTGCCCTAGGAATTTTATTGTGGGACTGGGAAAACTCACATATGTTATTGAGTGTTAAGCCAACCCTTTGCAACATGATTTAGACTTCCTTGACTTATTTGTTATGTTTCGGTGCGATATAAAGCCAGCAATGCCCTGGAGTATATTGGGCTTTATCCTTTGGAATATTTCAATATAATGTCAAATGGCAGGTGGTTAAAGCAGTACTGTCCAAAGGGTGTAATAAATGTAATTAATTTGGACTCTCGGTCAAATGGCAATTGGCAAAACCTATTATGTTTAGTGAAGATGGTTGCAAGGGGCGGCATGGTGGCACAGTGGTTAGCATTGTTGCTTCACAGCTCCAGGAACCTGGGTTCAATTCTAGCCTTGAGTGACTGTCTGTGTGGAGTTTGCACATTCTCCCCATGACTGCGTGGGTTTCGTCCAGGTGCTCTGGCTTTCTATCACACTCCAAAGATGTGTGGGTTAGGTGGATTGGCCATGCTAAATAGTGTCAGGGAGATGAGCAGGGTAAATATGTAGGGTTACGGGGATAAAGTCTGGGTGAGATTGTTGTTGGTACAGGCTCGATGGGCCAAATGGCCTCCTTCTGCACTGTAGGGATTATATTAAGTTTGGCCAAGTTCTCATCTACCAATGTAATTGGATGTATTTTACTTTTTAGTCCCTTGTTGAAGTGTGTTAGATCAATGCAGATATGAATGAAATCATTAGGCTTCGGGACTGTACCATAGCAGAGCCCACTTGGTTGGTTTAGTTCCTGGCGAAATGACTCCTTGTTGCAGCATGACCTCAATCTCACTCCTGACTCTTTTCAGAAGTGAGTGTGGGATCTTCCTTGTGTGAATAGACATTGGGGTATTGAGTATAATGCATTGTTTTCAGTTTAACCAAGCCTGTGAAAAGAATGGGGAATTCCATCTTTACTTTATGACTGTGTGTTTTGCATTGATCTCACCACCTTTTAGAAAGAGGTTCAGCTCTATGCAGGTTTTTCAGCTTAACAAGAGCATTCTTGATTCTTGGTAATGTACAAAGTTTCAGTAACTTCTCTATCTTTGTATTTCAGTGTTGTATCTAGCTGGCCTTGAATACGTAACTTGATCCCTCGCACCTTGAAGTTGTATAAAGGACATTTGCAACATCACAATATTCACTCTTGAAACTCTGTTAGATAACACTGAAGCACCAACTCCTGCATCTAGTTTGAATTTGGTCAGGTGCTCATTTACATCAATGTCAGCACTCCACTGCTGATTTTTATTTTCCTTTGTTTCTCCTAAGAAGGTGCTTTCCTGATTGTCAAGGTATGGAATTCCTTGAATTGAGGTTTCTTAATTTGTCTTGTAAACATAGATTTCCTGGAACAGCAGGTCACTTTAAGATGGTTTAACTTGCCACAGCCATGGCACTGCATAATGGTAGCAAGGTGTTCTTCCTGTTTGTGGACCTGCTTCTCGTCATAGCAGGAACATTGGAAAATGGTGGTTGGCGCCTTTTCAGGGTATTTCCCTTCATCTTTTTGATGATGCCAATTCAATTTTGCCCTCTCAATGACACTATTTTGACGTAGACTGAAGTGTGAGTCAAAGGCTCCAATGATATTCTTGTAGGAGGCTGTCTCTGCATTCACCCCCCTGTCTAACCAACAAATCATCTGTTATGCTTCCAGCAGCATATAGCAAAGTGCTAACTTGATCTTTGTTCTTTTTTCTTGCAAAGTCTGAGGCATTACGGCATTGGGTAAAATGACTTTGCCAATTTTACTATTGCTCATGCTGCCTGGGGTCATTGATACACTGAGTTGATTCTGGTAGGGGTAAAGTAGTAGCCATTTCTTACCCTGAGTCAAGGTTGTATTTTTCCCATGCTTCTTGTCTTCCCTGCTTGGGAGAAATAAAATAAAATCAACAGTGGAGTGTTGACATTGATATAAATGAGTACATGACCAAATTCAAACTAGACACAGGAACTAGTGTTTCAGAGTTATCCAACAGAGTTTCGTGATTGAATATAGTGATACTGCAAATGTCCTTTATACAACTGGACTGCCCTCATTATTTTGTCATTTCCAGCATGGTTGCTGAGTTGCCCTTGAATCTTCCACCTACTGAACTGCACTTGCTGGCCTTCATTTAAGGCTTTTCCTGCCATTTTGTATTTATCTCTGTGGATATAGTCACTACTGCCACCATCTATTATTATGGTTTTATCTCTGGATTTGTTAACTTCTTACTCTGGAAGAGATCTTGCTGAAGGCCTTTTGTTGAAAACACATTTGTTTACAAAGGTTAAACAAGACCAAAATATAGCCTAAGCAACTTTTTAAGATGCATCTCAATTATCTTCTCTTTGTGACTGACATCACTCTGACATAGGCCTCTTAGACACATGGTCAATAGCTATCATTTGAATTAACCCTTTACTCTACGTAGAGTAAAGGGTTCATTCTAATGATAGCTATTGATCCAGACGTGAAACGTTGGCTCTCTCCGCAGATGCTGTCAGAGCTGCTGAGTTTCTCCAGCATTTTCTGTTTTTGTTGTTGAAGGAGAGAACATTGATTTGTTGAATAAAAAGAGAGGATGTTTCTTTGTAAATCATACATCAGCACCAATTTCCTCATTAAGCTCATATAAAAACAATCTATAATCTAATACTTAACCTCAGTTAATTTGGGGAAATAGTTGTTGCAATACGCCCACAGTGAAGGACTATCTGGGGTAATTGGAACACAATGAGCTCTGGAGATAGATGCCACTCACATCATCCTTAGTGTAATTTACGAGACTGATGAGTGAAACAGAGGTGCACTGCATTACTGAGCAGCTACCTGTGAATGAGTCACCTGCCATTTATGAAGATGTTCCTTATTAAAACAAAAGATGTAATACAAATAGCAAATTATGAAATCTAGAGATTGGTTAACTAAATAAATGCAAATATATGCAACTTTGTACGATTCAGAGTATTGTGGAGGGCACTGTTGCTTTTTAATTAACATGCAATTTTTAAAAAACTTCCATTAGCATAAAGTTTGTAAATGCCTCCTGTTTGGAGTATAGACCCTCTGACCATTAATGAGCTGAGGATAAAATTTATCTTCGAAGCATCACTGATATTAACAGTGTTAACCTGATAAGGGAGAAATCTACTCTGTTGACTGAGTCATTTTATATCTGTATTAAACAAACCCATCTAATCATAGAACTCCTACAGTGCAGAAAGAGGCCATTTGGCCCATCGAGTCTGCACCGACTCTCTGACAGAGCATCTTACCCAGGCCCTACCCCCGTAACCCCACGCATTTACCCTGCTAATCTGTCTAACCTACACACCTTTGGACAGTAAGGAGCAATTTAACATGGCCAATCCACCTAACCCACACATGGGAGAAAACCAGAGATCCAGAGGAAACCCACGCAAACAGTGGGAGAACATGCAGACTCAACACAGACAGTCACCCAAGGCCAGAATTGAACCTGGGTCCCTGGCACTGTGAAGTTGCAGTGTTAACCATTGTGCCACCGTGCCGCCCACCTGTATACCAGTTGTCAGTCCCCTAATGCGTTGTGAGGTGATGCAGTGATCAATACTGTACCAAAGGCATTATTCACTCACCCATGGAGGAAAGGTCACTGCAGCCAAATATGGTCTTACCCTTATCAAATTGCATCCACAGCTTCTACGCAGCACACTTTGAACAAACAAACACCTCATTTCCTTCCTTTGACACTTGAATTTTGCAGTATCTTAAGATTTCTTTAACTGTTAGTTGGAATTTCCTTTGTTCAGCTTCCAGTCCCTCTCTCTCTGTACTGTTCTAATTGAAGGTTGTTTTTAAGTGGTAAAAATATTTCCTTTTTAATTAGGTTGATAAGGCTATTGTAAGAACTTGTCCTGATGAGTATTCCATTGAAGTATCTTATGAGGGCTCTCACCAGGATTATAAACCAAGGCTTAAGTGTTGGGGTGATTCCTATATTTTTGCCTTTGCTTGTCCTATTTTCTCCAGTTTACAAAGAGCAGTTGATCTCATTTGTATTTTATGCCATTGCGTTCTAAAATCACTTGCTATATAACTACAGGTTATTATTTATGCCACAAAAAGGCAATGATTCTTCATGTACAAATATTGGAAAGATTTCTGTTGGCGGTTGTAAGTCATCAGGCGGGCTTTTCTGGCCGTACTCACCCCAAAACCGGAAAATCCTGCCCGAGGCCAATGGACCTTTGCATGGTCTACCCCCACTCCACCCATCCCTCCCCGCCCATGGTGGGTGGAACGGGAAATTTCCCCCCATAGTTTGTAAGCACATGGACATATTGGACCTAAATTCAAAGTGGGATATGGAAGTCTCTTGTATTAATACCTGCAGTTAGTTTGGATAATATTTCCCAGTTCCCAATTAACCTAAATTCAGATTACAAATCTACCCAGGACTGTGTTCGTTGCCACTAACTTGGCAACTGGTAATAGAAACCAAAATGCAGCTTTGGAATTGTAGGCAGCAGCTGTTCTGAGGGGGAACATCAGGGCATATTGTTGGATTGGGATAAAGGAAGATTAACTCTATACCTAACGTGCCGGGAGTGTTTAATGTTCGAGTAGAGGTGGAGAAGTATTCAATTATTCATTTCCCACCAGTACTGACATTCTTCACCATAAAGCATAAAATCACCCCTCAAAAATACATAAAACATTTGTACTTTAGTATCTTTGTGCCAAGTTCATCAGCTGAGATTGACATTTCTTCACCGCTTCTGGTGAAAGGTGCCTTTCAAGAGATTACCCAACCATTATTTCCTTTAATTGAAAGTGATCATGCAAAATATCCTTCTCAAATGTAGTCTTGTAGAAACTGCAATAATCCCTTGCTGTGATTACTCTGTTTCATGGAAATAATTACTTTGCTTAAACAAAAAGGTAGGGATATGTTCGGCACAACTTGTGGGGCCGAAGGGCCTGTTTTGTGCTGCAGTTTTTCTATGTTTCTATGTTTCTAAAAATGATGATCTGGTTGTGTCTTTTCACAAATAAGAGGGAGTTTTAGTGTAGCTGCACCTTGATTTATTACTGGCTCTAATACCTTAGAAGGGGTCATTCTAACCTGAACTGCTGACTGAGAAATTGAACAGTTTTGGCCATCTGATCATTTTACAAGCTGCCCACATTTACCCTCCATTGACTTCAATAGAAAGGAAATGAGGTGCTGTCTAAAATGGGCAGGTTAAAGCCGTTTACTAATAACCATACTTTAATTGCTGTGCTTTTCAGTCCAGATATCTGAGTAAAAGGGGAAAAATGTCTTCTATTAAATCATTACTTCATGAAACATTGTGGCATATTAATGTACCCATATTAATATAATCTATTAGACCAGTGACAATGCTTATAAATATATTGAAAATTGTCTTATGTAAAAGAAAACATTTAAATAAATGTACAGGATAGATTTTGTGACATAAAATTTTACACGTGAATTCTTATCGACTTTGAAAAACTTTCTTTCTGTCTGCCAGTCTTTCACTCTCTGTTTCTTGGTCAGTCAGCCTGTCTATCTATCTATATCTTACGTGCAACATTATCCTTTGCTTTTTCACCAGACCACTTGGCCATTCCCAAATCATGATGTGGAGATGCCGGCGTTGGACTGGGGTAAACACAGTAAGAAGTTTAACAACACCAGGTTAAAGTCCAACAGGTTTATTTGGTAGCAAAAGCCACACAAGCTTTCGGAGCTCTTAGCCCCTTCCTCAGGTGAGTGGGAATTCTGTTCACAAACAGAGCTTATAAAGACACAGACTCAATTTACATGAATAATGGTTGGAATGCGAATGGTTGTAAGTATTCGCATTCCAACCATTATTCATGTAAATTGAGTCTGTGTCTTTATAAGCTCTGTTTGTGAACAGAATTCCCACTCACCTGAGGAAGGGGCTAAGAGCTCCGAAAGCTTGTGTGGCTTTTGCTACCAAATACACCTGTTGGACTTTAACCTGGTGTTGTTAAACTTCTTACTGTGATTCCCAAATCAGCAGCCTTGGTGTTTTGCTAGAAATGAACTCTGGCAAAAATAAAACCGTGGCATCCTCAGATTTGACTTAACCCTGTGTGAATGGATGGTGTTGACAGGAGTTTTATCTTGAAGCTATCTATTGCTAAACCTAAGCTGAATACAGAGACTCATGAAACTCAGTGTACTGATTTTAAGATGTGACTTTATTTGACCAATTGATCGAATGGGAGAATGATATAAAGTAGCCCAGCACTCAAGGTATAGAATGCAGGCAACCCAATATCACTCTTAAAATACAATGCCCCTTCGAGGGCAATTATACATTTCCAAAATCATATTTCCCACCTTTCCGGTGAGCATAATCCAGTAAACATTAATACAAATCAGTCAATAATCATCACTGTCGCTAACTTCAGCCAATAACAATATGCATCTTGACCTCATGGGATCTCATTTGTCATCAATTACAGATGTTACCTCCCTTCTATTGCCCAGCAATGCAAGATGCTTGACAGTGAGATGGGAGAATGATTCCAATCGACTCAAATCCACGTGACACTCATCCGACCCTGAGAAAATCCTTATGTCTGCCTTGCACCTGTATTATCAGTTTGGAGCTGTATAGTTCTATTCATCAAACTGGCATTGGTAGCCATCTTGTTCCGGACAACTGCTGATAAAGTAGCTGCATTCAGTAGAACCATTGTCCCACAGAATGCAGGCCCTGTCTGCTACCTCATCCCATCAAACCTTGCTGTATCTTGCCATTGGCTGAAGTTTCATAAAATGTATTCTAAAAGCAAACTGCATCCATCTTATAAATTCAAAATACATGTTTTAAATGAGGAATACTTGTTATTCAGTTAGAGCTATCTTCTATAATGACAGCTCTTGTCAGGGCTCCCTATAGTGTAGATCATTCACTCCTAAATCAGTATTGTGTTAGTGTTCTTAAACACATGATTATGTGTTTTCTATTAGCCTAATTTCGTGCCACCTCCCCCCCCCCCCCCCCCACAGACACACACATCAGGTGGATTTTAAATGAGTTAAAAGCTTGCCTTTTGTTTGCACCAGGAACAAGATGAAATATACAGTCTAAGCCGAAAGCATGCTTGCCCATGTGAGAAAATAAACTTTGGGGAAAGATTTTAACTAGGGTGTCGCCAGATAGAGCAGCAGAAATCTGTATTATTTTTGGTTAAAATGAATGCAGTATTGTGTTCGTTGTTCAAGGCTGCATCTAATCTGATTTGATTGTAGTAATAATGCCAGATTAAGAATACTGGCAAAATAGTGCTAATGGAACATGGGACTGTTTCTGTTGCGTAGATAGATCCGCAATGTACTCAAGATTATATTGTTGGCATGGACTGGCTGATAAAATAAATGGTACAGCTTGCCTCAGTATTAAAATATTACATAAGCAGACAGCATCTTAATTATTTCTCACATGACATCAAATGAAAGAAAATTATTATTTTTATTTATTTCAGGATGTGAGCACACATCAGTAAACCGATACATTTTTGTCTGGCCTTGTTGTCCATCATTGGAAAGATTCTACCCAATTTTAAACAGCAGCACTTTGATAGTCGCTGTTTAGAGGTGATAGAGTGGGCCTGTTCTTCAACCTCTGCCAATGTAACTCTGTAAGAAGTCTCACAACACCAGGTTAAAGTCCAACAGGTTTATTTGGAATCACGAGCTGTCGGAGCGCTGCTCCTTCATCAGGTGACTCACCTGATGAAGGAGCTGCGCTCCGAAAGCTTGTGATTTCAAATAAACCTGTTGGACATTAATCTGGTGTTGTGAGACTTCTTACTGTGTCTACCCCAGTCCAACGCCGGCAACTCCACATCAATGCAACTCTGCATTTGGCTGCTGTAAGAAAGATGACACACTCACCTACTTGTCTCCCCTGTGCAACCCACCACCTGTCCTGATGGATGATGTGACAAATTTGCAACAGGGAGACTCGCAATTGTTGACCGTCTGTTTCTCATCTGGAAGAAAATGGTTTCACTGGGCAGTTGAAAATCTGCTGGGAATCTTCTGGAGTCATTTTGCTGACTGATTTTCCGCCTCACCAGAGCAACCACTTGATGTTTCCCAAGGAAATGTTAATGAGATCCAAAACTGAAAGTGATTTGGGCGTCCCAACTATTGCATTGATGGGGGGTGGGTGGGGGGGCGGGCAGTGGGCACTCCATTAATATCGTGCCCACCATCCCCCACCATGGAGTTACTACCTGGGGGCACAGACCTCATCCTATTGATAACTGACTCTACAAAACCTTAACATGTTGTGTATCTGTTGCATTAGGTAACAGATGGCCCAATGTTGGATTATAATTATGTACTTAGCAATAGAATTTTGAACCACCTATTATTTTGCAGATGGAAACTGAAGAGGATTGGACTTTTACACCTGGGTTTGAATCTAACCAAGAGAGATGGGATGCAAGTCTTCTTTCCATACCAACTATAAGGGTCCTAAGCAAAATAAATCTGGGCATTTTCAGGGGAAGCGGGTATTTCTCATTGTTCTGCTATATCTGCACTTGGAGTGCTTGATAGTGGCCCACAGCACACTTAGTAGGAACAGTTTCTTTCCTGGGAACTAGAATACCATACCATTTGGATCAGCAACAAGATTAAAGGGGAAGAAAGCTTTCAAAAGCTCCATTTAACCATAGTTTTGAGCTAAAACATAAATTGTGGACATCTTTATACCAATACCAATTGTTTTACTTTGTACTCTGCTCAAGAATATGTATTTGACAAGAGAATTGAGGACCGTCACACCATTTGCACAATGATACTTCGGGTTGAGATGGGCATCTGTTGTTTTAATTTTTAATTGAGCACATATTGTAAAATTCTTAGCATCTTCGTATGACGAATACGTTTGAAACAAACCCACTTGCATCAAAGTTTTCCAAACCATCTAGAGGCCTTGATGTTTCCAATTTGTTATTAAGATAGTATTTAAAATTTACATAACGCAATATAAATGGGAATGTGCATAGTTGAAGAAAGCATCAATTTACTGAGCAAAGCTAAGTTATTACAAGCCTGTCAAGGTCAACAGGAACATGTGAAAATATTACAAATAAAAATTGAAAAGAGTTATTTAAAAGTAATTCTGCAGGACAGAAACTTCCCAGAAAATGGCAAAGTGTCAGATTCTGACTCAAAACCAACATGTTGGCAGGTTGTCTCTCCAGGTCTTCTGACACTTTGTCAAAAGAAAAAGCAGGGAGGCATGTTTTGTGCCATCATTCCTGAGGAGTGGGACATAAAGACGTTGGCAGGATTGGCGGGCACCCTAATATCAAATTAAAGTAGACAGCCCTCTACCATAATCGCCAGCATCAAGGCATCAGAATACCCACCCCCTTCACCATCATCACAGGGTCTCCTCCCATATAATAGGAAGCCCCTGGGGGCATTGCCCAGCTGTTACCTGCACCATCTGGGGGCTATACTCCCCTTCGAGCCACTGGCATGGTCATCATGACTGGTTTCCATTTTTCCTTTACACCAGCAATGGTGCAGGGACCATATGGGAAACCCAGAAGCCATGGAGTGAAGCATTTCTGCATATTTAAATATATTAAATTGATGGAAATCAGGTTCATACAGTCACTGTGCATGAAACTGATTGCTTCGCCAGCGGGTAAGGTCTCGTTCTGAGATTCCCCTGGCACAAATCCTGTTATGGCCTTCTCGAGAGAATTGGCAGCCGTAACGGGACTTGCGCCCACAGCAAACAGGGCTGGAAAATTGTCCCCAATGTCCCTTGCGAAATTCGTTTAACTTTTATAAATGCTGAGTTAAAAGCATGCACATGAATCAATTGTCATGTAATGCTATCTGGTTTGTTTAGCCTATTTTTCCTTTCAAAACTGGAATTTTAGTCCATTGACTTCTCTCACTTCTGATTTTTATTGTCGATTTCCTGACAACTGAATCACACATCTTCCCATAAATAAAGAAATGTCATTCTCAACATTTATTGTCACTTGCTGGCGAGGAGCTTTGCTACTGTAATTCACAATAATTTTTCTTTAGCCCATATTTCCTTTTGCAGTTCTCATGCATTGCAGTCTATGGTGTAATTCCGCTTGTATTTAGTGATATCTTTGTAGATACACCCATTGAAAAGATGCCTTTTCGAAACTATATGCATCAGTAATGTGACTGATATAGGTACATGTGTGTGTATATACACACATACTTTCAAAAATACATCATGCATTATATTATATTTAAAAATCAAAAGAAATGAGATCCGAGTGTACCAGAAATGTCCACTTAACAAATTTAATGTTCTTTATATTTGTGATTCAGATAAATGTAGTCCCAGTATTATTAGGATTTTAAATTATTACCATCCTTCCTCCTACTCTGAATACAAAACTGTGACTACAATGATTGTTGTCTCAAACCACCATAGTACTTATTTTCAAACTGTACCCCTATATCCAAAAAATATCACTGTGTAGATAATCTTTTCAAACACATTGATTTCTGAGATGAAATATGCTTTCTAGCCTTGAGCCATTTTCTTTGAAAGTTCAGTTGTATGGTTAACATGCTTAATGTAATTAATGCTATTGGGAATTCAGTTACTCTTGTTTATTTCAAAAGGATGTAATGCTACTGATGTTGTAAATATTTGTTCTATTATAATACTATTTTAAATCAATCTGGTTCCAGTGAGAATGTTCTTACTTTGCTTTTTGTCTGCCAGTCTTCAGCCATAGTATGTAGAGAAGTATTGGAGTAATGCAGGTATAATAAGCATCAGCAGTGGGACAGCAATCTGTTATGGATAGTCAGACAACTGGAGGTAGATTTGTACCTTTACTGCGTGGTTATTAAACAAAGTGCAGAGAGGAAAAAGGTAGAGGGGGCCACACATCAAAAACCGAACACTTCTAATTTTCCTTCCATTAACATTTCTGCACTGTGGAACACTTTATTACATTAACAACATTATCTAAATGGAAGTTATTTATTTATTAGTGTCACAAGTAGGCTTACATCAACATTGCAATGAAGATAGTGTGAAAATCCCCTAATCACCACACTCTGCCGTCTGTTCGGCCGAGTGCATGGCCAATGCACCTCATCAGCACGTCTTTTGGACTTTGGGAGGAAAGCCACCCAGACATGGGGAGAACGTGCAGATTCCGCACAGACAGTGACCCAAGCAGGGAATCGAACCCGAGTCCCTGGCGCTGTGAGGCAGCAGTGCTAGCCACTGTGCCATTGTTCTGCGTTTCTTTAAGCTGCTCAAGTTTCCTCCTGCTTTCCATCAGTAAAGGTGAAAATGTACAAAATATCTTACTGTGTTAAGATACTTTGTGTGCTGGAGAGTGAGATAGAGCAAAAAGCTGTGCAGAATTTCCATCATAATTAAATCACATGCAACAAAATTAGAGGCGACAACAAGGTGGGCCTTTGTTTTACAACGGAAAATATTTGTAGAAAGTTTATTTTTCAAAGACATTGAAGAACACAAAATAATGAATACGTTACGCATATTCCAACACGTGCAAACTGATCTATCATGTTAAAACCAATCTATTTTTGCTATTCAGCTGTCACCACTATCTGGTTTCCACATGCAGATAGGCCGACATTAAATTCAGAGCTCGCGATCTCTGCATGTTTGATGCATTGAGTTGCAAACTGTGGACAGACCTAACCACAGCATATTTATGCTATCATGTTGCTTTTGCATCAAAACCAACATTCATTGTGTTTAACAGCATGATATGCCAGCCAATAACAGGTTGATTTTCCTTGCATTTACCAAACAACATAAAGCAATGACACAAGCCGCATTGTAGTGTCTAATTTTGTTACATGTGGCTTAATTGTGACGGAAATTCTGCACGATCTCACTTCCTATCAGTCAAAGTATTTAATGAAGTATATGTTTCCACCTTTATTGGTAGAGAGCAGGAGAATTAAGCAGGCTAAAGAAACATCTGTAGCAGAACAATGAGAACTTCCTTTTAGATTATAATAACTCCAGTGCTCTATTGCACAAACTAAAGTAAAGCAAAACCAGAAACCTGTGGCAAACAGGTCTCAACCAGGACAATGCAACAATGGACCCACTCAGGGGTCTGCTTTATATAAGGTTCGGTATACAAGCTCCACCTGCTGAGTTAATTACCAACCCCAGGGGGCTCATATTCAACGAATCCTACAGGGAGGTTAATCAGTGATTTCCACATGCAAGTCCTGGGGTTATCTCATAGACAGTGCCATTAATGCATTAAAGTGTTTCCAAAGTGCAGAAATTTAACTGGAAGGAAAGTTAGAAGTTTTTTATCATTGCCATGTGGTCTTCCCCACCTTTTTGTCCAGGCCAATGGATGGGATTGGTAAGAATGAGCAGGACATCCACAAGCCAGTCTGTTCACTCCAAATTTAGAAGACTACTTAAATTTGCAAAGTGGAATAGGAAACAAATATTGGTCACTAAAATGGTAAATGACAATAGCAGGTCTTTGAGGCAGAGTTAATGCTGGCACAAAACAAGCATCCTCAACCAGCTTTGACGAAATATTAAAAGCATTTGATGAATATTTTAATGTTCAAGTTGAGGAGTACTCAGAGTTTAATAAGAAGGACGGTAAACTCCCAGTCGGGAGGAAAAGACATTACCTGTGAAAAGCACATGAGGGCACTAGAGAGGCAAAAAAACACTTTGCGGAAGTCCCCAAGAGATATGTTTTTCGGAAATCCTGAAACATTACCCAAACTACAACAACAGGAAGCAGTGTAGTGCAAGCAGTTGACGGTGAATGAAGGAAAGCTACCTAATAAAGTCTAAAATGCCCAAACCCTGCAAAGGTCGAGGAATGCTGCATCAAAGCTGATTTTAAAGATTTAAAACACAAAATTCAAGCTGAATATATACCTTTGCAAATGCGCGATAAACTAACATCTTCAATTAACCAAACTGTTCGCGATCTGAACAAACTAATTTCTGAAGAGTTACAAAGATGCCACGAGGAAGTAGCTCGTGAATTCCATTGTTGGCAAATAGAATCAGGAGTTGGGAAAGTTCAATCAGAAATATAACCAGGCCCAGAGTGGGCAGAAAATGCACTCAAAGAAGTTGCGATCTTGAAAGAACTAAAGAATTGGTTGGCAGAAGAGACTTGGGAATGTTTTGTATACCAGGAGGAAGCATCAAGGTACAGGAAAGAGACTGCAGAGCTGAAGAACATGCTTGGACATTTGGAAGAAACCTTGGAAAACATTCCATCTCCAAAGAGTTATACGGAGAGATGGAAATTAAGATCCTAGAAGGGCAAGAGCAAATAGAATGTCTCTCAAAACAACATGGAGAACAGCAGAAACATAGAAGCTAAAAGCAGGAGTAGGCTATTCAGCCCTTTGAGCCTGCTCTGTCATTCTTTATGATCGTGGCTGATCATTGAATTCAATATCCTGATCCCCCTTTAGCCCCCAGAGCTATGTCTAATTTTTTTTTTAAATCAGACAACGCTTTGGCCTCAGCTACGTTCTGTGGTAGTGAATTCCACACATTCACCACTTTCTGGGTGAAGAAATTTCTCCTCACCTCAGTTCTAAAAGGTTTACCCCTTATCCTCAAACTATGACCCTTAGTTCTGGGCTTCCCCAACATTGGGATCATTCTTTCTGAATCTACCTGTCTAACCCTGTGAGCATTTTATAAGTTTCTGAGAGCCCCTCTCACTCTTCTTAACTCCAGTGAATATAATCCTAACCGACTTAGTCTCTCCTCATGACAGACCTGCCATTCCAGGAATCAGCCTGGTAAACCTTCGCTGTACTCCCTCTGTAGTAAGGACATCTTTCCTTCGATAAGGGCGTACAATACTCTAGGTGTGGCCTCACCAATGCAATTGCAGCAAAATATCTCTATACTCAAATCCTCTCACAATGAAAGCCAACATACCATTTGCCTTCTTTACTGCCTGCCTGCTTACTTTCAGCAAATGATGTACGAAGACACCAAGGTCTTGCTGAGTATCCACTCTCTCAGTTTACACCAATTCAAGCAATAGTATCTTCTTATTATTGCTACCAAAGCGGATAACCTCACATTTATCCATATTACAATGCAGATGCCCACACACTCAGCCTGTCCAAATCATGCTGAAGAATCTTGCCATCCTCCTCACAGCTCACCCTCCCACCCAACTTTGTATCATCCAAAAGAGTTCCACAGATAACTCTGAAATAGAGAGAAATCAACTTGCCAGAGTAGTTGCTGAGCTGAATGAAAAGATTAATAAGCTTGAAAAACAACTACTCAAAAATGTGGGTAGAATTGTGAAATGAGTGAGAACAAGACATCCATTTTTTAAAACACGTACACCTTCACATAGTGTGACATCTCACATGATGATGAACAAAATGACAAAAGTGACAAAGGGATGTGCACAATGTCCATCCCACAAGAACTGAGTCAGAGGAGCAACAACCATTCTAACCAAGAGCAGTTCAAAGAATGGAGGCAAAAATACTTAGATGCCAGAACAACCTCCAAACCAACTGAGAGGACCAGCAGCGACAGAGTCTACCATTCCTCCGACATTGGTATCAATAAGATATGGAAAGGTTATAGACGGTGCAAGAGGGAGGATCGACGGGGGACAGAGAAGGGGAGAGCTCAGACCAAAGGATTGAGATGTGTTTACTTTAATGCCAGGAGTATAGTGAATAAAGGGGATGAGCTCAGAGCGTGGATCGATTCCTGGAAGTGTGATGTGGTGGCCATTACGGAGACTTGGATGTCTCAGGGACAGGACTGGATACTACAGGTGCCGGGATTCAGATGTTTCAGGAAGGACAGGGAGGGAGGCAAGAGAGGGGGTGGAGTGGCACTACTGATCAGGAATAGTGTCACAGCTATAGAGAAGGTGTATGCTGTGGAGGGATTGTCTACAGAGTCTCTGTGGGTGGAAGTTCGGAGTGGGAAGGGGTCGATCACTTTGCTGGGAGTTTTCTATAGGCCGCCCAATAGTGACAGGGAGGTGGAGGAGCAGATAGGGAAACAGATCCTGGAGAGTTGCAATAATAGCAGAGTTGTTGTGATGGGAGACTTTAAACATAGATTGGAATATCCCTAGGGTAAGGGGATTGGATGGAGAGGAGTTCGTTAGGTGTGTTCAGGAGGGTCCCCTGACACAGCATGTGGACAAGCCTACAAGAGGAGAGGCTGTACTTGATCTGCTACTGACCAATGAGCCTGGACAGTTGTTAGATCTCTCAATGAGAGAGCATCTTGGGGATAGAGATCATAACTCTATCTCCTTTATGCTTGCATTGGAAAAAGAGAGGATCAGGCAAGCTAGGAAAGCATTTATATGAAGTAAGGGGAAATATGAAGACAAAAGGCAGCAAATTAGAGGAGTAAATTGGAAGGAGGTATTCTCGGGGAAATCTACTAAAGAGAGGTGGCAGTTTTTCAAGGAATGTCTGTCGAGGTTTCTACAGGACAATGTTCCGAGCAGACAGGGAGGAGTTGGTAGGTTAAAGGAACCGTGGTGCACGAAAGCTGTGCGGGACCTAGTCGAGAAGAAAAGGAAAGCATACAAAAGGTTCAGAGAGCTTGGCGAAGATAGGGATCTAGATGAGTATATGGCTTGTAGGAAGGGACTAAAGAAGGAAATTAGGAGAGCCAGAAGGGGTCACGAGAAGGCCTTGGCAAGTAGAATTAAGGAAAACCCTAAGGCGTTCTATAAATATGTGAAGGGTAAAAGGATGAGACGTGAAGGAATAGGGCCTATAAAAGGTGAAGGTGGGAAAATCAGTACGGAGCCAGTAGAAATGGCAGAGGTGCTTAATGAGTATTTTGCCTCGGTTTTCACAGAGGAGAAGGACCTGGGTGGATGTACTGTGGGCTTGCGGTGGACTGAAAAGATTGAGTATGTGGACTTTAACAAAGAGGTTGTGCTGGAATCTTTGAATGGCATCAAGATAGATAAGTCGCCGGGTCCGGATGGAATGTACTTCAGGTTACTGTGGGAGACGAGGGAAGAGATTGCAGAGCCTCTGGCGATGATCTTTGCATCGTCGATGGAGATGGGAGAGGTGCCGGAGGATTGGAGGATTGCGGATGTGGTTCCTATTTTCAAGAAGGGGAATAGGGATAGCCCAGGAAATTACTGACTGGTGAGTCTAACCTCAGTGGTTGGTAAGCTGATGGAGAAGATCCTGAGGGACAAGATTTATGAGTATTTGGAGAGGTTTAGTATGCTCAAGAATACTCAGCATGGCTTTGTCAAAGGCAGATCGTGCCTTACGAGCCTGGTGGTGTTCTTCGAAAATGTGATGAAACACATTGAGGAAGGGAAAGCGGTAGATGTGGTTTATATGGATTTTAGCAAGGCGTTCGATAAGGTCCCCCATGCAAGGCTTCTAGAAAAAGTGAGAGGGCATGCGATCCAAGGGGCTGCTGCCCTGTGGATCCAGAACTGGCTTGCCCAAAGGAAGAAGTTTAACAACACCAGGTTAAAGTCCAACAGGTTTATTTGGTAGCAAAAGCCACACAAGCTTTCGGAGCTCCAAGCCCCTTCTTCAGGTGAGTGGGAATTCTGTTCACAAACAGAGCATATAAAGCCAACGCCGGCATCTCCACATCATGTTGCCCAAAGGAGGCAGAGAGTGTGTACAGATGGGTCTTTTTCTAAATGGAGGTCGGTCACCAGTGGTGTGCCCCAGGGATCTGTTCTGGGACCCTTGCTGTTTGTCATTTTCATAAATGACCTGGATGAGGAAGTGGAGGGATGGGTTGGTAAGTTTGCCGACGACACGAAGGTTGGTGGGGTTGTGGATAGTCTGGAGGGATGTCAGAAGTTACAGAGGGACATTGATAGGATGCAAGACTGGGCGGAGAAGTGGCAGATGGACTTCAACCCAGATAAATGCGTAGTGGTCCATTTTGGCAGGTCAAATGAGATGAAAGAGTACAATATAAAGGGAAAGACTCTTAGTACTGTGGAGGATCAGAAGGACCTTGGGGTCCGGGTCCATAGGACTCTAAAATCGACCCCGCAGGTGGAGGAGGTGGTTAAGAAGGCGTATGGTGTGCTGGCCTTTATTGATCGAGGGATTGAGTTTAGGAGTCCGGGGATAATAATGCAGCTATATAAGACCCTCGTCAGACCCCACTTGGAGTACTGTGCTCAGTTCTGGTCGCCTCATTACAAGAAGGATGTGGAAAAGATTGAAAGGGTGCAGAGGAGATTTACAAGGATGTTGCCTGGATTGAGTGGCTTGCCTTATGAGGATCGGCTGCGGGAGCTCGGTCTTTTCTCCTTGGAGAGACGTAGGATGAGAGGAGGCCTAATAGAGGTATATAAGATGTTGAGAGGCATAGATCAGGTGGACTCTCAGAGGCTTTTTCCCAGGGTGGAAATGGCTGCTACGAGAGGACACAGGTTTAAGGTGCTGGGGGGTAGGTACAGGGGAAATGTTAGGGGGAAGTTTTTCACACAGAGGGTGGTGGGCGAGTGGAATCGGCTGCCGTCAGTGGTGGTGGAGGCAAACTCAATAGGGTCTTTTTAGGGACTCCTGGATGAGTACATGGGACTTAATAGGATGGAGGGTTATAGGTAGGCCTAAAAGGTAGGGATATGTTCGGCACAACTTGTGGGGCCGAAGGGCCTGTTTTGTGCTGTAGTTTTCTATGTTTCTATGTTATAAGGCCTCCAGGCCACCTGAACCTTTGACTTTAAGGGCTTGAAGGAGGGAGATGAGATAGTGATAATCTAATAATGTAAATATCGGAAAGTAATAACAATGTAAGACATAAGGTGAACTATAAATGAATTAGATAAAGACTTGGGGGTGGGTGGTGGGAGGTGTAATAAAAGGGTCTGGCACATATGGGGTTAATGTGGGACTGAGTACTGTACCCCCCACACAGTGATGTAAGAAAACACCTCACCCACACCCAGGACCAATTGAAAAAAAGCCCTGTGTGCCAGCAAGCATGGAGAGAAGTCCGAGCTTGTATCTTTTACTGTATATTTGTAAATAGTTCTAAGAGTCAATAAAGACTTACAGTTACCCTCCAAAGACTTCTCTGGACCGACTGGACTGTAATCAACACCTTTCGAGGAAGAGGGAAGATCAGACATCTGAAACTAAAATTTTTGATGACAGAGGAAAGAGAGCTAAACTAAAACAGAAAAGGGAGGTTTATGACAAATGTCAAGTGCAGAAAGCAGGATAAACCAGGCAAAGTGTGAAGATTGTAGGGGACAATTGAAAAAGGATACATGAAGGCCAATAAGAACATGAGTAAATTTGAGTATTTAACACGAGAGAGCCCAAATGTCTTTTATAAACTTTTTTAAAATGAAACAATAGTTAAAGGGATGGAGGGGCTGTTTAGCAACAAAAAAGGAAATCTGAGAGGGGATAAGAAAGGAAATCTTCTAAAGGCCGTAGGCAAGACTGAGGTGCTGAACTATTGTTTTTCATCTTTCTTCACAATAAAAGGATAAAGTTAATCTTTTGGATTATAGAATGGTTGTAGTATGGAGTGAGGCTATTCAGTCCATCTTATCCATACCTGCTCTCTGCAAGTTAGTCCCACAAATCCACCCTTTCCCCATAGCCCCACATTTTCCTTCTCCGTGGGTCCTTATCCAATTCCCTTTGGAAAGTTATGATTGAATCTGCCTCCATCACTCTCTCAGGCAGTGCATTCCACAAAGGCAATGAATCTTTGCCTTTAATAAAATCCATGCCGGCTTTCCTTAATTAATCCACACTTTAGATTAGTAATTTTGCCCCAGATTATCATTTCTAAAAGCTTTCGCATCACTTGAGCTTAAAGGTGACTTGCTGATAGTTGTTAGATTCATCATTGCATCCTTTTTGGAACGAGGTTGTAATGTTCTCTTCTCCAGTCCCCTTCTGCTACAACCCCTGTATCTAAGGTGAATTGGAAGATTATGGTCAGTACCTACAACATTTCCACTCTTACTTCCCTCAGCAACCTTAGATGCATCTCACCTGGTCCTGGTGACTTATCAATATGACTGTCAAATAGGTCCTCTTTATCAATTTTTAGCCATGCGAACCTCTACTGCCTCCTCTTTCATATGACTTGGGCAGCGCCTTTTTCCATTGGTAAAGACAGACACGTTCATTTACCGCGTCAGCCATGCTCTCTGCCTCCATGCATGGATCCCCTTGTAGGTCCCTAAACAACACCAACTCTTCTCCTCCTACCTGTTGCAGTGGATGGGGTGGGTTGGGGGGATGGGCAGCGGGGGAAGGGGAGGTACAGACATTGGATAGTATAAAATGAAGATCTTATAAACAGGTTGGAATCACCCAAAGTTAACATGTTACTCCATCCAAATGAGCTGCTTTCTGCCGGAATCCAGGGTGAAGACAGCAGAAACTCTGCCCACAATATTTCAAAATTTGGATGCCTGGATGGTATCATAAGACAGGAGGATTTCAAATGAAATATTCCTGTTCAAAAAGAGAGGGAATAAACCTGTTAAATATGGGACAATCAGTCTAATGTCACTGGTGTCACTGGTGGGAAAATTACTTGAGACCAGTTGTCAAGGACAAAACTAATTCTCACTGAGAAGAAACACGAATTAATAATTAATTAATTATTAATGATCATGAATAAAAATGATTTATTTTTAAAGGCAAACAATGTCAAACTAACCAGTTTGAGTTATTTGTTAAAGTTGCAAGAGTGGCTGAAGGTGGTGCAATCGATGTATTTGTTACATACAAAGCGAGATTATGGCTAAATTTACAATCATGATAGAGTGGTGAATCTGTGGAACTCTTTGCCGCAGAAGGCTATGGAAGCCACATCATTGAGTGTCTTTAAGACAGAGATAGATAGGTTCTTGATTAATAAGGGGATCAGGGGTTATGGGGAAAAGGCAGGAGAACGGGGATGAGAAAAATATCAGCCATGATTGAATGGCAGAGCAGACTCGATGGGTCGAGTGACCTAATTCTGCTCCGATGTCTTATGGTCTTACGCCAGAGAGCTGGCAAGCTCTTTTCTAAAGCCAAATCCTCCACAGCAGTGCTTGGAAAAGGAATCCTTATCCTTAATCCAGAAAGGATCAATTGGCGTTCGTGGCTTTAGACTTAATTTCAGATTCTGCTTCACTGAATCAATCACTTGCCAGTCCCCTTCCATCAAACACTGATTTCAATATCAAAAGGCAGACGATAAAGTACCTGAAAGCAGAATTATTTGTAAAATAGTAACATGTGGCATTAAAGGGACAGTGGTAACTTGCGTGCATAACTATCTAAAAGACAACAGGCAGAGTGATGGTGAATGCATGTTTTTCGAACTGGAGAGAAGCTGGATCCTCCTAGCATCGGTGTATATTGCTTTTGCTTGTTATATGTTGTTACCACTGATTTCTTACAAACTAACCATAGGAGACTCAGAGCAGGTTACAGTCACTTTATTCAAGCATTTGCAAGGAGAGCATTACCTCAGCGAAAGACCTCTGAGGTAGACTCTGATATTTACAGGAAAACTGTACATACTTATTACTTGCCTTGCATGCACTGTATCGCATGTATTGCTAGATTGAAAATTAAACACAGGTTTTATCAAAAACAAACACGTCTATTACTAGTCACATATTTACCTTTTTCATCCATTGCAGAGGCTTATCTTGCTTATCTTGCTTTTACTACCCACCCCCACCGCCACCCTGCACTCCCATCTCTAACACTGCTTTTGCTGTCTGACTCCAAAGCTTTGTTATTGCTAAAAAGGCCAGCTTGTTACCTTTGCAAGGTAATATGCTCAGCTGGAAATTCTGCTGACTTTAAGTTGTACAAAGGTGTTGACCTTTGTCACAAAGAGAAAGGTGGTTTTCTGTAGCAAAGAAATCTGTGATCATTTCTCTATTATTTTCTTATTAATTGTGCATTATTAAACCTCACTACACAATCATATTAAAACCTCAACCTTTATCATTTATTATCCCCCAACAATGATCTGGACTTGGGTATCAGAAATACAGTTTCACACTTTGCAGACGACACAGACTTATGTAGCAAATAGGATAGTAGCAGAATTCAGGAAGAGGTAGAAGGATGAAATAGGCAGACATCCAGTGGCTGCAATTTAATGTGGTTAAGTTTGTACTTTGGGAGAAAGAACATGGAGAGGCAGTTTAATTTAATTGGTACTATTTTGAGAGGGATGCAAGATAAGAGGGATCTGTGGGTACATATTCACAAATCAGTGAAGATTGCAGACCAAGTTACTAAGGTGGTTAAGAAAGTTTTTCGGAATATATGGCTCAGTAAATCAGGTCATTAAATACAAAGAAAGGAAGTTGTGTTAAACATTGCAACACTAGCTGGAATATTGTGTACAATTCTGGACACACATCACACTTTACAAGAATGCAAGTAGTAGAGGCAGGAATAGATCATTTGCCTGTTGTGCCTGCTCCCATTCAGTATGGCCATGGCTGATAATGGGGTTCAACTCAATTTTCCTGTCTGCTCTCCATATCCCTTAATTCTCTGAGACACCAAAAATCTGCCTATCCGAGTCTTAAATATATTCAATAATGGAGCATCTACAACACTTAGGGGGGGGGGGGGGCGGGGGGTGTAGAGAATTCCAAAGACTTACAACTCTCTGAGTGAGGTTCTTCCTCCTCCTCGGTCTGAAATGATTTGCACCTTGTCCTGAGACTGTGCCCCTGTGTTATAGATTCCCCGAACAACAGAAACAATGGGCGGAATTTTCCCATCCAGCCGCCACGGAAATCATAGTGAGCGGCACATGACCATGTGAAGGCCCGTTGACCTTGGGCAGGATTTTCCAGTCTTGGCAAGAGAGCAGGCAGAAACTTCCACTTTATCTTTCAATGTCTACCCTATCAAACTCCTTTAAAATCTTGTATGAATCAATGAGATCGGCTGTCATTCTACTAAACTCCAGAGAATATCGGCCCAATTTACTCAGCGATTCACCATAGGATGGATGTCAAGGTCCTGGGGATGGAGGTTGACCAGAATGATATTAGGGATGAGACACTGCAGTTATGTGGAGAGATTGAAGAAGCCAGAATTGTTCTCCTTTGAGCAGGAAGATTAACGGTAGGTGTAATAGCAATCTGGGAAATTATGAGGGGCTCTCATAGAGCATTTAAGGAGAAACTGTTTCCTCTGGCAAGTGGGTCAGTAACCAGAGGCCATAGTATGATCTGGAGTTCACTGTCTGAAATGGTGTTGGACTCAGATTCCGCCATAACTTTCGAAATGTCATTGGATGGATACTTGAAAAGATTGTGTGGAAGAAGCTGGGGCCTGGGATTCAATTGGATGGCCCATTAAAGAAGCCCCAATCCACAACTGGTCAAATGGCCTCCTTCTGTGCTGTAAGATACTCTGATTTTAACATTGATTTAAAAAAGTCAATCTCCACAACAAAAATAGAATGCAGATGAATAAAAGAAAGTTTGTCATTTAAAGGGTTCCCCCAATAAAGCAGCTGATGTCCTATGGTGTTCATCCATTCTGTATTCTGCGGCCACTCAGGTATTTATTCGTAGTTCACAACATGACACTTCCTATCGTATATTTTTAAAATTGTAACTTTTCCAATAAATAGACTCGACAATTTGAGTGATAAGTGAGATTAAACAGCAAAATCATTTGTAAAGAATGGAGTTACTGGGCAAACAGTAAAAAAAATCCTTGAAAATTCAATCCAGTGTGAAACACTCACAAATTATTTGAGAGAGGCATAGCTTAAAGTTTATTTATTCATCAGTGTCACAAGTAGGCTTTATTAACACTGCAATAAAGTTACTGTGAAAATCCCCTAGTCGCCACACTCCAGCACCTGTTCGGGTAACACTGAGGGAGAATTTAGCATGGCCAATACACCTAACCAGCACGTCTTTCAGACTGTGGGAGGAAACCGGAGCACCTGGAGGAAACCCACAGAGAGACGGCGAGAACGTGCCAACTCCATACAGACAAGTGACCCAAGCCAGGAATTGAACCCGGGGTCCCTGGCACTGTGAGGCAGCAGTGCTAACCATGTCGTGCCCCCATAGAAAACATGGGCAGGAAATGTTGGACCGTTTTGGGTCCTGTTTTGGCAAAAGGCTGCAGTTGCGGAGTGCGGCCACCAGGGAGCGCTCTGATGAGCGGGGACGGAATATGATTGACAGGTTGGCTATCCAATGAGCTGCTGGGAGGGGGCGGGGAGCTGTGACCAATCAGGAGGCGGTAAGTGGGCGGGACGGTTGGAGGCTGAGCTGCGAAGGGAGGAAGGTGGGTATGAGGAGGAGGGAGAGAGAGATGGAACCGGGAGGGAGCTGGGCAGGAGAGGGCCAGAATCTCCATCCCAACAACAGCGGCCCGGCTTTAGGGGGAGATTCTATCCCGGTTTAGTTGCCCCCCCCTCCCACAAATCCGGCATTGCAAGCCGGCCGGAGGAGCCTTTGAGGCGGCGAGGGGGTGCTACTCGAGTCCGGGGATCTGCAGTGGGGACTAGGCCGAGGGATGCCCAGAGCCCAAGGGCGGCTTGCCCTTTGCTTCAGAGTCGCCCCGTTGTGTCCTCCTGGGCGGCACACAGTCCGTGTAGACCGCTGGGTAGCGGGTGGGTGCAGAGGGGATCTGAAGCAGCCCAGCTCCTGGTGGGTCCAGGCTCTCAGGGGGAATAGAACATAGAACATAGAACATTACAGCGCAGAACAGGCCCTTCGGCCCACGATGTTGCACCGACCAGTTAAAAAAAAACTGTGACCCTCCAACCTAAACCAATTTCTTTTCGTCCATGAACCTATCTACGGATCTCTTAAACGCCCCCAAACTAGGCGCATTTACTACTGATGCTGGCAGGGCATTCCAATCCCTCACCACCCTCTGGGTAAAGAACCTACCCCTGACATCGGTTCTATAACTACCCCCCCTCAATTTAAAGCCATGCCCCCTCGTGCTGGATTTCTCCATCAGAGGAAAAAGGCTATCACTATCCACCCTATCTAAACCTCTAATCATCTTATATGTTTCAATAAGATCCCCTCTTAGCCGCCGCCTTTCCAGCGAAAACAATCCCAAATCCCTCAGCCTCTCCTCATAGGATCTCCCCTCCATACCAGGCAACATCCTGGTAAACCTCCTCTGCACCCTCTCCAAAGCCTCCACATCCTTCCTGTAATGTGGGGACCAGAACTGCACACAGTACTCCAAGTGCGGCCGCACCAGAGTTGTGTACAGTTGCAACATAACGCTACGACTCCTAAATTCAATCCCCCTACCAATAAACGCCAAGACACCATATGCCTTCTTAACAACCTTATCTACTTGATTCCCAACTTTCAGGGATCTATGCACACATACACCTAGATCCCTCTGCTCCTCCACACTATTCAAAGTCCTCCCGTTAGCCCTATACTCAACACATCTGTTATTCCTACCAAAGTGAATTACCTCACACTTCTCCGCATTAAATTCCATCCGCCACCTCTCGGCCCAACTTTGCAACCTGTCTAAGTCTTCCTGCAAACTACGACACCCTTCCTCACTGTCTACCACACCACCGACTTTGGTGTCATCAGCAAATTTGCTAATCCACCCAACTATACCCTCATCCAGATCATTAATAAATATTACAAACAGCAGTGGCCCCAAAACAGATCCCTGAGGTACACCACTTGTAACCGCACTCCATGATGAATATTTACTATCAACCACCACCCTCTGTTTCCTATCCGCTAGCCAATTCCTGATCCAATTTCCTAGATCACCCCCAATCCCATACATCTGCATTTTCTGCAGAAGCCTACCATGGTGAACCTTATCAAACGCCTTACTAAAATCCATATATACCACGTCCACTGCCTTGCCCCCATCCACCTCCTTGGTCACTTTCTCAAAAAACTCAATAAGGTTAGTAAGGCACGACCTACCTGCCACAAAACCATGCTGACTATCACCTATCAATTCATTACTCTCCAAATAACTATAAATCCTATCCCTTATAATTTTTTCCAACATCTTGCCGACAACAGAAGTGAGACTCACCGGTCTATAATTCCCGGGGAAGTCTCTGTTCCCCTTCTTAAACAATGGGACAACATTCGCTAACCTCCAATCTTCTGGTACTATACCAGAGGCCAACGACGACCTGAAGATCAGAGCCAGAGGCTCTGCAATCACTTCTCTTGCCTCCCAGAGAATCCTTGGATAAATCCCATCCGGACCAGGGGATTTATCTATTTTCAGACCCTCCAGAATATCCTGCACATCCTCCTTATCAACTGTAATACTGTCTATTCTACTCCCTTGCAACCCAGTGTCCTCCTCAGCTATATTCATGTCCCCTTGCGTGAACACCGAAGAGAAATATTGGTTCAATGCTTCACCAATCTCCTCCGGTTCCACACATAACTTCCCTCTGCCATCTATAACTGGCCCTAAACTTGCCCTAACCAACCTTCTGTTCTTGACATACCTATAGAACGCCTTAGGATTCTCTTTAACCCTATCCGCCAAAGTCTTCTCATGTCCCCTTTTAGCCCTTCTAAGCTCGCTCTTCAACTCCCTCTTAGCCAATCTAAAGCTTTCTAGTGCACTACCCGAGTGCTCACGTCTCATCCGAACATAAGCCTCCTTTTTCTTTTTAACCAACAAAGAAACTTTTTTGGTGCACCACGGTTCCCTAGCCCTACCAATTCCTCCTTGCCTGACAGGGACATACCTATCACAGACTCGCAGTAGCTGCTCCTTGAAAAAACTCCACATGTCGGACGTTCCCAGTAGAACAGGAGGAGGCCATTCTGCCCATTGTGTCTGTGCTGCCTCTTTGACAGCTGTCCAACTTGTCCTACTCGTCCTGCTATTTCCCCATAGCCCTCCAGTTCTCTCTTGGATTTTACTGCTGTATTGAGATTTGATGGTGATTCAGGTATAGAGTTTTGAACCCAGTTGGGGTTAGCCTGCATTTCCGAATATACCTTCTCTTTTTGTTTGGATATCTCATTAGAGGGCATCCTAAACTGTATTAACAAGAAATCCATCAGTAAAGTTTATTTAATGATGTAAAAGGCAAACACTTCCATCATCCAGTCCCGATTTAGCTGACAGAGTCCTATATTGTTGGCTCAATGTTTGGAAACATAAATGTTTGTGACACACAGGAGGCTATTAGGCCCATCCTGCTTCTACTGGCCCAAAACAGTTATCCAGCTAATCCCCATTCCCAGCTCATGGGCCATAGCCATGTCGGTCACAGCACTTCCACTGCATATCCGAATGTGTTTTTTAAGTGAAATGTGTGTTTCTGTCTCTGCCACCCTTTCAGGCAGAGTTCCAGACTCCCTGCATCCATTTGGTGAAAAAATCAACTCCTTTAATTATTCTGCAAATTGCTTTACATCTTTACCTCCAGGTTATTGGTCTCTGGTAAGGAGATTCTGCCTTCCTATTCACCCTACCTGGGTCCCTTTATGCAGCTCAATTTAATCTCTCCTCTGTCTTTTGTATTCCAAAGAAAAGATTCCTCATCTTTCCTCATACCTATGATTCCATAGTCTGTGCAACATCCTTGTAGTCTCCTCTGTCCCCTTTCTAGTGCAATCACATCCTTCTTGCAGTGCAGTTAGCAGAACTAAACATTACTCGAGCTGTGGCCTAACTAATCTTTTATATAGTATATAACCCCCCTGCCTGCATCCAGAGAGGATTGGAAAATGGTGGTCACAGCCTTCGCTATTTTCTCCTCTCTTGGAAGCATGTGATACGCTTCACCCGGACCTGGTGACTAATTTACTGTTAGACTTGCTAAACCTTGTAATATTTCATTTCTCACCATGTTTATCTCAGCTAATATTTCACAATCCTCAACCTTGTTTTGTAAGTCGGTTGCGTGGTCTCTCTTATCCTGAGTAACTGTGGTCTGACTCGGGCAGGCACCTTCAAACTGCTTTATTTACACTATATACACATTGAGCTATTAGATAGGTACATCTCTCGAGTGCTGACTATTCCATCTATTCCAGAGTCTCTAGAACACCGATGTCACTGTTACAACATGATCTACTACAACACTAATCTATCACCATAATTATTAACCCATTATACTACAATCTCAGCATCATCTTCTTTGTGAAGACAAACACAAAGTATAAATTCAGAACCGTATTCACGTCTTCTGCCTCCATACACACATTACCTTCCAGATCTCTAATTGGCCCTGTTCTTTCCTTCGCTATCTTCTTGCTCTTTATAGATTTATAAAAGATCTTTGGGTTTTCCTTATTTTTATTTGCCAGCAGTTTTTCATGTCCTCTCTTTGCTTTCCTAATTCCCTTTTCAATTTCACCCCCACACTTCCAATTCTCCTCTGAACTTTCTGCAGTATTGAGTGTTAGGTATCTGAAATAAACCTCTTTTTTGCCTTATCGTACCTTTTATGTTCTGACATCCAGGGGGGTCTAGATTTGCAAGTCCTACCCTTTTCTTTTGTGGGACCAAATTCATTCAGAGCTCTCTCTCCATTGAATGGCTTCCACTGCCTTGATGCTGACCTTCAAGTAGCTGTTTCCAGTCCACTTCTGCCAAATTGCACCTTGGCTTAGTAAAATGGTCTTTTCCCATTGGAAAACATTTCCTCCTGGTTTAACTTTGTCCTTATCCATAACTACATTAAATCTAACTCAATTATGATCACTACCACAAAAATGTTCTCCCAGTGATGCTCCTATCAGCTGTACAGAATCATTTCCTAAAACTAATTCCAGAAATTAGGGGGCACAGGTTTAAGGTGCGAGGGGCAAAGTTTAAAGGAGATGTACGAGGCAGATTTTAGAGGGTGGTGGGTGCCTGGAACTCATTGCCGGGGGAGGTAGTGGAAGCGGATTCAGTAGTGACTTTTAAGGGGCGTCTTAACAAATACATGAATAGGATGGGAATAGAGGGATATGGCCCCCGGGAGGGTAGGGGATTTTAGTTAAGTTGGGCAGCATGCGGTGCAGGCTTGGAGGGCCGAAGGGCCTGTTCCTGTGCTGTAATTTTCTTTGTTCTTTATAAATGTCCTTTCTCTTGTTAAGCTTGCTATGTGCTAGTTCAAAAGTTTTCCTAAATGCATTTTCAATATTCAATGTCCTCCATGCCATTTATACTGACTTTGTTCTAGTTAATATTAGGGTGCTTGAAATCGCCTACTTATGCTGCCCTTCTGCATTCCTCAAGCAATTTGCCTACATATTTGCTCTTCTGTCTCAGTACACTGTTAGCAATGTGATTCTTTCTTTGTCCAATTCAACTCCTATGGCCTCATTTGATGATCCCTTTAGTACCTATTACCCTCCTCACAGCTGTGTTTGTTTCTTTAACCGATATTGCAACCCGTCTCTCCAACTCCTTTTTATACCCACTTTCTCCTGCATATAACCAGGAATGCTGTATTTCCATTCCCGTCCTCCTTTATACCATATTTCAGTAATGTTATGATATACTTTTGAGTGTTTATCTGTGCCATGATTCATCTGCCTTAATAGATTGCTTGCATTGCAGTGTATACTTTCAATACTGTACAAATCCTGGTTCATTTTCTAGCTATTTTCCTCATCCTTCCCTACCCCTTTACTAATTTCCTTTCTTCCATTTCCAGCTTTGCTTGTGTTCCTTCCGAATGTAAGCTCAGGTTCCCATCCCACTGCCAAGCTAGTTTAAACCTTCCCCAACAGCATGAGCAAACCTCCCAGCAACAATATTGTTGGTACCTGCATACTGCAGCTTTCCCATCGCCCTTATATCCTTCTTGTAAAATTGTGACTCTGCTGAATCCTAGCTAAGATTGTATTGCCTCCAAAATTAGTTTTCTGTGGAAATTTAAGAACTTTTAAAATTCATTCATGGGATATAGGCCTTGATGGCTGGGCCAGCATCTATTGCCCATCCCTAATTGCCCTTGAACTGAGGCCATTTCAGTGTCAACCACATTGCTTTGGATCTTGAGTCACATATAGGCCAGACCAGATAAGGATGCAGATTTCCTTCTCTGAGGGACATTAGCGAACCAGACATTTTATTTACGACAGTAGTTTCAGTCATTTTTACTGAATTCAAATTTCGCCATCTGCCGTGATGGGATTCGAACCCAGGTCTCAGATCTTTACCCTGGGTCTCTGGGTTACCAGTCTAGAAACAATACCACTATGCCACTGCATCCTCAGATTAAAATGATATTCTCTCTCTGCAGACATCATGTGGCCTCTTTTGTGGGCTGCCCTGCGTACATATGCACCCTATGTAACTTTTCCCGTGGCCTTTGTCGTTGGGGCTGTGGGCTACAATTTAGAGTGGTTTATTCGTGGGGACCAACAGCAGCCAGTTGAAGAGAAAAGCATTTTTGAATTGCGCGAAGAGAGGAAGCTTGCTGAGATCACAAATAAAGATTGTACTAAAGTGCTCAGCCTAAAGGACAAACTGGAGTTCACGCCAAGGGCAGTGCTAAACAGGAATCGACCGGACAAGGCCAGTAATAGCTAGTCCACAGAAAATGATGCGACGGAACAATGGTTTGTGGATGGCACAGCGTGCATCAGAGTTGGAACATTCGCCCGACTGAGTTGTAGCAGAGTTCATGGAATAATAATCAATTGGAGCTCTTTCCCCACATTTCCTGAGAAGTGAAAATTCTGTAAGTTTCCCGGCTTTTATTGATCCTTCAGAAATTGCAAGCAAAGAAGTTCCTGATGTGGTTTATCCTGATGAATCTCCTGTGTGATTGCCACCACTGCTGCTACATCATTGGGTCTCCAGTTTTAATTCTCTAATTGGTGCATATTGTCCGAAGTAAATTAAATGTCAAAATTCCTGACTTGTTATTAATTTAATTACAATGTACTATAGTTGGATTAGATAAGGATTACCAATGAAAATAAAGTTAATGAACAATGACTATTTACAGTGTGAATGTTACTAAGTCTTAAAAATCCTCTTGAATGTAGACAAGCTTGAGATCCCTTTTCGTTTGGTTTTATATATATATGTGAGAATTTGCCCTTACAGGTGTATTGGATTTTCATGGGGTGGGTTTGTGGTCTCACTCAGTGCACGTGCACTGTCGACCTCAATTTCTCCACTCCCTCCACCCCCACCCCTCTCAACTCCTGTGATGTGATGTACATTTACCTTTAATGAGATGTATCTTAAACTACTATCAATCACTACCATCTCAACTAAGGATATGATGTATTGGTTTCTTGACTCTGAATACAGGCCGCAGAGGCAAAGTTGGACATGTATGCATAGCCTCTGAGTTAAATCTGTATATAGTCTTCAAATAAAGAACCCACATTATTGTTTTACCAATCATTGTTGTATGATTGGTTTACGTTTAATGGAAGAACCTAACACTCTGCGATGCCTCTGATGTGTTGCGCTGCTTGACTGAGTGAGCAGCTATTTCCTCCAATTAAATATTGAATGGACCAAGACCATTGACATTGGTCCTCATCGCAAGCTCCATTCCCTAGTCACCAGACGCATCTTACTTCTTGACCACTGAGGCTGAACCAGACCACCAAACATAACCCTTCTCTCCTCTTGCCTCAGCTTATCTGCTGTTGAAGCTCAAATTAGTGCCTTTGGTACCTCCTAGATTCGACTATTCCACTGGTCTCCTGGCTGGCTTCCTACCCTTTACCCTCCATAAACACGGGTTTGATTAAAATTGTTTCGTCTATCCTAACTTGAACCAAGTTCCCATTCACCCATCACTGCTGTGCTCGCATTAGCTCCTGGTTCAGCAGTGCCTCGTTTTTACATTTCTCATCCTTGTTTTAAATTCCACCATAGCCTTGCCACTCCCTATCTCTGTTACCTCCATCAGCTCAAACATCCTCTTGAGATTTCTGCCCTACTCCAATTTTGGCCTCACGCATTTCCAACTTCCATCAATCTAACCTTGGCAGCAGTGCCTTCAACTGCCTAAACTCTAAACTGCAACCCTCCCTACTCGCTGCTTCGCCACATCTCCCTGTTAACATTCTACTTAAAGCATTCCCCTTTGACCAAATTTTTAGTCACCTGTCACGATATATCCTTATGTGGCTCAATGTCCTGTGATAAAAGGTAGGGTCAATGGAACTTATGTTCTGTGGAGTTTAGAAGAATGAGAGGCGATCTCATTACAGCCTACAAAATTGATAGGAGATCGATGCGGAGAGGTTGTTTCTGCTGCTCGGGGAGTCTAAAACACTGGGGCACAGTCTCAGGACAAAGGCCCAATCATTTAGGATTGAGATGGGAAATTTCTTCACTCAAAAGGATTGAGAGTCTGTGAAATTCTACCCCAGATGGTTGTAGATGATCGATTGTTGAATATATTTAAGGTGGAGATAAACAGATTTTTGGTCTCTCGGGGAATTAAGGGATATGGGGAGAGGGTGGGAAAATGGAGCTCAAGTGCATGATCAGCCATGACCGTATTGAATGGCGGAGCAGGCTTGATGGGCCATATGCTCTACTCCTATTTCTTCGAGTTCCGTGTCAAATTTTGTTTGATAAATGTTCTGTAAAACATGTTTTGGAAGTTTTTTAGCGGTACAGGCACTGTATAAATAATAGTTTTTGTTTTTTGAAGACACATTTGCATCAGTGTGGTCCAAACTTTGCAGGTGTTAAGAAGACACCACTCCAATCGTTATTCCTCCATCACCGATAAACAGTGGCAGCTGTGTGTACCATCTACAAAATGCACAGCAGGAACTCATCAAGGCTCCTTAGGCAGCACCTTCCAAACCGACAACCGTTGCCATCTAGAAGGACAAGGGTAACTGAAACCTGGGAGCACCATCACCAGGAGGTTCCCCTCCAAATCACTCACCATTCTGACTTGGAAATATATTGCCATTCCTTCACTGTCTCCGGGTCAAAATCCTGGACTTACCTCCCGAACAGCACTGTGGGAGTACCTGCATCTCAAGGGCTGCAGTGGTTCAAGAAGTTAGCTCTCCACCACCTCAAGGGCAACTGGGCATAGAGAATAAATGCTGGTCTAGCCAGAAATGTCCACATCCCGTAAATGAATTTTTAAAAAGTTGTATGTTTCTGACATTGTATTGTATATACTTCCTAGAAATTGCAATGGAAAGAAAGTATGTGCAACAAGTACCCCACCATATGGAATCTTCTCATCACAATAGGAATATTGCACACTTCATGCGGTCCAACCTTTTATTGACAGCTGAACACTACCCAAGAATAATCCGTTTGATTTAGTAGTGTCGACAAGGTTGTTTTTCTCCCCATAGCGGAGCTCACTGTGTTATGGGATTGTTGGCTGTGACTTTACGAGCGTGATTCATTGGTACAGTCCAGGATCAGAATTTCCACCAGGTCATTCAGGAGCACTGGAAAAAAGAACTTCAGGAAGGAAGCTCGATTCTGAAGCTGAATTGCCCTGACTCTGCTTCAAAATCAGCATAGGCAGAAGCCAGAGACGTGTGTTTTCCGTGAGGCTCTTTCCTGAAACCCTGAAGGCATTCCACGTAGCAGAAATTTTCAAGAGATAGCAGTGCAAGTAGTGGTAGCAAGTCTACTGTTTTATTCAGACCACAAAGAATAGCAAAGTCAACTGGAACGTTCAAACATTGTCTTATGGTGTGCCTCATCTCAGAATTTCATATCTGGGTGAATGCAAGCAGGCTTTTTCCGCTGAGGCTAGGGGAGAAAAAAAACCAGAGGGCATGGGTTAAGGGTGAAAGGAGAAATGTTTAAAGGGAATATTAGGGGGGGCTTCTTCACGCAGAGAGTGGTGGGAGTGTGGAACGAGCTGCCGGATAAAGTGGTAAATGCGGGGTCACTTTTAACATTTAAGAAAAACTTGGACGGGTTCATGGATGAGAGGGGTGTGGAGAGATATGGTCCAAGTGCAGGTCAGTGGGACTAGGCATAAAATGGTTCGGCACAGACAAGAAGGGCCAAAAGGCCTGTTTCTGAGCTGTAATTTTCTATGGTTCTATGGGTGGGGGGGATGGAATTTTAGTTCTAATGTAAAGTTTATCAGTCACAAGTAAGGCTTACATTAACACTGCAAGGAAGTTACTGTGAAATTCCCCCAGTGGCCACAGTCCAGCTCCTGTTCGGCACTAATGGGAAGTGGGTTTGAGAGTTGGCAGGGTCAGTGGAGATGAAAATCGTTGAAGCTGACAATGTGTTGGGAAGCTGGCTCCAACTCAATGACTTCCGTATTTAACTGTATGAGGCTGTGTGCCAGCACACCCTGTGGGGAGAGCTGGGTGGACAATTTAAGAATGGTAATACCTCATTTAGCACTACGGAAACAGGGGTTTTGGAATTTAACTGTGGATTTCCTGGGCTTTCTAAAACTTACCAGTGAAAGCGTGGTGAGAGGACCAGCATCTGGTGGGACTGAAAGAATGGCAAAACAAACACTCATAAGTAGGGAAACCTCAGTTACTTCCTTGCCTTATTGAGTGAAAAGTTTTTTTCTCACAATACCTGTTCTGAGAGTTTACTTTCGCAACTTTACAGGTGATTTCTGCTAATTTGGAGAAGTTGTTCATCAGTTTTTGAAGAACATAAGACCTAGGAGCAGAATTAGGCCACTCGGCCCATCGAGTCTGCTCCGCCATTCAATCATGGCTTATATTTTTCTCATCCCCATTCTCCTGTCTTTTCCCCATAACCCCTGATCTCCTTATTAATGAAGAACCTATCTATCTCTGATCTTTTGCTACCCTGGAGATGACCTTTGCTGCTTGAGAGCTTTGTGCGTCTGATCACCACTTTGCATCTGTGATAGATCAGCGCGGATGCTGCTTATGCTCTTTTAGCTTGGGCCTCACAGGAGGAGCAAGGTGACCAGCAGCATGAGTACCTTCAGCAGGAGTAGCAGCAACCTTGTTCTCACAGACCTGTCACTCCACCAGGGGATAGGCAAGGGGTTAAGCAGAGTGATGTAATTTGCAGGAGGTAATATCTGCAAACTAGGGTGCACAGAGAGGACATGACTGAACACCTCAGGAGACTCAGTATTGCAGCATTGGGTCAAGGCAGACATTTGCAATCTGCTGGAAAACATTTGTAGGATTTTGCAGTTGATTGCTCACAGATGCCATGTTTGCCACCTAGGCAATGATCATAGAATCATATCATACAATGAGGCCATTCGGCTCATCGAATCTGTGCTGACCCTTAACCAGGCCCTATCCCCAGAACCCTACGTATTTACCCCGCTAATCCCCCGAACCAATATATCTTGGGACACTAAAGGGCAATTGAGCAGAGCTAATCCACCTAACCTGCAAGTCTTTGGAGTGTGAGAGGAAACCCACGCAGACACGGGGAGAGTGTGCAAACTCCACACAGTCACCCAAGGCCAGAATTGAACCCGGGCCCCAATGCTGTGAGGCAGCAGTGCTATCCACTGTGCCACCCCTTGCCGATGTACACTTTGCTACTGATGATCCCAGATAGAATGAGTGGGCACTCAGTTTTGCAGCTCTGGTTGGCTACTCCCGGGTGTAGGGCATCACTGACTATGCTTGTGGCAATCAAAGCACCCCCCCTCCCCCCCACAATGAGGCTGAAGAAGCAGAGCCCATTTAACAATGTGATGTGTCATTGAACAGTTAACATGCTCAAGATGCATTCCAGATGCTTCTGAAAGATATGAAAGCACCTGTCAATGCACAAGAGCTAGTGTCTCCAGAATGAGCCTGGTATATTGCACTCTACATTGCATAACAATGAGGTTTGGACCATCAGGAAGCACAAGGTGCAAAACACAGACGAGGAGGAGGATAAACATCATGTCGCCAGCTCACCAGCAGTAGTTCATATTGTTGCCCAGGATGCCTTCAGAATGGTGAGGTTCAGTTCGGGTTGTACTAGTGCACCCATCTGGCAGTCACACACTAAAACCACTCCCAGCCACCGTTAACCAACCCCCTCCCCCTCACCCCACCCCACTTCCCCACCACCACAACTTCTCTCCATCACCACCAATCACCCAACACAAAGCAATCAACCAAGTATCCCTGACAGAACTACCCATTGCTCAGCACTAAGCCTTCTCTTACCATTCACCACAAGTGAGAAGGCCACTTGCCAGGCAGGACACAAGAATGGACAAGGCAAGAAAGTGGTACAAACCAATAATCTTCATGTGAATAATAAATGAAACATTGTGTAACAGTTGTACACCACAAGCATGTGTATCCCGTTGTGCAACTGCAAATATTACTCTTCCTCTTTCCAGTACTTCAACAAGATGCAACTCCTGTGGCTTCCACAGAGGTAGACACAGGCTGTTTTGATTGCTGAGATGCATTTTGCCAACATCCTCTTCAGTTTTGCAAGCGATGAGGACTCTGTGAAAGACTACTTCGCCTGGAATTGTGTAAGAGCAGACTTGGCCATTTGAACACAAGGCAACATGTCAGGGACAGACTGAGATGGGCTGGGGGACAGCTGATGAGAAGTTTAAGTGCTTTGAGGAGAGACCCCTCTGCATGTCCCAAAGAACAAAGGAAATTACAGCACAGGAACAGGTCCTTTGGCCGCGCAAGCCTGCACCAACTATGCTGCCCGACTGAACTAAAACCCCCTACCCTTCCGGGGACCATATCCCTCTATTCCCATCCTATTCATGTATTTGTTCAGGCGCCCCTTAAAACTCACTATCGTATTTGCTTCCACTACCTCCCTCGGCAGCGAGTTCCCGGCACCAAACACCCTCTGTGTAAAAAACTTGCCTCATACATCTCCTTTAAACCTTGCCCCATGCACCTTAATCCTATGACCCCCAGTAATTGACTCTTCCACCCTGGGAAAAAGCTTCTGACTATCCACTCTGTCCATGCCCCTCATAATTTTGTAGACTTCTATCTGGTCGCCCCTCAATCTCCGTTGTTCCAGTGAGAACAAACCAAGTTTCTCCAATCTCACCTCATAGCTAATGGGCAACATCCTGGTAAATCTTTTCTGTACCCTCTCCAAAGCCTCCACATCTTTCTGGCAGTGTGGCAACCAGAATTGAACACTATATTCCAAGTGCGGCCTAACTAAGGTTCTATAAAGCTGCAACATGACTTGCCAATTTTTAAACTCAATGCCCGGCTGATGAAGGCAAGCATGCCGTATGCCTTCTTGACTACCTTCTCCACCTGCATTGCCACTTTCAGTGACCTGTGTACCTGTACATCCAGATCCCTCTGCCTATCAATACTCTTAAGGGTTCTGCCATTTACTGTATATTTCCTATCTGTATTAGACCTTCCAAAATGGATTACCTCCCATTTGTCTGGATTAAGCTCCATCTGCCATCTCTCTGCCTAAGCCTCCAACTGATCTATATCCTGTTGTATCCTCTGATAGTCCTCTTTGCTATCTGCAACTCCACCAACCTTTGTGTCGTCCGCAAACTTACTAATCAAACCAGTTACATTTTCCTCCAAATCATTTATATATATTACAAACAGCAAAGGTCCCAGCACTGAGCCCTGAGGAACGCCACTTGTCACAGCCCTCCATTCAGAAATGCACCCTTCCACTGCTACCCTCTGTCTTCTATGACCGAGCCAGTTTTGTATCCACCTTGCCAGCTCATCCCTGATCCCATGCGACTTCACCTTCTGCACCAGTCTGCCATGAGGGACCTTGTCAAAGGCCTAACTGAAGTCCATGTAGAACACATCCACTGCCCTACCCTCATCAATCATCTTCGTCACTTCCTCGAAAAACTCGATCAAGTTAGTTAGCCACGACCTCCCCATCACAAAACCATGTTGTCTCTCATTAATACGTCCACTTATTTCCAAGTGGGAATAAATCCTGTCTCGAAGAATCCTCTCCAATTATTTCCCTACCACTGATGTAAGGCTCACCAGCCTGTAATTATCTGGATTATTCTTGCTATCCTCAAACAAAGGAACAACATTGGCTATTCACCAATCCTCTGGGACCTCCCCTATACAGTAAGAAGTCTCACAACACCAGGTTAAAGTCCAACAGGTTTATTTGGTAGCACAAGCCACCAGCTTTCAGAACGCTGTTCCTTCATCCTTCATCACTCACCTGATGAAGGAGCAGCGCTCTGAAAACTTGTGGCTTGTGCTACCAAATAAACCTGTTGGACTATAACCTGGTGTTGTGAGACTTCTTACTGTGCTTACCCCAGTCCAACGCCGGCATCTCCACATCATGACCTCCCCTGGAGCCAGTGAGGATACAAAGATTTCTCTCAAGGCCCCAGCAATTTCCTCCCTTATCTCTCTCAGTATTTTGGAGTACATCCCATCAGGCCCTAGTGATTTGTCTACCTTAATGTTTCTCAAGAACACCAATATCGCCTCCTTTTTGATCTCAACATGACTCAAACTATCTACACACCCTTTCCCAGATTCATCATCCACCAAGTCCTTCTCTTTGGTGAATACTGACGCAAAGTATTCATTTAGTACCTCGTCCATTTCTTCTGGTTCCACGCATAGATTCCCTCCCCTATCCTTAAGTGGACCAACCCTCTCCCTGGCTACCCTCTTGCTCTTTATATATGTACAAAAAGCCTTGGGATTTTCCTTAATCCTGCTGGCCAATGATTTTTCGTGACCCCTTTTAGCCCTCCTTACTCCTTGCTTAAGTTTCTTTCTACTTTCCTTGTATTCCACACTTGCTTCGTGTGTTTCCAGCCCCCTAGCCTTGACAAATGCTTCCTTTTTCTCTTTGACTAGGCTCACAATATCTCTCGTTATCCAAGGTTCCCAAAACTTGCCATACTTATCCTTCATCCTTACAGGAATGTGCCGGTCCTGAATCCCTATCAACTTACACATGGTCCCCTTTCACCATCATCCTTTCATGGCCTGCCATCAGTGAGCTGGAGAGCACTTTGTTGCAAGTCAGTGGGGCAATGAAAAGCCAAGGCCATTTAAGGTGACATTCACAGTAAGCAAGCCATTAGTGACAGCCTGGGCACATGAATTTGATTCCCAAGTTTAAGGAAGCTAGTTGGGTTTTAATAATCATATAACCAATACAGTGCAGAAGGAAGTCATTTGGCCCATCGAGCCTGCACCAACAATAATTTCACCTAGGCTACATCACCATAACCCCACCTATTAACCCTGCTAATCTCCCTGAAACTAAGGGGCAATTTAGCATGGCCAATGCATCTAACCTGCACATCTTTGGAATGTGGGAGGAAACCCACGCAGACACAGGGAGAACGTGCAAACTCCACACAGACAGTCACCCGAGGCCGGAATGGAACCAAGGTCCCTGGCGCTGTGAGACAGCGGTGCTAACCACTGTGCCACCCTCTAGCATCTCAAACATCACTGGTGAGCAAGAGTAGATGGTGGAAACAGTGGTGAGTCTGTCTCAACAGCCGCAATGTGTTCCCAAGCTTGACTCAGCAAAACAAAGGTGCTGAACTTTGGGGCTTATTAATGATGAGGATAGTTCTGGGGTAGCGGCAGCAGAGAATATGCAATGTACAGGCTGACTTTCCAGCCAGACTGTGAACAGAAAGATTGGAGGAGTCCAAGTCAAACATAAATGGCATAATGTCGCAAGTTTTGGTGGGGTTGTAGTCCAGACGCAGGAATATTGAAGGCATTTACTGTAGATTTAAACTGGTTTATTATACATAACTTACAAAGTATTTCTCTCCGAGTTGCAAAGAGAATTATAGATGCAAAAAGGTGTCCCCATTGCATACCTTGTTGATAAAAGATAACAAGGAGTCAGCAATAACAGCTCATTCTATTTCAGAAAATGTTCAGATGATGAAGATGAAGAAGAGGCAGCATATGATGACCAGCATGACAATGGTAGAGGAAGAGAATCCGGACGTACCTTTCAGGGAAACAAAATGAGAAACAGAAGCATTGAATATCAAACCTGGTGCCAGAACACTGATAGTGTCACTGGGTCACAACTCCGAGGTTTAAATTGGGTCCCTCCTAGACCACCCTCTGCTGGCTTTCCACCCGGTCGACCACCCCCTCATGTCCACCTCTGCGCCCCATCCGCTGGCCCACCTGCCGACAACAAGAAACTCAGCCCACTTCAAATTTGGTGCAGTGTATTTGTCGGAATGGTTTGTGAACTCAGTTGATTTTTAACTCCTCACACATCATTTCCATTTTGTGCAGATGGTTAAATTTGACCCCACAGTTTGTGTGTTCTATGTAGATTTATTTGAAGATGGCCTATATATCTCATTTGCTTTTTCGTTGGATAATATTATAATTTACTTTCCGTGGTGTACTTTCTGCTTTCACCTGAAGATTTCCATAGTGGCTACAGGTTTTCAAACATGGGTGACTCCCATCCTCCTCCAGATGAATTATAACACGATCATTGCACTTAACACTGAAATTCACGTTTAAGTTCACTTTCTTAAGAATTGGGGGTAAAATTACAACATCAATTTCAAATCACATGAACCCTAATTAATCCTTCATGATGTATTACTATAACATTTGCACATGTATAAATACTGGGGTGTTGGGGTTGTAACTGTGAGAATTCAAACTTGAACTTTAATGGGCATTCCCTTTCCAAGGTGAGTTTTGCTAGCCTCAAGAGAAAAACTGTTAACCAAGGGATAACTAGATAACGTGGTATGTTAATTCCCACTATACCGTGCCTCATAACACACTGTGTAATCATAGAATCCCTACAGTGCAAAAAGAAGCCATTTGGCCCATCAAGCCTACACTGTCAACAAGCCCACCCAGGCCCTATCCCCGTAACCCCATGTATTTACCCTGCTAATCTCCCTGACACTAAGGGGCAATTTAGCATGGCCAATCCACCTAACCTGCACATCTTTGGAGTGTGGGAGGAAACCGGAGCACCCGGAGGAAACCCACGCAGACACGGGGAGAACATGTCAACTCCACACAGACAGTCACCCGTGGCCAGAATTGAACCCGAGTCCCTGGCGCTGTGCGGCAGCGGTGCTAACCACCGTGCCATCCATGTAGTGTTGTTGTTTCTCTTCTCACATCTACTGGTGCACAAGGCAGCGTTTCATCTGTTTCCATAGCTAGTTTTACTTGAAACAGGTTGCTAGCCTGTCGTCAGAGGTTCCATATCAAACATGGCTGACCAGAAATCCCTCCTGCTCTGATCGCCTGCCATCAGTGTGTGTTGGAAAGATTTTGTAGGTTGATACTTAACCTGTTGGTCGTGCTTCCTTGGGCATCTAATCCTGGGGTTGGGCCTCGGACCTGAAGCCTTTGGCTCAGTGGCAGGGATACTACCCACTGCTCCACAAGACCTCCACTAGATTCTGTGCTGCAGAAGGAAAAACAGCTCTCTACGTTATTAATTGCAGCACTAATCAAACTCTTGTCAATGAGCTCACACTCTTGAGCATGAATAGCAAGAATTTGCTAGGCCAACTTAGTAAAATGGTAAAAAGGGAAGAGAATATTTTACCAATGGACTGAAGTATGGCCACAAAACTGCAAGGTGGCACTGTTCCTCCGTTGAATCTTGCGACGGTTGACATTAAATAGGCTGCCCAAGAACCCGCTGCTATTCCTGTGGCAGTGAATCCAAGTGCAGAGATGAGGCAGTGAGCAACAGAAATTATCGAAGCTGGAAATGAAAGTGATCAATTTAATTTGAAGCCTTGTAATAATTATGTGGTGATACTAATTATGTGTTTCAATCTTCCCACCGATTTTCCCATCCCTTTTTCTTTTCTCTTAGAGGTGATGATTTGTGTTTAGATGCAATTCTAGCCCTGATTTTTATTTTATAGGCTTCCTGTGATGACACCCAGTCTGCCAATATACTCAAATAAAAGCAAAATACTGCAGATGCTGGAAAGCTGAGATACAAACAGGAACTGCTGGATAAACTCAGCAGGTCTGGCAGCATCTGTGGAGAGAAAAGGAGTTAACGTTTTGTATCTAAATGATCCTTCCGCAGTTCCAAAAATTGGTTTTATGCCGATGTGAATTCCCTGTAGGATCTTCTGCTGGTGCCCGCCATGAAAGACTGGGAAATGGGATGTAGATGAAGGCCCCGACTGGAATCTTCCGCCTTCGTCCGATTCTCCACGATGCCAGCGGGAAAACATGCCAGTCCAGAACAAGTCTGGAAGAATGTGGCATGCAGATGTTTGGACTCACCTGAGCAATCCCTGGGATTGTCTCTGGAGTTCGGGATGGAGGTGCCTGCACTCCTGGACCCCAGGACACCACAGCAATGGGTTGGGAGTGCAACTCCAAGCAGATCTTCCAGGTACAGGATCATCTAGAAGGTCTATCTTCAGGCGTCAAGGTGTTCCTGGTGGTCCCTCTTTTTCAGGAGGTCCAATTTCTTTCTCCAGGGATATTAGGCGCCTTTTCAATCTGGCATCCAGATGTATTGGCAGAACTCATGCCTGCCCCACCACAGAATACACTGCTAATCCCCCAGGTGCATAAATAATGAAGTCAGGGACAGACCCAGAAAGAATTTTCCCAATGATGGGGGAGCCCAGAACTAGGGGTCATAGTTTGAGGATAAGGGGTAAACCTTTTAGAACCGAGGTGAGGAGAAATTTCTTCACCCAGAGGATGATAAATGTGTAGAATTCACTACCACAGAAAGTCGTTGAGGCCAAAACGATGTATGCTTTCAAGAAGAAATTAGATATTGCTCTTGGGGCTAAAGGGATATGGAGGGAAGGCACAATCAGGCTATTGAATTTGATGATCAGTCATGATCAAAATGAATGGCGAAGCAGGCTCGAAGGGCTGAATGGCCTACTCCTGCTTCTATTTTCTATGTTTCTATGATAGGGCATGTTTTCCCCCACCTCTGCAGCAGAAAACATTCCCTGTTCCTGCCTCTGCCACGGGATTTAGTCCCAGATGGGAGAATTCCGCCCTTGGATTTGAACTGGGTCTCTCAGGTCAGATCCCAACACAGCATTGTAGCAATAGAGATGCCAGGTAAATGAAGCACAGAGGAATGATGGTGATTAATTAGTGCTGGTGCAATGAAAATTAATATTGTAACTCTATCACCAATTTAAAAATATGGGGGTTGTGGGGGGGGGGAGGTGGGGGGGGCGTGGGGAGGGTGCGGTGATTCTCTCACAAAAATTCTAAGTACCGAGTAATTTTTTCTGGGTTTTTTTAGCCGGATTTTCAAAATGAATCTCCCATACTCTGAGCACTGCAGAGTGTAATTCACGTTGAAATAATGGGAGCGGGCCATATTCCTGCTGGAGAGAGCATAGTGCTGAGCGGGCCACTGCGCATGCACTGCTCTGTCAGCGCCGAGATCGGCGCATGTCCAGTGGCCCTTTACTGCCAGCCTCCCGATCGCTGGCCTTCCCAATCGCTGGCCAGCCTCGCAAGCTCACACCGCAGCCCTCCGACTCCCCCATCCCCTGATAGCTGCCCTCCCGGACCTCTCCAGGCCAGCCCTTATGGCCAGCCCTGCCTCCCCCACACGCCCCCCCCAACCACCCGGATGGCCTGCCCCAATCACGTCCTTCGCTCCCTCTGCCACCAATCCCTATGCAGAGTGGCATCGGGACCCCCTCCCCCACCCCCCCAGTAGGCCTACTTCAGACTATTCCTTAATCGTCTCAGCCTCTGAACCCCTCAAGTCTCTCATCATAACTGTGAATGCTCAACCCTGGTAATGTCTTTGTGAAGCGATGCTGGACTTTTTTTTGTCTCTTTCCTGTAATTGAATGACCAAAATGCAGTATCTCAACTGCAGTCTAAACAAGACATTTTGTACGTTCAACTTTACTTCCTTGCTTATATAACCTAGACACAATGTCAGACATTGCAAAAGCCGTAAGATGGCCTTTTCTACTCGCACTACCATCAAGTGTACCTGCACATCCATTGCAATAACTCACAGTTACCGCTTACTGCTGTAAATGACCACCCATGAATACACTTAATTGTTTTAATTTGCTACTGAATTGCTTGTCATGATAGATATTAGTCTCTGATTTGGGTGGCACAGTGGCACAGTGGTTAGCACTGCTGCCACACAGCGCCAGAGACCCAAGTTCAATTCCAGCCTCGGGTGACTGTCTGTGTGGAGGGTGCACATTCTCTCCATGCCTTCATGTGTTTCCTCTGGGTGCTCCAGTTTCCTCCCACAATCCAAAGATGTGTGGGTTAGGTGGATTGGCCATGCTAAATTGCCCTTTCGTATAGGTTAGATGGATTAGCCATGTGAAATGTGTGGGGTTACAGGGATAGGGTGGAGGAGATGGCCTGGGTAAGATACCCTGTCAGAGTCGTTGCAGACTTGATGGGCCAAATGGCCTCTCCAGCACTGTAGGGATTCCATGATGATGCAATGGAAATCTAATTCAGGGTCATATATACATGCCTAATGTACCAAGGACATATCATCCCATAATATTTTTCATTGTGTTCTGATTCAAAATATGCACAGCCCTGTATATGGCAACTGGTTCTTGTGTTGAGCATGAGATTAAGTATCTTCTGAGAGTCCCATTGATAACTTTGAGTTTGTAATTCTGAGCATATTAATTCTCATCCAAGCCATCTGGGAGATTCTGAGCTTTCTCAGAGTTAGAAGAAAGCACAACCTCATGTCATTCCCTTGTGTCTCCAATCGAATGATTCAAACATAGCATTGCAGAGACCTGACATTCATTCATCCCTTTAGCCAGGACATAGTACAGGATGTGAGAGTGGGAGTGGGGGGAGGAGTGCGGGGGTGCGGAGGGGAGGGGGGTTAACCAGGACATAATACAGGATGTGAGTGGGGGGGGGGAAGCGGGAGGGGCGGTGGTGGAGAATAGGGTTTTTTTTTAAAACAGCAAAATAAAGCAAGGATTCTGAATGTGTACGTGAATAAGCAAATCTTTCTCTCACCTGCTCCTAAACCCATCAACGCAACTTTAGAATTTAGTAAAGCATGCACTGTAAATTGAAAAAAATGTTCAAAAAATCAGAAAACAAAACAACACAGTAGTATTGAGTGATACCCAGCCATGTGAAATAAAGAGGTGTGCACAAGTATGTTAATATTCTGATGAATAATCAGTAATTTTCCTGTGTACTCCATAATTATATGTATTACTATTCCTTCATCACGGCTTGGTTTGCATCCTAGAAGTCTCTACATGTCATTATTGTGGGGATGATGTGGAGATGCCGGCATTGGACTGGGGTAAACACAGTAAGAAGTTTAACAACACCAGGTTAAAGTCCAACAGGTTTATTTGGTAGCAAAAGCCACACAAGCTTTCGAGGCTCTGAGCCCCTTCTTCAGGTGAGTGGGAATTCTGTTCACAAACAGAACTTATAAAGACACAGACTCAATTTACATGAATAATGGTTGGAATGCGAATACTTACAACTAATCCAGTCTTTAAGAAACAAAACAATGGGAGTGGAGAGAGCATCAAGACAGGCTAAAAAGATGTGTATTGTCTCCAGACAAGACAGCCAGTGAAACTCTGCAGGTCCACGCAACTGTGGGAGTTACAAATAGTGTGACATAAACCCAATATCCCGGTTGAGGCCGTCCTTGTGTGTGCGGAACTTGGCTATCAGTTTCTGCTCAGCGACTCTGCGCTGTCGTGTGTCACGAAGGCCGCCTTGGAGAACGCTTACCCGAATATCAGAGGCCGAATGCCCGTGACTGCTGAAGTGCTCCCCAACAGGAAGAGAACAGTCTTGCCTGGTGATTGTCGAGCGGTGTTCATTCATCCGTTGTCGCAGTGTCTGCATAGTTTCCCCAATGTACCATGCCTCGGGACATCCTTTCTTGCAGCGTATCAGGTAGACAACGTTGGCCGAGTTGCAAGAGTATGTACCGTGTACCTGGTGGATGGTGTTCTCACGTGAGATGATGGCATCTGTGTCGATGATCCGGCACGTCTTGCAGAGGTTGCTGTGGCAGGGTTGTGTGGTGTCTTGGTCACTGTTCTCCTGAAGGCTGGGTAGTTTGCTGCGGACAATGGTCTGTTTGAGGTTGTGCGGTTGTTTGAAGGCAAGAAGTGGGGGTGTGGGGATGGCCTTGGCGAGATGTTCGTCTTCAGCACTTCAGCAGTCACGGGCATTCGGCCTCTGATATTCGGGTAAGCATTCTCCAAGGCGGCCTTCGCGACACACGACAGCGCAGAGTCGCTGAGCAGAAACTGATAGCCAAGTTCCGCACACACAAGGACGGCCTCAACCGGGATATTGGGTTTATGTCACACTATTTGTAACTCCCACAGTTGCGTGGACCTGCAGAGTTTCACTGGCTGTCTTGTCTGGAGACAATACACATCTTTTTAGCCTGTCTTGATGCTCTCTCCACTCCCATTGTTTTGTTTCTTAAAGACTGGATTAGTTGTAAGTATTCGCATTCCAACCATTATTCATGTAAATTGAGTCTGTGTCTTTATAAGTTCTGTTTGTGAACAGAATTCCCACTCACCTGAAGAAGGGGCTCAGAGCCTCGAAAGCTTGTGTGGCTTTTGCTACCAAATAAACCTGTTGGACTTTAACCTGGTGTTGTTAAACTTCTTACTGTATTATTGTGGGGCACAGTCACCACAAAAGACTCCAACAGTTCAAAGGGAAGGCCCCTTACCACTTATTTTCAAAGACAAATGCAGCATTGACTGTGCGACCGACATTAAAACATACTTGCAAAAAAACAAAAGAGGCATTGATTGTTTTATTTGTTCATTGTATGTGCTGACAATTGATTAGAATGTCTCACCAGCAGAGAGCAAGCCGTTCAGTATTGCTGCGATCAGAAAATTCATTTTTCTCCACAGCTCAAATGCTGGAAAGATTTTGATAAAATTCCGTCACCTGCAGGAATGGAGAGAAGGATTTAATAAGACACCAGTCGAACCATAGTTTATATCCTGTAGAATTCACTCAGAAGATTATTATGGGTGTAAAATAAAGTGGGCTGCAGGAAAATTCTCAGGTTTAGCACTTTATTATTATTATGACTGATCGTAGTTACGATGCAGAATGAGAGCTCTGTCTTGAGCTAAGTGTATCTATCTATGTTTGCATTTCTTTTACTTCTATGGGCTTAGTTTTGAGCATATGTAGGTTGTTTTGCTTCTTATCTCCATGTGTATACAAGTACGTAAAAAAGCACTCAGAAATTCCAGTTATACGCTAATGGGTTGGCGATTTGGAGAAATTGAAGTTTTTCCAAGTGCACGCAACTTTTCCCTTTGATATTAAAATCCATTAAGCAGAAAACTTTGCTGTGATTTTCTTTTAAAGTCTATTTATTAGTCACAAGTAGGCTTACATTAACACTGCAATGAAAATCCCTTAGTCACCACACTCTGATGCCTGTTCGGATAGACTGAGGGAGAATTTAGCATGGCCAATGCACCTAACCAGCACGGCTTTTGGGCTGTGGGAGGAAACTGAAGTGCCCGGAGGAAACCCATGCAGACACGGGGAGAACGTGCAGACTCCGCACAGACAGTGACCCAAGCCATCAATCGGACCCAGGTCCCTGGCGCTGTGAGGCAGCAGTGCTAACCACTGTGCCACCGTGCCATCGTTTTGTGCTGTGGACAGATTTTATTATTCAGCAGTTAGTATATCTCTTACTAATCGAAAAGAGCTATCAAAAATGAATGAAGATCTACATTCTATTTGAACTATATATGTCAAGTACATTACAAAAATTCCAAGGTGTTCCATGCTGGACATTGCCTAAGAAGAAAAGAATTTACAGGCTCTTTCCTCATGTCCCAAAGCATGTCACAACTAACAAAGCACTTTTGAAATTCAGTCAATTTAATGCAGCCAATTTGCACACAGCCAGATCCAACAAACAATAATGAGATAATTGCTCGATAATCTGTTCTTGTGATATTGTAAGAAGTCTCACAACATCAGGTTAAAGTCCAACAGGTTTATTTGGTAGCAAAAACCATAAGCTTTCGGAGCACTGCTCCTTTGTCAGATGGAGTGGAAATGTGCTCTCAAACAGTGCAAACAGACACAAAACCTTATGGTGTTTGCTACCAAATAAACCTGTTGGACTTTAACCTGGTGTTGTGAGACTTCTTACTGTGTTCATCCCAGTCCAACACCGGCATCTCCACACCTTGTGATATTGGCCAGGACATATATGGGGTATCCAATGACCCACATTTCATAGCTGCACTGGAGAGTCATGTGATGTATAACAGAACCAGCCCTTCTTGTACAAAGCAGCATGACAAACAATAAACATAGATGGCTCTTATTTTTCCAAGCTTAAAGTGTGATTATTACCAACATGAGGGACACAAAAGACAGCAAGTACACGTAGAACCATAGAAAATTACAGCTCAGAAACAGGCCTTTTGGCCCTTCTTGTCTGTGCCGAACCATTTTATGCCTAGTCCCACTGACCTGCACTTGGACCATATCCCTCCACACCCCTCTCATCCATGAACCCGTCCAAGTTTTTCTTAAATGTTAAAAGTGACCCCGCATTTACCACTTTATCCGGCAGCTCATTCCACACTCCCACCACTCTCTGCGTGAAGAAGCCCCCACTAATATTCCCTTTAAACTTTTCTCCTTTCATGGTGGCAGCAAGTAAACTTGGAGCATTTGAAATTAATTAATTAATTGTTTGGAAAATTGACCCACATTAGTGCTAGCAGAAGATCTGATTGAATCATGCAAAACTAACAAGAAAATGTCAACCAGCACAGCAAGGAATGCACTGCTAAAGCCCATAATGAATTGTGAACCTGGAGATGTCATAGAGGCATTTGCAAAATTTAAACAGAAGTGCGGATGGATATTCAGTAGTTTCCCATCAGATGCTAGCAATGAAGAGAGGGTTTCCTTCAGTGGGCAGGAAATATAGGATTATGGCAGGAATCTTCCCAAAAAAGCAGCGTGAAACTTGCATGCTGCATCACTGGCTTTTCTTGCTCTATTGAACAGCACCCTGGGCAATTTCAAAGGTATGGAGATGCTGGTGTTGGACTGGGGCGGGCACAGTAAGTAGTCTCACAACACCAGGTTAAAGTCCAACAGGTTTATTTGGTAGCACAAGCTAGAAGCTTTCAGAGCACTGCCTCTTCATCAGGTGATTAGGAGTTGTGTTCACAAACAGGGCATATATCGACACAAACTCAATTAAAAGATAATGGTTGGAATGTGAGTCTTTACAGGTAATCAAGTCTTAAAGGTACAGACAATGTGAGTGGAGAGAGGGTTAAGCACAGGTTATAGAGATTTGTATTGTCTCCAGCCAGGACAGTTAGTGAGTTTAGACAGTTATTTAGTAAAATCTCACTAACTCTTCCTGGCTGGAGCCAATACACATCTCTTTAATCTGTGCTTAACCCTCCACTCACATTGTCTGTACCTTTAAGACTTGATTACCTGTAAAGACTCGCATTCCAACAATTATCTTGTAAATTGAGTTTGTGTCTATATATGCCCTATTTGTGAACACAACTCCCACTCACCTGATGAAGGGGCATTTCAAAGGAGAAGGGAGAGTCAGCTGGGGATCCACAGGGCACCCCAAACTTCAATTTAAATAAAAGGCAACCCCAAATGGACACAGTGGCACAGTGGTTAGCACTACTGCCTCACAGCACCAGGGACCCGGGTTCGATTTCCGGCTTGGGTCACTGTCTGGGCGGAGTCTGCACATTCTCCCCGTGTCTGTGTGGGTTTCCTCCGGATGCTCCGATTTCCTCCCACAGTCCAAAAGACATGTTGGTTAGGTGCAATGTCCATGCTACATCGTCCATCAGTGTACCCGAACAAGTGCTGGAGTGTGGCGACTAGGGGATTTTCGCAGTAACTTCATTGCAGTGTTAATGTAAGCCTACTTGTGACACTAATAAATAAACTTTAAAACATCAGGGCCCGCCATGGACACGGGGAACTCCCCGCCCCCCCCCCCCCCCGCCCCCCCCCCCCCCCCCCCCGCCCCATCCCCCCCCCTCCGCAAATGGGCAGGGACAGCGAGACCCTGACGGATACGGGGAACCCCACCCTCCCCACGAGCATTGTGACCCACCCCGATGGATATGTGCAGTGTGCAAACTCACCACAAAGAGTAATGAATACCAAATCTACAAGATGGAGGCACAACATCTTAACACCTAAGCGATAGCTCAAATAATATTTTTAGAAAAGAATACAGTATAAAATATTAATACAGCGGTTCAGTTTATTTTCAAAATAATCTTCTATAGTTAATGACTGGAATGGCTACATTGATGTGGCATTATGCTTTAAAGAAAGAGGGATGACATAAATGGTTGTATTATTCCCAAATATCTGCAAAGAGCTAGGAACAAATTAGCTAGGAACAAGTTGTTGTAAGTAAATCTTCCAGGGAGTCATATTTCATGGTTGCACCAGAGAGTCAGGTGATGTATAATAGAACCAGTTCAAATTGGTCCTTCGTTTTTTACAAGGCCGCATGGCAAGTATTACATATAAAAGGCTCCCATCTTTCCAAACTTAATGTGTGATCGTTGTGGGGGTTTTTTTCTCCAGAGCAATTGAGTCCTGAATTTTGTATTTTCTTTCAAAAGGGAAGTATACTTCTTTCAGGCAGGCTCATGCCTGGCTCTGGAAGCCGATGCACTAATGAACCATTAGGGATAGTTCACAGTTTGGTTGACGCAAGGTCACAAGGGATAAAGAAGACAATTTGACCCATTTCTCCAGATTGAATCTAGACACCCCCATCACCCCCCCCCCCCCCCCCCACCCCGCTTCCACCTCCCACCGGCATCTAATTGTTCCTTAAACGATTCCAGGATTATTTTCCTGACTGTATGTGGAAGTCTATTCCACACTTTACCCATTCTTTGTGAGAAGAAAAATCTCCTCACACCAGGCTTAAAATTACCTTTTCTCTCTTCTAACCCCACTGTTTAATTTAAAGTAATATTATTTTAGAAACATAGAAACTTAGAAAAACTACAGCACAAAACAGGCCCTTCAGCCCCACAAGTTGTGCTGAACATATCCCTACCTTCTCGGCCTACCTATAACCCTCCATCCTATTAAGTCCCATGTACTCATCCAGGAGTCTCTTAAAAAACCCTATTGAGTTTGCCTCCACAACCACTGACGGCAGCCGATTCCACTCGCCCACCACCCTCTGTGTGAAAAACTTCCCCCTAACATTTCCCCTGTACCTACCCCCCAGCACCTTAAACCTGTGTCCTCTTGTAGCAGCCATTTCCACCCTGGGAAAAAGCCTCTGAGAGTCCACCCGATCCATGCCTCTTAACATCTTATATACCTCTATTAGGTCTCCTCTCATCCTACGTCTCTCCAAGGAGACGTGTTTTTTTTTCTGTATTCTTGACAACCGCACATACTTTCTTCCACCTTCTTCCGCAGGGAAAAAGATACAAAAGTCTAAGATCACGTACCAACAGACTCAGAAACAGCTTCTTCCCTGCTGCCATCAGACTTTTGAATGGATCTACCTTATATTAAATTGATCTTTCTCTGCACCCTAGCTATGACTGTAACGCTACATTCTGCACCCTCTGCTTTCCTCCTCCCCTATGTACACTTTGAACAGTATGCTTAATCTGTATAGCGTGCAAGGAACAATACTTTTCACTGTGTAGCCATACATGTGACATAATAAATCAAATCAAATCAAAATCAAATCTAAGAAAGTTCTGTAAGATCATCTCTCTGATGCCATGGGAAATGAATTTAACATTGACTATCCATTTTACTCTTCTAACATAAAAACTGCCAAATGAAAACTGGGGAGGGGACCACCTTGGCTGCCTGGTGGACATCTGAGGCCAATCCATGTTCGGATTGATAGTGGCTGAGTATCAAATCTGTCTGAACTACACAGTAGGGATCCTACACTATTTGACAGGCCCTGATGCAATATTCAGGAACAAGTGCGCACAAGTGCAGTGTGAACTTTTTAAAAATGATCGTGTATTTTGAAAGACATTTTGCCTTTGTGACACCAACCCTGTGACCATCCTTGGAAATAGCTCCGTTTTCCCATTTATCCACCAGCCTTCACTACACTGTTAATATCACCTGGCTGAGCTTGTCTTTCCTGCTCCTTCACTCTGGCTACACGCACACCTGTTGAATCCTAATTAAAAATGTTGTAAGGCTATTTTATGCTATTCCTGTTCTAAATTGCAGTAGTTTTTAATAACTCTATTGCACGATAGACATTTGTCTTCAATATTTCATGTTGACATTTTCCAAAAAGGCGGACTGTCTGCGCTAGGGTGTATTTCAAGTCAGAGTGTGAATTCCTCAAGTATTTGAAGGTATAGCATGCAATCCATCTGTATCAGCTGTCATTTTGTTTCTCAAGATAACACAGTTGTAGCAGTGCAACTGTCCTTTTCATTGAACACTCCGATGAAAACAGATTTTAATTATAGAGACCTCCACAGCCTTGCAAAGCTTTCTTCATTAAACATAGAATCCTACAATGCAGAAGGAGGCCATTTGGCCCATCGTGTCTGCACCGACCACAATCCCACCCAGGCTCTATCCCCCTAACCCCAATCATTTATCTGAGCTAATCCCCCTGACACAAAGGGACAATTTAGCATGGCCAATCCACCTAACCCGCACATCTTTGGACTGTGGGAGGAAACGGGAGCACCTGGAGGAAACCCACACAGACATGGGGAGAATGTACAAAATCCATACAGACAGTGACCAAGCCAGGAATCAAACCCAGGTCTCTGGCGCTGTGAGGCAGCAGTGCAAACCAGTGTTCCGCCCCAAGGGAACATCTGCAAAGGATGCTAAAACAGTGCATGGTGGTAAGGATCCTAGTCTATTGTTTGCTCAGGATTCAATGCTAAAACTACTGGGCTGTTCCAGATTGGGCAAAGTAAATCTATTATTCAAAATGGCAGCCACTCCTTTACCTCCTCAAAATGAGCCACACCTCAACAAAACTGGTTTTCCAAATATTTTTGTATGGCGTACTCCACAATGCACTCCACATCCCTGATTCATTATGAGGTGCATGTGACAATTGTATTATTGGATAGTGATAGCCTTTTTCCTGGATAGTGATAGCCTTTTTCCTCTGATGGAGAAATCCAGCACGAGGGGGCATGGCTTTAAATTGAGGGGGGGTAGTTATAGAACCGATGTCAGGGGTAGGTTCTTTACCCAGAGGGTGGTGAGGGATTGGAATGCCCTGCCAGCATCAGTTGTAAATGCGCCTAGTTTGGGGGCGTTTAAGAGATCCGTAGATAGGTTCATGGACGAAAAGAAATTGGTTTAGGTTGGAGGGTCACAGTTTTTTTTTTAACTGGTCGGTGCAACATCGTGGGCCGAAGGGCCTGTTCTGCGCTGTAATGTTCTATGTTCTATGTTCTATGTTCTATGTTCTATAGGAGGACCATTTGATAAAGAGTACAATGAACTGGAGTGTTTTTGCTTTGGGCGTTATTAACAACTAATGCACAAAGTGTGTTTGAAGCTTTGCTGTATATGCTAGGCATTAAGCTTTTACTAAAATGAACATGCAAAAACAAAATGGCACAGTGGTTAGCACTGCTGCCTCACAGCACCAGGGACCCAGGTTCAATTCCAGCCTCGAGTGACTGTGTGGAGTTTGCACATTGTCCCCGTGTCTGTGTGGGTTCACTCCGGGTGCTCCGGCTTCCTCTCACAGTCCAAAGGTGTGCGGGTTAGGTTGATTGGCCATGCTAAATTGCCCCTTAGTCAGGGGGATCTGTGGGGTTTACAGGGATAAGGCCTGGGTGGGATCATTGTTGGTGCAGGCTTGATGGGCTGAAGGCCTCCTTCTGCACTGTAGGGATTCTATGGTAAATTCTTCCATGAATCATATCAACTGAGCAGTGTAATAGTATAATTTTTCTTTTTCCATTAAAAGTATCCCTTGATTTGGTAATTATCAAATTAATTCTGATAATAGGCTTAGCACCAATATAAACATTTTTAATAAGATGTTCAGACATCCCACCCTGAGTATCATGATTTAAAATGACCTTAACAAAATATATTGTGCCATTTAATATGGATTTATTGATGTAAATTATTTTGTTTATTAGTATATAATATGTTTTAATATGAAAGTCAATCCTGTGCATCTGATATCCTGTAATCTCACGGGAAGAATTTACCACTTGTTTTTTGCACATTAATATTAATGGAAACGTAATGCCTAAACAGCAAAACTTCAAGCACATTTTGGGCATTAGTTGCCAATAACGCCCAAAGCAGAAACACTCTGGCCATGATTTTACTGGTTCGCTGCACCCATTGATGGGCCACAGGCCCTGGCAAATTTTTTTTGGGGGGGAGAGGAGGGGAATGGTGGGAGGATGGGCTGCAACAGCAGAAACCTAACAGATCTCTCTCTCTCTCTCTTTCTGTCAGGCCTCTGCTGTTGGAATTGTGCATGTGCAGCCACAGAGATCTCCCTCTGTTGGTTGATCAGTCTGGCTGGCAAGTTAAGTGTCGCCCACTGCTTCCAGTAGCTAGAAACAGTTTAGCCCATTTTTTCAAACACTATATGCACAAGATTGGGAATAAAAACTCATCCAAAAACCAGATCTGCAACTCTCCCATTTTCACACTGGCTGGATGCTTAGAATTTTTCTCATAAAATTCCTCCTTCCAGTTCATTGTACTCTACACCAAATAGTCCTTCTGGACAACAATACTGTTTTTACGTGTACCTTCTCGTGAGTCAGGAATGTGGAGTGAATTGTGGAGTACGCCATCCACAAATATTTTGAAAAACAAGTTTTGTTGAGGTGTGACTCATTTTGAGGAGATGAAGAGTGTGGCTGCCATTTTGAATGGCAAATTTACTTTGCCCAATCTGGAACAGCCAAGTATATTTAGCATTGCATTGTGAGCAGACAGTAGAAGAACAAGGCTGCTTTGAAGACAGATCTGCGAGAAAAGTAGGATATGAGGGTGTCAGGTTGATAGGCTGGCACAGTCCAAAGATGTGCGGGTTAGGTTGATTGGCCAGGTTAAAAATTGCCCCTTAGAGTCCTGAGATGCGTAGGGTAGCGGGATTAGTGGGTAAATATGTGGGGGTAGGGCCTGGGTGGGATTGTGGTCGGTGCAGACTCGATGGGCCAAATGGCCTCCTTCTGCACTGTAGGGTTTCTATGATTTCTATGATTTCTATATGCCTGCCTCTGGCTGATCTTGCCAGAAATTGGGTGAAGTCAGCAATGGTCAAATAATTAAAGGACTCATCGGAGGCAGATCGGACAGAACCTCAACCCGTCAGGACCTGTCCTGCAGTGGGCAGGCCCCCCACTGTGGCCAAAGCCTGACAGGAGGTGGCTGCCTATGGGGCCTGAGAGACTTAGAGTCATAGAGGTTTACAACATGGAAACAGACCCTTCAGCCCAACTTGTCCATGCCGCCCATTTTTTTTTAAACCCCTAAGCTAATCCCAATTGCCTATATTTGGCCTATATCCCTCTATACCCATCGTACCCATGTAACTATCTGAATGCTTTTTAAAAGACAAAATTATACCCGCCTCTACTACTACCTCTGGCAGCTTGTTCCAGACACCTACCACCCTCTGTGTGAAAAAATTGCCGCTCTGAACACTTTTGTATCTCTCCCCTCTCACCTTATACCTATGCCCTCTAGTTTTAGACTCCCCTCCCTTTGGGAGAAGATATTGACTATCTAGCTGATCTGTGCCCCTCATTATTTTATAGACCTCTATAAGATCACCTCTCAGCCTCCTATGCTCCAGAGAAAATAGTCCCAGTCTATCCAGCCTCTCCTTATAAATCAATCCATCAAATCCCAGTAGTGTCCTAGTAAATCTTTTCTGCACTCTTTCTAGTGTAATAATATCCCTTCTATAATAGGGTGACCAGAACTGTACACAGTATTCCAAGTATGGCCTTACCAATGTCTTGTACAACTTCAACAAGACATTCCAACTCCCGTATTCAATGTTCTGACCGATGAAACCAAGCATACCGAATGCCTTCTTCACCACTCTGTCCACCTGTGACTCCACTTTCAAGGAGCTATGAACATGTACCCCTTGATCTCTTTGTTCTGTAACTCTCCCCAACGCCCTACCATTAACTGAGTAAGTCCTGCCCTGGTTCAATCTACCAAAATGCATCACCTCGCATTTGTCTATATTAAACTCCATCTGCCATTTGTCAGCCCACTGGCCTTCTTTTAACTCATGCTTGCCCCCTACTCTGGAGGCACAGGAGTCAGTAGATCATGGCTGCAGTCACAGGCCATCCTGTGGAGGGACTTACCCACCATAGGAATGGCCTGATAACTAGTGGCACAGTTTATTTCAAAATATTACATACCACTTCAAAGGGCTGCTGAAGTTGGAGGCACCCTCATGGTCTCTATCCTACAGTGATAGCATGCAACAATGCCACTGGAGCTACCCTTCTTCCAAGGCCCTATGAATGGGCTTGCAGCCTCAGAAACCTGCCCGCCAGCCTTAACCGGACAGCAGCTGAGGAGGATGACAATTAGGAGGCCGCCTTCCATATGAGAGGCAGGTTGCGGACAATTGTGGCGCTGGGGCCTGAAATGAACCTGCAATTATTTTTAAAGGGACTAAGACCCTATCCAATGAGCACAATTTGAAGGGTCTTCCCAAGCCAGTGCAGTCAGCAAAATCCCACCATTTCAGCTTAGCTCACGGCCAGTTTTGTGGATGAACTGAACCTTGATCCACTGGAAACAATCGCAGAAAGCAGAGTGTGGGGGGTTTTGGTAAAATCGTGCCATTTGTGGAGATCATGTTCCTGTGAATTCTCACCAAGGGCAAGATTGCAAACTGTGACCAAACTTTATAATGGGAGTGAGTTAGATAGATTCCAGACATCCCAAGATTTGGGTGTTAATTGGGATTTTTCTCTCTCACTGAAACTTCCCTGTACTGGAGGCAGCAGCTGATCATTTCACTTTTACACGTGATTCCCTCTCTGATCCACTTCCCCCTTCTCCTTCCTTATTTTTTTGTTTGTTTTGTCATGACAGAAACTGTAGTTGTGTGTTTAAAAAGTCGCTGCTTGTTGTGTTGTCATGCAAGTGACAGGATTGAAGAAGTTTCTGCTGCTGCTGGCCCTCTCACTCACACACACCCTCTCTCTCACACTCCCCCTTTCCCACACTCCCCCAATCTCTCTCACTCACTCACACCCTCTCTCTCACACTTCCCCTTTCCCACACTCCCCGTATCTCTCTCTCACACACACACACACCCTCTCTCTCACAGTCCCCCTCTCCCACACTCCCCCAATCTCTCTCACACACACTCCTCCACCTTTCTCTCGCATTCACTCCCCCCTCTCACATTCTCTCTCACACATACTCCCCCACCTCTCTCTTTCTCACACACACTCCTCCTCTTGCACACTCCCCCACTCTCTCACACACTCCCCCTCTCTCTCACACACACTCCCCCTCTCTTTCTCTTGCACACACATTAACCCTCTCCCCCCCACCCCACCCCCTCTCACCCCCGCACCCTCCCACCCCCCTCACACACACACTCTCTCACATACTCTCTCTCTCTCCCTCTCTCTCTCTCTCCCATTCTCTCTCTCCCACTCTCTCACATACTCTCTCTCTCTCGCTCTCCCATTCTCTCTCTCCCACTCTCTCTCTCTCCCATTCTCTCTCTCCCATTCTCTCTCTCTCACTTCTCTCTCCTCTTTGGATAAAGGCGAGAAACTACCACTACAACAGGGACACTCATTGGTTGCCACGCCTACGCAAGAGCTGAGTGCAACTAAAGAGACAGACTGTAACAACTGGGAGAAACGTACATTGTTTTACAAACCTCACTTATAAAAGCATCTCTGTATAAGTGTGTGCATATGCAAAGCTAACCTGCATTGCTCCCCCCACCCCATGCTCCTGTTGGTGTCACACACATACACAAAGAACTCGTAGGCCAGGATTCTCCCAAAAAATTTCTAAGTCCAGATCGCATGCCTCCTGGGCATCCCTGATGCCCCCACCAGTCAGTCCCGATCTCTCGATTTCCCACCCACCCCTGCCCAGGCAGCCTCAATGTCCCGATTCCACCCCCCCCCCACCCTCCCCCACCCCCCCCCCCCCCCCCACCTCCTCCTTGACCCTTCTCCCCCACTCGGATGGCCAGCCCCGATCACCTCTTCCCTCCCTGTCCTAGTCATCCCGATTGGAAAATGGCAGTGGGACTCCCCTCACCCACACCGATCACCCCCAGTAGGCCCAGCCCCCGCTGGCCCTGTCCCCTTGGCACTGCCCAGGCTGCCAGGTTGGCACTGCCCAAGGGGCAACCCCCCCTTACCCCGACCTCCCGGGGGGGTGGGGGGCGTCAATAGCCTCTGTTCCCTCCAGCAGGGTCGGGTCACCTGTTCCCCATTAGTGGGGAGCAGGAGTAAATCCTGCTGGAGTGAGCCACTCAACAGCGGCGAGGGGGCGGGGTGGGGGGAGACCATAGCAGGCCTAGAGAACTCAGTCCTGGGCCCGCTATTCATATGGAAATGGATATTTTCATATTGTAATCAGCTCCATGCCGATTTCCGATGCGGACCTGATTACGCTGAAAGTCTTAGTGCCAGAGACTCGCAGAAGGCGTGACGCCCAACGGGAAGCCTGCGAAACGACCTCCACTCATGTCTCCTGGCCCACTGTGCTACTTGAGCAGTGCAGCGGGCTGGGAGAATCCACCCCCGTTATTTTTAGTTTGCTTAAGTCATGGGTCGGTGAAGTTTCAGGGTGCAGTGGGCAATTATGTTGCAAAGCCTTTTGTGCTGGTAAATGAAATCGCAAAAGCAGAAGTCAAGACCTGCAGGACTTTACTGTAACTCATTTGCATTTAAAACCCTGAAATCCTGTGTGCTGATTTGCCCCATACTGCCCAGATTTTGCTGACATATTAACGAAGAAAAAAATGGAAATATACATAAGGGCAAGAGTGCAGTAAAATGAATCATATTAGGATCTTGAAATAAACAATGTTGTAATGCATCTGTTGCATATTGTTGCGCTGAGGTATTGTGCAAAGCTTAACTGAATGTAAATTACAATTACCTTTCGTTGGTCAATGCTTGTCCATGGATCATAGAAATCAGGCTTCCCTTAGAGTTTAACTGTGAAATCAAAGTTGCTGCCCCCATTCGCCCCTCGGATTTCCTTGGATGGCATGACTCTAATGGGCTTGATGACTGGCAGAGGGTTTGACTGCAATAGCTACCCCCTGAAACTTTTCTTTCAGAGTATTATCGGTGGCAGGTCTAAGGGGCACTGAGTAATGAAATGAGCTTTACTTTGGATTGATTTCCATCTGAACTCACACGCTGCTGTTTCAAAACAATGAAATGAAACCGGCTGAAGGCACAAAATGTCTTTGCTGGCAAACACAAACCAATGAAAAGGCAAACAGGTCGAAACGTGTCGATAATTCTTCCAGGAGATTTTAGTTCAGAAGTGCAAAAACCGGATGGTTAGCCATATTTCATAGAAATTTCATAGAATCCCGACAGTGCAGAAGGAGGCCATTTGGCCCATTGCGTCTACACCAACCGCAATCCCACCCAGACCCTTTTCCCGTAACCCCACGTATTTGCCCTGCTAATGCCCTGACACGAGGGTTAATTTAGCACGGCCAATCAATCTAACCCGCACATCTTTCGACTGTGGAAGGAAACCGGAGCACCTGGAGGAAACCCATGCAGACACGGGGAGAATGTGCAAACTCCACACTAGATAGTGACCCGAGGCTAGAATTGAACCCGGATCCCTGGCGCTGTGAGGCAGCAGTGCTAACCACTGTGCCGCCCCATGCTGCCTCGTCCCCCTTGATGTGTTCAATTACACCATTAACAGGGATAGAATCTTTGCTTCACATGCAAAAACACCTTCTTATCACTTCTCCTTTTGAACCAGCATCGTTTCAGTTGATAAATTATACATCTATTTCAGGTAAGAGAAAAAGCTAATTTGCATGTTTGCAACACAACCAGTTTAATAATTCAGCAATCCAATATGAAATTTAAAAATCTTGCAGCAATAACACAAATGGAAAGAGAAAATGCCATCAAATCTCAGACAGGCAAATTGGGAAGAGGTGATAGAATAATTCCCAGCCTAGGTTTAAAAGGATTGTGGGAAAAAGAAAGATACAGAGCTCCATAATGCTGGCATCCAGGGAAAGGAAGTATATGAAAGATAAAAGCAAATTATTGTAGCGTTCTTGGCCTTTTGGCTAAGATCAAGTGTAGCATTGACACGCTGTACTTGGTTGAAGTCATTAGGTTACATTTTAGCTTCATTTGAAGCAATTTTTAAAAGCAGCATCTCGGCCTTTTTGCTAAGATGCAAATGAGATCAAACCTTGGAGGAGGTGCAATGCCTACTCCAATCAGCTTGGATCATGTAGATCAAGCCCAAGACAGGAGCTGAGAGCCCTGTCTTGTCAGCTTGGATCGGGAATGTCTCACTTGTTGAGACTCTGAATTGGACTTGATTGGATTGAATTGGATTTTTAAAAAATTACTGCAGCATTCGCAGTAATTTTGCTTTTATCCAGTGTTGAACTCACTGTCACTTCTCTCCCAGGAATGCCTACCCTGAAGAAGTACTGCTCTTCTCTCCAACAGAATTTCCATATGTCTCTCCACCCCATCCACCTTCACTGCTTTCCATTTCTCTCTTAATGTTGGACAAGGTATTTACCAAGACTCGCTTCCACAGCCATATTTCCTTCCTCAGAGACTGTCTTCGTCTCTGACCTACCCCACATGGATTTCAACTCAAATTTCACCCGCATGTAACCTCCAAGATATACGACATTCTTTAAACTGCTGTTTTCGCCGCATCTTGAAAGGAAGTTTATAGTTGAATACTGGGAGAGGAGACATAATTTTAATACGCAGGAGAACGAAAGAAGAAAATCAGAGGGCAACAGTTGTGTTGATCTGGTACAGGGAGAAAGAAGGATTGTTGGAGGTTAGAGATGAGATTAGCAAGCTTTCCAGGCACTTCTGCTTTAGTGGGGAGATGATGGCCTAGTGGTATTGTCGCTAGACTATTAATCCAGCTAATGTTCTCGGAACCTGGGTTCGAATCCCACCACGGCAGATGGTGGAATTTGAATTCAATAAAAAAATCTAGAATTAATAATCTGCTGATGAATGACCATAAAACCACTGTTGATTATTGGAAAAACCCATCTTGTTCACTAATGTCCTTTAGGGAAGGGAGTCTGCCATCCTTACCTGGTCAGGCCTACATGTGATTCCAGAGCCACAACAATGTGGTTGACTCTCAACTGCCCTCTGAATGGCCTAGCAAGGGCAACTAGGGATGGGAAATTAATGCTGGCCAGCCAGCTATGCTGATGTTCCAGAATTAAATTTTTTAAAAGTTGTGTTGGTATCACAGACTAATAAGGTAAGGTCACCATAGTCCCAGATGACCATAAACTGTTCTCACCTATGAGGGGGAGAGCTGACTAGTGGTGAATTAACCTGAGAATCACCATACCTCAAGCGAGGTTAAGATGGTGGACCTTAATAAATAACCTCAGCTGGTACAGGAATTGAACCCATGCTATTGGTGTCGCTCTGCATCATGAGCCAGCCAAACAGCCAACTGAGCTAACCAACTCCATATTCCATTAACATTTACATGGGTAGCACTGGCTAAACCAGCCATGACCGGCTAAGAAGGTAGTTCTGGCAATTAAAACTTTTAAGCTAAAGATGGGTCTTGAAGATTTCAAGTGATGGTGATACACCATCTTGGAAACATTTGGTCTTTCTGCTTGCAAAGTGTGATTCACACCAAGTGGGATTCTCATTTTTAACAGTAAGCTCCAGCTGAGTCTTGAGTTTGAACTCAGCAGTTCAGGGCGCTGTGACTGCTGGCAGTGCTTGATATATAAAGCGACGGGATAGGACCTGGATGGGATTGTTGTCGGTGCAGACACGATGAGGCGAATGGCCTCCTTCTGCACTGTAGGGATTCTATGATGTCAGCCTTCTTATTAGGGAAATCATGGGAATAGTTGTCTCTTCCCAGTTAGGAGGAGAGGAGGAGGAGATTGAGAGAGAGAGAGAGAGTAAAAAGGGGCAGATCAAAGGTCTAGGATGCTGGAGACGGAGCTGTTCTGCACCAAGAAAGTGCTTCATGTATCACAATGCATCAACACAGGAGGACTTATGCTGCCCCTCGTGTATATAAGCAAAGACTGAGCTATCTTCAGATAACCAAGACACAGTGCCAGAGGACGCTCAAGCTTTCAAGAACTACTGTTATCTCTGTAACATGCTGGCAGGGGAGATCTCTTTCAACTGTGTTGGTGTTCACACAATACCTGCAGCTGTAAAGGTAACTGTTGCAGCAGGATACTGACCAGCTGTTTGTGGAGACCCCAGTGGCGTTAGCCTGCTGCACTCCACTGTATGCACCTTCACAGATGCAATGTTCAAAAGGGCAAGTAATTACATTACTTTCTCAATGGACCACCAGAGTAAACTTGAAAGAAGCAGAAGATATGTGGCAATTGCAAGTTTCCCCAGGATCCAGAGAGCATTTGACTGTATGCACGTGGTCATCGAGGCTCCAGTTGGCCAGCCCTGAGCATGTGCAGTAATCATCAAGCCAGGCTGTAGCTTCCATCGCAGTGGTTAAATGGAGCTGTCCGAGCTCTCCGCTGAATTTTGTCAGAAGGCAGTCTTCAATGATGTAACTCATTGATTGGGGGGCATCAGAGCTGTAACCCAGGTTCCCTGCAAGGCCCTGCTTGTGCTGATTTACTGCATAAAGGCCTTGGCCACTGCGGAAATGGTTGAGGAGTGCCCAATGTTGGCACGGTGGGTTGAGCCGGGTAGACATGCTGTGGGATCGGTGATGCGGAAGTGTTTTTAATGGTGGCGTGTTGGTTCCATTCCTGGTGCCACAGGGTCTCTGCTGTTATTCCTTGGCACGGTGATCTTACAGGCTGGAGTGATGGGAGGTGAGCAGCAGGTGGATTGGTAAGGTCCTTGTGTAGCTCCCTCCCTAACCTTGCTAGTCAGAGAGGGTGTGCCCCTGAGGAAGAGGGGATACCAAATAGTGGATCACCTGAGGATGAGGGTGAAGATGAAGTGAGGGAGTACCCTGATGTGGAGGTTCAAGGCCCTGGACATAATCAAATGGATGACTGCGCCAAAAGGGATGCCTTGATAAGGCAGAAGTTCCAATAGTTAGGAAGTCCTGGCCTCAGAGATGCGTGCACTGCATTTGTCTCAATGTCATTCAGTGTGGAATGTGAGACCCATGGCAACATTCTATTGGCACACTCACTGTTTCGAGTCCTTGCCATTTGTGTCATCCTGCCCCGCCTCCAGTCATTAGCACTTATGTTTAACTCCCAAAAGAAGCTCCATGCTACTGGCATATAGAATAACCCTTTGCATGAGGGATAGGAAATGTCAGGTTTCTTTACATAATCAATGTGATACACATAATGAATAAAAATGCTAAACACACCCACATATCCTGCTTGGTGACTGTGGAGCTTTCTGGAAGCATCTCCTTGGGCTCAGGCACAGTGTTCCACCCTCACTTACTGCTGCACTAGAGAGAAGCTGGTAATCTCCTGCTCCGGGGTGGCCTGGTGGCACAGTGGTTACACATCTGCCTCACAGCGCCAGGGACCCAGGTTCAATTCCCAGCTTGGGTCACTGTCTGTGTGGAGTTTGTACGTTCTCCCCATGTCTGTGTGGGTTTCCTCCCACAGTCCAAAGATGTGCAGGTTAGGTGAATTAGCCATGCTAAATTCTCTCTCAGTGAACCTGTACAGGCTCTGTAGTGTGGCGACTAGGGGATTTTCACAGTAACTTCATTGCAGTGTTAATGTAAGCCTACTTGTGACTAAGAAATAAACTTCCCTTTGCCCTGGAAAACTTTGGTGGGCATCTTCTGTGATGGTTAGGACTTGAGGGTCCCACCACATTCGAAGACAGAGTGGCAGGTGGAGCTTCAGTTGCCACTGTAATGGGTGAGGAATGTGTCTGTGGCGGATGGGTGGCAGAGAGGCTGCCCCCATCGGAAATGCCATGAGAGGAGCTTCCAGGTGGCGACAGCTGCTGTTCATCCTATCGCAAGGAAAGATTGTTCCTTCTGGTGTTCCCGTGAGATCCCAGGAGCTGTGTCAGTGTCCAGGCTCCCAGTGCCACTATCATCCTGGCTCTGAGACCGTCATGACGTGCAGGTCAAAGTGCGCACTCACGATTGCTTCTGCAATCCGGTGGCTTTGGCCGTCCAATGCAGTCACCAATCTGTCCACGGAGGAAGCTTGGTGCTCTGAACAGTGGTTCACACGGCCTGGATGGACACCTCCACAGTCTGGGCCAGAGCATGCAGCCTTTCCGGTATATCCACCAAATCTCTACGCACTTCACGCTGGGTATCCAGCATCTGCTGCTTAATGGAAAGCTCCAGAAGCTCATCATCTGACTCCAGCAGCTGCACGGGTGACTGTAAAGTGCCCCCTCACCAGATTGTGTCTGCCCTTGTCCTGGTGTGTGAAACCCTGCTGAGATGCCAGTATCTTTGCTGGTGTGTGGCGCAGGATATGATGCTGCATCATCCAAGTGTTTTTCACCTTCACCTTTGGGATGGGCGGGGTCAGCCTTGGGAAGCAGCCAGGGAGCTGGTGCCAGGCACTGATCCGACTGCCAGGCAAGAAGATCAACAAGAACGAACCAGAGTGAATAACCAGGCAAAGAGGGAAAGAAAACCACCTAGTGGTTATCACTGCTGCCTCACAGTACCATGGACCTGAATTCGATTCCAGCTTTGGGTAACCGTCTGTGTGAAGTCTGCATGTCCACCCCGTGTCTGCATGGATTTCCTCTGGGTGCTCCAGTTTCCTCCTACAGTTCAAAGATGTGCAGGTTAGGTGCATTGGCCATGCTAAATTTCCCCTTAGTGCCCCAAGATGTATAGGTTAGGGGAATTAGCGGGGTAAGTGCGTAGGGTTATGGGGTTAGGTCCTGGGTGGGATGCTCTGTCGGAGAGTCGGTATAGACTCGCTGGGCCAAATGGCCTCCTTCTGCGCTGTAGGGATTCTACGATTCTATATCCGAGTGGAGATCAAAGTACAATCCTGTGTAATGTGAGCTAGGACACATTGCGTCCATTAAAACACACTTGCAGCAACATCACAAGGTATCCACCAGGAGGCTTCCCTCCCTTTGAGCATCAAACCCGTACTTTGTACATTGCACAGAAGCCCACGCTGAGTATCAGACCCCTCCCACATGCCCTCTCTCCCTGTGTCCTGGTTTCTGACAGTCTCACCAGAGCCACTCCTTCCTCTAATCTCGCCGCTGCTGATGGATCGTGTAGATGCTGCAGGATCTCCTCCTCCTCCTGCGCCGTTAGGTTGGCTCCGTCTGGGTCTCCGCCTCCACTGCTGCCTCTCTGCCTGGCATTGTGGGTAAGCTTTTCCTGAAAGCAGGTGTAACATTGTAATGACTAACACTATTGGTTAATTAATGTCATCCCATCCCCAAGATGACAGAGAAATGTATAATTAGCAGATACTTGGCAGCCAAGCATGTTGTACAGGCCACCCCGCCACTCCTCCCCACAGAATTACCATGACAACTCCACAGAGGCATCGATGCTAAGAGCAGTGCCATGGCTGCATAATGCTGCCTTCGACTTCAGACATCCTTCAGCATTCTCCGAAGAAGAGTCATACAGACTCGAAATGTTAACTCTGTTTCTCTCTCCACTGATGCAGCCAGATCTGCTGAGTTTATCCAGCATTCTGTGTTTTGTTCCAACATTCTCAAGCATTCCCTGTAGCTTTCTGACACAAGTATGCACAGAATGGGGACTCACGCACAGTGGCCGACCTCAGAAGGTCATTCAGCCCCTTCCTGTGCAGTGTCCACCGTGTGACGGACACCATGCCCACATTGCTGACCTCTGCCACCTCCTCCCAGGCTGCCCACCTCACAGTGGAGGTCTCTTCTTTCTGTCTGCTGGTACCGGTAGTTCACGCCTGATGAAGGCCGGGGACGATTCCTCAACAACCGCACCCCCCCTCCGCCGTCCTATTCAACTTCTTTACTTCAGTCACCTATGGAGCAAAACAAGTTTGAACTAAACAATTCCTCTACATTAAGGTCTTGAAAGCATGCTCATGTTCAAATTATATGCCATCTGTGGGCTGTGGCAAGAAATAACTTAGATCACTTCACAAAAATATTAAAAACATTCACACATACCTGAAAGCAAGCCTGGGTACTACACCCTTGCAATTCGCAATGTGCATGGAGAAGACACACAGGTATGGGATCACTGGACGCCGCACTATGCCAGATGACCCTTTAAATGAATGGTTGTGACCTCTTTCCAGGTCCTGGTCAATAGCTTTGGATGCTGGCCATCTCGCCCTCCAGCACCGGCTGACCGGACCTGAAAATGACATTTGGCCTCCTGGGCTGGAATCCGGCCACCCTCAGGCCCGAATTGACAAGATTGCCATTTTATACAGTGCAGTTTGACGGCGGAGCAGAATCAGAAAATCACCTACTTCCAGATGGGATGGGACATATCATTCAGCCCTAACCCCCTCTGTTGGAGAATACTTTATCACGGTGATGAACATGACGTAGCTTTTTTCCGGTATTAGATGTCATCGCCCACTGGTCCTGCCATTTTTGCAATTCCAGAACATCATCTTGCAGTGAATTGATGTGACCTTCATGATGTGTAAACCGCACTGTCATCTGCAAATTGTCACATCCTCTTCTTTAACAACTTACTGGGAAGGTTGTGTATGTATGTCTAAACGAGTAAAGACCCAACTTATGTGAAAAACAGATGGGAATGTTGCTTCTGCAGAAAAACCACAAGACTGACCCATAGTGAGTGTGTATGTAATAAGATCAGACAAACAAAAAGATGTCGTTAACGGTTAACTGGTGGAACTAAAAAAAAAATCGTTGACAATTGCAGCTCGCACACACACAAGAAGCTTGCACAAGAATAGATAATCAAATAAGGCATAAAACAGACACGAGTAAGGGGTAAAAGGATTAGAAGGGAGAGGAGTGAACAAGGGCAGAGCAAATAGACCTAGGATAGGCTTCTTCAAATGGCAATATAACCTAATCATGGAAGGGAGAGGTGTTGAGAGACTCAAAACTGCTGTATAAAAAGAGCTGAGTATGTTTGCTGGGTGTGCCTACTTATCGGACACCCGCTCTTGCAAGAACATTTGAATAAAACCACTGCTTCAGATTTTGACTGGAGAAAAATTATTAAAGAGTGAGCTGCGTTTCTCACAATTGGGGGCTCGTCCGGGATCAAGTCATCTCCGCTGGGGTGGTCGCCGTCAACGACCGGGAAGACGCGTCCCGTTCCTTTAGAACGGTCTCGAGTCTCTCGTCGGTGAGTACCCCTTCCGGCCGACTGACGACGATCCTAAGGAAAGTCATTCTGAACCAGCGAATAAGGGAAATACAGTTGATGGAGGCACAGCTGCGGTCAGGCAACTCCGTGCACGGACCAAGGTAAGAAAATTGACTTTTAAGTACTGCCTTGGTGACTGGGGTGGTTTACTGGTTGTAGGGATTGTGTAAACAAGACTGACGTAGTAAGCACCATGGGAAATAGGGGGACTAGGAGTGAGTCCCCCGGGAAAAGGAAGAAAAATGTGTCCCGAAAAGCATCCCTCCAGAAAGTCCTTTGGGACGGATGTTAAGAAAATGGAAAGACAATAGTTACACGTCGGGAAAAGATCAGGAAACTATGATAAAATATTGTTGTTTCATGTGGACAAAGGAGGGTATCCGTCCTCCGTCAATCTTCTGGCCAAAATACGGGTCAGATGAGGATTGGGTTTGTCAAATTCTAAATACATATGTCAATCCAAAACAGCCATACAGTAAGGAAGAGTCCGACTATGCCTCTTGTTGGAGGGGCGATTGGGGGGACCAGACCCGATGGATACAGGTTGTACCCCTTGAAAATGGTCAAACAACCAGAAGAGGAACAATCCTCTGCACCACCTCCCCCTTCTTGGGATGTTCTCGACCACCTGCCCCCGCCATATGCGCCCCCGCAGGACAATGTAGATAATGAACCAGACGACCAAGTACAACAGGGTGGGGGAGCCACGGGAACGGACAGAGTAGACCCACAAGACACCCAAGAACCTACAAAGGACAGTGAAAAATCGAGCCAAATCCCTGGACTAAAAGGGGCCAGGTCAAAGTTAGTACAGGAAATAAAACAATGCGAACAGGACATTAAGAACCTTCCCTTTAAGGATAAGGAGACATCAGGGCACTAAGAGAGGTCCCGATGGGACCAGGGCAAATCGGATTCGTCAGTGCTCCCCTAACGGCGGGAGAAGTAAGGGCGTTTCAAAAAGAAATGAAAGTCCTCGTGGAGGACCCTATTGGATTAGCCGAACAAGTAGACCAGTTTTTGGGACCCAGCATATTTACGTGGACCGAATTAATGTCCATAATGAACATCCTTTTTACCGGGGAAGAGAGGGGAATGATAAGGAGGTCAGCTATGAGGTTATGGGAACGAGAGAATCCCCCTGGCGTGGGCGTGGTGCCAGCGGAACAGAAGTATCCCAACGTAGACCCCCTATGGGACAATAACGAAGCACAAGATCGGAGACGTATGAAGGATCTCAGGGACCTAATGATAAAGGGGATTAGAGAGGCAGTGCCGAAATCCCAGAATCTAACTAAAGCATTTGAAGTGCGTCAGGAAAAGGATGAGGCTCCCTCGGCCTTCCTGCAAAGGTTACGAGACACAATGAGAAAATATTCAGGAATGGATCCTGAGGACCCAGTGGCACAGGGACTCCTCAGGATCCACTTTGTTACCAAGGCATGGCCAGATATCCAAAATAAATCCAGAAAATAGACGTGTGGAGTGAGAAACAGCTTGATGAATTGTTAAGAGAAGCTCAGAAAGTGTTCGTAAGGAGAGAGGACGAGAAAGAAAAACAGAAGGCAAAAATGATGGTGGCCACAGTTGACGAGATAGTGAAGAAGCGGGCGGAACCAACCACCAGGAGTCAGGTTAGAGGGTGGCAGTATGTGGATAATAGAGGAAGGGGAAGGGAGCGAGGCGGACCCTCAAGGGGGTTCAACCGACAAGGACAAGGGTGGAGTCCCCAACAAGCGGGATGTTACCATTGCGGGAGGACAGGACATTTTAAGAGGGAATGCCCCGAACTGAGGAGGGAAGAACGAGCGGTTCCGCTCATGAACTTCGAAGAAGACTAGGGGAGTCAGGGGTTCCTGCCCCCGGGGACCCACCGGGAACCCTTGATAAATTTACAGGTGGGGCCTTATAAGGAAAATACGGTGTTTTTAGTAGATACGGGGGCAGCAAGCTCATCTTTAAACTTTGTACCCCAAGGAATAGAAGTCTCGAGGCAAGAACTGACGGTATCCGGGGTGAAGGGAGAAGGATTCACTGTTCCCATATTTGAAGTTATGACGATTGGATACGATGGAGGGGAAGTAAGAGGACAGTTGTTATATATTCCTGAAATAGGGAGTAATCTGTTGGGGAGAGATTTAATAATACTCCTGGGACTGGGGATTGGAGTATGCGACCAAAGGATAACTATACGAATGGCCATGTTAACTGAAGAACAGGAGAAACAAATAGACCCCGTCGTATGGGCGCAGGAAGGGAACCGAGGGGGTCTACAGATCCCTCCCCTTGAGATTAGTCTAAAGAAGGCAGGGGAAATAGTTTGTGAAAGACAATATCCAATTCCTGCTGAAGGGCGGAAGGGACTACAACCTGTGATTGAAGGATTAATCAGGGACGGCCTGTTAGAACCATGCATGTCTCCCTACAATACCCCCATCCTACCTGTCAGAAAGCCAGACGGTACCTACAGATTGGTGCAAGATCTGAGAGCACTTAATCGGATAGTACAGGTCCACCACCCGGTTGTTACCAACCCTTATACCCTCCTGAGTAAAATCCCACATGACCACAAATGGTTCAGTGTGGTGGACCTGAAGGAGGCCTTTTGGGCATGCCCACTGGCGAAGGGGAGTAGAGATATGTTTGCCTTCGAATGGGAGAATCCCAGGACAGGACGAAAACAACAATATCGGTGGACGGTGCTTCCCCAGGGATTTACTGAATCACCGAATTTGTTTGGTCAAGTTCTGGAACAAATCCTGGAGGAGCTCTCGAGCCCAGAAGGGCTTGTTGCAATATGTAGACGATCTGCTGATCATGGGAAAAGGAAGGGAAAGTGACAAAGGCCACCAATCAACTGTTGAATTTTCTAGGAAAGCAGGGATTAAGGGTTTCGAAAAAGAAGTTACAATATGTGGAGAAGGAAGTAAAATACCTAGGGCATTTGATCAGCGAGGGAAAAAGAAAGATAAGCCCCGAGAGAATCGAAGGAATAGTGGGAATCGTACTCCCCCGAACGAAAAGGGAGCTAAGGAAGTTTCTGGGGTTAACAGGGTATTGTAGACTATGGATTGAATCATATGCTCAGAAAACAAAAAAATTGTACCTGAAGTTGTTAGAGGAGGAGCCACAGACCCTAAATTGGACAGACGAGGAGAGAGAACAGGTGGAGGAATTGAAGAAAAGTCTGATTCATGCCCCCGTCCTTGCGCTACCCTCCCTGGAGAAGCCCTTCCACCTGTTCGCAACGGTGGATAAAGGGGCGGCCCTGGGGGTTTTGACCCAACGATGGGGGGACAAGAGGCAGCCGGTAGCATATTTGTCTAAATTGTTAGACCCAGTGTCCAGAGGGTGGCCAGAGTGTGTACAGGCGGTGTCAGCGACCGCATTGCTTGTGCAGGAGAGCCGAAAGCTCACGTTCGGAGGAGCCTTAACAGTTAGCACCCCACATCCGGTGCGGACGATATTAAACCAGAGAGCTGGGCGATGGCTTACGGATTCTAGGTTTTTAAAGTACGAAGCCATTCTAATAGAGAAAGATGACCTCATCCTGGTCATGGACACCTGTCTGAACCCAGCCACATTCCTTTGGAGGGAGGGAGGAGAAGCCCCTGTCAACCTTGAGCATGACTGCCTAGACATCATAGAATACCAAACAAAAGTGAGGATGAACCTGCATGCGGGCTCCAGGTTATTCATTGACGGATCTTCCAGAGTGATTGAGGGTAGGAGGCACAATGGACACGCAATAGTGGATGGGATAGAAGGCAGTGTTATCGAAGCCAGCAGACTGCCTAATGACTGGCCAGCACAAACCTGTGAGCTCTATGCACTAGGAAGGGTCCTCAAAGAACTGCAAGGTAAAGAAGGGACCATATATACCGATTCCAAGTATGCCTTCGGGGTAGTACACATGTTCGGTAAAATATGGCAAGAAAGGGGACTGATAAATAGCAGAGGCAAGGAATTGGCCCATGAGGAATTAGTAAAGCAGGTATTGGAGAACCTCTTACTCCCAGGAGAGATAGCAGTGGTTCATGTAAATAGACACCAAAAAGGGAACGATCCAGAATCAAGAGGAACTAGACTAGCAGACGAGATAGCTAAGGAAGCGGCCCTAAACCCCTGACCCGTCGAGATACTGGTCTTAGTGCCAACTGTGCCAGAAGCCGAAGGGAGACCAATATTTAGCACAAAGGAAGAGCAGGAATTAGAGGTATTGGGGGCAAGAAAGACGACTGAAGGGCGATGGATGTTGCCTGATGGCCGGGAAATGGTAAACAAGATGCTGATGAGGGAGATCATGGCAATCCTACACCAAGGGAGCCATTGGGGAGTACAGGCGATGTGTGACCTGGTATTGAGGAAGTATGGATGCAAGGGTATATACACCGTGGCCAAACAAATATGTGAAGGGTGCATAACATGCCAAAGGGTCAACAAGAAGGTATTAAGGAGGTAGGTTCCAGGGGGAAGGGAGCCCGGTCTGAGGCTGTTCCAGAGCCTGCAGGTGGATTACACCGAATTACCCCCAGTAGGAAGGCTAAGGTATATGCTGGTCATAGTGGACCATCTGACCGGTTGGGTAGAAGCATATCCCTTAGCGACGGCAACGGCGGGCGGGGTAGCCAAAATAATACTGGAACACATGATCCCCCGGTATGGAATGGTGGAGTGCATAGATTCGGACCGGGGAAGTCATTTTACCTCCAAAGTACTGCAAGGAATAATGAACGGATTAGGAATCTCTTGGGAATTTCACACCCCTTGGCACCCTCCCTCCTCAGGAAGAGTCGAGCGGATGAACCAAACTCTAAATTAGTGGTGGAAACCAAACTACCCTGGACCCGATGTCTACCCATAGCTCTGCTATGGGTTTGGACTGCCTCACGAAAAGACCTGGGACTGTCCCCTTATGAGATGTTGTTTGGACTGCCCTATATGGGGACAAAAGGGGGTTTGCCGATCCCGGAGACTAAGGATCTGTTTTTAAAGAAGTATATACTGGGCCTGTCCTCCTCTTTATCCTTCCTCAGGAAACAGGGCCTATTGGCACAGACCCCACCTCTCGAATTTACAGTGCACAAAATCCAACCGGGAGATTGGGTCCTGGTAAAGTCGTGGAAGGAAACCAAACTACAACCGGGTTGGGAAGGACCATACTAAACTCTCTTGACCACCGAGACAGCAATCAGAACTGCCGAAGAGGGGTGGATGCATTACACAAGAATCAAGGGACCTGTGAAACCTCCAGACGACACAGGAGTGTGGACGACCGAATCAACAGGGGAGCCATTGAAACTAAGACTGAAAAGACTTTGAGTAACGAACCTTTTGTAGCGACGCAAGCGGGGGAACACAGTTGTAATATTATGTACTAAGTCTCTCTCCCTCTCTCTCATTGTACGCTAAGGAACTAAGGCAAGATTAGAATGAAACAGGCAGGCTAGCTCGCACTACTAATCCCTCTGGTAACAGTCCTCCCAACATGGGAAAAGTGGGAACCGGATCCCAAAGATGGGACCATGTTCGAGGTTACGATCCCTAAGAGCCCGGACTCACAGGTGGTGGAAGTTGACCTATGTTTCCTAATGCCATGTGGGGGTCTAACTAACCAAAGACGTTATCACGTGGGCTCCCTTCGATATTATGGGGATGGACTGAAGTCCCCTTCTTTTTCCCTGGGGGGGGCCACCCCCTGGGGGCCCATCCAATCCGATCATATTCATCCACCAGAGCCCTATAAAACCAGGCCCAGACTGCCCGGATAAGGAATGCAACCCTATGTACCTGACGATTAAAAAAAACCGAGTGGACACAAACGAGCGGCGGAAAAACTACCCACGTACAGTTAGACAACAAAGTGTTCGGGGTACAAGTAAGAGAAGGGGAGAAAGAAAGTGATTTAAAGTGTTGTTTTCGAGTAAAGATAGATGAAAAGGGTACGCCATTTATCCACTTGCGGAAGGGGAAGCCAGACACATCAAAATGGTCACCATTTGCTCCTCCCAACGATCCTAGGATAGTAAAAGTAATAGATGTAAAGGACTTGAGACAGACCATTGAAATAGAGACCGGATACAGGGATACAAATGCCTGGGTAGAATGGATAAAATACACTGTAGAAAGTTTGAACAAAAGCAATTGCTATGCTTGTGCGTCTGGTAGACCGATAGCCCAAGTAGCACCCTTCCCGCTGGGGTGGGAACGTGACCGGAAGGGCATGGAATGCATGTTAGCCCTGTATCAGGACAAGACGGCCTGGGGCAATCGAACCTGCACATCTTTGTCACTAATGTTCCCTCCCCTAGAGATGAAGGATTTAAAGACTCCCCCTGCATTCTTCGCCACTACCGTGAATCACACCTCATGCGTGAGTCGACATGGGGCAAAGCTGACCAAAAATGTGGGAGAGCTGAAGTCATGCATAGAGACTGAGAACGTAACTGGAACAACCAGGGGAGCAAACTACTCATTATTGAACGTTCCCAGAGCGGATTTATGGTGGTACTGCGGAGGAAAAGTACTGAGGTCGACCCTACCTCCCCAGTGGAAAGGGACCTGTGCAATTGTCCAATTGGCTATACCATTTACCCTGGCATTTGAGAAAGAAAAGGTAATAAAAGGAGGAAGGAGTAAAAGGACAGCGATAGAGACCTCCTTTGATGACCGAATATACTTAGATTCCATAGGGATACCGAGAGGAGTACCGGACGAATTTAAGGCCCGCAACCAGATTGCATCGGGCTTTGAATCAACTCTCTTCTGGTGGGTCACAATTAAGAAAAATGTGGACTGGATAAACTATATCTATTACAACCAACAGAGATTTATTAACTATACTAGAGACGCGGTAAAAGGCATCGCTGAACAACTAGATGCCACCAGTAGAATGGCTTTAGATATGATTTTAGCCGAGAAAGGAGGCGTGTGCGTGATGTTGGGAGGAAGATGTTGCACTTTTATCCCAAATAACACAGCACCTGATGGATCAATCACTCGGGCACTACAGGGACTAACAACCTTGGCCGAAGAAATGGCCGAGAACTCAGGGGTAGACACGTCTCTTACGGGGTTTTTAGAGAACTGGTTCGGGAAATGGAAAGGCATGGTAGTCTCGGTTTTTACCTCCCTAATCACGGTTGCTGGATTACTAATAGCAATCGGGTGCTGCATTATCCCTTGTGTAAGGGGACTGACTCAGGGACTGATTGAGACAGCCTTGACAAAACAAATGTCAATGAAAGGAAATCAGAAGGAAAGTATGTACCTGTTAGACAGTGATAGGATAGATGATATTGACGAAACCACGGGAATGGAGAAAGCTTCTGAAATAATGCTCAAAGAACTCGAAGGAACAAATGAGACCCCTCCCCAGTATGCAGATGACAACAAATATTAACCAAGAGAAAAAGGGGGGACTGTGAAAAACAGATGGGAATGTTGCTTCTGCAGAAAAACCACAAGACTGACCCATAGTGAGTGTGTGTAATAAGATCAGACAAAGAAAAAGATGTAGTTAATGGTTAACTGGTGGAACTAAAAAAAAAATCGCTGACAACTGCAGCTCGCACACACACAAGAAGCTTGCACAAGAATAGATAATCAAATAAGGCATAAAACAGACACGAGTAAGGGGTAAAAGGATTAGAAGGGAGAGGAGTGAACAAGGGCAGAGCAAATAGACCTAGGATAGGCTTCTTCAAATGGCAATATAACCTAATCATGGAAGGGAGAGACGTTGAGAGACTCAAAACTGCTGTATAAAAAGAGCTGAGTATGTTTGCTGGGTGTGCCTACTTATCGGACACCCGCTCTTGCAAGAACGTTTGAATAAAACCACTGCTTCAGATTTTGACTCGAGAAAAATTATTAAAGAGTGAGCTGCGTTTCTCACACTTAGATCTCCAGGGCACTCCGGAGAGGACATCAAGAGGAGAGGGTCATTCCTCATCATAGAACCATAGAACCCCTAAAGTGCAGAAAGAAGCCATTTGGCCCATCGAGTCTGCACCGATTCTCTGAAGGAACATCCCACCCAGGCCCTCCCCTCCGCCCTGTCACCATAACCCTGCACATTTACCATGGCCAATCCAGCTAACCTATGCCTTTGGACACTAAGAGACAATTTAGCATGGCCAATCCACCTAACCTGCACGTCTTTAGATGATAAAGGGCAATTTAGCATGGCCAATCCACCTAACCTGCACATCTTTGGACTGTGGGAGGCAACCGGAGCACCCGGAGGAAGCTCACAGGGAGAATGTGCAGACTCCACTCAGGCAGTCACCCAAGGCAGGGATCGAACCCAGGTCCCTGGTGCCTTGAGGCAACAGTGCTAACCACTGTGCCCTATCACTATTCACTCTTTGTCTCCTGAAGGTAAGGAAATGTTGGATCCAATTTAATAATATATCCTGATCCCTAGTCAAGGAGTTTGAGCTTTTCATCAGGAACTTTGTCAAAGTCTTCCGAGAAATCTGGTCTTGCCATTTTTATACTGTAGTATAAAACCTTGGATTGACTGAGGTTTTTAGAGGCTAAGAGTAAGAGTCATTAAGGGAAGAATAAATGTTAGTCACAGAAGTGAATATTAAGCATCATGGCAGTATTTGCACAAGATGGATTTGAGTGAAACAGGCTCTTCAGCTCACATGATTGCTTCCTTCCAGAATACCTATCCCACTGTGTCCCTTTTGACTTGTTTCTTAAATGGTTCCAATCTCTTGGTCTCAGCAACTTTTCGAGGAAACATGTTCTGGAGGTATCCATTGATAGGCTACTGAGGCAATCAAGGATGAGAGAGGCACTGAGAAGTAGAGGCTTCCAGGGAAAGAGGCAGAGAAATGAAGTTGGTGGCCTATAGTTGAAATTAAGCCCGCCTAGACCAAGATTTTCTTCTCTCTGCATCAGTAGGAAAGACTGCTGGCCATTGTTTGCTTTTGGACCATTCTTTATTTATTTATTAGTGTCACAAGTAGGCTTACATTAACACTGCAATGAAGTTACTGTGAAAATCACCTAGTTGCTACATTCCGGCGCCTGTTCAGGTACACTGAGGGAGAATTAAACGTAACCAACGCACCTAACCAGCACATCTTTCAGACTGAAGGAGGAAACCAGAACACCCAGACACAGTTAGGATTGTACTCACTGGATTTCAGAAGAATGAAGGGGGATCTCATGGCTGATCATCCAACTCAGTAACCTGTTCCCGCTTTCCCCCCATACCCTTTGATCCCTTTAGCACCAAGAGCAGACACAGGGAGAATGTGCAGACTCCACACAGACAGTAATCCAAGCCAGGAATCAAGATGGATCCCTGGCGCTGTGATGCAGTAGTGCTAATCACTGTGCCACCGTGCCACCCACTAAATATGCTCGGTTTGGAGATAACATCGATGGGACCGTCTTGATGGCGACAAATATCCTTGAGGGGGCCAATGTAAACCAATTCCCATGTCACTGAGTCTTGTCCCTTAACAAAACTATCTAATGACATTCACACTTTGCACGCTGGTGATGACCATGCTCTCCGATATCTGGTTTTGATGGATCTGCACGGGTTCAATAAAGATTAGGGGAGATGATGATGTTGTGGTATTGTCACGTTGTGGAATTGACTAGTAATCCAGAAGCCCAGGCTAATGCTCTGTGGATAAATTCAATTAATAAAAAGTAATGATGACATGAAACAATCACTGATTGTTGTTAAAACCCAATATGGTTCACTAATGTCCTTCAGGGAAAGAAATCTTCCATCCTTATCTGGTCGAGCCTACATGTGACTCCAGATCCACAGCAATGTGATTCTTAACTACCCTCTGAAATGGCCTAGCAAGCCACTCAGGCAGCATAGTGGCACAATGGTTAGCACTGCTGCCTCACAGCCCCAGTGACCCAGATTCAATTCTGCCCTTGGGTCACTGTCTGTGTGGAGTTTGCACGTTCTCCCCGTGTTTGCGTGGGCTTCCTCCTGGTGCTCCGGTTTCCTCCCACGCTCCAAAGATGTGTAGATTAGGTGGATTGGCCATGCTAAATTGTCTCTTAGTGTCCAAAGATGTGCAGGTTAGAGGAGTTAGCGAGGGGTAAGGGTCTGGCTGGGATGCTCTGTCAGAGAGCTGGTGCAGATTCGATGGGCCAAATGGTCTCCTTCTGCACTGTAGGGATTCTATGATTCTGTGAGTTCAATGACAAGTAGAGATGGGCAACAAATGCTGCCTGGATCGCTTCTTGGTCTTTTCGCTTAGATCAAGCGTCAGATCATGGCCAAGATCGGGTGCAATGTCTTCTCTTGTCAGCTTGGATCTTGTCTGTCTTTTTTGTGTTTGCTACCAAATAAACCTGTTGGACTTTAACCTGGTGTTGTTAAACTTCTTACTGTTTTTTTTGGGGACCATGAATCAGTTTAAATTTTAATTTGTTTTTTGGAGCAAGCAAGAAGATAGATTTGGGTTTGCCCATTCCACTCTGCTCATTGGCTTTGTAACTTTAAGAACGGAATTAAAATGGTGTCAGCATTGTCCACATTAAAGAATTTTTAAAAAAGATTGAAAGACACAAAGGCCAGACAGTGAGCCCTGGGCAACACCACAGGAGATCTACTAGTTATAAAGTATTGAAAGAGTTTAATTTCATCTTTACTCCTTGAAAGCACACCTGGCAAAATACAAGAAGATATACAGATAAACAAAGGACCAGATATTTTGGAGTTTATGAGGTTAGGCTATTTCCTGACTTTGAAATGATGCTGATACTCTGGAAGAGGCATTGAAACTGATCTTTATCGTGTAACCTGATCCCAGCGAGGGGCTTGTGACTCATAACAGATTTTCGCAGAAACGAAACTAACAACAGTCTTTTGAAACTGAATCCGTGTCGTTTCAGTGTTCTGGTTATACAGGACTGTCAGCTGAAACTGCACAAGGAAGTAATTAAACTTTGTCAATGTCGCTTTGTTTAACATTGTTCTGTGGTTGCAAGTGTTAAGGAACTGCTCGATTCCATGTAATCGAAAACAGCTTTTGATGTTTCAATGTTTTTTTTCTTTCACTGAACATTAAGCTGTCGGAGGGGAAGGAGGAAAACAAGAAAGAGGGATAGAAGGAGAAAGGTGGAAAAGAAAAGGAGAGAATATAAAGGCACACTGAATGCTCCAGTTTCATGCCATGCACTGAATTCACACTGATGGTGTGACTTTTAACAGTCAATAATTCAGATAGTTACCTCTCACCTATTCAGTTCTGAGTGCTGATGGGGAAAGCACCAGTCTGATACCACCTTGAAATTATAGGTGGGGAACCCCCATAGAGTTTGTCCTGACTGTTCAGGGTAACCTTGGTGAGGGAGACATGGAAAACGGGAAAAAAGTGGAAATGCTGTTAATGCCACATTTCAACCCGCCCACCCCAGACATTGGTCACCCACCATGACACTGCTCAGCCCCCCAGACACTGCCCATCCACCCCAACACTGCTCACCACCCCCCGTCAGACACTGCCCATCCACCCCAACACTGCTCACCACCCCCCCTCAGACACTGCTCATCCACCCCAACACTGCTCACCCTGCAACACTCCTCACCCCTCACCCCCACCAGACAATGCTCACCTTCCCCCCCCCCCTTAGACACTGTCCATCCCCCCAGACACTGAGCAGCCCACAGACACCGTCCATCCCCCGGACACTTCTCACGCACTCCGCCCCCAGACACTACTCACCCCCTCCTCCATGGACACTGCTCACCCCCCCCCTCGCCAGACACTGATCACTCCCCCCCCACCCCACCTCCCCGAAACTGCTCACCTCCCCTCAGACACTGCCCACCCCCCGGACACTGATAGCCTCCCTGACACTGATCGCCCCCCCGGCATTCCTCATGCCCCCCCCCCCCGATACTGCCACCCCTCCTGCACTCCTCAACCGCCCCCCCCAAGCACTGCCCATCCGCCCGACACTGATCACCCCTCTGACACTCCTCATGCCCTGCCAACACTGCTCACCCTCCCTGCACTGCTCATCCCCCCCCCCCCCCCGCCAAGCACTGCTCACCCCCCCTCAGACACTGCCCATCCCCCCCAGACACTGATCACCCTTCACTCAACCCCCGACTGATGACTGATCCGATGGGCAACAAAGTAGCAAACAGAATTCAACCTGGAAAAGTGTTAGCAGACGCATTTGGAGAGGTAGCATAATGGAGAGGATTCAGCAATAGATGGGAACATACCAAGAGACGTAGAGGAAGGAACATTGGAGTGCATCTGTGCTGATCCATGAAGATAGCAGAACAGGTAGATAAAGCAATTAAAAAGGCATATGGAATACTTGGCACAGTGGTTACCACTGCTGCCTCACAGTGCCAGGGACCCGGTTTCAATTCCGGCCTTGGATGACTGTCTGTGTGGACATTTTTCCCCGTGTCTGCATGGGTTTCCTTCGGGAGCTCCGGTTTCCTCCACAGTCCCAAAATGCTCAGGTTAGGTGAATTGCTAAATGTGGGGCAATAGGGAAGGGGGCGGACCTTTGTAAGATGCTCTTTCGGAGAATCGATGCAGACTCGATGGGCCGAATGGCCTCCTTCTGCACTGTGGGGATTTGATGGTTCTATAGTTCTATTAGCCAATGTATAGAATATAAGAGCAGGGAGGTTATGCTTGAGAGGTATAAAACACTAGCTATTCCACAATTTGAATACTGTGTGCGGTCTGGTCACCTCAGCACAGAAAGTATTTAGCTGCACGAGAGAGAACACAAGAGGAGATTTACAAGGATGTTGCCCAGACTGGGAAATTACAGCAATGACAAAAGGTTGGCTAGGGCCTGTTTCCTTTGGAACAGAGGAGGAGGCTGAGGGGAGATTTGATTGAGATGTACATGTGAGGTGCCTAGATCGAGTGGATGGGAGGAGCAGTGATCAGGGGTCATTGATTTAAAGTGATTGGTAGAAGAATTAGAGGGGAGATGAAGAGCATTATTTTCACCCAGAGGAGGGTGGGAGTTTGGAGCTCACTGCCTTAAAGGGTAGTCAATGTAGAACCCCTCAACTCCTCTAAAAAGTGTCTGGATATGCACCTGAAGTCTCATAATCCCCAGGGCTACATACCAAGTGTTGGAAAATGGGATTGGGGGATGGCTCATTTTCTGGCTGGTATAGAGATGATGGGCAGAGTGGCCTTCTTCTCTTATATAACATTCTCTACATTTTTCAATTAAATGTCTGAAAAGGTGGAATGTGCAAGGATGTGGGGAGAGAGTGAGGGAGTGTCAAGTGCGTGAGTTGATCCTTCGGAGAGGTAGCATGGATACAATGGGCCAAACAGCCTTCTAGGACAAGTCAGAGTCTGAGGAAGTGATATTGATAAAAAATTCTTGAGAGGCCCTCTTGACAGGAGGGTAAGGCCCTTGGCTTGCTGAAATCTGAGTGGGACTGAATGTGTCTGGAACCACAGGACAGAGATTAAATAAAAATATTGTGCTCCAAGGTTTCAACTGATTTGCTGTATCGTCATTGCTGCCTGTAGGTTCAGGAGGTTTGATCCTGAATATTGAGATATTTCACTCATCTTTGTGGATGAACATTGACCTCAGTAACTTAGGTTATAACCAGGGAGGGTACATTTAATCTGAATGAGAGGGTAGCAGTGGAAGGGTGTGTTTCTGAATGGAGAGCTGTGACAAGTGGTGTTCCTCAGGGATCAGTGCTGGGACCTTTGCTGTTTATAATATATATAAATGATTTGGAGGAAAATGTAACTGGATTGATTAGTAAGTTTGCAGACGACACAAAGGTTGGTGGAGTTGCGGATAGCAATGAGGACCATCAGAGGATACAGCAGGATATAGATCAGTTGGAGACTTGGGTGGAGAGATGGCAGATGGAGTTTAATCCGGACAAATGTGAGGTAATGCATTTTGGAAGGTCTAATACAGATAGGAAATATACAGTAAATGGCAGAACCCTTAAGAGTATTGATAGGCAAAGGGACCTGGGTGTACAGGTACACAGGTCACTGAAATTGGCAATGCAGGTGGAGAAGATAGTCAAGAAGGCATACGGCATGCTTGCCTTCATCGGTCAGGGTATTGAGTTTAAAAATTGGCAAGTCATGTCGCAGCTTTATAGAACCTTAGTTAGGTCGCACTTGGAATATAGTGTTCAATTCTGGTCGCCACACTACCAGAAAGATGTGGAGGCTTTGGAGAGGGTACAGAAAAGATTTACCAGGATGTTGCCTGGTATGGAGGCCATTAGCTATGAGGAGAGGTTGGAGAAACTTGGTTTGTTCTCACTGGAGCGACAGAGGTTGAGGGGAGACCTGATAGAAGTCTACAAGATTATGAGAGGCATGGACAGAGTGGATAGTCTGAAGCTTTTTCCCAGGGTGGAAGAGTCAATTACTAAGGGGCATAGGTCTAAGGTAGCCCCATGTAACTGTAAACCTTAGGATGAAAGAAATACTCCGATACTGTTTGAGAACCTGGAATGCACCATCCAGAATGCTTGGGACCAAGTCAGTTCTAGACTTTCCAGATTATCAATGATGTTTCACAGATGTGTGAATCGGAAAATACTGTTAAAATAAATATATACCTGAACATGTTTCGGGCGGCACAATGGTTAGCACTGCTGCCTCACAGTACCAAAGATCTGGGTTCGATTCCCGGCCTTGGGTCACCGTCTGTGTGGAATTTACACGTTCTCCCCGTGTCTGTGTGGGTTTGCTCCGGTTTCCTCCCACAGTCCAAAAGATGTGCTGGTTAAGTGGATTGGCCATGCTAAATTGCCCCTTAGCATCTGGGGGACTAGCAAGGGTAAATGCCTGTGGTTATGGGGATAGGGCCTGGGTGGGATTGTGGACAGTGCAGACTCAATGGGCCAAATGGCCACCTTCTGCACTGTAGGGATTCTATGGATAAAACATTATAAATCAGCAATAAAAATTGCTTTATTTATCCAAGCAATGTACAGATTAGGTCAGCCATCAGTTTAGAAAGAGTACGAATGATTGCACTGTGCCACCAGGGTAAGGCAACTATCTTATCACTCTGAACTCATGCACTCACAAGCCATCCACATTCACTGGTATCTCACTCACTGCCAGCTCAAGGGACATCACCACTCACTCTCACACACACACTCTCACATCTCCATCTGGCCTCATCTCCTCTGGCGACTGCCTTCTCACCCCTACCATCCTGAGGCCACTTGCACAGATCGCCATGTGCCCCACACATACACACACCTTGGGATACCCACCTTCCCCAGTACAGCCCTCACCCGTTGCCTCTTCTGTTACCTGAGGCCTTTTATCCCCTTTACCCAAACAAGCCCTGACCCTGCAGCCATTGGAAAGCATTATCTCTGGTCCTGTAGATAGAGACTTGCCTGTGAGCCCCCCGAAAATCGACGAGGTGCTGCCGGAGTGCTGCCTGAAGCACAATGGGTAAACAAACCTCAAAGTCCTGAGTAAAGAGCAGGTCGTCAGGTGCATGTTGCTTACGTACCATTGTGAAACATGCCAGCGTGAAATCACACCGACGTGATCACGGTGTTGGGGGGCTGATTCCGGCGAGCGGCGCTTATAATGCGACGCTTAAGTATTGAAATTCAGTTCCTGGCATGCGGCAGTGGGAAACGTGGCCCAGTATTGATGTCTGAAACAGATGATCACAAACTGGGTTTATGACAACTTGGTTTTCACGATCTCCAATAATTTTCACACCCGCCTGCTATGACGCAAGTGGGAGTGGAAAATCCTTGCTTGTGCATTAAGAATATTTGTCAAGCAAAATAGTTGGCCTCCAAGACAGATGGAATAACGGCAGCTTACATTTATACAGTATCTTTCATATAGATAAACATACCAAGGGGCTTTATTGAGGCATCATCAGTGCCAAAGAAGGATAGCCCAAAGTTTGGTCAAAGTGGTGGGTTTCAAGGGAAAGAAAATACCAAAACCAGTGTTCGTTTGGGTTTAATTTGACAGGTTTAGCTCCACAATATTATATTATACTGGTAATTGTGATATAAAGTATAACACTTCCTCAAGTATTTTTTCTGTAGAGGCAATCCATTCCTTTACCATCTCACAATCATTCTGAGATGGGAAATGAGACTCACAGGTCAACTAGGAGATTTGTATTGTTTGAGCTGTGTACTTTATTTATGAAGTAGCCCCACATTCCCACAAAAACTTCATGCATTTCACACGAGAATCTTGTAAATCCACTTATATCTCCATGCTTTACTGCAAGGTTATGGTGAGAGGTGGGATAGATGACAAACAACAACAACTTGAATTTATACAACCCTTTTAATGCAACATAACATCCCATGTAGCATGTGACAGGAGCATTATCAGGCACAACTTGACACTAAATAAAGATTTTAAATCAAAGAAGTACATTTCAAGGAACACCTTAAAAGGAGAATATATATATACATCACATCATCCTTACCCCAGCAGACAAGCTGAGGTAACACTGGTTATTACATTCAATTATGTACTTAGAACACTTGACATTTCGATCAAATGTGGTCACAGAACCAAATGTTTCCATTCACTTGCTGACCAGTTATAGAATGACAACATCTAGGGTTGAAGTAGTGTTGAATGTTTAGCCCAATTCTAATTGAGAAAATTCTTAACAGGGCAGCTAAACAATAGCAAAAGGATAGAACCGTCTTTTACCACAATTGAAAGTACTTCTCCAATCTCTAAAGTAGTCAACAGGTAATCACAGAGTGCTATTTCTTCCCCAATTAAACCCCCACAGAGTTGCCCAATGCTTGCAGAGTATCTTCTTTAATCAGCATGATGACTTTAGGGTTCGTCGTCTGAATCCTGAATAGCCTTTTTCACAGCACAGGCAGCAGCACTGCCAACACTTCCAACTGCAGCAGTACCCGCAGCAGAGAGTCCTGCCGCTCCTTCATGAATAAAAAAGAAAAAAACACGTTTAACATATAGCAATATCGATGACACATTTCCTAAACTGGTCCTGCCTCCCCACACAGAACTGTCCGTGCAGTGAACCGCAAATAGTAATCTCCAGTTACTCCCAGTACCACATGCAAGTGAGCATAAAAGTGGGAGGATAAAACAGATGAATGTGCGATTGGAGAGATGGCACATGAGAGAGGGCTTTAGATGCTCGGGATGTTGGGACTGTCTCTAGGGGAGATAGGATCTATACAGACTGGCTGGATTGCAGCTAAGTTGAGCTGGAGCTGAGATCCTTAGTGGGCCGACTTGCTAGAGTTAAGTTAACTTGGCTGGGGTGTGGGAGGCAGGAGGAATTAGCACAGAGTACTACCGAGGTGCACAGAATACTGGGAGAGACCAATAGCACTAGAGTGGGTAATAATAAGTTAAAAGGTGGGGTCAGAGTAAGAGAGACAGATAGAGTCTAAATCAGGGTTACAGTGCATGTATTTGAATGCACGAAGTGTGGTAAATAAAACTAGTGAGTTACTGGCACAAATTGTCATGTGGAGATATAGGCCGGGAGATACGAATCCTCCCACCCAGCAGAATATTATGATCCCAAACTGAATGGAGATATAAATGGCTCGCTGTAATCCAGTGGGGGTGGGCTGGAGGAGGCAGGCGGGGCTGTACAATGCTGGCCACGATGTGGTGGCTGTTACCGAGACCTGGCTCAAAAAAGGGCAGGGTTGGTTACAAGGTGTTTATGAAAGTTTGAAAAGGAAGAAACGGGGTAGGAGTGGCCATACTGATACAGAAGAACACTGCAGGGCTGGAGAAAGAAGATATCCCAGGAGGGATCAAGGACAGAATCTATTTGGTTCAAGTTAAGGAACCAAAATGGTCCAATGACCTTGCTCAATGTAGTCCATAGGCCACCAGCTAGTGTAGAGGAACTAATTGTTAAGGAAATTACAGAGAGGTGCAAGGGTTGTAGAGTAGTTATAGCGGGTGACATTAATTCTCTGAATATAGACTGGGGTAGTAGTAGCGTTAACAGCAGAGAGGGGAAGAGTTTCAAGAGTATTCAACGTTCATGATAATCTCTACCGCAGTACCCTTCAGGACAAAATTAATGGTCACATGGACAAATGCAGATTAATTAAGGAAAGCATATTTAAGGGATATGCTTTCCTTAATTTTAAGGGAAAATCATATTTAACTAATTTACTGGAGATTTTTGAAGAGATAACAGAAAGGACAATTCTGTTGATGAGGTGTACATGGACTTCCAAAAGGCATTTGATACAGTGTCACACAACAGACACAGTGGTGGCACAAGTTAAAGTTGATGGATTAAAAAGGGAAAGCAGCAACATGGATACAAAATTGGCTGAGTGACAGGAAACAGTAACGGCTAATTAATGTTTTTCGGAGTGGAGGAAGGTCTGTCCCCAGTGGTAAGTGTTGGGAGCCTTACCCTTCCTGATATATATTGATGAAACTCCAACATAAACAGGTCAGCCAGAATCTTATTGAATGGTGGAGCTGGCTCGAGGGCTGAATGGCCTACTCCAATATCAAAGGCGAATGGCCTCCTTCTGTCTAACAATTGTGTGATTCTGTTAAGCATTCTTCGAAACAAAAAAACTCAGTGGAGCTAAATACTCTCCGCTGCCAATCTTGCTAATTTGGAAGTTACTGAGCAATGGATACAAGTTTGCTCTCTTTCTGAATAGCCACACTGATATGCAGGAACAATTGTATAGGTGCAAAACCTTTCGCTCTGTTGTTGCAAAGCATTAAGAAGTAATTTCGAAATATAATTTACATAACAGAGCATTTTCTAGTTGCTTTGTTGTTCAGCTTCATTTCATATTAAACAAACCTGGCAGCATTGGAGTCTTACTATCACAGCCATCCAATATTAACTGTTCGGTAATCACTATGTCAGACCCAGTCAGGACAATAACTGAGAAACCACAGACCCCTTCCATAGACTCCTGACCACATACAAAACTTCACCACTCTACACTTGGAGGGGTGAGACGTTAGACCATTGATTATATCACGATCAATCTTCATAACTGTTCCTCGATTTCATTTAGAAAACCGTACGGAATCATACCAATAGATTGGAGGGTTGCTACGACACCACCAGCTACTACACCTCCTCCATTAGCCACCGCAGCCGCAGACATCATTTGTGCCCCTATGGATCCAGCTGCTATTCCAGCACCAGTAAAGCCGGCTGCAGCAACCACGACGGGAGCAGCGACCACGGCAGTAACTGAAACAGGACAATAAAGTCATTTGCTAAGAGGACTAAGAATTTGCATTGTGATACCGCGCCCTGTTTGGCCTATTGGTTATAGAGATCTCAACCATAGTAAATCGAAAAGTATCGTGTGACGTAAGTGTCCCTTTAAGAGATTTTTTTTAAAATCATGATCGCTGCAGCTCTCACAGTCAGTGTTTCTCAGCTCACAGCTTTAGGTGATGTGATTGATGGGAGGAGAAAAGAAAACTGCGTGCTGGTCAGGTGACAAGGGTTGTTTGTGGTTTTGTTTTGACTGCAGTGTTAGAAGCATAGCTGAAAGAAGTTTCTCTCTGTTTTGCTTTGAAAGTTTTACCAGTTAGCTGAAAGAAAGGCTTTTTGCGATGTTGCAGTAAAGAATCTATGTTTTTTGGTGTTTTGGGGACCTGATGACTACAAACTGCTCTGAGTTTTCAAGATTATATGAAATCAGCATTCAACCTAGGGAACTGGATTCCAGTATTATGTGAGCATTAGTCTGTGCTGTGTTAAACCTGTGAAAATGGTGTTTGTTGTCTATGGGTTTTGATTTTAATTGGAACACATGAGAGATATTTGTTAAGCGTTATACATTGTAGTGATTGTTTTGTTTCTTGTTTGTAATTGATAAAGGTTCTTGCTAATTTTCTGGCTGTACATGTTAACTATATTCTTAAATAAGCTTTGCTTGATGAAAGCTCCCTCGTGAGTCACTTGAATTATTGGTGGTCACAATTCCCCACAAAACAATAATGATTGCATATCATAAAATCATAGAATCGTTACTGTGCAGAAGGAGGCCATTTGGCCCATCGAGTCTGCACAGACAACAATCAGTAGCACCCGGAGGAAACCCGCGCAGATGCAGGGAGAATGTGCAACCTCCACACAGACAGTGACCCTAGGTCGGAATTGAACCCGGGTCCCTGGCGCTGTGAGGCAGCCCAGCCCACCCAGGCCCTATCCCTGTAAGCCCATGTATCTACCCTGCTCCGTTGCCCTGACACCAAGGGGCAATTTTGGACGGCCAATCAACCTAACCCGCACATCTTTGGATGACTGATTAGGATGCACTTTAAGACATCCTGAGGGAGTGTTAGGGGACTATATCAATGCAAATTGCTTTGTTACCTGCTCCTCCTACAATCCAGGCAGCGGTTGACCAATCTGTAAATATGTGGACCAAACACAAACATTACACAGGTATTCAACAGTCAGACATGCTACTTATTCGATAGCTTTCTTAATTGTTAAATCATTAATGCAGGAAGTCAGTCAAGTTAAATATCAATTTTCACTTTTACCAGTTAATAGACTATATGTGCAATGCACCTAAAAAAAATCTTCTTAACATGGACACTAATAGCGTCAGGGGCATATTACTGTTCAAACCTAGAGGCCGCAGGCCAGGAATCTCAGCCGAAGATGGGGGTAATCTAGAAGTTGCAAACTATGTTCATAAACAGCCACCTATTACAAGTCAAGGAGCTCAAAGTCTCCCTATCCTGAACCCCACTGGACAAGAAACTGATTAGAGATGCCCTGGAGTCTCAGTGCTGGAGAGCAGCAGCCCAGGCATCTCCTTTTGGGGTAGGTTTTAATAGGCAAGGGAGAGGGAGTTACTGAGGGTTGCAGATAGGCCCAAAAGAGCCCCAATAATTTTTAATGCAGCACTGGTAAAGATACTTCGTTTTACTAACTGCCATGCTATTGACATCAGTTCTCATGCAGCTGGAGGCAACATTTACACAAGCTTGCTGAATTGGGAAAGGTTGGTGGCTAGGCCAGCTCTGATGAAGAGTCATTCAGACTCGAAATGTTGGCTCTATTCTCTCTCCACAGATGCTGTCGGAACTGCTGAGATTTTCCGGCATTTTCTATTTATGTTGTTGGTGGCTAAGGAACTGGTTTTCAGAAAGCAATCTGCACCGGGCTATTTTCGGACAAGCCCCTGGGTACAAAAGTAGCCGGAAATGTCCAGCTGTCACTTTCCTAAAGCAGTAAATTATCCTGGCGCAGACAAAAAGTAGGAAAATGTTCCATCTCCCAGCCCGGCCACCTTCCACCTTACAGAATACACAGTAAGGAGATATTCAGGAGAAAACAAGAAGTTTCTCTTTGCAACAAAAGTAATAACAGTGGTTTACAATTCCTATGGATGCTATGGCCACAGAGTACAGAATGGAAAGCAACTGAGCAAGGGGAGAGGGTGGAGAGGAATTACCTGAATCACGTGAACTTGAACATGAACCTGTAGAGGGATGCAAATTAATAACACTGAGAACATTCTCTTTTAATTTTTGTCTTTGAAAAATATTTTTCTTTTATATATAAACACACAATCAGATCTCACATCTCATTGCTCCGTTGCGTCAGAGGATACCAACTTGCAATTAAATAGCATCTTTAAACATTTTGTAATCAGTGGATCACTTTGTAATTGCACTGATAGTTGTAGAAAGTGTCGGGTATATGCAAGATTTTCGATATGGTACTCACAGCAAAAGGACATGCGCCCACCATTACCTTTGCATATGCCCAAGAATAGTTAAGAGTTAACAAGATGCACTACAAAATTGATTGGTACACCATCCCATAATTTTCTTTTTAAATCAATACAAATCCCAACTGGGATAATCTGTGATTTCTTCTGCACTTTATATCTGAACTAATGAAGTAGCGGATGTTCTTTGATTCTGTTTTTCTTGGTGGCATCAATGCTTTGATATCACACTCTTTGCCTTCCTGCACCTTAATTCAGTTGTTTCTGATTGCTGCCTGCCCCAAATAAACATTATGCTTGATCACTCTCAAAATTCTGAAGCTTTAATCTCAGCTCATAACCTCTACGTTGACTGGTACAATAGCTAAATGCACGTTTTTATTTCTTGGAAAAGCAGCTTCAAGAGTTCCTATCTTGAGCCTTTTATGCTCACTTGTTTCACAATTAATAGCTCCTTTTAAAAAGAAGAAATGGTTTCATAAGATTGCAGGAGGGTGAAGTATAACATTGCAATTATTGGAAATCCATCAGCTTAATGGCATAAATCTACCTCTCACCTGTGTTGAAAGAAGCAGATAGGATCAGCACAATATAGACCAGGTGACGCATCTTTCCGACAGTTTCAAGAATGATGAATATAAGAAACGCGGTTGCTAACAGCTGGAATACAATACGACTCTCCTGCACAGATTAAAACAAGAAACAATTTCAATGGAAAAGGTTACAAGGCAAGTCCTCACAGTGCTGTGTCGTAACTTCATCTGGTAACAAATTCCTAGCTACATGTAAAGTTGGTTCAAATTATTATCAGAAAAACTCTTGCAAATTTTGTCTACACTAATCTTCAGCGAAATTATAACTCTTCATTATTAAGTGATTGGTACATAGCAGAGGCACTGCTGGCTCACAGCACCAGAGACACGAGTTCGGTTCCTAGCTTGGGTCACTGTCTGTGCGGAGTTTGCATGTTCTCCCTGTGTCTGCATGGGTTTCCTCTGGGTGCTCCGGTTTCTTCCCATAGTCCGAATGACGTGCTGGTTAGGTGCATTGGCCATGCTGAATTCTCCCTCAGTGTACCCAAACAGGCACTGGAGTGTGGCGACTAGGGGATTTTCACAGTAATTTCATTGCAGTGCTAATGTAAGCCTACATGTGACATTAATAAACTAAACTATACCTTATTTTTAGTGGGATGCACAACGGAAACATAGATCAGTCGTTAACTTCCAATAAAATTTTAATTGCACTGCTGCTGACAGAGATTATGCTTTCTTATTTATTCCTGAGATGTGACCTGAAAAAAACTGAAGTTTTAATACCCCAGTTGCCCCAAGACGCACCCCCCCCCCCCCCCCCCCCACAACCTTGAACCGCTATAGTCCTTTGAGTGATGATGCTCCCAAAATGGTGTTGGGTTGGGAATTTCTGGATTTTGAGCCAGTAACAATATAGAACTGCTGGGTATACATCCAATGTGTGTGACTTGGGAGGGGAAGCTGTTCCCCTAAAAAGTCACAAGGATGGATGTTGAAGTGAGCTTGGCAAGTTGAAGAAAGTCATCCTGTAAATCATACATTGCAGCCACAGGATTCTGGTGATTAGGGGCCTGGATATTAAATCTGAAGCCCAAATGTTGATCAAGTGAACCACTATTTATTTGATGGTGTAAAGTTTCTAATGTTTTTGTAACTAAACTTCTAGTTTACAGAGACACTGAGGGGATTAGGAGATGAGCTAGTTATTGGTGTCCACAGCCTCCACTCTATTCTTGCAGCACAGTGTTAAAATAGTTAACATAACTCTTCACACCCCACATCCTGTAAGGACTCCATTCCATTCTCTCAGTTCCTTCACCTCCGCCGCATCTGTTCTGAAGATGGTTCTTTCCAAAATAGCATTGCCGATATGGCTTCCTTCTTCCTCAATCGTGGCTTTCCACCCACTGTGGTTGACAGGGCTCCCAACCATGTCCAACCCATCCCCTGGGTCACAGTTCTCATCCCCTCCCCGCCCTCCCAGAACCAGGATAGGGTCCCTCTTGTCCTCACTTTTCACCCCACCCGCCTCCGCATTCAAAGGATCATCCTCCGCCATTTCCGCCAACTCCAGCATAATGCCACTACTCAACACATCTTTCCCTCACCACCCACCCCCCCACCGTCAGCATTCCACAGGGACCGTTCTCTCCAGGACACCCTGGTCCACTCCTCCCATCACACCCAACACCTCACTCCCTGCCCACGGCACCTTTCCATGCAATCGTAGACAGTGCAACACCTGCCCCTTTACCTCTTCCCTGCTCACCGTCCCAGGACCCAAACACCCTTTTCAGGTGAAGCAGCGCTTCACATGCACCTCCTTCAATCTGGTCTATTGCATTCGCTGCTCCCAATGCGGCCTAATCTACATCGGAGAGACCAAACGCAGACTGGGTGATTGCTTTGCAGAAGAAACTTTGGTCTGTCTGCAAACAGTGACCTTCCTGTCACTTACCACTTCAACACTCCACCCTGCTCTCCTGTCCACATGTCCGTCCTTGGCCTTTTGCAATGTTCTAGCAAACCCCAACGCAAACTGGAGGAACAGCACCTCATCTTCTGATTGGGCGCTTTACAGCTTTCTGGACTGAACATTGAGTTCAACTATTTCAGAGCATGAACTCTGCCCTCCACCTTCACCCCATTTCCATTTATTTTATTATATTTTGTCCTATTCATCCATTTTATCATCCTCTCTCACTTCCATTTTTCCACTTCTCCATTCCAGCTCCCCTTCTTGCCACCACCCTCCCCCCCCCCCCCCCCCCACCCCCCCACCACCCCTTTCAGGGAAACTGCCACATTCCTCAGGCAGTCCTTTAACAACCTGTACCTCTGTTCTGCCATTCTCACATTCCGATCACTTAATGGACACTCTTAGCACCTTCTCAGCCTTCCGTATCCTCATTTACATTTCCTTTGTCCCATTCCAACCCCCACCCTCATTGTACAAATCTCTGCTGATTCCCTTTGCTCTCAGGTCTGATGAAGGGGCATCTGGACTAAAAACGTTGGCTCTATTCTCTCCCCACAGATACTGTCAGACCTGCTGAGATTTTCCAGCATTTTCTGTTTATGTTGTTGTTAATATAATGGGACCAGATAAGCTTCTGATTTAAGTTGATGCCATTACAGATCTTACTTGTGATGGTCAATACATGGTACATGATCTGCACTTTTCAGCCCAAGTCTGGATATAATCCAGGCTGTGTTTGGGGGATTGGCATGACTTGCTCTGTTAGCAATTAAGTACAATTGATACCGCCATCTCTGGCCTGGAGACACAGGAAAATACATGGAGATGGCTGAGCAGAGGACACTTCCCTGAGAAAGCCCTGGGCGTGACATTATTAATTATATCAATTGAGGTTAGGTACACACAGGTTGTACCTGTGTGCTGATTGGACGTTAGCACGTATAACGAGAAACTTAACACCATTTTAATTTGAGCTGTTGCGCTTCCTTTTGTAAGTTTGATTTCTGTTACGTCACCCTCTCTCATCAGTTTAATTTATTGATTATTGGCTTTCTCCAAAAGAGAATATAAGTTTTTGAAGTTTATTTATTAGCGTCCTAAGTAGGCTTTAATACTGCAATGAAGTTACTGTGAAAATCGTCGAGTCACCACGCTCCAGCGCCTGTTCGGGTACACTGAGGGAAAATTTAGCATGGCCAATGCACCTAACTAGCACATCTTTCGGACAATGGGAAGAAACCGGAGCATCCGGAGGAAATCCACGCAGACACAGGGAGAATGTGCAGACTCCAAACAGACAGTTACTCAAACTGGGAATTGCACCCAGGTCCCTGGTGCTGTGAGGCATGATGTGGAGATGCCGGCTTTGGACTGGGGTAAACACAGTAAGAAGTCTCACAACACCAGGTGCTGTGAGGCAGCAGTCCTAACTATTGTGCCACCCTGCAAGACACTACCATGACCAGTGGGTACCGTGGAGTTGAGGTGCGTCATCACTGTTGCATTTGATATTTTGGTTTAGTTAGTTAGGAGTATTTTAAGAGAACTTACTGTCACGGGGTAGAATGGAGTGAGATGATTTACAGCTGTGATATTTCACTCTGGTGAACAGGTCTATTCTAAGTAAGGACTGAATCTTTACTTTCTTATTAACGCATTAACTCTTAACTTTCCTTCTCCAATCTCTGGGGGGACGGGGGGGTGGGAGGGGGGAAGGAAGGGTGAGGTGTAGAAGGGAGGGAGAGGGGAGAGGAAGGAGGGGTAGGGAGGAGGCAGTGGGAAGGGTAGGTGTGGAAAGGAGGAAGGAGAGGGGAGGGGAGGAGAAGGAGTGGTAGGGAGGAGAGGGCCAGGGGTCGGTGTGGAAGAGAGGATGGAGAGGGGACGGAAGGGGAGGAAGGAGGGAAGGGAGGAGGAAGGGGAAGTGAAAGGGATGGGGAAGAGGGGGGAGTTAATATGTTATACAGCTAATTCTAATATATAGGTATTTAGCACATCTGGGATGTAATCAGGATCCATAACCTCTTCATCACATAACCCAGCTCCCATTTAAATGGTGTCAGGTATTTCTGTTCCAAACACTTTTTGGGTGGTTTTAATCCTGCTGAATGAAAGGAGACTGCATGGTCAAAGGCTCAATAGTACTCAATCATTTTGAGGATCAGGCAACAACTTAATCCATCAATGGATTCATCTTCCTACAGATTGAAATACATTTTTAAACAGAAATTTTAAAGCTTTATATGTAAGCAACTGTACGTTGACAGCACCCTAATATGTGAAATAGTAAACAAATTAGTTGCCACAGTAACTTTGATACTTCTTATGATTATAGTCTGACATGAAAAATGAAGTGACTACCAGAATCATGAAACCATTGTTAATCACTGATTTGGAGAGGCAGGTTTGGATTACAATTTATTATGTACCATGCCAAGGTATTTCTTGAGACAACAGAAAACTAAATGCAAGCAGGAGCTGCTCAGTTCTTACTTGTGTATGAAAATTAATAGCCCTGAAAGTCACCGGATAGATGGAAATATATTTTCATATTTCCTGTTTAAGAAGATCTAGTGGAGTCAGCAGTTTGCCTGAAAGTCTGTTCATTGCAACCACACAGAGTAGCGATTGGAAAAGAACCATCAGATCTTCTTAAAGGAAACAATATTGTTTGGAAATATCAAAACCCTGGTGTCCATTTTTTCCAGTCTCCTGGAATTGAAGTCCGCATCCTTACCAATGTCCGATCTCTGCACAGAGATCAGCTTTTCCAGCCAAGTTGTCCAGCAAAGTAAAGTTTATTTATTGGTCACAAGCAAGACTTACATTAACACTACAATGGGCGGCACGGTGGTGCAGTGGTTAGCACTGCTGCCTCACAGCGCCAGGGACCTGGGTTCGATTCCAGGCTTGGGTCACTGTCTTTGTGGAGTTTGCACATTCTCCCCTTGTCCATGTGAGTTTCCTCCAGGTGCTCCGGTTTCCTCCCACAGTCCAAAGATGTGCGGGTTAGGTGGATTGGCCATGCTAAATTGCCCCTTCGTGTTAGGGGGGACTAGCTAGGGTAAATGCATGGGGTTATGGGGATAGGGCCTATGTGGGATTGTGGTGGGTGCAGACTTCATGGGCCGAATGGCCTCCTTCTGCACTGTAGGATTCTATGAATCAAGTTACTGTGAAATTCCACTAGTCGTCACAGTCCCGCGCCTGTTCAGGTCAATGCACCTAACCAGCAAGTCTTTACGAATGTAGGAGAAACCAGAGCACCCGGAGGAAAGCCACACAGACACGGGGAGAACGTGCAAACTCCACACAGACAGTGACCCAAGCCTGAAGCTGGGCCCTTTGCTAGATTCTGAAATAGATTTGAGCAACTGATTTTTGAAAAAAGACATTTCATCCATTAACCAGTTTCAATCCACTCAATCTATAGACCCTTTTCAATTTATTGTGATAAGCTCCATCAGCATTCTTTATCATCTGATGAAAATCCATGTCCTTCGCTGTACCGGGGAATATGAAGTCTTAACACGGTCAAAGGTTGCAAAGAGAGGAGAAGGATAGTTGAAAGAAACAAAGTTGCGAGAGTTCCTGTTGGTCAGAATGGAACGTATCAGCCTCAACACCGCACTGAAAATAAATACTGATATCTTATCAACACATGCTTGCAATAATTGTTATTCTTGGATAACTCAAGCTGTAGAGTAGCTATACTGCATTGAATCATTACCTCAAATTTCTGGGAAATATCTTAGTTGTTCTTACCTGATTCTTCCGATCTGCACTCTGGTCTCAATTCACCCTGACACTGAGTGCAGACACACAGCACTCTGCTGGCTCCCACTGCACAGTGAGTGTGAACAGTGTGAGCACAGGACTGACTGTCCTTTGCAGTTTAACAGAGAAAGCAATCGGCTTTCACTGCCCTTTTTTTTAAAAACGGGATCGCGGCCACGAATCCAAACTCGAGTTTCGATTTCGTTTCCTCTGAAATGCATCACAAGAAGATCAGGAAACAGAAACAGTGCCGGGGTCACCCTGACAACAAACTGGATTAGCAATTTCAACCAACGTGACACAACACACGGCCGAAACCGAGAGCTTAGATTGGCACCCAGATGCCAATCATCCCCTTGTGTGTGTGTGTGTGTGGAGAGGGGGTGTTGGAAGCCAAAGCGTTCTGACAGCGAAGAAGCCCGAGCCATTTGAAACCAGGCTTCTTTGAAATTGCACTGAGCTGCCCACCGCTAATGGGCATCTCAGCCTGCTAGAACATCGATTTGATTTATTATCACATGTATGGGTATACAATGAAATGACGTGGAGAGGCCGGTGTTGGACTGGGGTAAACACAGTAAGAAGTTTAACAACACCAGGTTAAAGTCCAACAGGTTCATTTGGTAGCAAAAGCCACAAGCCACAAGCCTTTGCTACCAAATAACACAAGCTTGTGGCTTTTGCTACCAAATAAACCTGTTGGACTTTAACCTGGTGTTGTTAAACTTCTTACTATACAATGAAAAGCATTGTTTAAAAGTTTATTTATTAATCATAAGTAGGCTTATATTCACACTGCAATGAAGTTACTGTGAAAATCCCCTAGTCGCCACACTCCGGTGCCTGTTCGGGTACACTGAGGGAGAATTTGGCATGGCCAATGCACCTAACCAGCACGTCTTTGGAGTGTGATTGGAAACCAGGGCACCCGGAGGAAACCCACGCAGACACAGGGAGAATGTGCAAACTCCACACAGACAGTGACCCAAGCTGGGAATTGAACCCAGGACCCTGCCGCTGTGAGGCAGCAGTGCCAACCACTGTGCCACCGTGCTGCCCATTGTTTCTTGCCCGCTATACAGACAAAGCATACCGTACATAGAGATGTGGAGATGCCGTGGCTGGACTGGGGTGGGCACAGTAAGAAGTCTCACAACACCAGGTTAAAGTCCAGCAGGTTTATTTGGAATCATGAGCTTTCGGAGCACTGCTCCTTCCTCAGGTGAGTGGAGAGTTGGGTTCACAAATACGGCATATATAGACAGATGCAATTGCAAGATAATGGTTGGAATGCGAGTCTTTACAGGTAATCAAGTCTTTACAGGTGCAGACAATGCGAATGGAGAGAGGGATAATCACAGGTTAAAGAGGTGTGAATTGTCTCAAGCCAGGACAGTTAGTAGGATTTTGCAAGCTCAGACAAAATGGTGGGGGTTACATGTAGTGTGACATGAACCCAAGATCCCGGTTGAGGCCGTCCTCATGCATGCGGAACTTGGCTATCAGTTTCTACTCAGCGATTCTGCATTGTCATGTGTCCTGAAGGCTGCTTGGAGGTTATTCTCTGGTGGGCGGGGGGGGGGGGGGGGGAGCAGGAGGCGGGTCAGATGTATCTCTGGTGGAGAGGAGTGCGGGGAGGGAGACCAGATGGTTCTCTAGTGGGGGGGGGAAGAGGAGGAGGCCCGATTATTCTCTGGTGGGGAAGGGCGGGGGGACAGGAGCAGGGGGGTCCGCTGCCACTTTGCGGGCGGGGGAGGGGTGGTGGATGAGGGGGACAGTTACGTTGTGGGGGTGGGGCGATGTCTGTGGAGGCCATTGCTCCCGGGCCGCTTTTTGCAGCCCGGCAGCAATGTTGCAGGGGAGCGTTTTTCAAATTTTTTTTTACTGTGCATGTGCAGTTCAAAGCTCCAATCGGAGCAGCAGTGTTTCGAGCGTGATAAGCACCGCCCACAGCGCGATTCAGACTCGCGACGTTTTCTTTTCAGGCTAAGTGTGTATGGGGGCGCCTGAGAACAGGTTTCCAAGTCAGATCTGAATTGTGCCCAGATTCAGCACTTGGAATCGAAATGGTAAAATAGCCCCCAAAGAGTCCAGGTTTTGGGAATAGCAAAGACACTTTAGAGGTGATCTTCAGGCCGCACGCCCCCGAAGACCGGAAAATTCTGCCCTTTGTATCTTAAGAAAAAAGCACAATAAATTCCAGACCTGCAACAAGAATCCAAGAGCTAGATGTTTGAAGGTAGTTTGCTCGGACGTTAAAGCAGCCACAATATTTCCAAAATCATGCATAACTGGTGTATGTGGACTGCAGCAGTTCAAGAAAGCAGCTCACGACCAGAATCTAACTGGTGATTAGTGAAAGCGATACATTTTGGCCTAGCTAGAGACATTGAGTGAAGGAAAAAATAGAACTGCAAACATGCGATATTGCGAGGTGTTACGACCAGATCTGGGTGAGGTCCCAAAATCTGTTACCCTCCATCACCTTTGTGGGAACCATCTGAGTGTGAGCCCCAATTTGTTATCTCTGGATGGGATAACCCCAAATTGTTAAGCCCCCGGTGAGGAGGGATGAACTTCCTCTCTTTCCTTATTCAACCCCCTCAGTTGGTCGCTAAAAGATTAGTTCAAAGAGAATCCCTTCCCTTGTAGATACCTTTATCCAGTCCCAATGTACTTATGTTTTAATAGAAGCCAATTTAACAAGATTTTCTTGAGTTAAGAGAGTTTATTAGAAATCATAGAATCTCTACAGTACAGAAGGAGGTCATTTGGCCCATCGAGTCTGTACCAACCACATTCCCACCCAGGCCCTATTCCTGTAACCCCACACATTTACCCTGCTAATCCCCCTGACACTAGGGTCAATTTAGCATGGCCAATCAACCTAACCCACACTTCTTTGGAGTGTGGGAGGAAACCCATGCAGACACAGGGAGAACGTTCAGACTTTGCACAGACAGTGACCCAAGGCCGGAATTGAACCTGGGTCCCTGGCACTGTGAGGCAGCCACTCTGCCACCGTGGCTACTAAAACATAAGAAAAATAATTTTAAAATTCACACACTTGTATTCATACAGATTAGAAATGAGAAATAATTCCAAGAGGTTACAAAAAATGATATACAAATCAGTCCAGACTTGTCCGTGAGGAGCAGATGGTGAAACATTGTGCCATTCGAGATTAACGCTGAACTCAGCACTTGAACAGCCGGTTTGAAGTTTCCAGGGTTCTCCTGTTTATTTAAGAAGAGTTGTTCTGCTTCCTTTTCAACTGTGGCTTTGCTGAATTGACCCACTTCCAGCAATCAGAGGGAAAGCAAAACTTACCTGCAAATGCAGATGGGGTGGGCGGAAGCTGATATCTTTCTTTGTTTCTGTTTCACACACACACACACACCACACTGACCATGTTTGCAGCTGCTTTTTTCTAATCCCAGTCAGCTATGTACTCTTGGAAATGGGAATAAACAACTCACAACAGGTCTGGTACAGGATGTAATTCATGCTGGGGTGATAACCAACTTTCATTATCTCCACAGGAGATTACAGTCATTTTCTGTATTGGTCTGTTGCTTTAATATGTCTCTGTTTGGAATAGAAGGGTGTGATATTCAAGTGTCTCTGGGTTTACTATCAGCCCCACAGGAAACTCTCAGGCCTTCATTGAATTTACAATCCCAGAACTTACATCTTCAGCCATCTTGGTTTAAGTTTATTTATTAGGGTCACAAGCAGGCTTACATTAACACTGCAATGAAGTTACTGTGAAAATCCCCTAGTCGCCACAGGGACACGGAGGGAAAATTTAGCATGGCCAATCCACCTAGCCAGCACGTCTTTCGGACTTGTGGGAGGAAACCGGAGCACCTGGAGACACAAAGAGATGCAGACACAAAGAGAATGTGCAGACTCTGCACAGACAGTGACCCGAGCCAGGAATCGAACACGGGCCCTGGCGCTGTGAGGCAACAGTGCTAATCATTGTGCCACCGTGCTGCCTTTGTATGCTTATTTTTAAAAACATTTCTTCACTTACAAGTATATTGAACTTTTAAGAATTTGGGGTGTTGATCCATCATCATGACGTTAAGGCAGAAACATCATTGTATTACTCAAAAAATGATACTATAGCTTACCAATCCAAAGTAGAGGTAGACAGTGTATTGTGGCTTGAACATTTTCATCAACCTGGGGGAGTTGAGCTTGGTGTGAGAGCTAAAGAGGGATGGTGGCCTAGTGGTAAGATCACTGAATTAGTAATCCTGAGGTCCAGCATAATGCTCTGAGGACATCAATGCAAATACCTCCCTATCAGCTGGTGGAAGTTAAATTCAATGAACCAAAAAAGTCTGCAATTGTAAGTTAGTCTAAACTGATTAAACCAATGTCAGGTGTCATAAAAATCCATGCCCTTCAGAGAAGGAAAAGTGCTGTCCTCACCTGGTCTAACCTACAAGTGACTGCAGACCCAGAGCAATGTTGTTGACTCATTAAAGGCCCTTTGAAATGGCCTAGCAAGCCACTCAGCTGTATCAAACCACTACAAAGTTGAAAAGGAATGAAACTGGACAGACCACTTGGCATCGGAAATGATAATGGCACAATCAGCCCTGTAAAGTTCCCCTTACTAACACCACCAATTGGAAGGTCTCTTCCAGGTCACTCACCATCCTGAATTGGAAATATATCAGTCCCTTTACGGTTGCTGGGTCACAATCCTGGAACTGCTCTCCTAACAGTGAGCAGTGAAATATTTCCAATTCAGGGTGTACCTATACAACATGGACATCACCGATTCACCACAACCTTCGCAAGATCGATTAGGGATGGGTAATAAATGCTGGCCTAGCCAGCGACACCCACATCTTGCGAATGAATACATTTATTATCATCTATTACTTAATACCTTCCACACTTATAGTCAGAATGGCAAAAAAAGAGAAAAACGAGCTGGAGTATGGACAGCACTTTATTGAATTTTGGTTAAATTTTTCTCATTTTATATTCAGAGTGAAAGAGACATTCAGTTTTTTTGAGTTGCTTTAGCACCAAAGATCGAACCTATAAGACCACCTCCAATTCCCACAGCAGCTTTGGCACCGACCGACAACCCAATAACCCCTTTAGAGAGAAAGGAAAAATATGAAAGTGAATTTATTGCACACAATGAGGTCAATTAACATTTCCTAACTTCCAGATCCAAATAGTATCCTGGGGAAAGACACAATCCAGACCAAAACTTGGACATTTGATCATTCTTTTCCATTTACAATAAGACCAACCAGTGTATCATTAGCCCATTAGCCCATTGCTGATGTCAAAACATAATGGACTGACACTTATTACAAAAGATGTCATTTAGCAGAAAGAAGCTTCCAAGACAATGATGTAATATAAAAATTATTCAGCACTACTCATGGATGCAAGGAAGTCAAACATTATCAGAGTGGCTTTAATAGGGACATAGGAATCAGGAGCAGGAGGAGGCAAATTCAGCCCTTCGAGCCACCATTCATCAGACCATAGCTGATCTCTCCCTGGTCTCAAACCACTTCCCCACCTGTTCCCTTCAACCCTTTTTAAAAAAAATCAAAAATATATCTATTTCCTTCTTGAAACCATTCAACGATTCAGACTCCACTGCGCTCTGGGGCAGTGAGTTTCACAAATTCACCACCCTCTGTGAGAAGTAGTTCCCCCTCATGTCAGTTTTAAATCTTCCGCCTCTCAACCTATACCTGCAACCTCTTGTTCAAGATTGCTCCATAAGAGGGAACATTTGGTCTACATTTACTCTATCAGTTCCTTTTAGAATTTTATATATCTCGATCAGATCCCCTCTCACCCTTCTAAACTCCAGTGAGTATAAACCCAAACTGTTTAAGCAATTTAAATCTAAATAAATGGCCATGACTAAACGTTACCAGCAGATTGCAGGACAGCCACCAGACTTCCAGCCGCTACACCCCCTCCATTGGCAATAGCAGCTGTAGACATCATACTTGCTGCAAAGGAACCAGCTGCTATTCCAGCACTGGTAAATCCCACTGCTCCCAGAACCACTGGTGCAGCAATGACAGCTCCAACTGAAAGACAAAACATGGCACACGTTGACCTAACATTAAGCTCCTGTATACAACACCAGGGATTCAAGTGACACTTTTCACATTAAAATGCCTGAATGAGACCGTTTAAAGTTTAAGTTTATTTTATTAGTGTCACAAGTCGGCTTACATTATCACTGCAATGAGGTTACTGTGAAAATCCCCTAGTCCCCACATTCTGGCCCTTTTCGGGTACACGGAGGGAGAATTTAGCATGGCCAATGCACCTAATAAGCACGTCTTTCGGACTGTGGAAGGAAACTGGAGCACCCGGCAGCAACCCACATGGACATGGGGAGAACGTGCAGACTCCGTCACAGACAGTGACCCAAGCCGGGAATCGAACCCTGATCCCTGGCGCTGTGAGGCAGCAGTGCTAACCACTGTGCCACCGTGTCACAATTTAACAATGTTGCCGAAAGCCTGAACTATATAATAGTGTCATGCAAGATAAGTTTAATTCCATCAGAACACTTCAAACCAGCATTTTGTTATGTTTATAGTCATAATGCACATCCAATTTGTACTTCAAACTTTTCCTGAAGGCGCTGTGTTTGGAATTCCTACAGAGGAGCTCTCCAGCATCTACCGTATAGCTTTGGAGAAAATCCAGAATGAATGAATAGCTGTGCTATTTCTATAAGGTTTTTGTTGGATTTTCAGAAGTAATTGCAGGTATTTGCGAGAACCCCCATTGAAACTGTATCCCTTTAATGACACTAAAACCTAATAGCGGGAGCAGAATTAAACAGCAAGTTTGTGGATATCACTGACCAACAACTGAAACTCATGAGTCACGGTGTGTTGCAATGGACTGAAATTATACGCACATACCTCACTAAATGATAACAATATCATGTGTTCACAGCAATCTGACGGTGCTTTGTTTAGGTAGTGCTGTGTTCACTACATGACTATACAGTGACAGTCCCATTTTATATCCCTCACTGTCACTAACTGGTCCTTCCTTTTGTTAATGTTATTGCTATTGTTATTATTTGAAAGTAACTAGTAGAAGGGTTTGGTGCAAGGTGGCACAGTGGTTAGCACTGCTGCCTCATTCTGGCCTTGGGCGACTGTGTGGAGTCTACACATTCTCCCCGTGTCTGTGTGGGTTTCCTCCGGGTGCTCTGGATGTGCAGGTTAGGTGGATTAGTCATGCTAAATTGGGCCTGAGTGTCCAAAGATGTGTAGGTTATGTGGATCAGCCATGGTCAATGTGCGGTGTTACGGGGACAGAGCAGGCGGTTGGCCTGGGTAAGATGCTCTTTCAGAGTCAGTGCAGACTTGACGGGCTGAATGGCCTCCTCCTGCGCTGTAGGGATTCTATTCTATGGTTCTATAAAGGATGAATGCGCAACCTGAGTACAGTACCATCCACACAGTGATGCAAGATACCCGACCCAGAGCCAGGGTCAGTCTAGAAATGGACACAGTTAGGTTAAGACTTAGAATAGGGTCAGCTCCATACCTGTGCCTTCCACTGGACAAGCTCTGAGTTGTTAATTAAGACTTGCTGTTAATAAACTCAAGACTACAATGCCTGCAGTGTTTTTACAATCCTAATCCCTTTATTTTGGAGCTAGAAGATCAGACATATCCCCTGATTAATTTCCCTCAACTGCAGCTAGAGGAAGCCAGACTCATGAATGCCTTTTTTGGATTCCAGTGAATCAAACTTGCTGCTTTGCCAAAGGGGAAAAGAGCAGGGGTTTTGCCTTCCTCCTGATAGTCTAAATACAGTAATCTTTTCTCTAGATTATAATATTCCTGAATATTAAAAGGGTCTGGGTTAAGGGTCCAGGAGTTGGGTTCGCCGAGTGTTTGGTACAGAAGTTTTGTTGAGACAACTTAGGTTGTAAGAATAAACACAAATTTATTACAAGAAGAAAGCATGAAAGATGGAGGGAAGAGTATAATTCACAAAGCTAAATAAATCTTAAAAAGATAGATAACGAGCTCTTATTTTTATGTAGGAATCCAGCAATAACTTCACTTGGTTACAAATATAAGAATTCTAATAGTAAGTATGTGAACATAAATAAGTCAGTAATTAAGGATATGAATCAGCAGTCAAGTAACAACATCAGTTAGCAATTAGGGATATAACAAAGAACAAAGAACAATACAGCACAGGAACAGGCCCTTCGGCCCTCCAAGCCCGTGCCGCTCCCTGGTCCAAACTAGACCATTCTTTTATATCCCTCCATTCCCACTCCGTTCATATGGCTATCTAGATAAGTCTTAAACGTTCCCAGTGTGTCCACCTCCACCACCTTGCCTGGCAGCGCATTCCAGGCCCCCACCACCCTCTGTGTAAAATATGTCCTTCTGATACCTGTGTTAAACCTCCCCCCCTTCACCTTGAACCTATGACCCCTCGTGAATGTCACCACCGACCTGGGGAAAAGCTTCCCACCGTTCACCCTATCTATGCCTTTCATAATTTTATACACCTCTATTAAGTCTCCCCTCATCCTCCGTCTTTCCAGGGAGAACAACCCCAGTTTACCCAATCTCTCCTCATAACCAAGCCCCTCCATACCAGGCAACATCCTGGTAAACCTCCTCTGTACTCTCTCCAAAGCCTCCACGTCCTTCTGGTAGTGTGGCGACCAGAACTGGACGCAGTATTCCAAATGCGGCCGAACCAACGTTCTATACATCTGCAACATCAGACCCCAACTTTTATACTCTATGCCCCGTCCTATAAAGGCAAGCATGCCATATGCCTTCTTCACCACCTTCTCCACCTGTGACATCACCTTCAAGGATCTGTGGACTTGCACACCCAGGTCCCTCTGCGTATCTACACCCTTTATGGTTCTGCCATTTATCGTATAGCTCCTCCCTCCATTATTTCTACCAAAATGCATCACTTCGCATTCATCAGGATTGAACTCCATCTGCCATTTCTTTACCCAAATTTCCAGCCTATCTATATCCTTCTGGAGCTTCTGACAATGCTCCTCACTAACTGCAAGTCCTGCCAATTTTGTGTCGTCCGCAAACTTACTGATCACCCCAGTTACACCTTCTTCCAAATCGTTTATATAAATCACAAACAGCAGAGGTCCCAATGCAGAGCCCTGCGGAACACCACTAGTCACAGGCCTCCAGCCGGAAAGAGACCCTTCCACTACCACCCTCTGTCTTCTGTGACCAAGATGTGGAGATGCCGGCGTTGGACTGGGGTAAACACAGTAAGAAGTTTAACAACACCAGGTTAAAGTCCAACAGGTTTATTTGGTAGCAAAAGCCACACAAGCTTTCGAGGCTCTGAGCCCCTTCTTCAGGTGAGTGGGAATTCTGTTCACAAACAGAACTTATAAGACACAGACTCAATTTACATGAATAATGGTTGGAATGCGAATACTTACAACTAATCCAGTCTTTAAGAAACAAAACAATGGGAGTGGAGAGAGCATCAAGACAGGCTAAAAAGATGTGTATTGTCTCCAGACAAGACAGCCAGTGAAACTCTGCAGGTCCACGCAACTGTGGGAGTTACAAATAGTGTGACATAAATTCTGATTCTAGGATCGCATGATAAAGACTCAGGAGGAAAAAAGCAGAAATATTTATGTGAAATAGTGTGACATAAACCCAATATCCCGGTTGAGGCCGTCCTTGTGTGTGCGGAACCTGGCTATCAGTTTCTGCTCCGCGACTCTGCGCTGTCGTGTGTCGCGAAGGCCGCCTTGGAGAACGCTTACCCGAATATCAGAGGCCGAATGCCCGTGACCGCTGAAGTCGACCGCCGGATCATCGACACAGATGCCATCATCTCACGTGAGAACACCATCCACCAGGTACACGGTACATACTCTTGCAACTCGGCCAACGTTGTCTACCTGATACGCTGCAAGAAAGGATGTCCCGAGGCATGGTACATTGGGGAAACTATGCAGACGCTGCGACAACGGATGAATGAACACCGCTCGACAATCACCAGGCAAGACTGTTCTCTTCCTGTTGGGGAGCACTTCAGCGGTCACGGGCATTCGGCCTCTGATATTCGGGTAAGCGTTCTCCAAGGCGGCCTTCGCGACACACGACAGCGCAGAGTCGCGGAGCAGAAACTGATAGCCAGGTTCCGCACACACAAGGACGGCCTCAACCGGGATATTGGGTTTATGTCACACTATTTCACATAAATATTTCTGCTTTTTTCCTCCTGAGTCTTTATCATGCGATCCTAGAATCAGAATTTATGTCACACTATTTGTAACTCCCACAGTTGCGTGGACCTGCAGAGTTTCACTGGCTGTCTTGTCTGGAGACAATACACATCTTTTTAGCCTGTCTTGATGCTCTCTCCACTCCCATTGTTTTGTTTCTTAAAGACTGGATTAGTTGTAAGTATTCGCATTCCAACCATTATTCATGTAAATTGAGTCTGTGTCTTATAAGTTCTGTTTGTGAACAGAATTCCCACTCACCTGAAGAAGGGGCTCAGAGCCTCGAAAGCTTGTGTGGCTTTTGCTACCAAATAAACCTGTTGGACTTTAACCTGGTGTTGTTAAACTTCTTATTCTGTGACCAAGCCAGTTCTCCACCCATCTAGCCACCTCCCCCTTTATCCCATGAGATCCAACCTTTTTCACCAGCCTACCATGAGGGACTTTGTCAAACGCTTTACTAAAGTCCATATAGACGACATCCACGGCCCTTTCCTCGTCAACCATTCTGGTCACTTCTTCAAAAAACTCCACCAGGTTAGTGAGGCATGACCTCCCTCTCACAAAACCATGCTGACTATCGTTAATTAGTTTATTCCTTTCTAAATGCGCATACATCCTATCTCTAAGAATCTTCTCCAACAACTTCCCCACCACGGACGTCAAGCTCACCGGCCTATAATTACCCGCGTTATCCTTCCTACCCTTCTTAAATAACGGGACCACATTAGCTATCCTCCAGTCCTCTGGGACCTCACCTGCGTCCAGTGACAAGACAAAGATTTGCGTCAGAGGCCCAGCGATTTCATTTCTCGTCTCCCTGAGCAGCCTTGGATAGATTCCATCAGGCCCTGGGGATTTGTCAGTCTTTATATTCTCTAACAAACCTAACACTTCCTCCCTTGTAATGGAGATTTTCTCCAACGGTTCAACACTCCCCTCCGAGACACTCCCAGTCAACACATCCCTCTCCTTTGTGAATACCGACGCAAAGTATTCATTTAGGATTTCCCCTACTTCTTTGGGCTCCAAGCATAATTCCCCACTTTTGTCCCTGAGAGGTCCGATTTTTTTCCCTGACAACCCTTTTTTTCCTAACGTATGAAAAAAATGCCTTGGGATTCTCCTTAATCCTGTCTGCCAAGGACATTTCGTGACCCCTTTTTGCCCTTCTAATTCCCCGTTTGAGTTCTTTCCTACTTTCTTTGTACTCCTCCAGAGCTCCCTCCGTTTTTAGCTGCCTGGACCTAACATACGCCTCTCTTTTCTTTTTGACCAGTCCCTCAATTTCCCTGGTTATCCACGGTTCTCGAATCCTACCCTTCCTATCCTTTTTTACAGGCACATGCCTGTCCTGCAGCCCTAACAGCTGTTCCTTAAAAGACTCCCACATGCCAGATGTGGATTTACCCTCAAACAGCCTCTCCCAATCAAGAGCTGCCAATTTCTGCCTAATCCCACTAAAGTTAGCCTTCCCCCAATCCAACACCTTACCCTTGGGACACCACTCACCCTTTTCCATCACTATCCTAAAGCTAACAGAATTGTGGTCACTATTTGCTACATGTTCCCCTACCGAAACTTTGAAGACCTGACTGGGCTCATTCCCCAGTACTAGGTCCAGTATAGCCCCCTCTCTAGTCGGGCTATCTACATATTGTTCCAAAGAACCCTCCTGTACGCATTTTACAAATTCCTCCCCATTCAGAGTCCCAGCTCTCAGCGATTTCCAGTCTATACCAGGGAAATTGAAGTCTCCCACGACAACAACCCTATTTTTCCTGCACCTATCCAGTATCTCCTGACATATCCGTTCTTCCACTTCCCTTGGGCTGTTGGGGGGCCTGTAGTATACCCCCAACATAGTGACTGCGCCCTTCCTGTTTCTAAGCTCCACCCAGAGTGACTCGTTACACGACCCATCTATCAAATATTAAAGTATTATCTAAATACTCTTATCAGTAACTTTGCATTGTTGTGAAGGGAGTTGTCCATGCTAGTTTGCAGGCCAGTTTTGACCCCTGTTAAAATTAGGATATAGGCTGAACTTTTCCAGCCGTTCCCGCTGGCAGAACCATCCAGCCCCGCTGATGGCAAACCCCCACCGCAGGTTTCCCAATGGCAGCAGGTGCGTACAAACTCCATTGAGGGTGGCAGATGGAGCTGCCAGACAATGGCGGACCACCTCCATAAAACACGCCACAGGGGATGTGGAAAATCCCGCCAATACCGTGAGTTGACCACAAGTAATTTTAAAATGAATATTCCTGAATTAATGCCATTTTATTTGACCCTTTTGCCTACACAAGCCTCCATGGTGTCCAAAGCAGAATTAATCATGGTGGCAGCCTTGGGGTTCAAACCCCACCCTCAAGAATGCTGAGAAATGAAGATAAAAGGACATCTTCAATGGGTTTTGCACTGATGAAGGATACCTGCAACAGGCCCAACCGAAGCTACAGATGCTGAGAAGGAGGAAAAGCTCCAGAGACACAAAGGCCAGAAAGCTGACAAGAAAGACAGAATTTTTACTCAAGCAGGAGATGCCACTAAATCCAATTTCAACGAGCAACACTCAAAGCAGAGTTCCCAGTCACCTTTGAGTCAAGGGGCGTAGTTAGAGTCCTATAGTTATAGTCTTTAATAAATTCATCTTGAAACCACTCTGCGACTTTGTCTGGCTACCTGAGGGAACAATAGTTTTAAATACAACAAGAAAACCATCATGACAGCTCCGTAACAGGCGCGACCTTACCTGCCATTCACACCACGCTTCCGCTGCAGCGAGGTCAGAGAATTTGGCGGCCAGTCAAATCTCCATTCCCGTCCCGCTGCAGTGAAAGTCCGGCCGATGTGAACAGTGATAAGATTCTAGCCACAGTATTTAGATGGCATATCCTGTTTAGTTTCTGGTCAATGGTGAAACCCAGGATGGGGACTCAGTGGCGGTGATGCTATTGAATGTCAAGGGAAGGTTGTTGGACACTTGTTGGAAATAGTCACTGCCTGGCATCAACATTACTTGCCAGTTATCAGCCAAAGTCTGGATGTTATCTGGGTCTTGCTGGCACGAATTGTTTCATTGTCTGAGGAACTGACATAGAAATAAAAAACATCCCAACTTCTAATTTTATGATGGTCCTGGATGAAGCAGGTGATGGTTAGGCTCAGCTTGGGGAACTGCTACGGCAATATCCTGAGACTGACATGGTTGGCCTCCAACAGCCATCTTGCTTTATGCTGGTTAGGTTTCAGTTTTAAGTTTATTTATTAGTGTCACAAGCAGGCTTACATTAACACTGCAATGAAGTTACTGTGAAAATCCCCTAGTCGCCACACTCTGGTATCTGTTCGGCTACACCGAGGGAGAATTTAGTATGGCCAATGCACCTAACCAGCACATCATTCAGTCTGTGGGAGGAAACCCACGCAGACACAGGGAGAACGTGCAGACTCCACACAGACAGTCACCCAAGCCGGAAATCGAACTCAAGTCCCCGGCGTTGGGAGTCAGCAGTGCTAACCACTGGGCCACCTTGCTGCCCATGGATTTATATCTCCAGGCAGTGAATAATTAACAGCCAGATTCCAACTTTGCTTGGGCTCCTTGATAACACACTCAGGCAAATTTTGCTTCAATGTCAAGGGCACTCACTCTCACTTCATGTCTGAAAGTCACCTCTTTTCCATTATTTTGATCAAGGCTGCATTGAGTCTTGGAGCCGAGTGGCCCTGGTGAAACCTAAACTAAGCACTGGTGAGGAGATTATTCGATTCATTTCAAGTTAACAACACGTTGGAAACATGACATCCCTGGCAATTCCTTACTCTCCTCAGTCCTGCAAAGATATGTCTGCCAAGGCTATTAGTCCAAGTCTCTGAAGTGTCAGTTGAGCATAAAACCATAAGACATAGGAGCAGTATTAGACCACTTGGCCCATTGAGTCTGCTCCACCATTCAATCAGGGCTGATATTTTTCTCGTCCCCATAACCCCTGATTAATCAAGAACCTATCTATCTCTGTCTTAAAGACACTCGATGACCTGGCCTCCACAGCCTTCTGCGGCAAAGAGTTCCACAGATTCACCACTCTGGCTGAAGAAATTCCTCCTCATCTCTGTTTTAGCTTGAGGTTGTGCCCTCTGGTTCTAGTTTTTCCTACTAGTTGAAACATCCTCTCCACGTCCACTCTATCCAGGCCTCACAGTATCCTGTAAGTTTCAATAAGATCCCCCCTCATCCTTCTAAACTCCAACGAGTACAGGTCCAGAGTCCTGAACCGTTCCTCCTACAACAAGCTCTTCATTCCAGGGATCATTCTTGTGAACCTCCTCTGGACCCTTTCCAAGGCCAGCACATCCTTCCTTAGATACGGGGCCCAAAACTGCTCACAATACTCCAAATGGGATCTGACCGGAGCCTTATACAGCCTCAGAAGTACATCCCTGCTCTTGTATTCTAGCCCTCTCGACATGAATGCTAACATTGCAATTGCCTTCTGAACTGCCGAAAGAATTTGCACGTTAACCTTGAGATACCCTCCGACTACCCATGAGCAATGCAGTAAGGGATCTGGCTTTCTTTATAAAACTGTTGCACGTTGTCACAATTTGAGTAACTGGCACTACAAGAACTAGACGTACTTCTGTAACAGCCTTCCCGGGAATTCTGTTGACCATTACTTTAAAAAAAAACAGATTGTTTGCTCAACTAGAGCTTACCTGCAGTTACAGCTGCAGCTCCTGCTATAATCGCCATTCTAGTCGGCTGATTTTTACGCTGCAATTAAAAAAGATTTCATGTTCAACTCTCAATCCTATTAACCTCAAAGTATGGGCAAATACTGTAGATATCTCACCCTCCTTCTCCTCAAACACACATACATTTTTGTTATTGTTCTTTCAATTCAACACATTGCCATGAATTCATAACATTAAATACAATTAGCTGAAAAGGAAGATTTACATTTATATAGCATCTTTCACAACAACTGGGCATCCCCACTGTTATGTATATGGGGCAGGGTTTTCCAGCCGTGCTTGCCCCGAAACTGGAAAGTCCCACCCGAGGTCAATGGACATTTCCATGGTCCGCCCCTCACACACTAAGATTCCTGTGACGGGCGGAAGGGGAAAATTTACCCCGTGGCATCTGTCTCTTTAAGGCAATAAGAAGTCTCACAACACCAGGTTAAAGTCCAACAGGTTTATTTGGTAGCAAATACCATAAACTTTCGGAGCGCTGCTCCTTCGTCAGATGGAGTGGAAATGTGCTCTCAAACAGTGCACAGAGACACAAAATCAAGTTACAGAATACTGATTAGAATGCGAATCCCTACAACCAGCCAGGTCTTAAAGGTACAGACAATGTGGGTGGAGGGAGCATTAAACACGGGTTAAAGAGATGTGTATTGTCTCCAGACAGAACAGCTAGTGAGATTCTGCAAGTCCAGGAGGAAGCTGTGGGGGTTACTGATAATGTGACATAAATCCAACATCCCGGTTTAGGCCGTCCTCATGTGTGCGGAACTTGGCTATCAGTTTCTGCTCAGCGACTCTGCGCTGTCGTGTGTCATGAAGGCCGCCTTGGAGAGCACCAAATAAACCTGTTGGACTTTAACCTGGTGTTGTGAGACTTCTTACTGTGCAAGTAGTCCAGTCCAACGCCGGCATCTCCACATCATGGCTACCATCTTTAAGGCAATACAGTGGAAGAGGGTCACCTGACTTGAAGGACCAACGGGAATGGAGAGTAATCACCCTAGAGGATGGAGTGTCTCTCAAGCAGAATCATTTAGCAGCCATGTAATTAACATCATAAAGACTGGAGCCCGACTCCACAGCAGCCGAGAGCTGCAGCTCCTGTATCTCTTTCTCTTATCAATAAATGCTTTTTGGTCAAAACAAAGCCCAAAATCTCTTGACGACGTTAGAGGGTCACAATATAACACACTGCACAGCTGATAAAGCACTTTTAAAGTGCAGTCACTGTTGCAATGTGGGAAACACAGGAACTAATTTGAGTGCAGCAAGCTTCCACAAACAGCAATGCAATGATGGCCAGGACGGCACGGTGGCACAGTGGTTAGCACTGCTGCCTCAGTGCCAGGGACCCAAGTTCAATTCCGGTCTCGGATGACTGTGCGGAGTTTGCATATTGTCCCCATCTCTGCATGGGTTTCCACCGGGTGCTCCAGTTTCCTCCCACACTCAAAATATGTGTGGGTTAGGTTGATTGGCCATGCTAAATTGCCCCTTAATATCTGGGGTATTAGTGGGGTAAATACTTTGATTTGATTTGTCACATGTATTAATGAAAAGTACTGTTTCTTGTGCACCATACAGACAAAGCATATCGTTCATAGAGAAGGAAACGAGAGAGTGCAGAATGTAGTGTTACAGTCATAGCTAGGATGTAGAGAAAGATTAACTTAATGCAAGGTAGGTCCATTCAAAAGTCTGATGGCAGCAGGGAAGAAGCTGTTCTTGAGTTGGTTGGTATGTGACCTCAGGCTTTTGTATCTTTTTCCCAACGGAAGAAGGTGGAAGAGTGAATGTCCAGGGTGCGTGGGGCCCTTAGTAATGCTGGCTGCTTTGCTGAGGCAGCAGGATGGGTAGATAGAGTCAACAGATGGAAGTCTGGTTTGCATGATGCATTGGGCTACATTCACAACCTTTTGCTGTTTGTTGCGGTCTTGGGCAGAGCAGGAGCCATACCAAGTTGTGATACAACCAGAAAGAATGCTTTCTGTGGTGCATCTGTAAAAGTTAGGGAGAGTCGTAGCTGACATGCCAAATTTCCTTAGTCTTCTGAGAAAGTAGAGGCGTTGGTGGGCTTTCTTAACTATAGTGTCGGCATGGGGGGGGGGGACCAGGACAGGTTGTTGGTGATCTGGACACTTGAAGCTCTCAACCATTTCTACTTTGTCCCTGTTGATGTAGACAGGGGCATGTTCTCCACTACGCTTCCTGAAGTCGAGACTATCTCCTTTGTTTGGTTGACATTGAGGGAGAGATTATTGCCACTGCACCAGTTCACCTGATTCTCTATTTCTTTCCTGTACTCTGTCTCGTCATTGTTTGAGATCAGAGCCACTACGGTGGTGTCATCAGCAAACTTGAAAATTGAGTTGGAGGGGAATTTGGCCACAGAGTCATAGGTGTATAAGAAGTGTAATAGGGGGCTGAGAACACAACCTTGTGAGGAACCAATGTTGAGGATGATCGTGGAGGAGCTGTTGTTGCCTATCCTTATTGTTTGTGATCTGTGGGTAAGGAAGTTCAGGATCCAGTCGCAGCGGGCGGAGCTGAGCCCCAGGCCACGGAGTTTGGGATGAGCTTCGTCGGAATAATGGTGTTGAAAGCTGAGCTGTAGTCAATAAGTAGGAGTCTGACATAGGTGTCTCTGTTGTTTAGGTGTTCCAGGGTTGACTGCAGGACGAGGGAGATGGCGTCTGTTGTGGACCTGTTGCAGTGGTAGGTGAACTGTAGTGGATCCAGACAGTCTGGGAGGCTGGAAGTGATTCGTGCCATGACTAACCTTTCGAAGCACTTCATAATGATGAATGTCAGAGCCACCAGACGATAGTCATTAAGGCACACTGCCTGGCTTTTCTTTGGTACCGTGATGATGATCATCTTCTTGAAGCAGATAGGGACCTCAGATTGTTGTAAAGAGAGGTTGAAGATGTCTGTGAATACCTCCGCCAGCTGATCCGCGCAGGATCTGAGTGCCTGTCCGGGTACCCCATCCAGGCCAGTCGCTTTCCATGGGTTGACCTTCAAGAAAGCTGCTCTGACATCTGCAATGGTCACCCCAGATACAGGTTCATCCGCGGCTTCCAGGGTGGAAGCTCTTGCTGACCTCTTGCTCAAAACAGGCATAGAATGCATTGAGCTCATCAGGGAGGGATACGTTGGAGCCGGCGATTTTACATGCTTTCATCTTGTACATGGAGTTACGGGGATAGGATCTGGCTGGGATTGTTGATGGTGCAGGCTCGATGGGCCCAGTGGCCTCTTTCTGCACTGTAGGGATTCTATGAATCCGATTTGGGATGCTGATTGAGGGATACATACTGAAATAACACTGGGAACAATTCCCCTATTCTTCAAAATACCGTCATGATCATGGGATCTTTTCCGTCCATTGGAAGGGCAGATGGAACCTCTGTTTATTGTCTGATATGAAAGACGGCTCAGTACTCAAACTGGAATGTTAGCTTTGAGTTTTGTACTCAAATCCTGGAGTGGGAGTTGAACCCACAACCTCCTGACTCAGAGGTACAAGTTCTACCAACTGAACACGGCCGATACGTGAAGCACCGTACACAGCTCTGCATTCCTGCCGCCTGCCCACCCTCCCTCCACCCTCCAGCATCCTCTCTTCCGTCCAGCTACGAGGTCAGGGGGGCGGCAAGTGGAACAGCAGCTATCCTGTAACTATTTAATGGCCAATTGGCAAGCGGTGCTGGATCAGGATTTGGTTGTCTTGCCTTGTTGCCAATTTGATAGTAGCCATTGAGCCAGGTGAGGGGGGTGGGTGGGTGGGGGGGTCACAGTTTGAGAGCCTATTTTGGGATGGGGAACCCGCGAATGGCAAATCTTGCAGGGGCTTACAAATGGGCCCAAGGGACCTGTTAAAGTGGGAGATCTCCCTGTCCCGGCACCTGCTACTCTGGGTGCTTTGCATTGGCTTCACACGCTGCCAGTTAAACACTGGCGCTGTTGGAATGAGGCCCCCCCCAAAGTGGGCATTAATTGACCACAATTAATTGCCAAGGAGGAAGATCACTGGATAGTGGATAGGGCCAGAATTGGCCGACAAGCTAGGGATGCTCTGATCATTTCTCGCTTCAGCAACGAGCGGGAGTAGCAGGTGGTGAATTAAAGCTTATTTATTAGTGTCACAAGTAAGGCTTACATTAACACTGGAATGAAGTTACTGTGAAATTCCCCTCGTCGCCACAGTCAGGCACCTGTTCGGGACAATGCACCTAACCCGCACATCTTTCAGAATGTGGGGGGTGTAAGTTTTCGCGCAAATCCTCCATGATTAAAGAACCCAGGGATAAGGAAAATGGCCGGCTGGCTGCCAGGAACTTTACAGCCACATGAATATGCAAGAGGCTGGGAATAACGAGAAGGTCGAGACAGGGATGATCTAATCAACAGGAAACAAAGGAGAAACCATGGCCAGCAGATGAGGAGTAAATAGCCCAGCAGCAAGACAATGAGAACAGAGATCATTCCATCCATGAACAACATCAAGACTCATCTCGCTGATGGGATTCCAATCAGGATGACTCAGAGAACATTTAAAAGACATTAAAATATCGATTAAGGGCGGTCCCGACAGTTCCGGCTCTTTTTGTTCCAGTCAATCGAAACTACCAATGATCAGAAACTGTTTTGTGTGAGAGAATCACTGGTTCAGGTTTTAAAAAGGGACAAGCAAGCTCTGGTCTCTCTCTCTCCTCTCTCTTCTCCTGTTCCTGCCTGCCTCTCGTTCGTCTCCAGCACGCAGCCCGAAGTCCACTGAGCAATTTAAACTAGGATTGTGAGTATCCTCTGGTAATTCGTGAAGTTCCCGAGATCATCATAGTGGATGAGGCTTGGGGAAACGGGGGGGGGGGGGTGCTTTTGCATGCACCTTTCATAGTTTAAGACACTGGTAAACTTGTGTAAAGTAAGCATTCTCATTGTGCCCGTTTTAGTATTCCTTCCATAGCTATGGTCTTATAGAGCATAAGGCATTGTGTGTTGTTTTCCTGGTGTTTGGTGATCTTGACCTTGATGTTTTAACAAATACATATATATTATAGCGGCACGGTAGCACAGTGGTTAGCACTGCTGCTTCACAGCTCCAGGGTCCCGGGTTCGATTCCCGGCTCGGGTCACTGTCTGTGTGGAGTTTGCACATTCTCCTCGTGTCTGCGTGGGTTTCCTCCGGGTGCTCCGGTTTCCTCCCACAGTCCAAAGATGTACAGGTTAGGTTGATTGGCCAGGTTAAAAATTGCCCCTAAGATGCGTAAGTGAGAGGGATTAGCGGGTAAATATGTGGGGGTAGGGCCTGGGTAGGATTGTGGTCGGTGCAGACTCGATGGGCCGAATGGCCTCCTTCTGCACTGTAGGGTTTCTAATATTTCTAATATATATCTTTGACTTCCATTGGAGTCCGTTTTGATCTTTTCAATTTCTCACCAAAAATCTCTGACCAAGTCACAATATTAAATATCCCTTACCATAATTCCGGAGTCTAGAACTGAGGGTACTCTGGGCACTTCGAAACCGCCCACTTAGGAAAGGCTGCCAGGTAAAGGTGGGCAGAGGCTTTCCTTTCCTCTCTCTCTCTCTAGCGGAGTAGGCACGAGGTGGCTGTGAGTCCACCGGTAAGAGGGAGAGGATCACCCGGGCAGTGGTGGGGTTTGGACAATCGGTGTGCCAAGCCCAAAGTGAGCCCGTTGGGTGGAGTTAAAAAGGGGATCCCGCTACAGGGGAAACCAGAGCACCCAGAGGAAACCCACGCAGACACGGGGAGAATGTGCAAACTCCACACAGACAGTGACCCAAGTCGGGAATCGAACTTGGGTCCCTGGCGCTGTGAAGCAGCAGTGCTAACCACTGTGCTACCATGCCGCCCATAGGAGTCTCCCACAATAGGTGTAAGGTCAAGTTAAAGATGTTGGGGGTGATTTTAAAACTTTGCCCTGCCCATCGATGGGTGGGGAAGAGCTGGTAAAATCGCAAGAGAGCCGAGAAACCAGGTTTGAGTCCAATTTCTTGACTCTTGTGATCTTACTGGCACCGGATATCCAGCACGTTCAGCCTTCCGCCTGTTAAATATATTTAAAACATCATTTGCATGTTATTAACGAGCCTCGGACGCAATCATTTGGGCTCACTCGCCTTTGTGGCTGCGCCGGGAGAAGTTCTCTCGGTGAAAAAAACACCTGCTCCCCACAAACGGGGACCAGTTGTGATAGGCTCGCCGGTAGAACCAGAGGCCATTGAGGCCCCCTGGAAGGTAGAGGGCAAGTGGGGGGGAGGGGGTGCCCCACCAGGCAGTGCCAAGGGTAGAGCCTGAAGGGACAGGGCCTGATGGCAGCGAGGCCTGGGGTGGGGGGGGGCAGGACCTACGGGAGGGTGGGCCATTCAGCATGTGATTGGTGAGGGTGGGGGGGGTGATCAGTCTGAGTGGTGGGGGCGATATTTCCAAGTGGGTGGGGGTGGGAGGCTCTCGCGTTCGGCCGTGGGCCCCCGGGATATCTGGAGTGGGGAGTGCTAGGTTGAAGCTGGCTGCTGCAACAGAGAGCTGACAGGTCTCTCTCTCTCAGATCTGTTAGCTCTCTACTGGTTGCCATTGTGCCTGGGCAGCCATATAAGTCTGCACATGCGCAATGGCTCCCTCTGCTGCTGCAGTAGCCTTCCGAGCAAGTTAAACCCCACCCCGTCCCTCTAGTGGCTAGAAATGGTCCAGTCGATCTTTTGCCCAAAAAATGGATCTGAAACTCTCCTGTTTTCACGTTAGCTAGGCACTTTGAACTTTTCTCATGAAATTGCCCCCGTTGTGTCAGCTTTATCTAACCGTTTAGTTGCATATTTTCAAGGGCAGGCGGCTCAAGCCACTGACCTGATTCTGCAGGTGAATGATGATGATTTGCAGCGAGGACAAAGCGACGCTTCTCTTTCTTCCTCAGCGATATGCCCGACTCCTGCCTAACTGAGAGCTGTATGTACCCTGCCAATGAATGGGCACATCATAGGGTTCAACACAGCTGGAATGATAGTCTCAGGCACTGCAGGACCCTCGAAGCATTTGGCTCCTGGTTTTTACTTTCATCTTACACTCGAGGTGGACACTCGAGGTGGACACTCGAGGTGGACAGGCAATCAGCACCTTGTCAGCCCTTTGGCCTCTCCCGCTCAGGTGAAGAGATGCACAATTGAAATGCTCTAGCCCCGACGAATGCGGATGTTTGCTCCTTCCACGAATGAGGTCTCGGGAAGAGTAGCCAGGGGTTGGGGACGAGCTTCTTTACTCTGTCTTCAGTGTGGGAGAGACATAGCACAGCCATTCTCACACTGCACAGAAATGAAGCGCTGGGGGTGTAAGTGTTCGCTGAGCTTGGCAGAATAAAATGACAGGGTGGAGGCTTTGTGAGTGAGCGCAGTGATTTATTATTTGTTACTATATAGTGGTGACCTCTCTACACTTGTGCCTGCTTTCACCCGTGCCAACTAGGTGCCTATAATTTCTTAATTCCATCCACCCCCACTACATCTAGGTGCTTCCCCAGGATGCGCAGCTGAGGTTGTGGAGGCCTGCTGACTTCCACATCCTGTTGCCTGAGATGACTTTGGCGGCCGTTCCCTGCAAGACCTGGACCTTGAGGGTCCTGGCCTACTTTTGGGCAGCATGGGGTATCGCAGTGCTGCCCTCATCGGTGTTTGGGGCTGGAGGTTTGTCATTCATAGGAAGGGAAGGCTCAGATAGGCTGGACACCCCCAGGGTCTCCTGGGTAGAACCCACGGCCTGTGACCCAGATGATCCTCATCCTTTTGGGTGCCTGATGGGCCCTGTGCTCCAAAATGAGATCGAGGGGCAGCTGGTGTGAGATTCAGAAGCCCCACCATCCTCCCATGGATTCCCATTAGTGCCTGCGCCATGCAGTAGAAGCTCTGCACCATGGAGTTCATGCCCTTAGAAATGGAGCTCATGAGTTGAACCACGGAGTAGACATCTCCTACCATGGAGTGCACGCTATGTGCCAAGGTCTCCACTGCGGGCGCCACCCTTGCCTCGTTGCGCAGAAGGGACGGCACCATCTTCTCGGTCAGAAGGCAATTGGACTCCTCCAGTCAGCCTCACAGTCTGTGGAGGGATGCTGCCATCCCTTCTGCTATTGTGGTTCCATAAGCTCTCGAACGAGTAGACCCAGGGGCACGTCATCAGCCAGAGGCCCAGTAAAGTCCTGGCTTCCGGCATCCCTCCGAATGCCGGTTCCCTGGGACATCCCTGCCCCCACCTGTTGCGGATCTTCAGCTGTGGGGTGTTCACCAGTGAGTGACCGAGAAGCCTGCCCACTTAGTAAACCCACCGAGGTGAGGATATCTGCGCAAGTGCTGAGTATGGGTGACGCCAGTGATGCCTCTTCCATGGTAGTATCCAAAATGTCTCCCTTGAGCTACTAGTTTCTGCTGGGTTCAGGGGGCACGAGAATGGTCCAGGCTGCTTTGCCTTGCACTGTATTAGTGCATTACAGGGGTTAAATGAGGGGACATTGATCACTCACATCTCCTTGAGGATTATCATTTCTGTCTGGTGGTCCACCTTTATCATCAGCGTAGGGATCATCTTCCTCCTCTCCATCCAGCTCAACTGCCCTCTCATTGTATGGCACGAGGCTTTTGTCTGGCATGACTCCGGCAGGGAGTGCTTACTCACACTTGTTGTGGTTGAGTTTATCCTGCAACAAAACAAATAGGAGAGTGTTGGCAGGAATCTTGACATTTAAAGGTAGTAATGAGGTGCAGCAGGCAGCATCTGGAGCGGAAGCTGGAGTGAGGAGCATAGCAACAGGTAAGGGGGAACATGGTGATCAGGGGAGGCGAGAGGAGGACCTCACACAGATGTTGGCAAAGCCTGAAGTCGCTGGATGAGAGATGAAGTTGGAGGTACGAGGCAGTCCAGATAAAGAGTGCATGAGCCTCACTTACCCTGGCTGAATGAATATCATTCATTTTCTTGTGGCACTGCTGCCCTGTCCTGTTTTGCAGTGAGCTGCCACTCCATCACTGGCAGGAGTGGTGACTTTGCTGGAAGATTTTTCTTTAAAGTTTATTTATTAGTGTCACAAGTAGGCTTACATTAACAATGCAATGAGGTTACTGTGAGAATACCCTAATCGCCATACTCCGGCGCCTGTTCAGGTACACTGAGGGAGAATTTAGCACAGCAGATGCATCTAATCAGCACATCTTGCGGACCGTGGGAGGAAACCAGAGCACCCGGAGGAAATCCACGCAGACATGGGGAGAACGTGCAAACTTCACACAGACAGTGACCCAAGTCAGGAACCGAACCTGGGTCCCTGGCACTGTAAGGCAGCAGTGCTAACCACTGTGCCACCCCAACGCCTTCTGGACCAGGGATAGAGTGCATCCTGCCTCTTTTGCACTCCATTCAGCAGTCTGGTTTGGGCGCTCTCCGAGAAATAAGGTGCAGGCTTCCCGACTGCCATCCCCTGCAATAGACGTGGAGCTGGGGGAGCTGTTTCATTGGCAGGAGTCACTCCTGTTTTCTTGCCGGAACTGACACATTGCCAAATTCTCGTGAGATCGCCTCCAAAACCAGCCCCTAATCCTGTACCCAATAATAACAGAAAGTTATCACCGTGATTTATCTGAGATGAAATAAAAGCAGAAACTTGGTGTCATCTCCAAACTTGCTAATCATTCCCCCACATTATCACCAATATCATTTATGTATATTACAAACAATAAGGGTCCCAGTTCTGAACCTTGTGGTATGCTACTGGACACAGGCCTCCAGTCATTAAGACAGTTTTCTACTACCACACTGTGTCCTATTACTAAGTAAGAAGTCTCACAATACCAAGTTAAAGTCCAACAGGTTTATTTGGTAGCAAATACCATAAGCTTTCGGAGCGCTGCTCCTTCGTCAGATGGAGTGGAAATGTGCTCTCAAACAGTGCAAACAGACACAAAATCAAGTTGCAGAATACTGATTAGAATGCGAATCCCTACAACCAGCCAGGTCTTAAAAAGGTACAGACAATGTGGGTGGAGGGAACATTAAACACAGGTTAAAGAGATGTGTATTGTCTCCAGACAGAACAGCTAGTGAGATTCTGCAAGCCCAGGAGGCAAGCTGTGGGGGTTACTGATAATGTGACATAAATCCAACATCCCGGTTTAGGCCGTCCTCATGTGTGCGGAACTTGGCTATCAGTTTCTGCTCAGCGACTCTGCGCTGTCGTGTGTCGTGAAGGCCGCCTTGGAGAACGTTTACCTGAAGATCCAAGGCTGAATGCCCGTGACTGCTGAAGTGCTCCCCCACAGGAAGAGAACAGTCTTGCCTGGTGATTGTCCATCGGTGTTCATTCATCCGTTGTCGTAGCGTCTGCGTGGTTTCCCCAATGTACCATGCCTCGGGACATCCTTTCCTGCAGCGTATCAGGTAGACAATGTTGGCCGAGTTGCAAGAGTAGGTACCGTGTACCTGGTGGATGGTGTTCTCACGTGAGATGATGGCATCTGTGTCGATGATCCGACACGTCTTGCAGAGGTTGCCGTGGCAGGGTTGTGTGGTGTCGTGGTCACTGTTCTCCTGAAGGCTGGGTAGTTTGCTGCGGACAATGGTCTGTTTGAGGTTGTGCGGTTGTTTGAAGGTGAGAAGTGGGGGTGTGGGAATGGCCTTGGCAAGATGTTCATCTTCATCAATGACATGTTGAAGGCTCCGGAGGAGATGCCGTAGCTTCTCCGCTCCGGGGAAGTACTGGGCGACGAAGGGTACTCTGTCCACCGTGTCCCGTGTTTGTCTTCTGAGGAAGTCGGTGCGGTTTTTCGCTGTGGCGCGTCGGAACTGTTGATCGATGAGTTGAGCGCCATATCCTGTTCTTATGAGGGCATCTTTCAGCGTCTGGAGGTGTCTGTTGCGATCCTCCTCATCCGAGCAGATCCTGTGTATTCGGAGGGCTTGTCCGTAGGGGATGGCTTCTTTAACGTGTTTAGGGTGGAAGCTGGAGAAGTGGAGCATCATGAGGTTATCGGTGGGCTTGCGGTACAGTGAGGTGCTGAGGTGACCATCCTTAATGGAGATGCGTGTGTCCAAGAATGCAACCGATTCCGGAGAGTAGTCTATGGTGAGTCTGATGGTGGGATGGAACTTGTTGATGTCATCATATAGTTGTTTCAGTGATTGCTCACCGTGAGTCCAAAGGAAGAAAATGTCATCGATGTATCTAGTGTATAGCATCGGTTGAAGGTCCTGTGCGGTGAAGAAGTCTTGTTCCAACCTGTGCATGAAGATGTTGGCATATTGAGGTGCGAATTTGGCCCCCATGGCTGTTCCGTGTGTCTGGATGAAGAACTGGTTGTTGAAGGTGAAGACATTGTGGTCCAGGATGAAGCGGATGAGTTGTAAAATTGCATCTGGAAACTGGCAGTTGACGGCATTGAGTACTGAGGCCGTTGCAGCAATGCCATCATTGTGGGGGATGCTGGTGTAGAGTGCCGAGACATCCATTGTGACGAGGAGTGCTCCTGGTTCAACTGCTCCATGTGCGCTGAGTTTCTGTAGGAAGTCCGTAGTGTCGCGACAAAAGCTGGGGGTTCTTTGTACAATGGGTTTCAGGATGCCCTCGACCTAGCCGGAGAGGTTCTCGCACAGGGTTCCATTGCCTGAAACGATGGGACGGCCGGGTGTGTTTGCCTTGTGTATCTTTGGGAGGCAGTAGAGATCTCCAACGCGTGGAGTACGTGGGATGAGAGCACGGAGGGTGTTTTGAAGGTCCAGATCAAAGGTTTTGATCAGAGTGTTGAGTTGACGGGTGTGTTCTTTGGTCGGATCTGTGGGTAACTGTCTGTAGTGTTCCTCGTTGTTCAGTTGTCGGTACACTTCTTTGCAGTAATCCGTTCTGTTCAGTACGACGATGGCCCCTGTATTGTAGGGATTCTAAGCCTGTCAGACCCTCCAATAACTCTTCATTTCCTATGTCAAGTGGTGCGAGTTCCTCAGAGTCCCTTTATCCGAAACCTGTACCTACCTTCTCCTTTTCCGAAATGAAGAACTGTGAGTAGTATTCATTGAATACCCTTCCAAAGTCCTGTGGCTTCATATACAGTATATGGACCTGCATATCACTAGGAATGTGGAAACACATTTCCATATCTGCTGCAGGAGGAGCTAAAGTTAAAGTAAAGTTTATTTATTCGTCATAAGTAGGATTACATTAACACTGCAATGAAGGTACAGTGAAATTTCCCTATTGGATCTAGCAGTATGCTTCAGTGCAGCTACAGAAAACAGCGATTGAAAAATAACGAACAGAACTTCTCAGAGGAAGAATATTGGTTGGAGTATATATTTCTTACAGTCTCCTGGAACTATAAGGTTCCAGAGCCACCAACTTCTAATATAGGAAACCAATTTCAAAATAGCATGGAGCCCAGGAAAAACAATTTCTACACAGAAAGCAGTGATTGTCAACATTAAGAACAAAACACTGCTATTTGCTTTAACCCTGCTTTCTATAAGCACCATCGTTGAACCATTACAATCTTGCTTACTCATTTACCCCACTTTGGTTGATTTCAGCCCAAAATGTTGTTGTCTGGGTGAATCTGCCATTAGACAGAAGTGCCAAGGCAAATCTATGTTTTATGTTTTTTTTATTATATGGGAGGTGTGAGCTGCTCGTGGTGCGGTGAGAGACAGAGAGCATTTGAAACCCGAGTAAACGGTCACTTGCTTCTCTTTGTGAAAGAAACAGCACAAGGACGGCACGGTGGCACAGTGGTTAGCACTGCTGCCTCACAGCGCCAGGGATCTGGGTTCGATTCCCAGCTCGGGTCACTGTCTGTATGGAGTTTGCACGTTCTCCCCGTGTCTGCGTGGGTTTCCTCCCACAGTCCAAAGACGTGCGGGTTAGGTGGACTGGCTATGATAAATTGCCCCTTAGAGTCGGGGGACTAGCTAGGGTAAATGCAAGGGGTATTGGCGATGGAATGGGATTGTGATTGGTGCAGACTTAATGGGCCGAAAGGCCTCCTTCTGCACTGTAGGATTCTATGACTGAGAAGGAATTGTAAATTAGTGTGGATGAATTCAATGTCAAACCAGATAGAGAAAGAAGAGAAGAAAGATCAAGTTAAATGGGAAATAAAAACTAATTAAGTAGTAAGAAAGAACAAAGGCTCCAACAATTAAAGTCTTAATTGAATTTGACTCATGTCCATAGATAGTTAAATTTCAATGTCAGAGACTGGCAGTAAGGTGGGGTATAGAAACTAATGAATCACAGGAGTACAAATGCTATGTTGCACACGGTCATAAATAAAAAAAACCCAAGCACTAGGTTATTTTTCTGAAGGGATAGAAATAAAAAGTTCTGAGGTTATGTTCAACGTGCATCAAAATTTGGTTAGACTGGACTTAAAAAGAGTATTGCATGCAGTTCTGGTCACGCTTCCCATTGAAAGGATATTGAGGCACTAGAGAAAGTGCAGAGAAGAAGTATAAAGGTAGTGTAAGAAATGTGTGCGTACACATATATCAGGGAAGGATTGGAGAATTAAGGCTGATGGGGTGGGATGGGGGACAGGGTGTTTAGATGTCTTTAAAATTATAAAAGGATTTGATAGTCTGTTTCCTCTTCTGGAGCACAACTGGAGGCCATCAATACAAAACTATCACCAAGAAATCCAAATGGGAATTCCATCAAAACTCCTCTTGGTCTAATGAGTGGTAAATCATAGAGATTTACAGCACAAAAAGAGATCCTTTGGCCCATTGTGTCTCCACCAGCCATCAAGCTAATCTAATCCCATTCTCCAACACTCGGTCCATAGTCCTGTATGCTAAGGTGTTACAAGTGCTCAGGATAAGGGTGTGGAGCGTGTGGATTGTTGAGGCGAATAGTATAGCTGTATTTAAGGGAAAACTAGTTGAGAAAGTAGGAAAGAGAGGTTATGATGATAGATTTAGACGAGGAAAGGTGGGAGGAGGCTCGTATGGATTGGAACCCTAGCACCAGCACAGACTACAACAAGGATAAATGCAAAATGCTGGGGTCTGAAACAAAATCTCAGCAGGTATGACAGCATCTGTGGAGAGAGAGTAGAGCCAATGTTTCGAGTCTAGATGACCCTTCGTCAGAGCTGAGAGGAAAGAGAGTCAGCAGAGATTTATACTATGAGGGTTGGTGGAATTGGACAAAGGGAATGTAAATGAGCACGCAGAAGGCTGAGAAGGCGTTGAAAGTGTCCATTAAGAGACCAGATTGCGTTAATGGCAAAACAAAGGTACTGCTAGGTAAAGGACTGCCTGAGGAATGTGGCAGTCGGCCTGAAGGGAAGGGGGAGGGGGAGGGGGAGGGGGGAGGGGGAGGGGGAGAAGAGCGATAAAATGGAGAATTAGGTGAAATGAAATGAATTAAATTAAATGGAAATGGGTTGAAGATGGAGAGGAGAGTTCATGCTCTTAAGTGGTTGAACTCAATGTTCAGTCCGGAAGGCTGTAAAGTGCCCCGTCGGAAGATGAGGCGCTGTTCCTCCAGTTTGTGTTGGGGTTCACTAGAACATTACAACAGGCCAAGGACGGACATGTGGACAGAAGAGCAGGGTGGTGTGTGGAAGTGGCAAGCGACAGGAAGGTCTGGGTCCTGCTTCCAGACGGACCGACGGTGTTCAGCAAAGTGGTCACCCAGTCTGCATTTAGTCTCGCTGATGTAGAGTAGACCGCATTGGGAGCAGCATAGACTAGTTGAGCATGTTTCTGTGCCATGTATCCAATGTTATTAAAAACTGCATACAATATTATTAACAAGACTGAATTTTCCATTGATTTAGTCTGTACATACCATATTCGGGTAAGCGTTCTCCAAGGCGGCCTTCGCGACACACGACAGCGCAGAGTCGCTGAGCAGAAACTGATAGCCAAGTTCCGCACACACGAGGACGGCCTCAACCGGGATATTGGGTTCATGTCACACTATTTGTAACTCCCACAGTTGCGTGGACCTGCAGAGTTTCACTGGCTGTATTGTCTGGAGACAATACACATCTTTTTAGCCTGTCTTGATGCTCTCTCCACTCCCATTGTTTTGTTTCTTAAAGACTTGATTAGTTGTAAGTATTCGCATTCCAACCATTATTCATGTAAATTGAGTCTGTGTCTTTATATGCTCTGTTTGTGAACAGAATTCCCACTCACCTGAAGAAGGGG